>NC_088603.1:120587674-121223612 GCF_036013475.1 Columba livia | reverse complement strand
TCTTGCAAAGATTTAGAAATAAGCTGTATGAAGATCTCATAAAAATTCTTTTCTTTTGACAGTTCTGTTAGAAGAAGAAATTCTCAAGACATCTGGACCAGTATAAAGGAGGATTTTGTAATTAGCTTTAAAAACTAGGTTAAGCATCTAGCTTCCAGCAAACAAGAAGTTTTTTGATTTTCATTTTTTTTTTTTTTAAAGCAGCGTACATGCCTGACATTAGCCTTTGTTTTGACACAACCATCATTTCCTTAAATGCCTTCCTATAGCTGATAGTCAGTAGGGCCAGGTTGCTCAATTGTATGGTGAATGTTAAAATATTTTTTCATTTTTATAAGTAAGTTGACATTAAACTTTTACCAATTAAACATTTTGGTAATCGACTTGGGTTTTTTTTAACTGTGTGAATAAGGTACTGTATTTTTTGCGGTCTGAAACATACACGCTCCTCCCATATGGATTTTACATCCCCACATTTGTTCATTTCTAAGAATGGAATTTGTTTCTTGCTGCTGCATCTACTAGTTTTGCAAAGAGAAAGGGTATCTAACTTCATCTGATTACGTTAATCTCAATTGGTAACTAAATAACAATTTAGTTCACTCCTAGTTTGTGCATACTGTTTCTGAGTTAGGACTAGGTTTGTAATCTGGCATTTGGAGATGTATTTGTGGATGTGATGACCTCTTTTGCAGTGGTTGGTTAATCTTGTTTGTGTAAGCAGCCTTAATCAATGCAATATTTCTAATTGCCCAAAGCGTGTATTTTACATTCTATCAGTAGGTATTATTTCTAGGAATGTCTTAAGATAGTTGGTTAAATCTGATTTGAGTGTTTGGTTTTGCTTAACATGCTTGACAAATAAGTTTAGTTCAGACTTTGTAAATAAGCAAAGTCATTGTGGTTTAGGCTGTCCTAATAACACCAGCTAGCAAATTCATCACAACATAAACTGTCTGGGGAGGCAGTATGAAATTCACTTCATATAAATGTCATTAATTTTGTTCATGAACAGAATTTTGAGATGTAGAGTATCCAATATCAAGGACAGACCTGCAGGTGAGAATAAATTATTGAAGTTATGGTCTTTCCTATATGCGGAATGATATAAATGCTGCCTTGTTAGAGCCCGCTTTGTAACAATGCTTGTCTTTAGAAGTATTTTCAAATGTGCTTTCAAGGAAAAACATGTCAACATTTTCAGAACAGATTAAATTCTTTTAGTATACCTAGATTTATATTATTTATCAAAGCCTGGGGCTATGGAGGTCTATCCTGGCAACATATAAAGGATTCATAGGGGGATGGGAAGAGTATGTATAGTTCCTGGAGAATAAGTTCCTTGGCTGCACAGGAAAAACAAGATTTTTCTGTGTTTAATGCTTTTTTGCATGGTGGTGACCATCATAACAAATGAATTGGAAATAGTACCATGATTCTTGAGCTTTCAAGACGAGAAGTGATAGGTAAATACTTCATAGAGCAAGCTTTTCCAGTCAGCTTGTCCAAGTAAGGAAAAGTGGGTTTTCTTTTGAAACAAAAAAATGATTAAAACAAAGGAGAAGTTTAGTTACACACATTTTTAGGCAGAAAATTGCTAAGCATTTAAAGTTTCTCGTATAGCTTTGTATAAAACATTTTAAACTCAATTTATTTTATATTACTACCCTAATTTATAAAACATTCTGGTTTTTTCTACTAACTGAATGGGTTTATTTTTGGCTTATGTGTAGGTCCTTTGACAGAATCGCATCTTAAGAGTTACTTAAAGATGCATAATTTTTTTTTTTTTTTTTTTTTCCAAGTTGTTTAAGACAGCAACAAACTAATGACAGATGTTTAATATCAATTATGTTGCTTTGTTTGGGGACGTTACTGAACGAACAAGTCTAACAAAATGCGTTAGAAATGATTGCAAATTGGATGCCAAGTAGACCAAAATTTCCAGTACTGTTTGTAATGTAAATACAGGACAGACACAGGTTGGTTTGCATCACCTTCCTCATGCTACGTGTCCTTTAGTGTCTGTGCCCGATTGTGACACTTAGGAAAATTACCTTTTGAGAACATGTAGTAATTTTCTTTCTGTACTTAGCAAATTATATCTGGACTTTATTAAAAGAACTAAACTGCAATAGCTCTTTCTGTGATGTAGGTGTATCCAAGTAGGAGTTCAAATAAAATGTTGTTTAACCTAATGTTACCTTATGGCTGGACAACAGCCTTCATCCATCTTCTCTTGTGTCCCCAGGGTTGAAAGAAAAATTACTTTCCTGCAGTGAAAGAAATAGTGAGAAGACATTTCCTCATAAATAATTCATTTAACATGCTCAGTAGAAAGTATGTCTTTTAAAATGTCTTGTCCTGAATGATTCTTTTTGACTAGCACTAAGCAGAAGGTAAATACCCGCTCAATGGTCTTGGCTTTTGTGATTCCGACCTTGAAGCCCTGTTTCACTTTCCAGGCATTGCAAAGGAAACACCTGGGTTTTGTCCAGGGTTCAGGATTCCACTTGTGTTCACATACGAGCATTTTAAATTGAAACTTACCACCCATACCAGCTTAGTTAGAACTTAAATTCATCAACATGAAGTCTTGTTTCTGCTAGAAGTGTTTGTATTAGGTTTCAAATGCCCGCCTTTTGAAATAGATCATCAGTAGTCATTCACATCAATAAACCGGAGGAGTTTCACCTCTAATTACAATTTCATACAGCTGAATATTAGCTTCTGTTTTGCTAGATCACCACTAAGCTTGAATTGTTTTACCGTTTTAAAAGGTTTGGGATTAATTTAGTTACATTATTATAGAAAATCTTAATTCATGTCATTGAAATGATGCTTACACTTTTCATGGCAGAAGACACTTTTTCTGAATTGCTGTTTGAAAATTATTTCACATTGAGATAGTCTTTCTCTTTTTCAGATGTCCTTTGTAATCAGAAGGCATAAGTACATGATTTTTGTGTGAAAAATTTTAATCTGTCTTTGTATGGTAGAACCCTTCAGGGGAGATACATATATATATTTCCCCCCCTCACCTTCATTTGTATTGTGCTAATGACTTTGGAATTTAAAGGTCAGTGTAAAGCACAATATGTTGGCTGAAGAAGCCCATGCAATTTTAATACGGCTTAGCAGGTTGGCGAAAAGAGCAATTTCTAACAGTGTGCATGTTCTGTGGGATTTATTGGTTTGTGAAGTGCAGACATTGAAGGAAGAATACCAGTGGTCTGGAAAGGTGTTAGAGCTTAATGATATCCTGCCGTTAGATAAATGCCAAGGCAAACCAATCATGCTTATTTTCAAACCAGGATAAGTTGATTTTGTGGTAGTTTCTTGCTTGATGAATTATAAATGATGATTTTCTCCTGCTGTTCATGTATCAGCTTGTCTATAGTAACTTTTCAGTGCAACTCACTTTTGCTGTGAGAAAAGTTTGTGCATAATGAGCAAGTATATAGTAGTGAAATGTAGTTAAAAATCTGCCTTCTGTGTGGGTGAGTGTCCTTTATTTTTATTATATTTTTCCTCCTCCACTTCAGTTAAATCCAGCGCTGAACAGACTCAAAATAACATGATATTTAGGGGAGTGGGCTGGTTGTTTGGGTTTTTTAAGAGATACTGTGAGGATATCTAGGGACCAACATTCCTCTGTTGGTTCTGAGTGTAAGCTTAAACATAAAACACAGCATTAAAATTTGTTAAGATCCTTCAGAAAAGAGGTGCAGTGCAAATGTCAGTGTGTTGCAATGCTGAAAAAAAAAAAAAATTGCCTAGAGAATTTTAATTGCTTAGAAGTTGTGGCACATGGAAAATAAGCTTAGAAATTATTTTTTAATAATCTGATGTTAACTGTAGAACTGTCCAAACCAATATAGTTTTCTCTCCCTTCTAATTTCATTGCATCTTTTTCTTGCAGAATAATATAATATATTGCTTGATTAAAAAGTATGAGTATTTGGTCTGTTTTCCAGCTCCTAATGAGGTATTTTTGCAGGGAAGAGATGTGACTTAAAAGAAAGAAATTCTTCCATTTTGTGAAATGACACACTTTGAACATTTTGTTTGATATGTGTGTCTGATCTTTCCAGCAAGCTGAATTTGACCTAGTTAAACTTACTTTGTCAGCTTAGAGTTTTAGAGAGTCTTACCCATGCTGACTAAAACAAGTACAGCTTTGTCAGGCTGACTGCAAGCTCCCCATGAATATGCTGCTTTACTGATAGATCTCGTTTGCTTTGTTGAAGTCATGTAACACTTTATGTAAACTGAGATTGTATTGATAGGACGTTCTATGATCTCCAAAGCACTGCTTTGGAAGAGACCCACAAGGATCATGGAGACCAACTCCTGTCCCTGCATATAACAACCCCACAGTACACACCATGTGTCTGAGGGCGTTTTCCAGTCTCTTCTTGAACACTGTCAGGCTTGGGGCTGTGACACCTCCCTGGGGAGCCTGTTCCGGTGTCCACTACTCTGTGGGTGAAGAACCTTTTCCTAATGTCCAACGTAAACCTCCCCTGGCACGTCTTCCTGCCACGCCTTTGGCTCCTATCTTTCGTCGCCAGAGGGAAGAGATCTGCACCTGCCCGTCCTCCTCCCCTTGTGAGGAAGCTGTAGACCATGATGAGGTCTCCTCTTAGTCTCCTCCAGGCTGAACAAACCCAGTGACTTTAGCCGCTGCTCATGTGGCTTCCTCTCCAAACTGTTCACCAGCTTTGTAGACCTCTCCTGGACACTCTCCAGTAGCTTAATATTTTTTTCTATCCTGTGGTGCCCAGAACTGCACCCAGTGCTCCAGGTGAGGCCGCACCAGTGCAGAACAGAGTGGGACAGTCACCTCCCTCGCCCGGCTGGCAATGCTGTGCTGGATGCACCCAGGACACGGTTGGCCCTCTTGGCTGCCAGGGCACACTGTTGGCTCATGTTCAACTTGCTGTTGACCAGAACCCCCAGATCCCTCTCCGCAGAGCTGCTTTCCAGCCTCTCGTCCCCCAGTCCGTATGTACAGCCAGGGTTGCCACGTCCCACATGCAAAATCCGGCACTACAACTTCAGCTGGAATGACCGATGTTGATATGTTCAGCGGTGGCAGCTGCTAACTGGACTGTGTCTTAAACAGGGGTATATAGAAGGTTCTGTCTTAACTTAGTCATCCAGTGTTGTACTAACAGAGGACAAAACACTTTGTTTTGCTGTCTCACTTAAACTTTTTGGTTTACATTTTTGTGCTGACAAGTTGAATAGTGCTTTGTTTTTGGAAGGAGATGTTGGTAACTGGTCCATAATTATTGTTGTTAACTTACCGTGTCTCAGGTCTTCTCCTGCGGTGCTGTGTAATGGAAAATCTTGGGTTTTGTTTAATAATGTAAATGCAGTAAGGAGAGAATGTGTCTCCTGCTGAGTGCACTGAGGAAACAAACTGATTTCCTAAATTCTTCCTTATTATTCCTATTTCCTTTTTCTCAGAGGCAGAAAATCCTCATTTTGTGCTTTTCCATAGTGCTGGAATTAGGCAAATAGCAGGTTTCTGAAAGGCTACAGTAAATGTCACTGAACTATGCCTGTCTGGTTCTTTCATTCTAGGGGTATTTTTATTCTTTGTTCCCAATATGTCCTTTTCCTACCTATATGTGTCATTTGATAAATTTAAATAATCCTGAATTGAAATCCACTATAAATGCCCAAGTTCAATATAGTGGAATTTAAAATAAGTTATTAGAATCACTGATCTACAAACAGATTATGCAGAATTCCATTTACTTTTTTCCAAGTACTTCCTGTGCTTACTGACTCTAGGATATGATCAGAAATCAAGTGTAATGTTTGGGGGATACTGTAAATTAACGTGGTTTATTAGCAGATAGAGCTGTTGCTTTTCTTCCAGACAGTCTGAAATAGTGCTAAATCAGAACAGAGTATTAAATACATGAGTATCTGTAATAGAAACCATACGAGATCTGTCAGGTAACAGAGGAGAATTTAATGTGTACAAACCCAAGATGGCTGATACTGCCATCCTGTCAGGAGCAAATACTGAAATGTTTTTTACATCTACCTACCAAGGGAAGAGAAGAATATGTGAGAATTCTTGTGCTTTATTTAGGAATTCAAATGCCCAGACTTTTCTTCCTCTTAAGTAAATAATTTAACTTTATAAACATCAACAATATGAACTTAAAAATGCTTTCAGCAGACTCTAGTAGTAAAATAACAATTCTTCAGCAAAAGATTTTTATAGGCAGCATTATTTCAACCATTAGCTTTCAGGAGCTTGAGGTTGCCATACTGATTTCCATTAGCACACCGTATACGAATTAAATTTACCAAGACGAGTGGAGTGTACCCGTGCCAGGTACGATCCATCCAATATGTGAAACGTTGTCTAGCATAACCCAGATATTGACGGTACTGTTTTCAGCTTGTTCCCAGTGTGGATGTGGCAACTGGTTTGGTTTCCAAGAAAATTTTCAACACTCCACTTAAAAATAAAATTAAATTTTCATGCTCAGTTGGCATTTGTACCTCAGACATACGTTGTAACAGATTTGCATCTGAGTTGCGTGCTGCATTTGAAAAAATACTGCATTTTTTGAACACCACCGCTTTCTGTCCATTCTCTTCATTTTCATTTGCAAAATAACACTGAATTTGATCAGAAACTGTAGTTAGCTGATTGTGTCAGAGCCTTGTGCGGGTTTAAGTCATTCAGTCCGTAGTAAAACTTGCCTGAGTTATTTTCAGGTAAATATCTGTTTAATTCTAAATTCCCTGTGAATTGGCGTAGCCCGGAGTTCCATTTGTTTTAAAATAAATAACGTTTAAGAAAAAAAATCCTATGCTTCAATGGATTTTTCAGATAAGGACCGAAGCAAGTCCTTATAAATAGCAGAGTTCATAAACCGAGGGTAGGAGTCTCTGTGCATTAAGGTATAAATTTGAAGCTGTGCGTCATCGAAGGTGTGTTGTGAGGGTTCCAGCATATTTCGGTTAATAACTTCTCGTACTCTGGAGTCCAGACTGACCTGCATATTGAAACAGAAAGTCACGTAATTAATAGCGGTTGGCTTGAAAAAGCAGGCTTTTCTAACCTTTTCAGCTGATGTCCTTTGAGAGTGTAAAAACTGCTAAATATACTAGGGCAAAAAATGCCTGTGTTGTAATCTCTGATGGATAGAGAAAATCGCTCACCGAGGTGACCTTACTTTGAAGAAGCCTGTTTGCATTTCTGTTATTGCTGAAACCTGAGAGACTGGGGGACTGTTTCCAGACCAACCTCCTGCTCTGTAGCAGAGAGGATTTGTAACATTTGGTGACAGTTTGTTTCCTTGGGAGTTTGTGCTGTTGCAAAGAGACTGAATTTGGAGTAAGCACTGTGACACAGACCAAAACCGTAACCTGGGAAGCTGTTGCTTAATCAAATTCCTGTGGTAAAAAGCAGGGTGAATTGATGTGAATCACAGGTATTATGGCTATGTAATGATGCCATACAACATACATGTCATCCTTATTTTTCTGCAAGGTTCTAGTCTCTGCAGAAATATATTAGTATTCCTGGAACAGGCCGACTAGATTTAAACAGCATTTTTGTAAGTAGGTAAGTATAGCTTGCACTGCAAACAATTAAGGTTGAGTTTTGCAAGGATATTGGAAGACTTAAAATTCCAGCCTACTTAGCAGGATTATATTCAAACTGAACTGAGGTGTCTTCAAAATGTGACATATTTGCTAACAGCAAAGTGACAAACAGTTTTTAAAATTTTCGGGAAGTCGGTGTGTTTGTTCCATGCTGTATTTTGTCAGTTGCTCTTTGAACAATTTATGCTTTGCCAATAACACTTTATTTGTGGTTACTGTGCTTTTGGAGAGATACACACACCCCCTTCCCCTTCCTAGTGTAAAGAAAAAAGGAACTGATTTGTTCAACAAATAAAATTTGAGCAAGGATGAAGTAATGATCTGTATATTCGTGCCTCAAACTAAAGGCTTCACATCAGCATGCCAGAGCTTTCTTACAGCCACTGGATGTAGTTTTGATCATTTCACCTCAAGGATGGGTCTGCCTTTTTCCCCTAAATCTCTGCTTGTTGGCAGTGGAACATGGAGGGGAGAAAAGTTACTCCTGGGTATTGTTGTAGCTTTAAACACATGTCACAACTTTAGAACCAGCTGCAAAACAGCACCAAATAATGTGTTTGGGACAGTAATATACCTCTTTTGGAGAAAGGATAGAAATATAATCTTCATAAATTAGTCTTGCTTTTTCTTCAATGACACTTTTGTTGGATTCCTGTTTTAGTTCCTCGCAGGCCATCCAGAAAAGCATGTTTTCCTCGCTGAATTCTGTTCGTAGAAATTCACGAAAAGCATTTCTGCCAGCTGGAGTAAGCATCAACTTGTCAAACGATTGAGCCCAGGCATTTACTTCTTCAAGAGTAGGAGCTGGGCTTGGGGGGGAAGGAGAGGACAAGAAGAGAGAAGTTAATGGTTGTTACTGAAGCTGTTTGCAGCTGGCAGGAGGCATCTCCCATTACGATGGAAAAAATCAGAAGGTTCACAGGGCTCTAATTCCTCACCTCAACTACTCAAGGACAAACTCTAGTAAACGTATTTACAAGATGCCCTTTTAAAGTGTGCTTATTAAAATCTCAGGTGCAGATGCCTGCCAGTGCTGTGATGCAGAAATTGCAGTTCGTTGCTCAAAGTAATTGCAACGAAGTTCCTCTTCAACTGCTAAGCATTTTTTCTATGCCTAGTAGTCCTTGTTGAATCATTGTTAAAAATTGAATGAAAATATGTAGAAAGCAGCAATGATTCAAATCCCATAAAAGGCACCTTGCTGTCTATTACGGTTTTACAGGTGTTGGAGCAATTCTGAAGAGAGTTGCCTGACTCCTGGGAGGATCTGAGCTCCTCTTCATAGTTATTATTTTTGTAAGGCTGAGCACTGCCAGGTAGCTTCATTACATAGTTGTTGGGTGGGAAAAGGTTGTATTTAAAAATTTTTTCAGGAAAAAAAAGGAGACCATTTACAATGCTGGTTTTGATGTACCATGTTATGGAAGTGGGGATGTGGTTACATGCTGCATATAAATAAGGTAAGAGATCATAGATCAGACCTTTGGTTCCTTAGGAGGTAAGAAACAGATGATTGCAAATTCAGCATAAATGACAAATAGGTAATAATAGTTATTTGCATATTTCAAGTAATTCGCTTTAATTATTTAGCATGTTTTCTTGGGTTTATTTCATTTTAGCTTGACAGAACACTTGTAAAGACCATACCTTTCCTCACAGTTTGGAATACCCTCTGCTTGGAGTTCATGAGATGTTCTCCTTGCTCTCTCTTCGTCTTGATTTCTAACAGTAAGACTGCAAGGTAGCAAATAAAATCTTGGTCAGCTTTATAAAGGAAGAGGCTGAACGTACCCCAGATGCTATTCCTCCAAAATTAAATCAGAAAAAAGGACAGAAGCTAACATTAGCCACATTACCCCTAGTTTTGCTCTGACATTAATGTTACAGTTATATAAACCTGGCAAGCTTTAATGTAGCTGCATGCTGCTCAATATTGTATCACATAGACTTTGCATACAGGGACCATAGATTTGTAGACTGTCTTGAGTTGGAAGGGGCCCGTGAGGATCATCAAGTCAAATTCCCTATATGTATGTGTACACAAGCATATATATGCATGGGATATATATGTATACATGCGTACCCTTTATCACATAACAAATCTATGTTCCATTGATCCTTATTATACTGGGTATGTTTGATGCAATGTTTTTACTTGAGTTTGACTACATGAACTGGCTTTATGTTGAGTTATTCAAGGTTGGTTGTTTCAGGTTTTAGTTTTGAGGGTTCCCCCCCACCCTTGTGGCTTTTTTTTATATCCATAGGGCACAATGAGGGCCAAGACTGGTTTAGAATCGTGATACCATGTTACAAGAAAGCCAGAGTTCAGAAGCTGGAGCACAAGTTTTAAGCAAGATAGATGCTGCTTTATGTGTTGTGGGAAGTGTAAGCATCTTTCAGAGTTCAGGTGCCAGATTGTGTGGTAATTCATTGCAACTTTAAAAAAGTGCTAGTATATGCTTCACAATGTGAGGCCTGGAGCACAAAGACCAGATATATAATTGCTGAATATCATTTTGAGTATGTCTGACTGGAAATGAGTATTAGCTTGTTCGTAGCATTACAATAAAAATATACTTGCTGCGATCACTAGTGATCACTGAGAGATTTTCATGTCCCATCGAAGAGTAGCTGTCAACTCCTGCTGATTTCAGCAAATGTTAGTTTAATTAATTCTAGTTTTTAAAAATTCCCATTGTAGTTGCAGATGATTCATTTTCATTTGAGACTGGATTTGAGAACGTGCATATTTCTTGTTAGGGAATAGGGACTATGGTCCAGTTCATACGCTGTCATAGTTTAGCGAGAAATGCACACACATACGCACACACACACACACATTCATACAATTTGTAAAGCTGCTTAAAATTTGTCAAGAAGAAAATGTCCAGCTGAGATATAACCTGTAATTCGTATGAAACAGGTCCTTCAGCTGCACTAAAGCAATACAGTTGTTCTAGGAAAATAACTAATTTAATTTCTTCATTTGTATCTTACCTTTCTTTAATGCTAATGTCCTAACAGTTTTTGTTGCCTTAATCCTTAAGAATCTCATTTATCTCTAGTAAGGCTGATTTTTCTATCCTTTATGCCTTCTAAACTCATGGCTTTGTCTTATATGGAGCTTTACTATTTACTGGTTAGCTCCTCCTCTTGCTCTCTCTAGCGTTAGTGCATGATCTGCAGAGACCTGCATTCCTCTTTGCCAAGGCGGTCCATGCATTGAAGAGGTAGGGAAGCTTTCCTGTTGCTAAGCTGTAGAGCAGTTATTACAAACACATTTTCTTCTGCAACATCTGAACCATACATTAAAACTAATTAATTATTTCTATTCACCTTTTCAGGAAAAAAAAAATAGTAAGCAGTTAATGTTAATTTTCTATTCTTTTGGGGTGTATAGGTCTTGATCCTTTACTACCCTTTTTACCAGTGATTCTGGCTTTTTTTTTAATTTGCAAAGTGATATATTCTGTGTTCCTCACACACAGACAAGAAATGATATGCTTGTCAGAGTTATTTTTGGATTGAGAGCAAACAACAAATCCAAAAGAAAGGATTACAGTCTTCCTAGGATAATGCACAAAAGAGGAAAAAGACAAATAAGAGCTTAAGAGAACATGCCATACCTCAGAAAATGACTTGCAGGTAGATGCTTTCCCTACAAATGTACCAGCAAACAAATGAAAAAAAAGAGACTATTGCAATACTGCAACCTGTCAGGATCTGGAAGAGTAACAGGCTAGAGGCTCGAGTTTTGGCTGTAGGAATGAACACAGGCTCTGAGCATCCAGCTGAGAGACTCCTTTCACCAGTTCTTCATTCTAAATCTACTATTAAGAGTGTGCTGGATATTGGATGCTCAGCAACTCGGCTGCATGACTCATGACTGTTATTTTTATTCCTATTCATAATTTTTTTGTGCAAAGTACTTGAGCTATTTTGAGAAAAGGCTCTATGAATAGGAAATATAAATAGCTTAATTACGGTTTGTTTTGCTTTTCTTGCTAGTAGAAAACAATTATTCTCTCTCAAAAAAAAATCAGAAATTATTTTAAAGCTAAAACAAGCTGCTCTGTTTTGGAGCCTGTGTTGGTTTCCCAAATGATTCTGAAATGCAAATAGGAATTTTAAACATCATGAAATTTGGGTACTTTCAAAAACCCTATTGAGTAAATTGCTTTCTTTGAATTGTTTGAATAGTGAGGTGCACAGAAAATGAGCATCCTGAAGATGTCAGGTAAAATGGCAAAAAACCACTTTACTAACAATTTAAAAGATAAAATGCAAATTTTGTGTACTCTGACTTAGTAGATAAATGTGCTTTTGTGGAAAGACATGTTTGTGTGATATGCAGCTCTAGATCAAATTACTTGTGATTGCACTGGACAGTTGTTCAGATGACACTGGAATTTGTATGGTGATGCTTTGACATTCTGCAAGGTAGTGAACTGATCCTGTACAGGCACAGTACTTACTGTCTCCTGAAACTCTACCTTAGTTTACCTCTAAGCACCTGCTGAAAAGCTTGGTAGGATCAGAGCCACTGTACTTGGCATCTTGCAAAAAAATCCAAGCAGCCTTTTTGCCCTTGTAGAATACTCACTGTTTGCATTGGAGAGGGCACTACTGGCTCATTTCTGTTTCCGATGAGCTGAGTACCAATAGGAAAGGGGTGATCAGCCTGCCCTTCCCTCACCTGCTAATGCTGTTCTCCAAAGCATTTGCTATCAGCTGCTGTTGTAAAAACAAATAATGGTGGAATAGATTGCTAGCCTAGGCTGTAAGATTACTTATGACTTCTTCCCTCTACCTCAGTGCCAGCTTTGCCTGCTCTGGTGGATAGTGCATTTGTAAGAAGCACTCAGCTTGCTGTCTGTTTTGGCTGAACTCCTAAGACTGTTTAAGACTTCTTTTTTCTTTATTTCAATGCAAGTTCTGGTCTCACCCATTAATTAACATGTGGTCCCAAACAGATACAGGACTTCTGAGTATGACTTGCTTCCCTGATAAATTTTCCTCCTTATCACCTTGTAATAGGAGTTCTTCTGAAGTATGTTTTGTTAACTCCTCATCTTCAGCAAATACTTACAATACTTAAAATCTCCAATCCTACGGATTAACTTCATGTGAGTTGCAGGTGCCATAAATTGGCAACACTCATTAATGACAACAGATCCAGTTTTGAAATGAAAGAACAGTGCTGGGCACCTGGTTATTTGTTTTCTGACCTATACATTCTTCCACCCTCTCCTAACTCTGTTTAACACCACTTGTGCTCACCGCTAAGTTCCAGTGATAAATCCAAAGCTGTTACATATTCTGGTATTGCTTTCAGTTTTTACTGAAAGCCTTGGTGAAGCTCAAGGCTGAGGAGAACCAGTCCTGCACAACACAGACCTTCCATTACACAGTATTGACAACGAAAGTACAACAAAGATACTGTACAGAGATTTTCTTCTAAAAAAAATATGTTATTTCAATGGCAGGAAAAAAAAAAGGAGTAAACTGGAGTGGAAGGTTGTGTCTAGTACTAGAGCAGAGTCATCTCTATTAGACTCAGGCTTGCAGAGTTACCCAGGTGGTTTGTTTGGCTTGTGTTGTCCAGTTCACTGGCTATTACCTCCCTCCCCTGTTGTTCTGTTCCCCAGAGGCTGGAATGACAGGGGTTACCATGAGCAGCTGCAGCAGCAGCACCAGCAGAAGCAGCAGGCGTTGGACCCCCGGTTCCCTGTGCTGTGCTGGGCGGGGGCAGCACCTGGCGTCTCCTGGGTCGTAGACATCTGCCGTTTGCGCATCTCCATCCGCTCTGATCCCATGGGCTGCTAGACAGCAAGAGAAGAGGCAAGTAAGAAGCTTCTCTGTCTTCTGTTTGCTTTAAAAGTCATACCAAGGACTGCCAAAGGCCACAGCTCCTGAGGGAACTGAAAAGCTAAATGCTTGGCTTTTCCACACAGATGCTCTTAGGTGTTGAATCTTTTGGAAAATGCACGGATTTTATATGTAAGTGCTGTGATGGAAAGCAAGTGGCTATTGAATTCTGCACGTGGGTGGGCATATGAAGAGGAGAGAGCAGTGATGTAGAGAGCAAAAGGTGGAAGTGAGGGATCTCAGAGAGCTGCAGCTCTTAGGAGAACGGTATATAAGCCTTGGAGTTGAAAAGGGTTTCCTCAAGTTTTGACTTCAAGGCTAATCTTAAAGAAAATGGTACAGAATAGAGATAGGTAGAGCCTCTTTTTTTCTTTTATTTTTAAAATTTTCTTGTCTTGATTAGCCAATGCACAGGCTTAGTGATGCTTGAGAGACACCTGAGCTCTCTTGAAATTCTGGCCTTTGGTGAGAGTTGAGGATGTCTCAAACCTGCTGGTTGTCTGTCCTACAGCAAAGGAGAAAGGTCAATAATACTTACCTGTCCATTAGAGGTCTGACTGCCACAAATTTTTAAAATGTTTTTCTCTCAAGAAGGAGTCAAGGAAAAATGAGGAATTATTAATGGAGAAAACGTATGACTGCATGTTAATATTTAACATGCAGGTTTTTGGTTGCCTCCCCAACTGAAGACAGAATGCAACAATTTTTCATGGAAACACTGGTTATGGGTTTTGCACTATTCTAGGAAACCTTTTTGGAGCCTAAGTTCTGCAGATTGTGCAGAGAAACGGTGTTAATGAAATGACAAGTCCCCTTGAAGTCTCTGTCTCTTTCTAACCTCTCTATGAGCTTCAAACTTGCCCTACAGCACTTAATAATGCTCTCTCTATTATGCTGAGGATTGTGCCATATTTAAGTGACAGATGTCTTTTATAGATGAAATGCCAGCTTGTACAAAGACAAGTACGTCTTCATTTTGATTATTTAATTTTTGGATACATAACTAGTCATCTTCCTCTGTCATGAAACCCCTTTTTGTGCAGGTTTTTTCAGGTTGCTAAAAGTTCTTTTGGGACTATGGCATTTGTAGGGGAACTAAAATTAGCTGCTACAGATTTTGAGTTGTTTCAAGTCTGATATTAAATTATCAATAAAAAATCTGATGAGACAAATACTGGAGGGTTAAAATTTGCCTTCATTTATTAAATGTTTAGCCAGATTTAGAAAATACGACTGTGGTAACTTGGGGGAGAATGCATAGATGCTGTCATGGACTTGAGAGAAGTGTCAGAAGAAGAAAGGAGATTATTTTAGCAGAGCGCAGCATTAAAGTGTGCTGGATTTTTTTCTGCTGAATTTTTTTTCCCTTTTATAGAGCTTAATAGTTTTTGTTTTTGTGAGAACCACCCACTCTCCCGAGAGAAAAATGCACGACATGCTGAGCAGAAGGTGCACCTGTTTTGCTGGAGGAATAAATTAAAAGAATAACAGTACAGATATAAATGATAACCCTATAAATGATAACCCATTTTGTAACTCTCTAGACCTAAGCTGACAAGCAATACCTAAATACCCAAAAAGAGAAAATCAGAAAAATAACATAGCCCCCAAAACCCCACCACCTTTCTCATTTCAAAATGTACGGAATCACAGAATGTCCTGAGTTGGAAGGGACCCACAAGGATCATCGAGTCCAACTCCTGTCCCTGCATATGACAACCCCACATTTCATACCATGTTTCTGAGGGCATTGTGCAGTCTCTTCTTGAACACTGTCAGGCTTGGGACAATGACACCTCCCTGGGGAGCCTGTTCCAGTGTCCACCACCCTCTGGGTGAAGAACCTTTTCCTCATGTCCAACCTAAACCTCCCCTGGCACATCTTCCTGCCATGCCTTTGGCTCCTATCTTTCGTCGCCAGAGAGAAGAGATCTGCACCTGCCCGTCCTCCTCCCCTTGTGAGGAAGCTGTGACCACGATGAGGTCTCCTCTTAGTCTCCTCCAGGCTGAACAAACCCAGTGACTTTAGCCTCTCCTCATATGGCTTCCTCTCCAAACCCTTCACCAATTTCATAGCCCTCTTCTGGATACACTCCAGTAGCTTTATATCCTTTTTATCCTGTGATGCCCAGAACTAGCACACAGTGCTCCAGGTGAGACTGCACCAGTGCAGAGCAGAGCGGGACAATCACCTCCCTCATCCAGCTGGCAATGCTGTGCTTGATGCAACCAGGACACGGTTGACCCTCTTGGCTGCCAGGTCAACATGGAGAAGATCATTCTGGGAGTTACTGAAAAACATCTGAACGACAACAGTCATTGGTCCCAGCCAATGTGGGTTCATGAGGGGAAGTCCTGCTTGACCAACTTAATTTCTTTCTACAACAAGGTTACCCAGCTAATTGACCAAGGGAAGCCTACCAATGTGATCTTTTTCGATTTCAGTAAAGCATTCAACACTGTCTCTCACAGTATTCTCCTGGACCAGATGTCCAGCATACAGCTGGATAAACGCACAGTGCAGTGGGTGAGCAACTGGCTGCCAGGCTGGGATCAAAGGGTTCTAGTAAATTGGGTTATGTCAGGCTGGTGACCAGTCACTAGCAGGATTCAACAGGGATCCATCTTAGGGCGAGTGCTCTTCAATGCCTTTATAAATTACTTGAACACAGGACTTGAGAAAGTAAGTTCATGGATGACACAAAATTGTGAGGATCTATCGACATTCTTGAGGGCCCTGCAGAGTAATCTGGACAAATTGGAGAACTGGGTAACCACCAACCACAAATTCAGCAAGGGCAAGTACTGGATTTTGCACCTGGGACACGGCAACCCTGGCTGTGCATACAGACTGGGGGACAAGATTGCTGGAAAGCAGCTCCGTAAAGAAGGATCTTGGAGTGCTGGCTGACAACAAGTTGACCATTTCTCATTGAATAAGCAAGTAGTTTTTGGTCATTTATGTGATGAAGATTTGTTTTGAAAGATACTTTTAGCAGATAAAACGTGCTTTCATGGTAGCCGAGCTATATTAGAGAACTGGGAAATAAGAGAAAGCGGACTGGGATATATCTGTTGGCTGAAAGACAGCCCAAGTTTTTGAATAACAGAGCTGTTTAGTGATTATCTTGTATTTCCTGTGGCAGTTGACAGTCATATTGTATATTCAATAGAGCTTTGGAGTTGATCACAAACTAATTAGGATTTGACTTTCTGTGGTGTATTAGCAGGAATACTGGGGTAAGATACAGGAAGTAATTTACTCCTCTGTGTAAGTACTATGAGTATTGCATGCCAAGAAAGAGAAAGCATCTGCCTAAACATGTAACGAGATGTTTAGAAGGCATGACTTACACAGATAAATTGTAGGAGTTTGTGTTGTTTAGAAAGGGGAAATGAGAAGCGTATTGATCTTCTGATCAGTAAAAGGCTATGGTGTTGTGCTGTTCTCTGTTTCTTTCAGAGATAAATAATGAGTTACCTTAGGCTAAATAAAATCTAGACTCGATTTTATAGGATAGCAAGGTAGAGAGCTGAACAGTGGTGCAGGTTATTATGAAGTTGTAGAAACTCCTTTGGCACGGATAGTATTAAGACCCATAAGACAAAAACATATCAGGCTATTACAAGTTCACAGAACAAACAATGAGTAAGTGAACCATCCCAGCATTGTTTTTCTACCTTCATTCTTCCCTGCCTTTTTAAAAAAAAAATTATTTATTTTTAATGCAGCTCTATCTCTAAACCAAATGGCCATCAAGCACATGATTCTATATACATTTCTACCTGGACTAACTCCCTTTGGCCACATAAGAATGATTAATCTGCACGAGGGGATGTCTTACATTAAAAGTCTACATTTTTCTGGTTCATTGTCTAGCCAGAATTGCTTAAAATGTTAATGTTTGCCACACAATTTGTTGTAAATGTATATCCTAATCATGATTGTACTGAGACTGTAATGCCAGACATGAGGCCTGAACGCACAGCAAGAGATATAGGCTCTGCCTAAAGGATATATTTTAATTTCATATGTATATTTGCTGGTTTTCTAGATTTGTTTTTTAAAAACATATGTAATTAAAAAAGTAAACCAGGGAAACACAAGCTCTGCAATTCTGCAGCTGTGTATGGTGATACAAGAAGTTTACCATGAGCTCCCTGTCTGCTGCTTTGCTCTCCTATAAGCTGCACCTTGGCTGCAACAGAGGCAAAGGCACAGAGACCGAGTTTGTGCAAGTCTTGTAAGGACCAATTTTCAAAGAAAAGTACCTTGAAAAGCATTGAGACTATCCTAGTATGACTATACGCAGGAAAGTATAGTACCCTTGGAAGGTGTATGGAAAGAAGTCATAGAGGTGAAACAAGTTGTCTGAGATCATGCAGTGAGCTAATGACAGAGCCACTAATGGGACAGAAACAGAAGAGCCTTATTTTATGTCTGTAGTTGGTTTTCTGCTACCTCTATTATATCCAGAAATTCACTACGGGTCATTGAAGTTCTCCATCACACTTTGCTGCTTCTTGATGTGTAATGAACCTTTCCAGACAACTGCTTGAATTACTGTTTTCACTTGTGCTGTGTGCAGGAATGGACAATAGATTCCTCAACAACTGAAGTGAATATTACTTGTAGGAATTTACGAAATGCCCTGCTTCTTTACAGTACAACCCATGTTAGTAACAACTTCAACAATTGCTTGACTGACTTGTGGATCTGTGGAAGTGGAGGCAGCTGTTTTTTTTTCCTTCAGTAGACTTTAGGTGCTCAAGGCAAAAAGCAGAGGGTTTTTTTAGACCTCCCAATAGAAAGGTCTTCTCTACATATAATGTTACGTTTGTTAATTTGGGAGATTAGGTGATCTGACTAGGTCATGGCAGTAGGTGTAAAACCAATTAGAAAATATAGTGCCTGTGTTCTTCTCATTAATGATGAGACTGACATTATATATTAGTTGAAGAATTATTCACCTGTGGATGCTAGTGCTATGGTACATGCTACCTTGGCAACCTCTTCAAGTTTATTACCCCACAGTACTAGGCCAAAGGGTATCAATCAACTGTAATCAAAACCAGTGGAAGTGTGACTGCTAATTTTGCAAGAGGGCTTTTCTTATTTTCTGGACTGACATTATGAATGATAAGGTTGTTTTGATAAGGAAAATTTCAATAATCAACAGCATTTTAAGCTAATGGCTTACCTTAAAGTTGTTAAAGGGAATTATTTATATTGCTACTTCTGTCTAGCTAAATATTTTACTTTCTTTGTCCTAGTTGAGAATACACTCAGTAGACAACACAACTTGTGGAGCTGGCAAGTACGATAAGAGGCACATAGAATGATAGAATAGTTTGTGTTGGAAGGGACCTTCAAAGGCCATGTAGTCCAACCCCCCTGCAATGAGCAGGGACATCTTCAACTGAGGTTGTTCAGAGCCACATCCAGCCTGGCCTTGAATGTCTGCAGGGATGGGGCATCTACCACCTCACTGGGCAACCTGGGCCAGTGTACAACCACTCTCATAGTGAAAAATCTCTTCCTTAAATCTAACCTGAATCTACCTCATTTTAGTTTAAAATCATTACCCTTTGTCCTATCATAACAGGCCCTGCTAAAAAGTCTGTCCCCATCTTTCTTACATGCCCCTTTTAAGTAAAGATGCAATAAGGTCTTTTCCTCGGAGACTTCTCCAGAATGAACAACTCTAATTCTCCCAGCCCATCCTTCCAGGAGAGGTGTTCCATCCCTCTGATCATCTTGGTGGCCCTTCTCTGGACCCTCTTCAACAGGTTGTGTCTTTCCTGTGCTGAGGGCTCCAGAGCTGGATGCAGGAATCCAGGTGGAGTCTCACCAGAGCAAAAAGGGGCAGAATCACCTCTCTCAACCTGCTGGCCACGCTCCTTTTGATGCAGCCCAGGATACAGTTGGCCTTCTGGGCTGCAAGCATACATCACCGGCTCATATCCAATCTTCCATCTACCAGTACGCACAAGTCCTTCTCTGCAGGGCTGCTTTCAATCCCTTAATCTCCCAGCCTGTACTGATATCAGGGGTTGCTCTGACCCAGGTGCAGGATCTTGCACTTGGTCTTGTTGAAGCTCATAAGGTTCACATAGGCCCACTGTTTCAGCTTGTCCAGGGTCTTCTGGATGGCATCCCATCCCTCAGGCATGTTAACCACACCACTCAACTTGGTGTCATCTGAAAACTTGCTGAAGGTACACTTAATCCCACTGTCTGTGTCACTGATGAAGATATTAAACAGTGTTTGTCCCAATATGGACCCCTGAGGGACACCACTTGTCACCAGTGTCCATTCAGATATTGAGCCATTCAGAGAATCATAGAATCATTTCAGTTGGAATAGACCCTCATGACCATCAAGTCCAACTATAACCTAACTCTGGTACTAAACCATGTCCCTAAGCACCACATCTACATGTCTTTTAAACATCTCCAGGGATGGTGACTCCACCAGTTCCCTGGGCAGCCTGTTCCAACGCCTGATGACCCTTTGCATGAAGAATTTTTTCCTAATATCCAATCTAAATGTCCCCTGGCACAACTTGAGGCCATTTCCTTTTATCCTATCACTTGTTACTTGGGAGAAGAGATCAAGACCGTCCACACTACAACCTCCTTTCAGGTAGCTGTAGACAGCAATAAGGTCTCCCCTCAGCCTCCTTCTCCAAGATAAACAGCCCCAGTTCCCCCAGCCGCTCCCCATAAGCCTTGTTCTTCAGACCCCTCAACAGCTTCATTGCCCTTCTCTGAACTCTCTCCAGGACCTCAAAACTGCATGCAGTATTCAAGAGGGGGCCTCATCGCTCTGGATATGACTATCAGCCAATTTCTCATCCACCAAACAGTCCACCTATCAAATCCGTATCTCTCCATTTTAGAGACAAGGATGTTGTGAGGGACTGTGTCCAAAGCCTTAAATTGATATGGGTATTGCTCCCCCACCAGCTGCTGCATTTCATAAGCAGCATAAGAGGCGGCCTGAACTTGTCCCCACAACCTGATGGTGATGCTTAAATAATGATTTCTGGTTTGTTTGTTTGTCTTAAAAACAGTAGTATGATGTTGCAGAGAATTGCACGTACAGAACTGGGCAGGGAAAACAGTTGTAGCAATCAGCTGGGACACTTTGGAGCTTGAGGAGCCGTGAGAGCTGACTGTGTATAAAAGTAAGTTAATTCAAGGGTGAGGGATAGTTCTGAGCTGCTATTTGGCTGTAGAACAAGAGGGTGCATTCCTGGGGAAAGCAAAGGGAACAGACATCCTCCTGGACCTGGAGCTGTCAGGCAGATCACTCAGATCTGATAGGAGACTTTTTTGGTTTTAGTCAATCTGGCACTGAAGTGGGAAAGAACTTCCAACTCAACTGGACAGGTTGCTCCTTATAGATAAATTTTATAATGTAGTTAGAAAAAAAAGAATAAACTGGGTGTATTTTCTGTAAACATCAGAGCAAATGTTCTTGTATCAGCCAACATATTATGTTGTTTTTCACCAGGTGTGCACTTTAAAAATGGCAATTGGTAAATACAGCTTGTTGTCCCACCACCCTCCCAGGACAGTCACTTATTTTGTCAGCTGACACTTTGAAATAAAAGCAAGATGGAGTTGTCCTTCCTAAAGTTTTTAGTTTGCATGGCATGCAATCAGTATCTTGTTTTAAATGGAGCTGTTACTGCCCAGTGTCACGAATTCTCTGTTTTATTTTCCTGGACAATCAAATACAAGTATGTCCATCAGCATGGGTTTTTTTTTTTTTGCAACACCAAAATCTTCTTGTGATGAGAGAAAATTCCATCCCAGTTCTTATACTTTAAATTTTGAAGTATTAATGCTGATTACATGTAGCAAGAGTCAATTTTTCAGCTGCTGAAAAACTATATCACTTCACTATGGCCATTGAAGACAAAGGGATTTATACCAGCTGAGGATCTGATCTGCTATTTCACAGTATCACAGTATGTTTGGGATTGGAATGGACCTCAGAAGATCATCTAGTCCAATCCCCCTGCTGGAGCAGGAACGCCTAGGTGAGGTCGCACAGGAACATGTCCAGGCGGGTTTTGAATGTCTCCAAAGAAGGAGACTCCACAACCTCCCTGGGCAGCCTGTTCCAGTGCTCTGTCACCCTCACTGAGAAGAAGCTTTTTCTCAAATTTAAGTGGAACCTCTTGTGTTCCAGCTTAATCCTATTACCCCTTGTCCTATCATTGTTTGCCACCGAGAAGAGCCTGGCTCCATCCTCATGGCACTCACCCTTTATATATTTATAAACATTAATAAGGTCACCCCTCAGTCTCCTCTTCTCCAAACTAAAGAGACCCAGCTCCCTCAGCCTTTCCTCATAAGGGAGATGCTCCACTCCCTTAATCATCTTTGTTGCCCTACGCTGGACTCTCTCCAGCAGTTCCCTGTCCTTCTGGAACTGAGGGGCCCAGAACTGGACACAATATTCTAGATGGGGTCTCACCAGGGCGGAGTAGAGGGGAAGGAGGAGCTCTCTCGATCTACTAACCACCCCCCTTGTAATACACCCCAGGATGCCATTGGCCTTCCTGGCCACAAGGGCACAGTGCTGGCTCATGGTCATCCTGTTGTCCACCAGGACCCCCAGGTCTCTTTCCCCTACACTGCTCTCTAATATGTAATTTCCCAACCTATACTGGAACATGGGGTTGTTATTTGTATTTTTATGCTGCGGAAAAAAGTGATTTCATATCTTGGGTTGGACTTAACACCAGGTCGTGCTAAGCAGAGGTGTTATGAATTGGCTGAAATGCCTTTCTTCGAAATTTGTCTGTTGTTTTTTTTTTTAAATCCTCCTTCTGCTTCCTGAATGCATTTACATGGATTGTTACCAACAGTGAGAGTTTTATCTGATCACTAAAAGTGACTTCTATCATCTTACTAAGAGAATGCAGAGGGTGAATGTGTATCTGTGTGCATAAACTATTTTTCTCTATTTCTGCTCTGACTGAATTAATTCTTTGAGAGAATTCTTCCTGTTTTGACTGTAAATTTAGACATGGATGTTTTAATTTTTTCTAAGGTAGTTTAAGTATGTTTAGGTTTTTAAATATATTTTGTTAAATAGTTAAAGATTCAGACCTTTGAGATGCTGTTCTCCAGTTCTCATTGAGGTCCTTGCAAGTTCAGGAAGATCAACATCCCACAGGTTCAAACTGAAATTACTGCTCTGGTTTTGTCTGGGTTTTTTTAAGTCACTTGGATAGTCACACTGAGCTCTAGTGCTTTCCCTCTTTAAGATGCAGGCAAGGTTATATTGCTTCTTCAAGGTAAGAGGAGGTGGTCTAGGAGAACTTAACTCGGAGCACCAATGGCGAGATTCATCAGCCTAGCTTGTGACAAGTTTATCCTGGATTTCAAAAACCTCAGATGCTCCCTGGTCTCTTGTTCAATTCCCTGTTACCATAAGTTCCCTTACTAGGTTGCTGTACTATAAGAGAGATCTATACCTTACAACTTGGCTCACTGAGGAAAAATAAGCCAATCAAAAATTGCTTCTCTTCCTCTAGGTTATCTCCCTCACACCAAAAATGAAATTTCACTCTTCTAAACCTGCTGTGCAGTGAGCCTCCTTTATCTTCTCAGATTTCCAGACCTCCCAGAAGGTGTTATGAGAAAGAACAATTTCTGTGAGAACCCTCTGTACTTGGATGCTTTCTGCACTTTGAGATTTGGGGTCCGCCTTTTCTGTCCCCACCATCTGGAACAGATATGTGCTTTGTTTGAACATGGGTTGGAGAAGAAAAAAAACCAAACAACAAACTGGACTGCTATCTTGTTCAAGTTTTGTAAGGAATCCAAAAATACTTTTAAACTACTGATGGAATGAGGTGAGATACCTTTAAGCAAAGGACTTTAATCTCTATCATCTCCAGCATTGTTTAACCCCAGTCTGGGTACAGTTTTAGCCAGCTGCTGGATATGACATGAAAAGTATCTCTATGTCAAATGATATCAGTCTGGCTGCCTGAACTAATTACAGCACTATCAAAGGCACCTACTTCTGCTTGGTGAGGGCTTGGGTAGCCATAATTTAATTGAAAAAAAAAAAAAAAAAAGACTTTCTGGTTCATATGGGTCAGGGAGGACTAAAAGGTGCTATTCTGCTGGTTCTTGGGGAGTCAGTGGGATCTGATTTTGCTAATAGGTCACCATGGGGAGTCAAATCCTTGTAAAGGACGGTCAGTCAATGTCCACATGGCAACAGGAGTTTCTGTTGCAAAGGTCCTTGTAGTGCTGCTGTTGGCTGGACCAGATGGGACTCCCTGAACTGTGCTTTACTGTGCAGCTCTTGCATGCTCCCTGGGACCACCCCAGCACGAGGGATTATCTTGAGCTACATACAAAATAACTCCTAATTACCTAACCTGTGTGCAAAAGAGTATCCTACATGTTCATTCCTGCATCTGCAGGAAGGTTCTTCTGACTATTTACAAATGACTGGCTACTTACAAGCTTCCTGTGACTACCTGTAGTCTGTGTAGAGGTGGATTCATTTTGTAGCCTTGGAGCCTCTGGAAGGGACAGATTCTCCACTCAGGGTGTTAATCAGCACATTGAAACATACAAAGACTGGTCATGGCACAGTGGGGCCTACCTGAAGGAATCCATAGAACTGACCAAATCCCACCTGGAGAGCACCAATTAGTCAAATACTTAGTTGAAAAAGGGGAGTAGGAGTTGAATTGATCAGCTTGTTTCTGGTTCATTCACTATTTCAAGTCAATCTAATGTAGCATCTATGCAGATGCCCAGGTGTGGAGTTCCTGGATCTCCCTGGGAGAGATCCTTCTCTATATAATGATAAAAATAAATGTAGTCCATTATAAAAATGTATCTAAAAAGAAATGAACCAAAAATAAAGGAAAAATAATGCCACATGTTCTTGCTTCTTATCCAGCTAGACAGCATCTATGATTCATAGAAAAAGTACACACTAATATTACTGAATGCTAACAATGAATTAAAAAAAAAAAGTCCAGGGATTTAAGCAAGCATCTGAAAAGCTACTTTTGACAATAGTGAAAAACTACTGTATGACTTTAGAGTAATGTTGACGTACTGGAATAAGTATGTCTGTCATACCTTTTCCACTCCAAGGCATGCCTATCTGACGTTCACATTATGAGGCATTTCTGTATGTAGCCTTATGAATGCAAAGGAGTGTGAAGGTCAGGAATGAAAATTAAAAGCACCTCAGATGATACTTGGCTTAGTTGTAACATTTATAGTATTTGCTAATCTCTCAGTAGAAAGGTGGGCTACCAAGAAAACAGCTTTCCGGAAGGAGTAATGTTTAAAATCTAAGCCACAAAGATAAGATTTAAACAAAACAGAAAAGCCCAACACAAGAATATCCAGGAAAAAAGTGCAAAGGTTTTATTACTTAAACACCTTGTTTCTCCAAAAATAAGACAGGGTCTTATACAATTTTTGCTCCAAAAGATGCTTTTCTTTTTACATGTATAGCTGCCTAGACACTATTTAAATTGACTTTTTAATTGAACTCTAACTGGGTCTTATTTTTGGAGTAAGGCTTATATTTCCACCATCCTAAAAAATCATGCTAGGGCTTATTTTCAGGGAAACAGGGCATAATGTGCACTCCTTGTGCCCACTGCAATCAGGCAGGTGTGCAAGCCTTAACTCATGCTTGGGTCTGACTTGCACAGCCGCAGCACGAGCTTTCGCAGTAACACAGTGCGCGTGAAGCCCTGGGCTGTAACTCCCGCTGACACACACGTGGATCAGCACAGTCCAGTTATCTTTTAGCAAATACTTTGGGCCTGATCCATCCTCCATTAAAACAATGAAAACCACCAATTAGTTTCCGTGAGCTTTAGGTGAGGTTACATAACTCTCGCAATCGCTGCTCTCCCTTCAGATCCCCCCCAGTAATGGTAACTGGTGAGCTGGAAAAAAGAGATTCTGTCCTTGTCTACTTGTGTCATAAGAGGCTTGCAACTGGGGTCAAGCTCCAAGTAAATCTCTGAATCTATATTTTATTAATTTCAAAATATTTGGGGCAGCAACCCACTTCCACTTAAGCCTGTGGCAGCTTATTGTCAACTGAAATAAGAGCAGAAAGCTTGATGTTCGTGCTTCTTCCTCTTCATTGACAAATTTGACATGCAGGATTTCTGCATCATGCATTGTACTATTTTAGATAGAGAAAAATCATAATGTATGTTAATAAACTCACCCACACACGTGTACATACTTTAGGCATAGTTGTCAGATTGCCCACATAGTGAATTAAGAGCAAGGGCTCTTCAGAGTTTTTCTGTTATTGGAGATTTGGCGTCTTGTAGTGG
This sequence comes from Columba livia, assembly GCF_036013475.1. Lineage (NCBI taxonomy): Eukaryota > Metazoa > Chordata > Aves > Columbiformes > Columbidae > Columba > Columba livia. The sequence continues at coordinate 121,197,734 of NC_088603.1, read as the reverse complement.
GGTGCTGAAATGGTTGAGAATTTATGAATGCAAGACAGAGGTTAGTAGAGGGGAGACTGGCAGCCACTCAGAATAAAGCAGCTTCTTATTGCACTGCTGTGCCCATGTCTGTCAAAGACTTAAGTGGATAAAATTGCAAGAAAAAGCAGTATCCTTCTGTGAGTTTAAATAACAATTCTGGGATGCTTTTAAGTAAAATGTCCAGAAATTTAATGCCTTTACCTGTTTTATTTAATTTGTTTTTCCAGAGGTGCTGGGATCACCAGTCCAGCTTAAAGCATTGTTTTACCTTTCAAAAGGAATGACTGAAAGTCTGCCACATTCATGTAGTAACAGTTATTGGTGCCTTGATGATGTCACCTGGAACTGAGGCCTTTTTCTGCCACGGGCTTAAATGTCTTCTGCTCCTTTTTCTTTGCTATTTCAGTGCTACACATCTGTGCACCAGATCAACCTGCTGCCTGCAAAAGCTTTCTATACTAAATAAAGTATGAGTAAAATCTTACTTTCTTGTTAAGAAACAGTTACTTGGGGTTTCGGTGGGATTTTTGTGTATTTTTTTTTTAGAGGGGTGTACTAAATCTCCTCTGGTAGTATTGTGAAGTATTTCTTTACTTTGAATTTTAGCACAAGAAACTTCACTGAAAATATTACTCTAGCATGCAATTAGCAGGGTCACTCTTAGTCATTATTTTTCCTGTAGTGTGGAAAAGACATGAGAAATTTTTACCAGTTGCATAGAATAAGCAACAAAAGGAACCTGTCACTCTGGTCCAGCTCTTTATGTGAGTGTAATGGCAGTGCAGCAGTATGAATGAGAATATGTGTAGAACTTCATCCCATGCTGAGTCCCTTCACAAACTGGGTCATTGCAAACTGCAATTAAGTTAAATCAGTGTCAAGTCCTTCTCTGCACAGCACAGACTGTGGCCATCCCTTGCCTTGTCTTCTGTGGCAGCTGGAGTCAGCCTCAGTGGATTTGTCACCTCACAGTGGCTGACCAGCTCTCTCAGGAGCAAAACTGAAAAATAAATATCAGGCTTCTCCAATGTTGGGAGTTTTACTGCTGCTTCAGCCCTGCTTTGGCTGGCTTTAATGTCAGAAGTATTTGCTTCTAGTTATTTGTATGCAGCTCATTTAAAAAAAAAAAAAAAAAGGAAAAAAAAAAATTCAGCCTAATATTCTACAAACCTCTTTACTAAGCAAACAGTGAAACCAGTGCGCATAGCAGATTGCTCTGCTCACTTCCCATCGTCTCCTACTGAGCGCTTGGTTGCATCGTGCTTAATTATGAATGGTCTCCAAAAAGCCCATTTTACTGTACTATGAAGTGACTCATATCACACAGCAGCCCTGACAATTCGCACTGGGTGCTGGAGTCACATGGCGCTGTATTACTCAGTGACTCATTTCATATTGTACTTGGTGCTGGGATCTGACTCATATCGAACTGTGGGAGGAGCTGAGTGACATTGTACTGGTCTGAAAGCTGGTTTGAATCGGGATGACTCACCCTGGAGTGCATTAAATAGTGATTCACGTACCGTTTCCTATTGATTCTGATTGTTGCGATTCACTTCGGATTGTACTACACCGGCATCTGGCTGCTCTGGCAGGGCAAGCGCCATGGCAGCTGCCCCTCTGCCTTGTGAGCTGGGCTCTAGCGCCAAACGGAGCAGCATCAGCTGGGAGAAGTATTAGCAAAGTCAATTTAAACCTGAAGTAAGGTCAGAATTTGATTTAAGATGCTGTCATTTTGGTCATGACATGACACTCTCTGGACTTCTTTGCTTCACCTGGCTATGACAAATTTTGAAATGCCTATAAACAGAAAGTTAAGAGTCGTGAATCTCATGCTAAGAATACTCGTGCTTCTGAATGCCTGGAGATCTGTGCAGTGTTTTCAGGACCTGTTGCCTCCTTGGGGTAAGTTTTAGTGAAGAAAAGAAGGGATGAATTTTTGTTGGTGACTGAGTGCTGGTATTTGCCTACACTTCAGGTTTGCCAACTCGTGACTTGAGCTCCAAGAGACACAGAAACCTTACACGTTGACAACTCCTTCCTGGTACATTAAGCTGAGCCCTCAAAAATCACTACTCACTCTGAAAAATGTGTGCTATTCTTTCCGAGGGATGAAAAGGTGTGTAACAGCTGAGTCGATGCTTCCGTGATTAATGATTTGGGACCCAGAGTAAAGACATCAAAATAAGTATTTGAGGGGGGTCTGTGTACAGACAAGGAATTAAAGGGGAAATAAAGTAACCGTTCTCTCATCTTAGAGCATTTTATAGTGCTAGTTTTGCATTCAGTTGGCTTGAACGTGCTCTTAGTTTAGAAAGATGCTTCTAATTTTAACACAATGCTCCTAATTTTAACCTGACCACAACTAGGACTCTTTTAGCTGATAGTGATTTCAGTGCTTCGTTGAGCTGAGCTAGGGGTTACTCGGTTTTGGTCCTGCAGCATAGCAACAGCCTTAACTGGCACCACAGTACCTAGCTCTGCCTGACAGATCTGACGGTGATGTTCTGTTTGTGCAATGGGCATCGAGGTACAAGGAGCCTCCTCACCGTGACGTCATACCAATGGCACAGTACGAAAAGTTCCAATCTTGCATTTTTCAACAGCAAAAATGAAATAATGGAACGGTTGCATCAAGTAAATTGTATCGGTATTAAATTACTATAATTCTTACTGGCATGTACAAGGATAATCTTATTTCACTTTCTGCAGTTGTGTCCAATTTTCATTACCTGCTTTTTCTTACCTACTGACGTTAACTAATGACAGAGCTCAGGAAAAGCTCGCTCTCTCACCCAAAGATGCGTGATGTGGCTGAGCCTATAGGGGAGGACACGCTTGTTGCTAACTCCTCTTTCTAACTTTGCAGGGGAACCGAGGGCCTCGGGAACGTACGTGCCGCGGGACTCCCTTCACGGAGGGGCAGGGAGGTGACGGATGCTGCCTTAGCTTCATCCCCACTCGTGAAAAGAGGAGGAAGGGCCCCTTGGAGGGTGGTGGGAGCCAAGCCGAGCTGTTACCTGCGCTGGGGCGAGGGAGGCGGCGCGGAGTGGGGCGCAATCCCACCCTGGGGAGCGGCGACAGCGGCGGGGCCGAGCCTGCGGGGAGGAGTCGTTGTCCCCGCACCCGGAGGCATCCCGGTACTACCCGGGCCCTGCGATGGAGACTCGGTGGGAGCCCGTGGGGAGGGACGGGGAGCCGTGAGCCTCAGCGCCGGGCGCTCTCGGCTGCCGACCTTCCGGGAGATGTTGGGAAGCGCTTTTTGCGCCGGGTCTCTCCAGTTCCTCCCGGGGAGGGCGGGCGCGGCGCCTCGCCCGCCCCGACCGCGGGGGACGCCTCTGGCAGCACCGCCCGCCCCGTCCCTCAAAGCCCGGGGCGGCCCCGGCTGCGGCGCGGCGGTCGCGGCTGCCGGCGATGAGTCCCCGCCTGCCCGGGGAGCGGGGCCGCGGGGCCCGGCAGCCTTCGGGCCGGGCCGAGCGGTACTTACGGTGTCAGCGGCGGGGCCTCGCCGGTAATCCTCACCCGCTTCCCCTCCGGTAGCGGCGGGCTGGGCGCCCAGGGACGGCGGCTCACCAGCCCCGCGCATGCGCCCGTCCCTGGCGGGCTCGTCTCACGGTGCCGGCCGCGGATGCGGGTGGGTTTCGCTCGCCGTGGACGGAGCCGGGAAGGTCGGGCCGGCAGCCGTCGCTCCCCGCCCCGGCTCCGGCACGACGGGGCGGGCTGCCGCGGGGCTGCCCCCGGCGAAGGGAGCACCGGGGGCCGCTGCGGCTCAGGGCCGGTTTGCAACGGGAGCAGCAGCCCGGACGCCTGCACGGCGACGGCGGGCTGGGGAGGGCGCGGGGGGAGCCATGGGACCGCCGCCGGGGGGAGAAATGCCAGGGAAACCGGCGTGAGAGAGTGTGTGTGCGCTCAGGGAAAGGAGTGGGAAGGGCTTGAAGAGGCGGCGATGCCGCCGCGGGGCTCCGTACTGGTGCTTTAATGTTCATAGATGCCTTAAATGAGAACCGTGCTTATCAAAGCCGGGATTGGAGCACGCTTGCATTTTAAGTATCTGCAGGGATGCATCTTCCTTCCCGCCCCCCAGCCGCCTCCCGCCTTCTAGAGGCGCACAGCTCACCGCCGCCGGGCTCTCTCGGTCTAGTTCTCCGGTTTCGGCGTGGCACGATATTAGCCGGCTGCAGCGGCTGGCCAGGAGCCGCCGGGCTCGGCGCTCACCCCGCTCTCCGGGGTCGGCTCTCTCAGCAGCACCCTGAGGGGACTATCTCACTGCTACCGTCCAACCACTGCGCTCCCCGGGCAGTCCCAAACGCCGTCTGCCGGGAAGGCGCAGCGCGCTCGTCGGCGGGGCAAGGGTTAACGGGTTAAGGGCTGCGGTTGGCTTGTGTCACAGCGGTCCCCGGGCACAGCGGCATGGTCTTCCCCTGAATACGAGACTGGCACGAACGCTCTGCGCGTCCCTGACTCAGGAGCTGAGCTCCCCGTTACTGGGAGACCTGGGGGGAAGTTCTGCCGTCGGGGCTGCTCCCTTCCCTCCTGCGCACTGGGTGCGGAGCACGGCGGCCACAGGAGCTGCCTTGCCGGAGCGAACAGACCCGGGGAGCGCCGGGGATGGCAGAAGGGCAGTGGCGGGCTTTGACCCCGGGGCTCTCAGCCGTGGGGGGCTCACGCAGCGCCCGAAACTCCCACGCCGGTACCGGCTGGGGAGACGTGGGCGGACAGCGGTTTCCCCGATGCGGGGAGGAGGAAGGGTCGGTCGCGGCCCCACGAGCGGTACTCACAGCGCCGGGCGGCTCGGGGGCAGCGCGGGGCTGCGGCGGCGCGGCTCCGTGGCACGCCGGGCATCTCCGGCGCTCCGGGGAGAGGAGGCTGGGCGGTGGAGGCGCTGGGGCCGGGGCGGGGGCCGGCGGCGGCGGCGGCTCAGACCAGCGGCCCCGCAGCAGGGCGGCGAGCGGGCAGCGGGCGGCCGCCCCGCTCCCAGCCAGCAGCGCCGCCAAACCCACGGGGCTGAAACGGGGCCCCGGGGTGTCTCGACGGGGCGCCGAGACGAAGCGCGGGCAGGGCCGGCGGGCGGGGAGCTGCGGCCGCAGGAAGGGGCTGGAAAGCAGAGCTGAAAGCGGAGCGAGAAGCCTGGCAGGCCTCGGAGGCTGCGGCGTGCGGAGGAGGTGTGGGAGCAGGGAGGTAGGGCGGGGAGAGAGAGAGAGAGAGAGAAAAAAAGAAAAAAAGACAAAATAAGCATTACCGGGGGCAGGCGGGCGCCCTGCCCAGCCCAGCCCCGAGCGGAGTCCCTCCACCACTGTGCTAATCCGGGGGGGTGGCAGACTTGCACCCCCACCGGTCTGTCTCTGGGTGCTCAGGGTTGCTCCGTCACTCCCGCGCAGGCACGCTCTGTGTTTTTAACTTTTCTAAGCTGGCCTTTCAGGCGTAGGGTGGAGGGGACTTCTCGTACCAAGCCAGTGCCCCGTGCGGTTCAGAGTTGGACAAAGTGCCAGAGTAGCACGGGGACGAGGCTGGCCACTTACAATCTGCACGCAGAGCGCACCCCGTGTCCCCAAAAATCTCCATCCAAAGAGCCGAACGCAGCCCGCGGGAGGAGCGGCGGCGGGGGGCGGGCTCCGCGGAGCCGAGCAGAGCCCCGCGTCACCCTCTCCGGCCGCCCGGCCCTGTCCAGGGTCCTGAAGCTGCGCTGCCGCCTCCCGCCACGCCGGCGTCTCGGGGATGGGCGGGCGGCTCAGCGAACCTGCTCTGGTCTGCAAGTGATCGAGAAGCATCATCTGCCCTTTCCTTGCCGAATGTCATGGTCCTGGAGACAGAAAGCCACCCTGCCGGAGTATGAGCCCGGGATAGGAAAAGGCAGAAATCATTGCCACTCGAGCTCTGTGGTCATTTCCTCCAGCAGTGATTTCTACCTGTTCATCAGGGCTTGTTTTTGCATTAAGGCCCAGCCATTTTCAAAACGTCTTCCTAATTTCTGGCTTACAACCCATCTCTTGATATCAAAAAGACAGAGAGGAACTGAAGTCTACAAAGTGTGAAGAAAACCCTTCCCATGGTGATGGCGCTACCCTTGAAGGCCAAAGCCGGTGGTAAAGCAATGGAGGGACGTGACTGTGGTGCCATTGGTGCCAGGGGAAGGTGCTCAGTAGAGCTGAGTCCTGCAGGAAAAGCTACTGTTCCTGCACATAAGGAGAGCTTACTGTTGCTTAGCAGCAGAGAGTTCCCCTAGGTCTGTTAGGAGAAGTGAACCAGGATGGAAGGTGGACAAGGTCCCCAGGAGACCATAAAAACAGAAAGGTCAATTTCCCTCCGCCCCCCACGCCCCCTTAGTATTTCTCCTGCCCGGTGATAAGGAGTACTTCTGCAAATCTCTGCCCTTTAGGTCATGGTACAAAGCACAAGGCTGGGATGTGAAATACACTTCTGTGCTGAATTACAGTTGTCTACGCCCAGACAAGACCTCTGGAGGCTTGACAATTAGGATTAAATGATATGCCTCACTCTTTAGCAGAGAAAAAGGAAGAAAGACTCAGTAAGTGTACCAAGATTGTTCTTCATGTGTCCTGAGACCAAGATCCAAACACCTGTTAACACCTCTGAGCTTTGAATTCAGGTCCTAGTCACTCTGCTGGAAAGGAGAGACATTTCTCAGACCAGTGAGTGAATGTGGTTCCCCTGAGCCCTCTCTAGACTAGGGCCTCAGGTGGCTTTCCAAACATTTCCAAATGATTAGTGATAGTGCATAGTATTGTATAAAAAAATGGTACTCATGCTCCCCAGCACAAATGGTGTTACATAAACACTCACCTAAGCTGAGCATCTTCCAGTGCTTGGTGTTCGTAGACAACTCTGTCTAGTTCTCTAGGCAGGTATATCTGCAATGTTGCATATGTACACAGCCACGTAAATCCTGAAACTGCTGAGCAGCTTGGAGGACTAAAGTCCTCCCAGAACTGGTAAAACAGGCATCTTCTTCTCCTTTCTCCCTGACTAATGGAAGCAGACTGATGTCTGGCTGCATAATACAGAATGGCATAAACAAGTGCTTGGGCTACGTTGAAATGGGGTTTAAAGTTGAGGGACTTTAAGCCCTGAGAGACACAGATTGAACCCCTTCCTGTGCCTAAAAGGAATCTGAACATGCATTTCTCATGTGTGAAAGGAAATTCCCTCAGTCATCAGAGAAGCTTGCTCTACATGTGCATGTCTGTGATTGTACTCTTAGTCCCCGACACTGCTGCACTTTGTACAGGTTAATTCAACTTCATCAGGACAGAGAGAAAGCAAAATGTGTGCATCTTGACAATCTAGTTAGGCATGGGAGTATTTGGCCTGGGTCTTGGTTCTGTTGCAGAAAATACGCCATGGAAAATGGAGTGTTTACACGTGAACTGTGTATTTAATAAAATTATTCCATATAGTGGCACCTCTATAACATACAAGGCAAATATTAAAGCAGAACTTAATTTCAACATTGATATTAGCTACTGGTATATAAAGCATTACGAAAAAATCTCTTTACTAGATTTTCCTGAACGTTTTGCATTAAGTCTACATAGGTTACTGATAAACATTTAGGAGAGAAGGCCATCCAGCATGTAGAAGTTTTCTTCTGTTCTACATCTGAAAGGAATGGCTTTGTCTGAGGGTGCTCTTGCTATTTAATCTTGTCCCTTTAAATGTTCCTTAGATTCCAGCCTCTCTCTTTCTGCAGACTTGTCCTGTTAATATGTTCTCCTCATTTTGCCTTTGTGGAAAGGAAGAAACCTGTTATTGTTGCTGTTATTACTGAAAACTGGTATGGCAGCTTTTTATTTTTTTTTTTTAACTCCCTACCAGAATATGTTAAGAACAGCTTATCTGAAAAGCAATATGGAATATGTATCCGTATTTTAATCACAGTGTATTCCAACATTCTTGCAGTCACACTTAGATGGGTGACATAATGCACATAGTAGTTCTTCTGGGGCCCATTTTACTTTGAGGTGTAAGCAGAGATTGCTGGGCCTCGCATCTGAACTGCTGCTCCTTGCCCAAGGACAGGTCATACACATTTGTATGACGGCTTACGCGTATTGCTCTATTTTAGTGTTTCCCGCTCACTTCAATTGTTAAATAGAGAGCTTCTAGACCATTGAATGGAGGTGATTCATAGTGAATTAGGGAGCAATTCAAACAGGAAGTAAGAAGCCATTTTAGACTATTTTCTTTGATATGAAAGTGTACTTGTCGCAAATCACTTTGAAGACTGATACCTTTTCTGAGAGAGGAGGTATTTTCAGAAGTAAAATGAGTTTCCAGGGACTTTAGTTGAACTTCAATTTTCTTTATAAATCAGCAGTATTATAATATTTGCTTTAATTCACTCCTTAATAAAAACTTGAAATGCAAACAAAATAATATTTTTTAAATATTCGTTTTAAGTAACCATATTTTGAAGTGAACATAATGCAAGTGATATTATAGGAAACAGCTTTCTTGAAGTTTTAAGTATTTGTATTCTTTCAACATCAGTTACTTACAGGTGTAAGTAACTTTTCTTAATGGATCTATTAGTAATTGATTTCAAACAGAAGATGTAGGTTAAAGGCTGATGGGAGGTGGAGTAAACCAGAGCCTTCAAACATGTAAAGCTAACCACAGGGCTGCATCAAGTAGTCCACAGAGCATTAACATATCCAACATGTGGGGATGCCTGTTAGATTTTAATTTATAATAAAAAATAATACCAATGTGTTAATTCTCCAGTATAATTTTTTTTTTTTGTAAGTCGCACTGGGAAGTTCCTACCATTGACATTATATTCACATTGTCAAAACCCTATGCTCTACATATATGCTACTGAATAGGGTTTCTCTTAGTCATCTGCTGGAGGATTAACTTTCCTTAAGGTCTTATGCTAAAACTGTTCATTGCATTATGTTTGGACTAATGCTTGAAAAGTTATCATAATGGTTAGACTTGGCTTGGATCTCAGTGCAGCCAGAATTGTTTGCTATTGATGGCTCTGCTTAGTACTTTGTTAATTATTTCAGCACCATGAGGTTATTTTCTAGGATGACACACTTTCTCAGGGTTGGGCAATCTCGATATATGTTCTGCCAAAACTCTCTGCCTCGGTATTTATATCAGTCAGCCTCTACCGTGAGGTCTTGGGAATCTGAGAATGAACCTGTTCTGTCTCCACTTACAAGCTTATTTCTTTTCCACTCCCACGTATCACATCTTTGTTACTTCTAAGGAAGAGGAGGCTAAAAGAGAAATAATCTTTGAGCTGGAACTAAATATTAGAAATAAGGAGGTGTTTTCCAGTAACACGGCTGAATGACAGGTTGTAGAGCACCACAGTCAGCTCTGCTCCCCATGCTGGCCTCAGTCCAGCAGATGCACACAGGCACCACAGGATGAGCCCTGGGACAGAGTCCTGTGGCACAACTCCTGTGCTTAAAATCCTCGGTGACTCAGAGCTTCTGGCGGATTGACAGACTAGCCAGGAAGTCGGCAGCTTGGGCAAAGAAGGTTTAATTAGAAATTGCAACATGACACATAAAAAAAATGAATTCTTTGCTGAAGTACAACTGCATTAAGAAACTATGTCATTAATTTTGCTTACCATGTCTGGCAAACTGAATGCTCACTATATTCTGTCTGACCATCTCACCTTACGTATGTCAATGAATAGTTAAACACGTAATGGCAAGAACACTTTTTAAAATCATGAGGTTAACATCCATGTCTAATTCTATCCTTTTTTTTTTTTTTTTCACATAAACCTTTGAATTATTTGTAATCATTAAAAAACCCTACACGTTTCCGTTGATTTAAAAAAAATTTCTCCCATCATTACAACGTCCAGTTTGAGTTTTGACATCAGATAACCAAAGGTCTGTGCGAAATGTTGAGCAGAAAAAGATCAGCTTCTACATATAAGAACTGTGAGTTTCTAGATGGTGGAAGGAAGCTGCTCAGTCACTCTCATTACAAGCTTCCAGAAGGTGTCACTGTGCACCTACAATTTGATTGGGGAACTTCAACAGCCGGAGACTAGTGCCAAAGCATTATGCCTCCTTGTGCTATGAGGGGTCCTCTTCTCTTCTCATAATGGAAATAAAATGCATTAAAACTGGAGACACAAACATTTTCCTCTTTTTATGATTAGCAAAGGGGAAAAAAAAAATCTTCACAGTATCAATGTCACCCAAGAGGTAGCTACCCATTTCTGCAGGAATATTCCTGCCATTCTGGGTTACACATAACCTAATTATTACACAGGATCCTTACCACACAGGTGGTAAGTAAGAAATATAGTTAAATTAGAGTCTAAAACTTACATGTATGCAATTTTTAGGTCTAGAAAGTAGTTTGTAGACCTGATTCAGAAAGGAAGATTAATAGGGCAATTTGGAACCAATGTTCCCAAACAGCTCGACTTTTCAGAGCAGTTTAAAGTGATTCTGAAAGACTGGATGCACAACGTGGCTGCACAGTAATATTCCAGCTTGACAAGATTCCTGAGGAAGCCCCTGTAACTTCTGCCCCTGACTTTTGATCAGATTTTGGACCTTACAAAATCTAAAGGAATTGAGGGAATTAAGTTACCATGTTAAAAGGGTGATGGGAGACAATACAACTCAGTCACAGAATGTGTTGGGGAACACAAAAAGACTTCAGAGCTAAAATAAACTATAATTCCTCTGAAAAAGATGAACAAAAGAATAAAGAGCAGGCAATGAGGTACTGCTGAACAATATTAGAAATGAGAGTGTTCTGGGCTCATAGATACTGGCATGAAGAATAAAACATGTATTGGTCTCATTGCAGACTAGTTTGAGATGGTGACCAGTAGTATTTCTCCAGCATCTCAAAAAGAGCTTTGAATGATGATAGGAAGAAGAGGAGCTGATCCGATAAGAATGACGATGAGAAGAAGGTATGAACATAATTAGGAAATGGGAAAACTTCAGGTGATATCTCCCGCCATGTACTACTAAGTGGTCAATGGTACTGAACAAGTACTGATTTAGAGAGGTCAGGTGGATGCTCTTGTGGAAGTGAGCAGAAAGGCCTGGGGCTTCTTTGCAGAATCTCTTACTAATCTTTCTGTCAGAGATGCCTTATGTGGTTTTACCCATATAAGAGTGCTTGCCTGGATTAGAGAGACTGTGGTTGCAGACAGCACAAATTACTGGCTAAATGTCATGCTTGCTTTAGGCTTAGGAGGAGGCTTACAAATGGCATCAGTTCCCAGGTCTCTCTTGGCAGCACCAGATACCAAGTTACAGGTTAGAAATACAAAGGAACTAAAAAAAAAAAAAAAAAAAGAAGAGCGGGAGGGAAAAAAGCTCAGAGCTACTGAGCTGTTGGGGAAGTGTTGGGGAAGGCACTTGATATGTTCCTGTGAAACCACATTTCTCCTGTTTGATGCTCAGAGAGACTGAAACACTTTTCTGCAGGTTGAACCTTTTCTTCTGGCCACTCTGGGGCTGTCTGTCACATTTCCCTGCAATCAGAAATACTTTGCTGCAGACTCTAGAAGTGTCATTAGAATGGAGAACAGCAGTCCAGATGGGTAGAAATTTGGACAAACCTATTTTTATACCCCACCTTTATGCATTGTTGTTCAAAACAACTCAGTAACAGACCATTCTTGTGGTGCTTTCTCTCCATTACGCTATGTTTTGAAAGATCTTGTTCTACACCTGGGTGGGCGAAATGTCCCTTCCAGCCTCACTTCAAATCTGCCTCCTAACTGAACACTGAAAAGACAAAGTGAGACTGGAAGTGTCCTGCCTGCACTGGCCTATACTTTTTTCTCTGATCTCTAACACCTTAAACATATTTCTCCTGATGATTTGGAAAGGCTAGTAAGAAACCAGTGGAGTTTGGCATTTCTTTCTGTTTAAAGTGTGTCTGGTCACAACCCAGTATGATAGTCAAGAAAGCACAGCTTTTTATACCTCTGAAACAATTTTATAGTCTGAGCATGCTGCTGTTGACCAGGTAAATCATTCAGGCAGATGCTATTTTTGTAGTGAAACGAAGAGCAGGCATTGATCTGTCCAGGGTCCGGAAGAGCAGAATAAACACAGTGCAGTGAGGAAGGCTGGTCTCTCATAAAAATAGTAACCATCTTTCAGAATGAAAAATTTCAGTGAACATAAAGAAATGCTAGTTTGAAGAAATGTCCCTGGCATTTAAGGCTGTGACTCACTTCATCAGTTTTCTGACTGGAGAACTATCCAGCTATTCCACGCCAAGTCGTCCAGAAGATCTGGATGCAAATCAAGAAACACCTTCTAACCCTCTTCTTTAGAGCTTGTATTATATATAGATGTTATAGATGTCACATTTATTGACATGCAGAATTCTGGGTAATATGGGTCAGTAAAAGGAACAAGAATTGGGAAGGGAAAAAACAGGACAAAGGGACAGAGAGGAGCAACTCAGCCACTTCCCCTGCACAGTCTGAGCACCTGTGCAAATGTGAGCACAAGTTCCCAGCACCAAAATCCACAAAGGGTGTGAAGTTTGTTTGGGATACCAAACTCCAGGATGGGCAAGGAATGCCTAAAAGGACATTCCCTTCCCCAAAGACATTCCTCCTAGAAGATTGCTTGTGTTTAAACAAATCAGTTTGGTAATAAAAAGAGGAGACCACGGATTTTCCAAAATCAAGCACTGCAATGCAAGAAAAATAATAGTTTAAAATATTATAATCCTTCTACGTCTCATAATAAGTGCAATCATTATGCAGTTCGAGAATAAATACTTTATCCTATCTATCTTGGTCTAAGTATGATTCACTATTTTTGCTCTTAACTTGATTACCCTCAAAGGAAACAGTGAAGTTGACAGAACAGTAAGAACTGGTTTCTTCTTCATTGAGTCCTAAAGTAAATCACACAAGATGTTACAGGAAAAATCACAGCTACTTCCTGAAATTAGACTGTGTTCACAAATGACCCTGAACAAATAACAAACCAAAGTTGAGCCCTTCTTCTTTTTCTGTCTGAACTCCTCAGCTTACCCCTGACATCTCTGAACTCCTAAGAATAATTTTAATCCTTGTGAGAGTAATCAAGCACTTGCAACAGCGAACCAGGAAAACTGATGTGACATTTCATAAGATCATCAACCGCTGCTTGGATGGTGTGACTTGGCAGCTCCTGGTTTGTTGCAGCCTGTTCTTACCTCTAACTGTAGATACAGCATTTTAGATTAACTTTACTTTGAGAATAACATTAAAAGTATAATATTGAGGACAATTAGCCTCCTGAGCTGTTTTCAGCCACATCTCGTAGGAGACTGAAGATCTGATAAGTTCAAGATCTCATCACTTAAGTTCCTGAAAACTTCTTTGGAGTCAGTGCCCAGCACAAGAATGGGCTGTGGGAAAGACCAAGCCTTCTCAGACATCAAAATCGGTCAATAAGCTGTCACAGACCCAGGGTGAGCCAGGCTGCACCAGCTGACCTGCTCACACATCCCTGCCATTTCTCAGACATTACCCTTCAGCACACCTTTCGGATGTGGCTGATGGAAAAATATTCTGCCTGCTTCAGTGTTAAGTTTTAATGCTTGTGATGAGACATACAGTTACTTATATTGTACATAAGAAAGGTGCTTTCACAGAATCACAGAATGGTTGGGATTGGAAGGGACTTCTGGAGATCATCCATTCCAACCCACCTGCTAAAGCAGGTTCACCAGAGCAGATTGCACAGGAATGTGTCCAGGCGGGTTTTGAATGTCTCCAGAGAAGGAGATTCCACAACCTCTCAGGGCACCCTCAAAGTAAAGAAGTTTCTTCTTATATTCAGATGGAACCTCCCATGTTTCAGTCTGTGCCCGTCGCGCCTCAACGTATCGTTGGGCATCACTGAAAAGAGTCTGGTCCCCTTTGACACCCACCCTTGAGATATTTATAAGAATTGATAAGATCCCCTGTCAGCCTCCTCTTCTCCAGGCTGAACAGAACAAGCTCATTCCCCATGTGGCCTCAGTGAGAAGAGTGAAGGTCTCTCCCTTGCGTTTCCTGGCTTGGTGGGCTTTGATTTTGACCTGCTCCCAGGAGGATGTGCCTAGCTGCCACCTAGCAACCTGGAGCTGGGCTTTGAAATGAAGGTATTTGTGGTAGGATATCCTGATCTCCTTTTGTACCTTTCTTTTGACTGGATTATAAAGAGATGCAAATAAACAGGAGTAAAGAGCTGTCTTGTTATTGTACAGAAGGGGCCAGCAAAATGTAGGACTGCATGAACTTAAACTCTAAATGGCTTGAAAGAAACATTTATTTTACTCTAGAGTCTTTGATTTTATTTTTATTTTTATTTATTTTTTTTTTTAAATTGCTGTGAAAAAGCATGTATGTGGTTCATGACTTGTGTTCTTTGCACCACTCATGGGAAATGCGTATCAGGTAGCATGCATTGTATGCAAACAGGAAAGGGGAAAGAGTAAACTGCTCTTCATGCTCACTACATATACAGCAGGGAGTAATGGACTTAAATTGCAGGCAGGGATATTTGGGTTAAATATAGGTTTTTAATGGTAGGATGATGAAGCACTGGAGCAGGTTGCCTAGACTGTGGAGTCTGTGATAGTGAGGTTTCAAAAAGCAGGTGATGTAAACCTGTGCTAGGAAGGGCTTGGGGATGGTTGATCTTAGCAGCAAAAGACAGATGACACTTTCAAGTTCCCACTCAGAACCACCTTTGATGATACTGTACCCCACATAATTCTTCTGGCCACTGGAAGGAATTGCTAATTGGAGTGGACTGGCTGATACCTACAATCCAGGCATGACTTATTCTGGCACTTTGAGATTCCTCCGGCACTCGGAAATCCCTGAGAAATCTGAGCTGAAAAAAACCTGCGCCACAGTTCCTCTTCATTTGGATATGAGGTGTGTTGGAAATAAAACAGGGTGCAATGGGAACATTGTGCTCAGGTGATCTCTACCACATGATGGCCTCTAAGAGAAACCATAAATCAGAGCAGCACTAACTGTATTCTGTTTCATCACTACGGGGCTGGTGTTGCACAAAGTTACTTCATTTTAGTTTTGTATTTTACTACAAATCATTTACTTTCATCAGTCTGGATGTGAGAGACATATTATGGAGTAAAGGTCAATTCTTCGTGACTGACTGACAGCCAAACTAGCTGCCTTTTTAGGAAGGTCTCCATGGTCTTCCAGGGAGAGACTAATTGTTTTTCCCCAGTCTCCTTCATCTAAACTGATGATTCTTGCTGGTGAAAGGATATCCTAAATTAATGTATCCATAGATCTGAAATGACCCATATCTTGAATTAGTTGATTTAGATTTAAGCTGAATGGGTTATTTATTAGCCAGCATAACATTTTGTTCCACTTGAAGAAAGCAGTCTTATATTAATGAAAATGGTTTCTGTAATTCAGGCCAGTCTAGGATTATTTTGCTGAAAAACGTCTTGAACTGGTGTAAAACCAGTTTATCTTTTGCATTTTGTATTAATTAAATTATTTCTGACGGAGATGTCCTAATCAGCCCAGAATTCTGCATTTTTCCATTTCAAAGGTGCACAGCTAAAGAGGAAGTTTAGGCCTACTTCAAACATGACATATGTAAATTATTAAATTGTAAAAACACAATTGCAAATTAGTACAAATTATCTCTGAGGACTAGAAAATTTGCACACCATTAATATGCAAGTACTCCACCTATTAGTGTGTAGTACATCATTATTTTGACAACTTTTACAAAATAATGCCATGTGATTGCTGTTTGTGCAGCTATTATTGGCTCATCGATAACACCGAGCAATATAGCTACCTATTCTCAGAACAGTGTTTCTGGATGCAAAAGAAAAATCTTTCATGAATTAAAAAAATATTATTATGGCATGTAATCAGAGAACAGTTGAAAAAGAAAGGCACTGTGAAGAACTCTATTTCACAGAATAGCTGAGGTTGGAAGGGGCCTCTGCAGATCACCTAGTTCAACCTCCTGCTCTCAGGCTTCCTAGGACTGTGCCGGGCAGAGTTTGAACACCTCCAAGCATGGAGACTTCACAGTCCCTCTGGGCAACCTGTCCCGCTGTTCAACCACCCCTACAGTGAAAAACCAAACAACTTTATCTGCCCGATAGAATAATACCGCCATAAACCACATTCATCTGTTCTTACATTCATGTATGACGCTAAAGATTAAAGCATGTTATTTTTCAAAGGAGCTATATTTAATGATTTGAGCTGCCTGGACCAAACTAGTATATAAGGACATTCAGATTCACAAATGAGAGGACTGTCTCTAATATCATTTGGTGTTTCTGCTGATGGCCACCTCTGCAGAATCCTATCCCAGTTCTGCTCATACACACGCAGACGCTTGGTCTCCAGCTCTGACACTTGGGCTCTAGGGGACACCAGTGCACCTAAACACAGCCCACAGTGATGCTGGTCACTGGGGTGACCATGGCCTGTTGAAGATTGTGCTGGTTTTAGCTCTGAGAATAACTATTAAATAGCTAGTAATGTGTGTTGGTTTTGTTTGTTTGTTTGTTTTTTGTTTTTTAATCCAGGCCTGTACCTTTTACTTTCAACTTATTGGTTTGTTTTACTTCCCTCACCCAATACAGAAAACTGTAGGAGCTTTACCTGACCAGCAGATTCGTACCCTGATGAATGTAAATCCTTCAAAGATGAAATGTCTTTACCATAGTTCCAAGTTAAGCTAAGCTAACAGATCTCCTGCTTCAAATGACCAGATGAAAGGGAGGACTCTACCCCCACAAATGACCAGTACAGTTTTTTTTCACAGCACAGATGACCTGACCCTAACAAGTGCTGTAGAGCTGGGTATGGCATAACCCTGAAATGCTGCTTCCTGTGCCTCAGGAGTGCTTTGTGACTTCTGAAAGCAGCAATTCATGAAACAAGTTTTTGCTTGGAGGAATTATCTTGCAAACAAGAGAAACACAGTCAGTTTCTACGTGGCTCCTTTTGCAGGGTTGTGGGCTGACAGGCCTTAATCCGCCTAATAGCTCTGCTGACAAGACGTGAACCAGTATTTTGCTGGACACTGCAGGTCTCAAAAGGATTGATACTTTAGGATTGATACAGTCCGTAAAAATACGCAGTAGCCCTTTCTTAACTAGTAAAAACACTTCAGGGACAAGATAAACCCTTGTTATAAAGGATACATGTCAAGAAAACAAAATTAACCAGCACAGAACACCACAGAGAGATAATGTTCTCCAGCTTGTCCAAGAAATAATTTTGCTTACCTTTAAAACCAACTGCACATAATTTTAACTCATTATCTTAATGTATAACTATTTAGCAAAATACTCTCTCTTTTCTCTACCTGAAAGTATACTGTTTTATCAAAGAAGCTGTCATTCAGACTAGCTGCTCATAACTTGGTTGTCCTAAATGCCCTGTAATACTCCTATTTCTCCATCAGAATTCTGTCTCCCTTTGAAATGTTGCTCCAGAATAAAACAGAGCATAAAATATGTCTCAAATTTTACATCTGCTCTGTAAGAATAACTATTTTGGCAGACGAAGAATGTCAGCTGCCAAGTGATTCAATCCACAGCCATACAGTTTGCATCCCCTGCCCATCTCAAACATATGAATGAGATAAATTGTGACTATTAAACTATGTTTCAGACTATTTAACTAAGTACAACACCTGTTCAAAAGAACAGAAAGAATGTGTTCTTGGTATTAAGTTACTGCTTATTTTGTTCTTAACACCCTATGACACAATCACAAACTTTAAGACACACAAATGCTACCGTGACTAAGTATGAAAAACAGACTTCACAGATAAACAATCCTGACCTGAAAATGCACTTGGGAGAGATTATATCGACTGAAGAGGGTGAAAATATTTACTAATATCAGGACTTTTTCTACTCTTATAAAAGATAAAGACAGTATCTGATTTCAGAGGGACTGTTGATGGTAATAGTAATTCATGACTGACAGCACTCATCACCTGAAAACACTAGAGTATTTAGCAAAGCAGTGCAATCATTCATCTGGCATGTTGTCCTTTGCAAATAATATTCTTTATGATTTTTGGCCTTTCTGGAGTTGTTTGTGAATGGATTCTTACTTTATCAAACAAATCATGATTCATAGCAGTTGCTGAATAATTTAGATGGTCACGAGGGACTCCCACACTACATGCTGTTCATGGAATAGCGTTTGACGTCTCCAAAACCAAAAGATCTCCGTAGAGCTGAGATCAGCTAGATGAAGGAAAAAGGATGCCATACTTCCCCTGAGATCCTCCTCCAGCCAGCATACTTGTGGCCATTTCAGCTCCTGCCTGGTTGCCCACACAGAACTCAAATGGGTAGGACTTGGCAAGCAGAAAGGCAATGCCAGTATAGCCAGGGTCTTATTAGGCTTCAGCCTACACATTGATGTTAAAGGAAGCTTAACAGCTGCTCTTTGCCTTTCCTTGGCACACACTTTCTCACTTCACACTATGCTTTTCTTCACCTCCATGCCTTGGGGAACAGAGAACAGAGAGCCCTTACAGGTAAGACGAATCTCAACAGGACCTGGAAAAGATTCTGCTTTCAGGGAGCAGCAAGAATAGGGCTGCTCTCTCAGGGAAGGTGAACTGGAAGCCAGAGAAATCCCACAGCCCAACCCACCCCACGGTACCTGGCAAACAGGACAGACATGGAGATGGCCCAAGCAAGGTGCAGATCATAAGGCAGCATCCCAGCAAGGTGGAAATTGCTAATAAGCCATTAATGCTTATTAGTGCCCTTAGAGCCCTGACACTGCTGTCCTGTCCTTTTTCAGTTGCCTATTGTCTGTAGGTGTATTATTGATGTAAATCCAACCAAATCTGGAGCCTCTATGCTTAGAAATCATAATTATGTTACAGAAGTGAAATGGGTCCAATCCAGATGTAACCTGGATGTGAACTATAATGTGGCATCTTTGTGAACATTCTTATCCTCTTCTGAGGAAATGATGGCAATGAGCTCTGTGTAACAGGACTTTGGCCAAATTGTGTCACTAAGAAAATATTGTGATCTATCTGCAACCTCTCACTATCTCCCTGCACAGTGTAATGTTTCTGGGGTATTTATTTAGTTAACTGGCAAAAAGTACATTAGGAACACACAAGAATGGGTCCATGTCAGCTCTGGATTAAGCAAGTTCTTGCATCTTGTGTTGAGACTTGTAAAAAGTTTATTTATTTTTGCTTTTGAACACATTTATAAATCAAGGTGCAAGCATATCAGAGGGAAAGGCTCACTGAGTTAATTTAAATGTCATGAAGAGAATTTAAAAGGCTTTTAAATTCTGCCTACCACTTTTCAAAACATTTCTCTTGTAATTCAGTTTTTCGCTGAAAGCATGTTCAAGAATAAATAAACCTCTTAAGATATTTTTTTTGCCCCAATTTATTTAATATTTCAACTTTGGCATGTTGAATTAGATGGCAATTTGCTCAGAGAAGCAGCCATCACTCACATTCAGAAGCATCCAATTCAAAATCCCACCCAAGGCGGAAGGGAACATGGGAATTAATGAGGAGTAGGGGGATCAGTCTGATCAAAGTCCCTGTCAGTCAAGAAAATTTATGGGTGTAAGGACATAGTTTGCCTTGCAGCAATCAGTGTCACATATAGAAACACCATACCAGAAAGAATCTGAACTTTCTGTAGGCTTCAATGTCACCACGAAAAAAAAAAGTTTTAATGTGATCTTGTCTGTTCTGGGAATGTAAGTGACAAACTAGTCTGGAACTTTACAAACTTCAAATTTATATCCTAAGTCCTGGGAAATCATGGAAACCCCCTATGCCTTGGTTCCCTATCAGTAAGATATTTCTTTCCTACATGAAGTAGAGCTTGCAATTTATTTTAGCTCCCCAGCCTCAGGGCTGTATGCATTTCTAGACAGGTAAGTTTTCTAACTTCCTAACACTAACACTGTCCTTGTAGAATAACAGAACCGTTTTGGTTGGAAAAGATCCTCAAGAAAATCGAGTCAAACCATTAACACAACACTGGCACTAAACCATGTCCCTATGAACCTCATCCCTGTGTCTGCTAAACCCCTCCAGGGATGGTGACTCCACCACTTCCCTGGGCAGTCTGTTCCATTCGAATTGTAGATTCAACTCCTAGTAACATTGTTTATGTTGCATGTACGAAAGGATCATTTGCTGATATCATTTATGAAGTTCTGGAGACATGTTCTCCTGGAGCATATAGCCTCACCCAAGAACTTTCACATGACAGCAGTTTCACCCCAGCTGAGCCCATGAAGAGCATCTCCTGGCCTGTCCCTGATATCAGAGATGAGAGTCACACTGCTGGAGCTGCAGCACTTAGAAACATTTCGCATTTAGAAAGCACAAACCCAAGTAAAGGGGATAGCCAGCAGGAGAGGGGAAGGTGGCAGTGCTGATGTTTAAGGAACTGTGGACAGTAAGAGGCCCTGAACTTTGCAGTGTCATTTAGGTTCCTCTGCAGATAAATCCTTCCACAGCAGAGAGCAGAGAAACAATATGTTGTCCTCTGTGAGGTCCCTGACTCAGCCCTGTGCACCACATTCTCAGAAGCTCAGCAACAAACTATGATTTCAGGCGAGAGCTGTAAAAGCAATCACCAAGCTGACAGGAATGATTAACATGGGATGAATAATAGAATAGTTAAATGAGAAATTACTATGGACATGAGCTGTGGAAAACTCAGTATATGGGTTTCAGAAGGTACGACAACCAAGGATTAAATTCAGGAGCCACTGTGCCTGTGACAAAACCTCCTCTGCCTTCAAGAGCTTCAAGAAGACCTCATGCTTGTGTGCTAAATCGACAGATAATGAGACAGAATGACATGAAGTTCTAAAACGAGTGTACTTGGTTCATTATCAGAAACAGTCTCCTGATAGTGGCAAAGCAGGCTGAGTATTTCCTCTCAGCAAAACTCATTTAGGATTTCTGATGAGTGTATTCCTGTAATTAAAATGAAATGGCCTCCTGGAAACGGACACGCACTGGCTAAGGAGATGGGATGGGGAAGCCAATTCTTGCTTTAACTTGAATGTCCATAGGGCAAATGTACAACAGGAAATGGATTCTTCCCCAGTCTTGCCTTTCACCAACACTGTCAACAACCCTGACTGGCTGCCTCAGCCCACCTCCACCCTGGTGCTAGGCTAGTCTGAAAAAAAACAAGCTTTGTGGTTCTAAGAACGCGAGACTTTGCTATCACATTATCTTCCCTACCATGCACCGGGGTGCATCCCTTCTGCACCAGGGTTTTAATAAGATACGGTTTCTTGCACCTGTCTTTCTTGCTCTGTTGAGCTGCACAGGAGTGTGCTGATCACTATATTTATAGTGTTGGTTCACCTCTCAGGCAGCTTTCAGGCTTTTGACAAAATCTAGAGGATAGATGACTGCTGTTTTAAATTAAGCAAAATGGTTCAACTCTACAGCTTCACTAGAGGGGATTTACTTTAACGCCCTAACAGATTTCAGTATTATGCTGTGTTTGATTTCTTTGGGGTATATTCTTTTGTTAACTATTTATACCAATAAAAATCATCTGAGGTAGCATCAGTAAAAAATGCAGACCTTTTCAGGGTCTAAAAACCATGAAACAGCATGTTTTCCCTCCCCCTTTTAACCACAGATCAGCTCCACAAAGTATGAATCATTTTTATGAGTTAGATGGATGTGTTTAATATGTTGTTTGAAAGCAAATACTTAACAGGAAGGCAAATCAACACCTTTGTCACTGTGGTTGCAACATGCTGAGGAACAGAATGCAGAGGATTATGCTCAGGAATAAAGGAAAACTACATGAATACCGATGTCTTGGTGACAAATACCCTATGGTTGTTATATATGACATTAACGCTTTCTGCTTCATTCCAGACACATGATTTTCCCCCTCCTTCAGGACATTTGGATAACTCTGGATGATGTCTTACCTGGAAAATCCACTGTGCTTCTCTAATATCCTCTTCATCTTCATTTTGGAGGGTCTCCTTTGCTTGACAGTTGTCTGTATGGTAGCTGTGAGTCCTGAAGTAGAGAAAAAATTGCCTCCACATTGAGAAATAAAAAGGCTGTTCCTGAATCCAATTTTGCAGTGACCTTTCTTGGAAAAGCACCACTTTTATTTAACTATGAAACAAAACCAAATCCCAGACATTGGGCTGAACGACAACAACATAGAGACGGCTCGTCCTTACACCGATGGGCAAATGTCAGGGCCTCTTGCAGATTGCCCGTTCTTTCTGCAGCCTCCACAGTTCTGGAGACAAACAGGATTATCTGTCCTCAGATATCTGCGGTGCCTCATCCCCTCAGCATTGCACCAGCTTAGAGATTAGATTTACGACTTCGTAGGTTTTAGTGAGTTGAAAAGGAGGAAGACGGGCACATAGTGGTTGAATACATGTCAGAGAAACAGGCTGTAAGAATCATGAAACACATTTTATCACCTCAGAGCGAATGTATTCCATTTACAACTTGAAGGAACAAGCAACTCAGCACACAGTTATACTGTGCAGGCAGCACCAAATGGAGATATCTGTCTTAGGTCAGTGGCACCTGTCAATCACGTTTTTTCTCACCAACTGAACAGATGGTCTACTGGTAATCCTTCCAGCCCCAACGAAAACACCACACAAGCAGCAGCCCTGTCTGCGGATGGAGACAAGCTATATATAAAGACTAAGACTCAGGTAGATTATTAATAGATTATTTCTCTTAGCTTTTTAGAGGGCTGCCAGGCTTTTGCCTTCTGTTTGTCTGCATTCACTCGCTACTTATTTTTTGTGCTTTTCAAAATACAGCCAGGAGAAACACAGAAAAATTTGGAGGGTTATTAAATTAACTTTCCATTTAAATAATTATTTGAACATGATTTATAGTTCTGGGCATTATCAATGCTGCTGTAATGAGAGCTAAGCAAATCATAGTGTTCCTTGTGTGGGAAAGCATACAGAACCCTTTGAAAAAATTCTTATCGTGGAGACAGCAGAAGGTCAAGCTCATACATATGTTAGTGTTTACTGGAAAGAATAAATCTTTTAACTTATTCTTAATTTCAGAATACTTCCAGTTTAAATAATTTTATATTTTTAATTAGTATTTTTATTAGAATTAGCTGAAACTTACAAATTAGAAGTTACTATAAATGAGAAGCCAAGAGACTTTCCATTTTGCAAGTGTCTGATGGGATATTCTACCTATTTGGAAAGTTTACCTCTTTTTCCAAGTTGAACAATATGTCTAAACCAACTTTTTTTTCTGTCAAGAGTCACAAGCTTTGACAATTCACCATTGTAGATACAAGGCAGGGCTAACACCATCTGCCCCATAGCACCTCTTGTGAGTAGGGGTGCCTTGGTCACATCCTTCTCTTTTAAGAGAAATCCAGTAAGTGCCAAGGAGAAAAATAAAGAACAACGAAAGAACATTTTTCCAGCATTTGGCTTGATGAGCTAAATTGCAATAGAAGTCATCACATAGCAAGAAAGCTGTTGCATAAGTTCTGGTAATAAGTCAGATTGATGTTGATGTTTAGGTAACCACCTTCTTTTCTGTCCTCTGGCCAGGCTTACTGTCTGCAGCACTGCGTAGTTCAGCATTTCCTTTTTCCTCCAAAAAGCTACTGCTCTAACCTACCCTTTGTTTTGTGAGAGTGGATGGAGTTAGAGGATCTATCTATCTATCTATCTATCTATCTATCTATCTATCTATCTATCTATCTATATCTAATTATTTTAGCACAGAGGTGGGCTTTATTTCGCCTGGTACTGCAGCAGTTTCCAGAGAAGGGTGCTTTTCCTACACATTCAGATGCTGACTCCCTTGTCCAGAAAAGAGCACAAAGCAGCAGAGACTGACAGTGAGAGGAGGATAGATCCTGTAAGGTTGCAAAGAGGGGCTGGAGACTCCGAAAACCTCCAGCTTTCAACACAGAAGTGGGTGTTCAAGAGAGAAACACTTGTGCCTACTCTCTAAAAAAATGTACTGTACTATTTTAACCCCAGCTATAAATAGTTTTGCTCTGGCCTTTGTGTTCCTGTTTCTGCACAGTACTTCACTTTCAATTTTCTGACAATAAAGCATTATTCCATTCTACTGGTGAAAAAAATGAAGATGTATTCATTCCAATAAAATGTCATTTTTCTTTCAGAAATACTATTCCTATTGAGGATAAGATATGTGTAGCTCCTTAACTGAGCATGCACAATTTAATTTCAATGATGTGGTGGAGCAATCAGAATATTGTCTGATACAACATTTGCAAAATTGTGGTGTATTAGCTTTACCAGATCCCTTAGGCCAGGACATGATTAATCTAAAAGAAAAATGAGCCAAGTTCTATGACCTAGAAGCCAGATAATTCCATATTGGTTGGAAGAAGAAGTATTTACTTGTTTAAAAAGATGTTCACAGAATAACGAGCTCCCACAACGACACAGACACTAAAGTGAAGATAAACTTTCCAAGCTGTTTCTTCTATACATGCGAAAAACTTGTACAGACATGCAGGAGACAGCAAGGTGGGTACAGAATACTGAAAGGTTAAATGGCAGGTGTGCAAAACACTTCTGTAATTTGCAGAATACATGAGAGACAATGATACATTGTTCTTATTACAAAAAAGCAAGGAGAACAGAAAAATACACTCACGATCCAACTGTCTGTGCTCTTACTGTGAGGATGACTCATCTGCATTCATTTTTCTAGTAAGTGCTGAACATTTTTATTCTTTGTGATCCAGGCAACTGATGACTTTTATTCCTGCACGCTGATATGTATTTCATTTTTCTCTGTGTGCTTCACACATCCATAAAGTCAACTAAATATAGGAACTCCAAGTGAAGCTGTGCTGACAGCAGTTAATGGACAAGCACTGATGTGACCAAAATTAACTAAATAAGAATTGCTTTGCAGCACCTGAATCATAAAGGCTGGACACTTACCAAAAAATTGGAGCATAGCACTTTTCTAATCATAAGCCTTAGCAAGATCCAGTTTGGAGAATCAACCAGCATGAATAATACACTATGAGGTGCTCTCTCAAGTTGATGGCATATGATGGGTTTGCACTGGTTGCTGAGGATCGCCTCTTGCTGTCACAGTGATGACAGGCACACACGAGACAGGTTCCTGTGATGACCACATGTTTTTCTCAAAGCCTACTCTTGCAATGCAAGTTCCTTAACACAGAAAGTGCCTCATGTGACTCACATGGAGTGAAAATTTCCAGACATGCCCACTGTGAAACCTGATTTCTTCCTACCCTCTGTTGTATATATATCGTTCAAGAGTTACGAATCAATGCACAGACCTTTCCTTTTAATACAGTACAGTTATTTTTTAAGAGCACTGCATATCATTGAATGCCTCTTGAAAGTCCAAGTGGATGGAGTCTACCTGCACCACCTTGTCCACATGCACAAAGAACTCCAGCAGAGGTGTAAGACGTGAGTGTCCCTTACAGAACTGTGGTGACTTTTTGTTAATGTTTTGCATTTTTTCCCTTACATGCTGTAGAAACAAAATGTAAATTAAGTATATTATTACACATGTTCAGGAACAATGTATTGTTTGCATTGTCTAATATGATACATCGTGTTCACTAATTTGATTGCTAGAGACTATTAACTTGACTGGTAGAGATGTCACACTCACTATTTTGTAGTTCCTTAAATGCTCCCTGGAACTGCTGTTAAAAATCGATGTAATTAATTTCTATTACAATTATTTCTCCTCTCTTTGAATTTCTTTTTGCTAACTCAGTAGATGCATGCTTTTAGTAGATGCATGCTCAGACATTACGCCTCACTCCAAGGATACAGAAAAGCCACAGGAAAATATTTTTTACTTTAGCCTCTCAGTCACCTGTGAAATGAATTAAGAGAGTCAGAGTCTGCCATTTATGATGAAGAACATGCCACATCACAGCTTTTCAAATTTCTTTTCTATAGAAAAATAACCATGTTGCCATAGTATCAAAATTTCAACTGCAAATAGCAAACTGTCTTCTTTTAGCCAGACTGAATGGATGGTGCTAGACTCTTGCAGGTGGTGCAATTAGGCAAAAAAAGTCTGCTGTGAAAACAAGGACTACTGATGACCTAATGCATGCTCCAAATAATGAATCACATTAGGCAACAAATTGAAACCATGAATTTATATTTCTCACATGAACACTGTGAACTATAAGGTACTGAATGATACTGGGAGCAGTTGTATACTTGTACTTGTATACTTGTACCCTATATCACAGTATCACAGTATGTTTGGGATTGGAAGGGACCTCAAAAGATCATCTAGTCCAATCCCCCTGCTGGAGCAGGAACGCCTAGATGAGGTCACACAGGAACACGTCCAGGTGGGTTTTGAATGTCTCCACAGAAGGAGACTCCACAACCTCCCTGGGCAGCCTGTTCCAGTGCTCTGTCACCCTTACTGAGAAGAAGTTTTTTCTCAAATTTAAGTGGAACCTCTTGTGTTCCAGCTTGATCCCATTACCCCTTGTTCTATCATTGTTTGCCACTGAGAAGAGCCTGGCTCCATCCTCATGGCACTCATCCTTTATATATTTATAAACATTAATGAGGTCACCCCTCAGTCTCCTCTTCTCCAAACTAAAGAGACCCAGCTCCCTCAGCCTTTCTTCATAAGGGAGATGCTCCACTCCCTTAATCATCTTGGTTGCCCTACGCTGGACCCTCTCCAGCAGTTCCCTGTCCTTCTTGAACTGAGGGGCCCAGAACTGGACACAATATTCCAGATGTGGTCTCACCAGGGCGGAGTAGAGGGGAAGGAGGAGCTCTCTCGATCTACTAACCACCCCCCTTGTAATACACCCCAGGATGCCATTGGCCTTCCTGGCCACAAGGGCACAGTGCTGGCTCATGATCATCCTGTTGTCCACCAGGACCCCCAGGTCCCTTTCCCCTACACTGCTCCCTAATATGTAATTTCCCAACCTATACTGGAACGTGGGTTGTTCCTGCCCAGATGCAGGACTCTACACTTTCCCTTGTTAAATTTCATTAGGTTATTCCCCGCCCAACTCTCCAGCCTGTCCAGGTCCCACTGGATGGCAGCACAGCCCTCTGGCGTGTCAGCCACCCCTCCCAGCTTGGTGTCATCAGCAAACTTGCTGATAGTACACTCTATTCCCTCGTCCAAATCGTTAATGAATATATTGAATAATATTGGCCCCAGTACTGACCCCTAAGGCACTTCACTAGATACTGACCTCCAACTAGACTCCGCACCATTGACTACCACTCTCTGGCTTCTCTCCTTAAGTTCACCCAGAGTACTCGAGTACTGGTGCTTGGTAAAGCCAGAAGTGTGCTAAAGGGGTGGGGGAAATATGCTGTGCAAAGTAGACTGAAATTCGGTGTTTTTGGGTGGTTTCCTGGAAATAGGTGATCTCCAGCAGAAGAAACGGCTTTGCATGCCTAGGCAAGTATTATTTAATGCCAGGAAGATGTGCCAGGGGAGGTTTAAGTTGGACATAAGGAAAAGGTTCTTCACCCAGAGGGTGGTGGAGCACTGGAACAGGCTCCTCAGGGAGGCAGTCATGGCTCCAAGTCTGACAGTGTTCAAGAAGAGACTGGACAATGCCCTCAGACACATGGTGTGAAATGTGGAGTTGTCACATGCAGGGACAGGAATCCAACTTGATTATCCTTGTGGGTCCCTTCCAACTCAGGACATTCTATAATTCTATAATTTGGGCCATTACCCTGCTAGACACAGGGATGGGGAGAAACATTATTCGTGTTTGAAAACTGGTGGCTGGAACTGCACTTTTACAAGTGCTGATTCAGTTTCCATGGATTTACTAAACTCTGAGAACAGCTACTGGACTGAGCTTTGAAGGGTGAAGGTGGAAGAGTATCACATCTCTTTCAGGTAAGAGAAGGCAGCATTTTCAGTGTTGGGACATTTTGGGTTTCAGGCAGAAGTGTAATTTTGGACAACTGAGGACATTTAATGGAAGGAAAGCTTGAAGTGCCTCCAGGTGGGCTAAGGGCTGAAGGGTAGCTTGTAGCATCACTGTACAGGACTTGAATGCCATCATTCTGCAAGTCCCACTTTAAAAGCCTCAATCTTTGTTCAGATTAACTTGTAAACCCTTTGTGCTTTGGTTTCTTTATAAAATGGGTAGAATCATATGTATCATCATTGGTAATGTGATTTGGAATGATCGTAGAAAAAGTGACTACATTTATTCTAGGTGCCTGATGCCAGAACTCTAAAGATGAGCAGTGAGACATGCCATAAAAAGGACGAGCAGAAGCAGAAAATGCAGAATGCCATGGGACATGGGAGTGGAGAATCCCCCTTATGAGGAAAGGCTGAAGGAGTTGGGTCTCTTTAGCTTGCAGGAGACTGAGGGGTGGCCTCATTAATCTTTATAAATATGGAAAGGGTGAGTGTCATGAGGATGAAGCCAGGATCTTCTCGGTGACAACAAATGACAGGACAAGGGGCAGTGGGTACAAACTGGAACAAAGGAGGTTCCACTTAAATATGAGAAGAAACTTCTTGACAGTGAAGGTAACAGAGCACTGGAACAGGCTGCCCAGGGAGGTTGTGGAGTCTCCTTCTCTGGAGACATTCAAAACCCACCTAGACGCATTCCTGTGTAACTTCATCCGGGTGTTCCTGCTCCAGCAGGGGGATTGGACTAGATGATCTTTCGAGGTCCCTTCCAATCCCTAACATTCTGTGACTCTGTGACAGAAGTTAGCAACACTCATAAAAGAGGAACTGGTTAAATTAAGGCCTAATTATATTTCTCAGCTTTGAAACAAAAATCAGATTCAAATAAACTTTCAAACAAACAGATTTCTGTTCAGATTGTGTGGAGATTTCTATGCCAGTGATCAGGAGTTGTGCAAGCGTTTCTTGTCACTGTATGTAAGCAACCTGCAAGAATACAAATGTGTTAGACTAAACCTGAAAAACCCATGTGCTAGGTCATCTGCAGAATCACATTAACGGATGTGTTTCTTGCAGGCTAGACGACAGAGTGTGCACATGGCTTAGAGAGTTTCTTCTGATAAAGCATAAAGAAATGAAAATGCTGTTACTTGGACTGCGTCTGGGATTTCAGCTCAGTGGTCATGTTATTAAGAAATCAACAGTTTTATTGTGGTATGAAAAAGATCAATTTTAAAGGAAAAAAACTCTTATGGAGGAAGTATGATCAGTGGCACAGTAATGAAGACTCTCCTTGAGTTGAAAAACACTAACAGAGATACTGACCAGGTATCATTTAAAGAATAGTATATCCTCTAAATGGGAAATACAGAGACTCTAGAAAAATTAAAAGTTAACTGTAGACATATCTAAGCCAGCTTTAAATTGGCTGTTTTGATCTGCTCACACACAAAGTTCTCCAACCTATTCCTCTTTTCTCTGCCTTTACTCTTTATTTGTTAGCAGAATTCCTCCTCAGGGTCATTTCTGACTAGGAATGGTATGTCATCAAGTATGACTGGAAAACTTCACTCAGCAGCCAAAGAGAAGTTTTTTTCTCGGAAACATGGATATTTAAGCCTGTGGTTTCCAAAACACTTGAGTTTCCAGTCTGAAAACTTGCCTGCTCCTTTTGCTTATAGAGACAAAGCCCAACATGATACAGGCCATTTTTTTAAAAAAGTTGTGTAGTGTGTATCTCCCACCAAGATATGACTGGGAAGAACAAAATGTCATGCCCTCGGTGCACAGCCCAGAGCAGCTCACAAGGAGAGGGAAAGGTGTGACATGGCTGGCTGTGAGACCTGGCATAATGCAACGCGGCACAGGCAGTCAGACTTCTCCACCAGAACCCGGGGCCTAGGAACACCTTCCTGCTTTGCCTCTGTAGGAAAGAGTAAGCCTGAGCCACTGCCACAGGAGAGGCAGAAAGCGACAGAATGCTGGGCACTGGAAAAAAAACAGCATAGCTCACGGAGTCATTTCAACGCCAGGAGCACGGCCTGTTGTGTCCCTAGCCCTTTCCCCCGCCGGGGCTCTCTCCACAGCTTGGCAGTCTCTTGGCCTGGTGGGGCAGAAAGGGGAACCACAGGGGCTGCTCGGAGGCCTGGGTGGCCTTGCCCGGAGAGGGGCCTCTCAGCCCTTCCCAGCCAGGCTCCTGTTCTGGAAACGCTCTTGTCAGCAGACAGCATGGGTGGGCAACTACATGCTGTATGCTCCACTCGGTCTTCTCAGACGGGGTTAGATCCTCATAGAAAATCGTATCTCTGTGTGTTTATATATATTTCATAGAATCACAGAATCGTTTAGGTTGGAAGAGAGCTTTAAGATCACCAAGTCCAACCATAAACCTAACACTACCAAGTCCACCTCTACACCATGTCCGTAAGAACCTCGTATTTTAAACACCTCCAAGGAAGAAGATGCAACTGCTTCCCTGGGCAGCCTGTTCCAATGCCCGACAACCCTTTCTGTGAAGAATTTTTTCCTAATATCCAATCTAAACCTCCACGGCACAATTTGAGGCCATTTTTTCTCATCCTATTGCTTGTTACCTGAGGAAAAAGAACGGCGCCGCATATACAATTAAATACGTACAGCCACACGTATACGCAACTAACGTGTCCCTCAGCCCCGCCCCAACGGCCACCGGCTGCAACG
Organism: Columba livia; assembly: GCF_036013475.1. Classification (NCBI taxonomy): domain Eukaryota; kingdom Metazoa; phylum Chordata; class Aves; order Columbiformes; family Columbidae; genus Columba; species Columba livia. Next base: position 121,167,054 of record NC_088603.1, on the reverse strand, counting down.
GCCGCCGCGGCAGCCTCGCACTTGCCCCGCCCACCGCGCGGCGCTCGGTGGCGGCGGGGGCAGGGCGCGCTGGGGCTGACTTGTCCCTCGGAGGCCGCCGTCGCGCTCACGTGAGCGGCATCACATGACGGCGGCGGCAGCGGCTGTGGGGCTGTAGCGGAGAGCGGCGGAGCGGAGCGCAGCGCAGCGCTGGGGCCTTCGGGTGTGCGGGCTCCCCGGGGCTGCCGAGGGGCCTCCCGCAGCCCTCTGCCTCCCGCAGCCCTCGTCCGCCGGCGTGCCTGCGGGGTGAGTAAGAGCCGTTATGGGGATGGGGAGCTGGGAGGTCGCGGGGTGGGGTGGTTGTGCGGCCTGTCACGGGGGCTCTGTCGGGGCTGGGGGCGGCACGAAGGGCTCCACCAAAGCCACCGCCTGGCACTGCGGTTTCCCTGAGGGTTTGGGCGACCATGGCCCCCTCAGGAGGCGGCCGCGTCTGTGAGGCTGTGCGGGGAGTGGTAGGACGGCGTGTCTTCCTCTGTCCCAGGCGCCTCCCGGCTTCTTCCCTTGCTCTGTACAGCTGAAACCGCGGTCAGCGGGCCTGCCCTCCTCTGCGGCTCGAGGGGTGTTTGAATGGGGCTGGCTGGGTTATGAAACAGCGAGGGTATGTTCAGTGGTTGTTGGAGGACATTAGTAAACGATGCTATCTGTGTGGGTGTCTGCTCACAGAAGTATTTGCAAAAGGAGGATGGTTCTGCCGCTCTGCTTGGTCAGTTCCTTTTTTTTTTTTTTTTTTTTTGTTAGAATTACATTTTCGTTTAGTCATACAGCTGAGGTGTGCTTGTTAGGGATGGGGCAGAGTGTGCCAGTTTGTTCTTGCCTCTGTAAAGGGAGCCAGAAAAGTCCAGAAACGGGCTGCGTGGAGAGGCTCGATGCAGTTTAGTTTGTAAGGAATTCCTGCTGCAGACTCTGCAAACACACTTCTTGTTTTGGCATCAAAGTCAGGTGGAGATTAAACCATAAAGGAAGGACAAAGAAGTGGTGAAGGTCACTGTCTATGGTAACGTGGTATGTCTTGATGTAAGCTTCTGTTCATACTTATATTCATTTGCTTTCTGTACAGTGTTCATGTGAATTTTCTTGTTAGTGTATATAACATGTGTTTTAATTTATATAACTTTCTTTTTTTCTTAATTTGTAGCTTATGTATTTCTAATGTCTTTTAGACCAATACCTGAACTAAATTAGTCCTGAGGTGTGGAGGTGGAGAGGATACACACTGAATTTTAACCCTGATTTGGAAGGAAGACAGCTTCTGTTATCTGTAGGGCTATTTTGGCATTACAGAAGAGCAGTCTTTATTTAGATAACTTCATTTGACTGTTGAAGAATTTACAGGACTGGGAGTTATTTGGTAATGGCATATGTCTTTTATTTTAGCAAACTTGTGATTGGTTACAGTTTAGTGTGTAGGTATGACTTATTTTTGTTTGTTTCAGGGAAGTCACATTTTAGATGCTGTATAAAACTTTGATTTCTCAGAAGGTAGTGAGTGCAGTTGTAGGGAATGGAACACCTGTGAACAGATTTTCATTTTTATTTGTTTAAAATATCGGACAGATACTCTGTTCTGTAATACTTTAATAATATGTCTCAAATCTGACTTGTGTTTCTAGGTACGTTTTAATTATCACTTAAGATGGATATCCGAGGTGCTGTAGATGCTGCTGTCCCAACAAACATCATTGCTGCCAAAGCTGCTGAAGTTCGGGCAAACAAAGTAAACTGGCAGTCATATCTCCAGTAAGTAAAAACTGTCACACTTTTTTTTTTTTTTCTTTTCTTTCCCCTCTCTTAAGTGTTAGAACTATTGAGATTTTTGTATTACATTGGAACATTGAGTTACATTGGAACATTAGGTTACAGTGCGGAACGTTCTGTCTTGGTCCCATAGAAGTAGTTGGAAAAAGTCTGTGTTGAATGGAAGTGGTTGAGGAAAATTTTCTTATGACTTATTACCAGAAAGGGGACTCTACTTTTATGAATAAAAGTGGTAATAGCAGATAATGTAAGTTTGCACGAGTGTATGGTAAAACTATTTATTTTTTTTCTTGCCATTCAAATGCCATTCTCAATTTTAGCCTTATAAGAAAAGTTTACAGTAAGAAGAGTATTATATGTACGTATGTTATCTCTATTGCCGAAATGCCTTTTGCGTGAATGCAGATTGTACTAGCAAAACTGGACTGGACTGGTAGTCCAGGAAAATAAGCTGTACCTTAACTAAAGGAAGAACAGTGCTGGAGGGCAATTGAAGCAAGTAAATCGGGAAGTGAGCTGGAACAAATACTTCAGTCTTGGGAGAATTGTGCTGCTATTTCAGATAAGCTTAGTTGACTTTGGAACATTTATAATGGCACTAGAAGTAGTGGGAGCAATATTGTCCAAAGAGGGTACAGGAAAAGCTGAGGAAAATAGGTTTGTGAGTGAGGTGAGGAGCAGAGAGAGGAAACAGGCTTTTAGTAGTCCTCTGAAGTGAAATGAAAAATTGTTGAAGCCCTGGATTCCTCCTGACAAGTACCTATGAAGAATATTTGCAAAGCGTAAATTACTATTATCTCTTGATGGTCCGTGTATAATCGCAAATTACTTCCACGTTTGTTACTTAGTCACTGAAGCTGCAGAAATCTTGATGATGCTAGAACTATGAGCCATGCTGATGATGCTTTTTGATTATCAACATTACACCACTTTAGAAAAATAGCATTTTTCAAATTACTGAGATACATGCATAAATATATGCTATATATTAAAATGTTGCAAAACTGTACATGTGCAAGTGAGAAATGCTAACCCAGTAGAAGCTTATTAATGACTACCTGCTTTGCCTTTCTTTTTGTGGCTGCATGATAAATCTGGATTAAGGAACTGATCTGCTGAGGAAACTTCCTTTTTCTAGGCTGTTTTTCGATGAAGCAGTTCCTGATTCAGTGTATAGTGTGACGTTACCATGACTTTGCAGGTGAAAGAGGAAGGTTGATGTGTTAACTTGGTGGTGGCAACTACCAAGCACTTTTCAAACAGTCTAAGTGGATTTTGCTGTTACTGTGTGCCCTGTTGTCCATCCGATGGGAACTGTGCCCTGAGGAAGCCTGAGCAGCTGTTCCTGTGCTGTCCCAGTGGCAAGTGAACCACTTGTTTGCAGTTATTCTTCCCTTGCTGAAAGTGGGTGTACAATTGTTTGCTGTCATTGTAAGTGAATATGAGAATCTTTTTCACTGTTTCGCTAGTGGTTCAGACTACAGGGCTGGCGAGATTCGTCTTTTGCTTTTGTTAGTGTATGGGATGGTTCTGTTTGGCAATGAGTTGTATGTTGAATATGTGGGTAGTATTAATTGCTTGACTGTGCTTCGTGTGGTCTTCCACTTATAGTTTTCCTTCATTCCTGGGGTTCTCTGGTGCTAAGAAGGATGCGGGAGTTTTGTTTATCTATCCGTCAGCAAACTTCAATCAGTAACTTCTTCTGTCCAGGAGGCAGGGTTTTTTTGACTCTAGATGTAGAATTTGACTTTGTTTTGTTCTGGAATCTGTGAAAGAAGAATGTATGAGTTGTTTCATCTCTTTGGTGGATTAGCCAGTTTTTGGACGCTACTGTAGTGCATCTGGCTAGTGTTTGTAATCTGACTCTGAGACTCTTCAATGCTTGGTGCCCTCTGATGTCAATGACAGTGTGTCCTGTTTATTATTGCTCTGAAATAAATGTAATCTTTGTTTCTTGTCTTTACTGACAACAGCCTGGCTGTCTGGTTAAGGTAATATAGCTTTAAGGATGAATTTGAGTGGTGTCAGAGGGACTGTGGAACATTGAGAACTTAAATGTAGTTCCTTGGTTGAGTAGTTTGCTTATCATTAGTTGTTGGGAAATGCCAGCAGAAATTTTGGTGCTTCTAAAGAGGAAATAAAATTATACCTGGTTTTGGACATGTCCTTCCTATAATAGGCAGATTTGAACATGGTGTCTTTGAGGCTGATGCTTTAAGGGGTTTGTTGAAAAGTCTGCTAGTATAGCTTTGGTGACTAATTTATGGAATGAAGCACATTTAATAATGAGTGGAAGCTGCTTGCTTCTGGTGTATTTGTTAGAGGCAGGTTGGAGTGGTTTGTTCTGGTCTCTAGAGTAGAAGGAAGGTGGGTGCTGATGTTTTTTGAAGGACACTTCTCTTGCTTTCTTTTGAGCTCCTGTTCTGGCAGTCTGTGCATTTGGTGTGGTGAGTTTGCATATAAATATATGGAGGCGTACTTGAAGTCTTCAGGTGTTTTTACATTGGAGGAAAGATTTTTTGTTTGGTTTCTCCAAGTTAACATATCAACTCAGGCATGATATAATTTGTGTTATTTAATCTATAGATAGTATATAGTATGTATGTAGTTGGACTCTAAGAACTTCACCAGAAATTCTGATGAAGGTTTGTTTGTTTTAAACCTAGCTATGACAATTGTATGTGTATAAAGATGCTTTAAAGATTGCATCAGTTGCCACAACATTGAAGTCTGGATCAGATGGGAGTGCATTCTGAATGAAGTGTTTTTCTGCGCTCTCTGTTCTTCAGTGCAAAAGTAAAATGGCTTACCAATAGTTGGTTAGACTCTAGTAGCCTGACTTCTCTTGTACAGTCAGTTCAAGCTAAAGATTAACTGGTGTATTGTTTATTCCATCTCTGAAGGTTATAACTGTAAACTAAATGTCAAACTACACTAATATGCAGCTGCTGACTACTGATGTTTTCTCTATATACTGTTGGCACAAAAGTGAAATATTTAGGTATAACAACTGTACATATGACTGGTTTGCCATAGTGTTCACTGCTCACTTCAAAATTAGGCTGTAGAGAAAGAAATTTTTTTTTTTTTTTTTTTTTTAATGCTAGAATTTACACTTTCTTTGTGTTGAATTCTAGCTAGGATCTGTGTCTGAGGGAGAAGAAAGTAGCACAACTTGGAGCAGTGGAAGGTGATGTGCAGGTCTACCTACCTTCTGGAAACTAAATATAGTTGAGGTCTTTAGTTCTGTACAAACTTGCCTGCTGTTGGCTCTTGAGACTTGTAGCAGTTTAAACACATTGATGCTAGGTTGCTGTTGTGTGCTGTGTGGTTGCTTTCAGCATTTGCCTCAGGGTGTTGGAAAGCCTTTGGAGGGTGAGTTAGCTTGCTTGAAGCAAGTTTAATTTTTGTTTTCTAAGGGTAGTAAATGAGGTCTGTGGAAAAGTGAACTTGTTTCAGAGTTTAGCGTGCCTCTTACTAGATATACAGCATTTGGCAATACTTCATATTTAATAAGGTGAGATACTTGATGGCTGATTTGTACTCAGCTTCTCATGTGTCTTCAAGTACTTTATATATATGTTTGTGAATTCTTATGTTAAAATATCTATTTTATGTTCCTGAGAGTGGGATAACCTTCTAAAGAGTGTTAAGTATCTTGGACTTTAAAAGCCAGTCTTGTCTTAGAAGAAAGATAGAAGTTTCCTAACTTCTAGTGTGTCTGTGTGTGGTGTCTTTTTCGTTGGTTGTGTGGTGGTGTGGATTTTTTTTTCCTCTTTTTATTTTGTTTTAGATTTGGTCCTGTATCGTAAAGTACATTCAGCCTGTTTTACTGTTTTAATTTTGTACTGTTAAAACTGAGCAATTAAATTAAATGAATGTCCTTTACATACATGCAAAGTACTGTAGATACCTAGATAAAATAAACTATGCCCTGACATGATGGCTTCATATGAGTTTCATTTGGTGCAGATGTAATCAATTTTATTTATATGTATAAAAAGCAAACAAACAAAAAACCAAAACCAGAAAAACCAAACCCCACCACCACCCAAACAAAAACTCAACCAACCAAACCAAAAAAAAAACCAAGCACAAAATTAAAAACCAAACAAAACTTCCCTGAGCTCCGGAATGGCTTTTGTTAAATCATTGTAACAAAAAGAAGGAACAAGACCTGCTGGAGGAAATGTGTAATGAAAAGAAGGAATCACACGTTTCTGAATCATCTTGAGGCACCAAGAGGTTTTTAAAATCAAATTTTTGCTTTCTAAATCTCACACAGCTTCAGTTTTCTCTCCTGTAGCAAATGCTTTCCAAGACAGGCCTTAGTATCTCAAGCACAGAGCTTTAAAATGTGGCTACAGGACTCCTGGTCTAAACCTGACGTATATAACCAGACAGGTGAAGCTCAAAGTAACTTTTATCTTCTGACAAAAGACTGTGTAGACATATTGTGGAAAATCAGAAGTTAAATGGCTGTTAAGAAGAGAGAGGGAGGGAAGCTTCGGTTACTTACTTTGTTTGACTAAAGGTGCTGGGAAATTCCTGTCTCTTTGAAGAGGGGATGAAGAAAATGTGGTGGTAGCATCATGGTAGCTGGGACCAGCTGTTTGAGGCTGTTCTGTGTCTTTTCATGTTGTATTGTTTATATTTTTTTTTTCCACTTGTTGCTAAGGTTTACTACATAATTAGTTATTTCAGTTTTTAAATGAGATGGATGAAAATGGATGCATTTGAAATTACTAAAACTATTAATCAAATATATGGGATCCCTGATAATATATTAACTACTTGTTTACAAAGCTGTCAAATCCCTTGTACTATTTTGTATGGGTTAGAAAGTGTTGTGTGTTGTTGTTGTCGTGTTTTTTTTTTTATTGGTGTGTTGTGTGGTTTTTTTTTTTTTTTTTAATGAATGGCATTTACAGAGTAAACCCTAACATCTTTTCCTTTCAAGGCAATATCAATCCTCATACCTTTTAATTTTTTTTTTCTTTCGTCTTGTGTGGTCTAACGTAGGATGAAAGCAAAAGCTTGAAAGCTTTTTTCCTTGGCAGTTGGCAGACCTCTTCTAATAGCCTGGCTATAAAGAAGCATCTCTTCCCAGGCTGAGGCTTCTTTAAGCATTAAAGCTAAAAATTAAGGGTTCATTTTGTCATCTTTGAAGTGCTTCCTAAATGGCAATATCATCCAGGAGTCCCATGCTTAGCCAGCATTGATTGAAACATGAGAGGCTTCTAGATATGGGTTCTTGAGTCTGGTATTTGAGGCAGATGAATTGTCCTCATCTTTCAAGAACTATTCAAATCCATCCTAAAGAGGCAAGACAGAAAATTTTAGTAATATTTGAAGCAACAGAATCTCAGTCTTGAAGTCTGAGGTTCTAGCAGACAGTGTCAAACATCAGTCTAAAAGGCATGTGGTAGCAGCATGGTCTTCACTGCCTGGTTACTTTTTCATCTATAATTAGTTAAGTTTTAGTAGAAACTAGTCAAGGACTGCCACCAGCTTTATGAATCTTCCATCAAGTAAGCCTTAATTGCCTTTCCTCTGTGCCTATGAGGATATTTCTTACAAAGCGGCTGGAATACAGGAATAATGCATGTGGTACTGGGCTACTTACGTTCTTTGCTTGAAAACTGAATAGGTGAAAGAGAGCTGTGTGATGAGGCCATCTTCAAGACGTAACCATTTAAGTAAGAAGACGTAGGTCGTATTTATGTATTTATGTTTCTGTGTTTCACAAGTGCAGGTGAGCCAATTAAAAAAAAAAAAAAAAAAGATTTCCTGTAAGTTTACAAGGATTTTAATGTAACTGCTGATCATGGAACATCAAAAGTGGAAAAGATGGATTAGAAGAATCCATGCTAGGAAATTTGCAAAGTGGAAGAGGTGTTTGACTCAGTGGGCATGTAAGAGGAGATGATTCTTGGAAATAACTGAAACTGAGCAATCTCTAATACTTTCATCCCCTGTGACTTTTGTATTGATGGTGATGTGCACAATTTTCTTATTTCCTAAGTACTCCTGGTATTAACTAGTAAAGCTTGTCACCTCTTAAAGTCTTGGATATTTTCATGACTGCTTGATTTAAAATTAGTTTTCCTGTAATACCTGAAGAGTACCTGACTGTACTATTTTGACAAGTTTGTTATTTGTTGTGTTGGTAAGTTTGGTGTTATTACAAAAACCCCAACAGTGTTCTGCCAACTCTTCAGCTGAGTCACCAGCTTTCTGAAATAGCAGTGGTGATGGCAGTAACCCCTTGAATATTAAGTAAAAGAGAAGATCAAGTTGAGTTCTGCTATCTCATAGGTGTCCACAACAGTTGTTATAGCAAGCCCTCTTGCTTTTTGTTTGAGTGAGCTTCCATGTATATCAGTTTTTAAACTACCAGGAAAAGCTGGAATGTAGTGATTAGTGAAAGCTAAAAATACATTAGGAACCAAGTTATCTGTACTCCTTAAAATTTTCTTCAGTGCTTATGGCACACCTAAAATAACAATTATTTTTGTTTGTCAGCACTTATTTCAGGTTGGGTTAGACTAATATTTAGGTTATGTATTATAATTTTGGCATAATATGCTAGCAGTGCATATTTCAGTTCTTACAACTATTTCCACTGATGGTTGCATTCAGCCTCTGAAAGTTTTAGAATTATTTAGATAATGTTATTGAGCAGAGGTGATGCATAGGGAAGGCTTTATAGAGATTATTCTGTCATGAGTCGTAAATTCACTGGATGTGAGACCTTTTGCAGAACAGAGCTCTTCACATTCTACTGTGGAATATAGGATTGGTAAAGTGATACTGTTGATATCTCAAGTGGAATAAAATAGGGTTTTGGTGAGTTGACTTTGACTGGTCACCAGGTGCTCAGCAGGCTGCCCTATTACTCTTCCTCCATCAAAAGAACAGGGGAGAAAACATGACAGAAAACTCTTGGGTTGAGATAAGGACAGGAAGATCATTCATCAATTATTGTCACGGGCAAAGCTGACTCTACTTGGAGACATGCATTTATTTCCGATTAAATGGATTAGGATAATGAGGAATAGGAATAAATCTGTAAAGCACCTTCTCCCCACCCCTCCCTTCTTTCCAGACTCAGTTTCACTCCCAACTTCTCTACCTCCTTAGCATGAGTGGTGCAGGGGGTTGGGGGTTGTGGTCAGTTCATAACACTTTGTCTCTGCTGCTCCTTCCTTCTCACACTCTTCCCGTGCTCCAGCCTGGGGTCCCACCCATGGGTTATGGTTCTTTATGAACTGTTCGGTGTGTGCCCCTTCCATGGTCTGCAGCCCTTCAGGAACAGACTGCTCCAGCGTGGGTCCCCCATGGAGTCACGGGTCCTGCAAGAAAATCTGTTCCAGCCTGGGCTCCTCTCCATAGGGCTACAGCTCCTGCCAGGAGCCTGCTCTAGTGTGGGCTTTCCGAGGGCTGTAGTTTTCTTCAGGACATAACTACCTGCTCTGGTGTGGAGTCCTCCCCAGGCTGCAAGTGAACCTCCATGGGCTGAAGGGGGACAGCCGACCTCACCATGATCTGTACCACGGACTGCAGGGGAATCTCTGCTCTAGTGCCTGGAGCAACTCTTCCCCTCCTCCACCCACCTTGGTGTCTGCGGAGTTGTTTCTGTCACATGTTCTCACTCCTCCCTCCTGGCTGCTGTTATGCAGCAGGTTTTACTCCTTCTAAAATATGTTATCACAGAGGTGCTACCATTGTCACCGAGTGGCTCAGCTTTGGCCAGAGGCTGGTCTGTCCTGGAGCTGTCTGGAACTGGCTTTGTCTGACCTGGGAGCATCTTCTGGTGTCTTCTTATAGAAGTCACCCCTGCAGCCCCTTCTACTACCTTGCAACGTAAACCCAGTACAGTTTGAAACAACTTATTGCTAATGATACTTATGGTTTAATATTTTGCTTTTCAGAGGGCAGATGATTTCAGGTGAAGACTGTGAATTTATTCAAAGATTTGAACAGAAAAGAAATCCAGAAGAAAAACAGGAGTTGTTGCAAACAGAAGGCAATCAAGTAACTTTCTTTTCTTTTAATAATATACCTTTTGGGGAGGAGGGTGGAAATTTTTATGCCAACTCTATTTTATTGTATACAGTTAATGTGTTATAGGAGAAGTATAAAACTTGCTGTTGTGATTTTTTTTTTTTTTTATTTTCATAGATTTAGGTTGAACATTAATTATTAAATATCATCTGACTTTGACTATTGTGGGACAAGCTAGCTTAAGTCTTTCCTCATCCCAGTTTACTTAGTCATGCACACTTGTACTTGAGTCACTTTTTTTTTGAGTTTTTTTTTCCTTATAGTTTATTGATGAGAGCTACTATTACTGAGATTTCTGCTTAGCCAGCTGAACAATTACAATGTAGTTCCAGCAACAGAGTCTAGTGATTGCTAAGGTGGATTCTGTTAAACATGTATGTCTTTGTCATTTTGGGCATTGTGAGATATGAGATATCTGCATTGGACAGAGCTGATGTAAGATTGATAGGTGACCCTTGCCATTTGGCTCATGGAGTCCAGGCAGGCTGCCCAAAGACACTTTATTGATGTTTGAAGTTAATAGAATCTCAACCTTGAAGCCTGAGGTTCTTGCAGACAATGTCAGATGTCAAGAGGACTAGGGGAGGTGGGGAGAAGGTGAAGAGTAGGAGATGTACTCAAGGCACAAAATTTTCCAGTCGTATTTTGCTAGTTTAATTTGAGGCTGTTCTATGGTGTGTTTTCCCCTCCCCAGCCCCCAAATTGTATTGGGAGTGCTAAGTAATGGACAATAATTTGCACAGTGACAAAAGCATATATGGTGAGCATTATATGCCACTATATAATTATGCTGTAGCAGTTCAGAGTTCCATTTTCCTTTCAGTTTTAGTTGAATGTGGTGCAGAGGAAGGAGAAAGTGTAAAAAATAGTGTTGTGACTGTTTCAGCCTATTATATCTGTTGCTGAAGTTGTATAGTTGTTCAGGAGTTGGAAAAGAGCTCAAATACGAATACAGATTTGTCTACAAGGTATAGAAAGTGAAGAGGGACCTGTCTTCTCTCCCTCCTATTCAAGTTGCTGAAACTTTCTTGTACCATGTCTGAGTTTGTTGCTGTTTTATCAATTTACTTGGTTCTTCTCCTTACTGCCATTTTTCTAATTGGTCTTTCAACAAAGCACCTTGGCTTTCACTAGTGAGTACTTGTTTTTTCATTTGAAAGCCATAAAACAATTTGTAAAGGGTAATGATCAATGTGATAGAAAATTTTCTTTGTGATATAATGTCAAATGTATTCATCTCCTATTCCAATTGAACAAGATGTTGGGATGCTCAATGCTTATGTAAGACTTAACTGTGAATTAATGAGGTCCTGTTTTATATTATCAAAAGGAATGAAGACAATTGCTAATATTAATTTTAATGTCTCTTTTATTTTTCTAGTGTGCTAAAACATTTATAAACTTGATGACTCATATCTCCAAGGAACAGACAGTTCAGTACATTCTGACTATGGTTGATGATATGCTGCAAGTAGGTCAACAACCTGTCTTATTTTTAAGTCTTTAAATGCATGCTTGAGTGTTCCCTTAGCCTAATTCAGGTCTCTTCGGTATTTGTCATACTGTATTGAAAATATTATTTGAAATTTTCATATTTTAGGTCTGACATTTAATTCCTGAAGATAAAGTTGTATGGGTAATTTAGTCTTGTATGTATACAAGATATATAGATACTCTCTTTATACATATTTTGTATATATATGCTCATATTCTGGAACTAAAACATACCTGTGTGCTTTTCTGTCAGCTCTTAATCTCATTTGATGCAAAACTTGGATGTTAAGGAATGATTTGTGACTTCAGCTCTTTCCTGTTGTGTAGATACGATATGACTTCTAACTTGAAATTGTTGAAGCTTTTCATATGAAGGTGTTAATTTGACCACCTTCAGCAAGGTGTTGTGTCTGCAGCTTTGGGTTTGCAACATAAATTAGACTGTTTAGGACAAGATGTTCTGAAATTTGGCATAGTTTAATTATAAAACAGGAGGTTTTGATTCAATTAAATATATATATTAGCTCATGATATAGTGACTTATAAGAGTAGGCTTATAAGAGTAGTCTGCTGTGCTGACTGGGACAAGTAAAGAGGAGATTTTAGCCTATCAGATAATCCTGTTTTTGCATTTCTTTGCTCTCTAGTAGTTTGAGAGAAAGTGGTTGGAGTGATGGCATAACAAGATGGGTTGAGTTGTGTGAGGTTTTCTCCTGGTATTCACACAGAATATCTGGCTGTTTTACAGTTTCTCTTCTGCTAGTTTATATTACATTTAATAGAAGGTTACAGTGAAATGTGTCTAGTGATAATTTAATGGTTTACGGCATTACCCTAGGAGGTGAGTTTTAATTCCAGCTCTAAATATTCTATATTGTCAATAGGCAAGTAGAAAAGTGTGGACCTGCTCACAGTACATACAAAATGGGGATTATGGTGTTCTTTCAGGTGCCTGTCTGCACATCAGTGCCCTGATGGCTAGAATAATAGCTCGTGCTGGTGGCCACAGATTATTCACACCCATCTGCAGCTTTGTCACTCTAACCCTCTTCCTCTTTTGCTTAGATTTACTTTTTCTCAAGTGTGATGCAAACATCAAGAAGCAGAGAAGACAAAAGGGAGCTTCAGTGTCATTCCTTGATTAGGTCACAGAGTTGGGAGTACCTTGTTTTGGCTTATGCATTTGATGACAAACTTTGTCTTAGAGTATGAGAACTCTGTTTATCGTGGCTACTTTCATGAGGAATTGTTCTCATTTTATGTGTGAGGCATATCATTGACCACAGGAGTAATCATTTCACTTGCCCTTCTTTGGAACTTTTAGTGAATGTTAGTGGGTCTTGTTTTGCTTATGTGTTTTGACATAAGCATGTAGCCTATAGCTAAGATACGCAGTAGCTGATATGATCTCCTGTGCTGTTTAATTAATATCCCACAGTTAAAGGCTTTCACTGGTCCACTCTAAGTCCAACTGCATTACTTCTAGATGGTCACAGGAAGTACTTTTGAGTAATCTCTTATTTGCCATATGATTCTGTCGTGTGTCGAGATGAACGTGTTTTCTTGACTTTATGGTAATGTGCTGACATTTCTGTGTACAGGGCCTTACCTTGCCACAGAAGTGGCATGTGTGGAATTCCTTTTGCTAACACAGCTTTAAATTTTCCAGGCTTTATAGTGATACAGGAGCACAGAGTTGGTGTGCAGTATATATTTGCTTTTGTTTGAAACTGGATGCTGTTTTCAGTTGAGAAGCTCTGCTTCAGTGTCTGAAAGGCTGCGCTGGCTTTTGCAGTGCTCTGTGTGATTTTATTATTGAGGGACATCTTGCTGCAGGCATAGTGGGCTTGTGTGCAACCACCTGCATGGCATCATCCCAGGTCTTCCTAAGCCTCCATGTCTCCACTAGGCAAGACTGAAGCAGGACTTCTGTTTTCTTTTGGTCGTGCTCAGATGGTAGAACATACTGTCAGTGATGCTGAAGTGGAAGATTCTTGTCAGAAAGCAGCATATTGGCCATGAACTCTGTTGACTGAGTTTAGTGTAGGGTCTCTGCAGGCTACATGGACAGAAGAATCCACAACAGTGGTTATGAAGTCTGTCCTTGCCCAAGTAGTCTAAATTCAGTACATGCAAAGATTTTAAAGTGAGAAATTTTTCAAGGATGTGACCTGTCGTGATGCCACTGACTCTTTCAGTAAAATTGTTTTGAGCAAGGATGTTCACTGCAGTTTCATGAGACAAACAAGTAATATTTGAAAGCTGCTTTTGATAGCTGAAACTTCTAGAAGCTATTGTAGGTAACAGTATCCAGCTTTTGTCTCTGTGTTGATAATGACTGTGGTTCTTCTGTTGTCTTTCTATGCTTTTCTTGTGAGGTTGTAAAAGTCTTATTGACTATTTTGAGCACACCAAAAGCCTACCTGGGTGTCTAGGATTGTTCCAGCAGTTCTGCTTACAGATTTGATCATCATTCTAAGAAAGATTTCTTTTAGAGGCTGGCAGAAGTAAAATTATTGTGGTGATTTCCTTACAAGAATATCACCATTCTGTTTATTTCTAAGATGGAGAGTATTAGCATATTGGAGCCCCTGAGGAAACATTTCTTATTCTAATCATATGCTAAATACTTGGAACAATTTCTCTGGATTAGTGACCGTGTCACATTGCACAGTCTGCTGCTTCTGAAATCTTTAAGAACCTGCACTGTAGTTGGTGCAGGTAGCAACGCCACCCAAGTGAGCTTCATCATGCATCTTCAGAAGTGACAGATGCTAAATTATTCAACTGCTGATGCGAGAGCTTCAGGATTTCCATTTTATCGGTGCAGTCAGTATCTGCCTAGGAAGGTGCAGCACTACATATTTCAGGGCCATAGATATTTCTCCACTCCTTCCCTCTTGTCTTTACTCTGCATCTTAACAGCAGAATAGACAAGCCTTCTGATTGACAGCAAGTTGAAGTTATTTCAGTTTTTATGCTTCTGGACTTGTCTGTCTCCTCCTTCAGTTATAAACTGAACTCATTGATCTAGTTATTTTTGATCTTTTTAGCTGGACTCTGCATAGAACAAGTATAGATGCTGACAGTGATTTATGCCATTTTTAATCAAACTGTCTCTCTGAGTGGAGGCTTTCCACCAAGGTGCTGTGTTCCTGAGAACTTACTATTTTTTTTTAATTTCATAATTTGAACAACAAATTATGGGAGGGGTTTTGAGTGCTTATACGTACCGCATAGAACATTAATCACTGTGAGATGATTTAGGAACGGAGAGAAAAGACTAGCTTATGTCTCTGAAATTTCACTTATAGTACATGCAGCCAAGCTGAACAATAGACTTTTGTGTGGAAGTAGCAATATGTGGAAGGCTTTGTATGGACTTTATTGAAGCATAACTGATTGGATGAAGACTAGTGTTCCTCTGGAAAATGACAGTATTTAGCTTGTGTCTGATTTCTCTCCTTCTGCTTGCTTGATCAAAAAGATACATCCATTTTTACTCAAGCAGGTGTTGGAGTACTGAGGTATAACTGGGGTTTCAAAGTTCATTTCACCCCACTCTGACTCTCTAGCCTCAATGCTGAAGTGCTCATATGAACTGCATCCACAAATAACTTTCAAACTGAGAAGTTCCCATGGACTGTTACAAGACAGGACACACTCTGTATAACAACATGATGAGAAGCAAATATCTGCTTTATGTTGAATGCTTTTATAAGTCTCTCATCTTTTCCCTTCTCCCAATTTTTGCAGGAAAATCATCAGCGTGTTTGTATCTTCTTTGACTATGCAAAGCGTGGTAAAAACACTGCATGGTCCTATTTTCTGCCAATGTTGAATCGACAAGATCTTTTCACTGTGCATATGGTAAGTTTTAAATGAACCTGTCTCTGAAAATGGTAGAGAAAAATGCTGCTTTTATTTTCCTTTAGGAGATTTTGGAGTTTGAAGCCTAACTACTGCTTAGATTGGAAAGTTTTCTTGCAGTCTAGATGAGTCATTCTTAACACAGGCTTCATTGACCACATTTTAGAAAGAAAAATTACATTGTTTATTGACATAGTTGTGTTTGGTTTTTTTTTTCTGGGAGACAAAAACAGGTTTTAAAGGCTCAGAAAAGCCAAGATTGTAGAATGAATTAGGGACAGTAAGACATAACTAGAAAAATAACTTTTGTCACAACTGCCAGTCAAAGCTTCTCATGTGGTACAATATTAGAATTTGAGTTCTCATCCTGTGAAAAGGAAATATATTTGAAAATTACTCTCATATGCTCAAATTACTATATTGCTGCTTGAAATCTGCTTAAAATGGTTTGTAAGCATACTGGAGAAGAAATAATGTCTGCTGTTTGGTGGGTGGACCCTGGCTGATAGGAAAGCTCCCACCCAGTTGCTTATGTCATCTCCCACAGTGGGACTGAGTGGAGAATCAGGAGGGCAGAAGCAAGAAAACTGATGGGTCTCTCATTCAGGGCCAGGGAGCAGTTTTTAATCAGGAGCACAGTAAGCTGAAGATCTAATATCTCATGTTTTAAAACAAGGGATTTTGTAGTATCACTTGGCTGATTTTGGAAGTGAATTTGATGCATTTCAGTGTAGAGATCATTGTTGCAGGCTCTCACTTGTAATCCCTCTAGAAATCAGTGGTGGTGGTGCTGCACATCTGAATGCAGCAAAGGTGCCTGGAATAGATTCCTCGCTGCATCATGGAGCTGTATGTGGGCAAATGAACCTCTGCTTCAGTAGTTTCTTGGTTAGAGTGCCTCCTCATGTATAAGCTGACTCAAATGTTTCCAGAAATAAGTGGTGGGCTGCAACGTAGAGTAATTTCAAAGATAATTTGGAAAGGCTGATGTAGAAATATACTCTGGCTATGTGTATTCTTGTGCCATAGGCATAATGAAAACTTTTCCCTGACCACATTTTCATGCCTCAACTTGATTCTTAAATTCTACCTTCGCTTTTGGTTTTCTGCTCTTCTTTTTTTGGGCTTGAAACTTCTGTCTTCTTGAAGATTACTTGTCTCAGTTTAAGGACAAAAAAAAACTTACATGCTTTGCCATCATTTGGCATATGCCATAGTCACGGAAGGTAAGCGTGCTCATGTATGTGTTAGGTCATCAAGTGTCTTGGTGGTGATGGATTTCTGACTGTAACGGTGTCCTACAGCAGTAGCCCATTGACAACTCACCCTCCAGCCCTTCTGAGTTCTTCAGTGATCCCTTGTGAACTTCATCAGCTTTACCTGATAATGTTGTAAAAATATATCAGTTGCTAGGAAGTAGAAGCAACAGAAAGCTGAAGAATCAAAGTTTCTCGACAGGAGTCTTCTACATAGAAAACAGGGAGATTTCGGTAGGAGGTCATCTTTTACCTAAGCTTGTTTTCCAGAGCTTGTAGGATTTTTCACTGAATCCTGAAATTACTGGCTTTGAAAAATCTGTTTATTGCATTTTCTTTCAGGCAGCAAGAATTATTGCCAAACTGGCTGCTTGGGGGAGGGAACTTATGGAAGGCAGTGACTTGAATTACTATTTCAACTGGATTAAAACTCAGCTCAGTTCACAGGTAAAAAGCTACTTCTGTTTAAACATTAGTGACTTGGGAAACTTTTAAAAAGCATATGAATACATAAAGTGCAAAAAAGAGTTATTTTTTTTTTCTCTTTTTAAAACAAAATTATACTTGGTCATTTTTAAAGCTAAATCTCCTTTATTCAGAGAATCACATAGTTTTTAACTTTATATTTTATATATTTCATTGCAGTCCTTAAAATGTAAATTAAAAATAATAAAAAAAGGCTTTTTACCTTTTCTGTTGGCTAACATTGACTTTTTTTTTTTTCTTCTGGACACTGAGCCAGGCATGGTGGTGGAGTTGCTCTTTACATGAGAGAGCAACTGCAATGTATTGAGTATTGTCCAGGCACAGATGAGGAGCGAGTTGAGAGTCTATGGGTCAGAATTAAGGGGCAGGCTGGCAGGGGTGATACTGTTGTGGGTATCTAGTACAGGCCACCAGATCAGGGTGAGGAAGTCGATGAAGCCTTCTACAGACAGCTGAGAGCAGCCTCACAGTCACAGGCCCTGGTTGTTGTGGGGGATTTTAACTTCCCTGATGTTTGCTGGAAGGGCTACTCAGCCAGACACAGTCTAGAAGATTCCTCCAGTGCCTTGACGATAACTTTCTGATGCAGATGGTGGAGGAGCCGACTAGGAGAGGTGCACTGCTGGACCTCATCCTCTCTAACAAGGAGGGTCTGGTTGAAGCAGTAAAGGTTGATGGCTGCCTTGGTTGCAGCGACCATGAAATGGTGGAGTTCAGGATCTCATGTGGCAGGAACAGAATAGCAAGCAGAATTGGATCCCTGGACTTCAGCAGGGCAAACTTCGGCCTTTTCAGACCAATGCTAGGGGAAATTCCATGGGCAAGGTTGCTTGAAGGTAAAGGGGCGCAAGATAGTTGGTTAGTGTTCAGGGACTGCTTCTACCAAGCTCAAGATCCCGACACGTAGGAAGTCAAGGAAGGGAGCCAGGAGACCTGCGTGGTTGAATAGGGAACTGCTGGGTAAGCTCAAGTGGAAGAGGAGAGTTTATAGATCATGGAAGGAGGGGCTGGCCACCTGGGAAGAATATAAGGCTGTTGTCAGAGGGTGTAGGGAGGCAACTAGGAAAGCTAAGGCCTCCTTAGAATTAAACCTGGCAAGAGGGATCAATGACAACAGAAAGAGCTTTTTCGAATATGTGGCAGATAAAATTAACACCAGAGGCAATGAAGGCCCACTGATGACCGAGGTGGGTGCCCTGGTGACAGAAGATACAGAGAAGGCAGAGTTACTGAACACCTTCTTTGTCTCTGTCTACTCTGCCAGAGGCTGTACTGAGGGGCCCTGTACCCCTGAGGCCCCAGAGGAAGTCAGGACAATGGAGGAGTCTGCCTTAGTGAATGAGGACTGGGTTAGGGAGCAATTAGGCAGTCTGGACACCCATAAATGCGTGGGTCCGGATGGGATGCACCCATGGGTGCTGAGGGAGCTGGCTGAGGTCATTGCTAGACCGTTCTCCATTATCTTTGCCAAGTCTTGGGAAATGGGAGAGGTGCCTGAGGACTGGAGGAAAGCAAATGTCACTCCAGTCTTCAAAAAGGGCAAGAAGGAGGACCCAGGTAACTATAGACCAGTCAGCCTCACCTCCATCCCTGGGAAAGTGATGGAACAACTTACCCTTGGTACCATCTCAAGGCATATCAAGGAAAAGAGGAACAGGGAACAGGGGACTGCTGGAGAAAGCCCAGCACAGGGCAACAAAGATTATTAAGGGAGTGAAGGATCTCCCTTATGAGGAAAGGCTGAGGGAGCTGTGTCTCTTTAGCTTGGAGGAGACTGAGGGGTGACTTTATTAATATTTACAAATATATAAAGGGTGAGGGTCATGAGGATGGAGCCAGGCTCTTCTTGGTGACAACCAACAGTAGGACAAGGGGTAATGGGTTCAAACTGGAACACAAGAGGTTCCACTTTAATATGAGAAGAAACTTCTTCTCAGTGAGGGTGACAGAACACTGGAACAGGCTGCCCAGGGAGCAGCCTGTTGTTGTGGAGTCTCCTACTCGGGAGACATTCAAAACCCGCCTGGACACATCCCTGTGTAACCTCATCTAGGTGTTCCTGCTCCGGCAGGGGGATTGGACTAGAGGATCTTTTGAGGTCCCTTCCAGTCCCTAATGTTCTGTGATTCTGTGAAAACATGAAGAGTTTTTGTCTCCCTATTTTGTTTCTCAGAACTCTTTGCTGGAAAGAAAAATCCCATGGTAGCAGGAAGTGAATATCGAAGTCTTTTTCCAGTTTACTGTAGTACAAAGCTTTTATTTTTAGTCAGCTTCTTGAAATTAAGTAAATCTTGATGTATTTGGACAGTATTTTTATGGCATTAGCTCAATATAAATGGGTTACTGCTGGCTTGACCATCAAAGATAAATTTTTCTCCTTTGTATTAATTTTTGGAGATTTTCCCTTCAATCTTTATCAAAACCCAGTGATTTGTCATTCTCTAAGGTAGTGTTGTAGCAGAAGTGGATTCTGGAGAGCAGAGAAGCATTCAGTAGTTTTAGTAACGGTATATTTTTCATAGTTTTCCAAACTGGGTTTGTTAAAAAAAGATATTTGTTTTTCCTCTCAGAGAAGCGTCTTAAAATTGGAATTGCCTTCAGAAAGATTCAAGAGAATGGTTTTCCAATTCTAAGATGAAGATGGATAAAAGTATTGAGTAAAATTGCACTTAAAAATATGAATAATAATAAAAAACTAAGTCTTGATATACCAGAATCAGCTCCGAGCATATTCTTCTAGACATCATGGTGTGTGTGTGTGGGGAAATAGATATGGTGCATTATTATGATATATTGAGCAGAAAAAGTATTGAATAGATTCTTACTATTTTCTTTTTCTGACTAGAGAGGTTGGCAAATTGAAAGAAGTGGGCTAACAACTGCTCTGTAAGGTTGAAGACCAGCTCTGATTTTAAACTTTTATTTTTTCGCTAGAAACTACGTGGTACAGGGACTTCTGTGGAAACAGGAGCAGTCTCCACAAGTGATGTGAGTATATCTTTGAAATCTGTCAATTTGCTATTTTGGGCAGATGATATCTGTTCCTTCGATTAAGACGCAGACCTGTTCTGGTGTCAGTAACAGAAAGTTCTCAGAATCAGAACTGTACGACAACAGAGTGCCAGGTGATGGCATCAAGAAACAAAAGTATTTTTAAAACACCGATTTCACAGAAAATGCTGGCAGTGGAAGTATGTATTTTACACGTTGGTTTTGGTTGTGAAAACTGTAGATGTAGCTAGTGTTCTACTTGTTAACACACTTAAAAAAATACATGCAATTAATATTCGAACAATATTATCTGTTTAGCACTGAACTATCTGACTTGTAGAAGAAACCTGAGAATCAGAAGCTTTTGGCTCTTGTGACGTGCACAACTTAGGGCACGTCAGACATATAAAGCAAATATTACCCCTCAACCTCTGTAGCATGAAATTACAAGAGTGCTTTCAAAGCTGTAAGCTTTTAATATTTGAATAGCTTGAATTCAGGGCAAAATAGATTGTTGGATTGTCCTTTTTTCATCAGTGTTTATTTATATCTTATTTTATGTAGCTATAATGGCTGTTGAGCTTGGAGACGAACTGGGGCAGTATAGCAAATGCAAGTTATCATAACTGGATTTTCTGTTTTGTTGTGGCACAATGAGGCAGTTTATTGTAGAGTTTGAATGTAAAGTAGCATTCAGTTTGGTCTTTTGTTCTTTTTGCGACCTCAAAGTGTTCATAGTTTTTCAGAAGACTTAAATAGGAATCTGGAGTTTTTCTTCCAAATGTAGTTCTTGCTTTAATGCATTAGCTTCCTGTAGAGAAAAGCCTCTTAAGTTACCACCTGACTGGGGTTCAAAATAGAAAAGATAAAAGACTGTAATGCATGACCATGGACAGGCGATAAAATTATGGCCTAAGTGTAGGAGTTGATGCATTTCAGTATTTCATGTTCGGTTCTGTGTGCCATACTGTTTCTGTTAGGCTGGCAGCCCTTGGGCAAATAACCTTAAAAATAATAGTTCTACAGCATGCAGCACTGCTTGTCATGGAGCTGTGAGATCATCTAACTTGCTTAGAAATTTGTATTTATTGTACTGTGGCACTGTATGGATCCACTCTAGCACTGCAGGGTCCCAAAGCAGCAGATCTTATAGTGCAAATATGTTCTAGGGTAATTACATTGGTAAGTGTTGTCTTGACTTTGTTACTGTTCTGATTTCAGATCTAGCTTGTGCAAGATTTCCAAGCAGGTCCTGATTAATTTATTTCAGGGTAAATTAGAGATACAGTTGTAAAATTTTACACAGGCAATTAGGACTGGGATCTGTTATGGAATTTCAATTATAATAGTGTTGCAAGAATGCTTTTATGACAGGCTCTTTAAAAACTCCAAGTTCATTAGTACACAGGTGGTGATGCAGATGAATTAATACATTATTTGGGGTGAGAGGGCTGTCTGTTTGTAGCTGTTTTATTTGCATTGTGTTTGAGAGTGAATACCTACCCAGGGAACTGAAGGTTCTGTACAACGATTTGGGCCTGGATGTTAGACTCGGTCTTTACATAAAGGTCTTAATCTCTGATGAGAAACGCAGAATGAATTAATCTTTAAGTTTTGTTGATTGTCTCCTTTTATTTTTCCTCTTTATATGGATTGCCTAACTTCTTTCCCCCATTAAATGTTTGAATAGCTTGCCCCTGTATTGTGTAAGTGATCTATCATGAGACTTTCAAGACACTTAGGTTTATAGGAAAAACAAAACGACAATATTTTATCAGCAGCATATCTGAGTATTAGTGAAGATAATGCCAGAAGCTGAGCAAGAAGAGAGGAAAAAAAAAATGCATTTTCTGTTGTACCTTGGGATCCTTGGGATCTTTCTATTGCTGTAGGTGGAGGGACAGTGGGTTGATCCAAACCTGTTTTTGAACTGCAGCCCATCTTATTTGTTACTGCACAGTAAATACATGCTTCTATAGAAGAAAAGCTTTTTAATTATTCTTTATTTGTGGCTGTTCATATAGGAGTCTGAATGAAAACAGAAGTCGGTGTTGCATCTCTCAGCACTTTACTGATGGGAAAGTTTTAGTCACTGTATTCTGTTCTTAGCACAGTATACTGTGCTGGGCTTTTAATGAAAAGAAAATTAAAATGCAAAGTTAAACTTGGAGGATGATTTTACATACTTGTTTTTAGATTTTTTTTGTATAAATATACATCTCCCTATGAGAAGCATGGTATTTACTGTGTGGCAAATGCATAGGAAAATATACAATTGTAATCATACCACTGCTTTTTTGAGTTGGAGAATGGAAGTGGGAAGAACCTGAGCTCAAGATGCTTTTTTCTACAATGACCTCTAGCAAACTTCTTCAAGCTTGGTAATCAGTTTGCTGATTTATTTCCCCAATTTTGGAATGGAATAGCAATTGACTCTGTGGATGAAAGGGCTCTGGCAGTATAATCAAAGAGAAGACAGCCTTCATTCATAGATGCTGAAAGAAGGCATGTTTAAATGGGCTATAAAAATCTGTTCTGGTAATTTAAAGTGGTATCACTTGCATAACACTTCTTTCCTATTCAAAACTATTTTCCATTTATATTTTGCTTCCCACACTTTCATTTGAGATTTTTTTTTTTAATAGTGGGATGTGAAGCATTATAAGAGTAAGCCTGTTTAACTCAGGAGTGCTGCTGAAGAAATGTGTGTTCAAGTATGCCAGTAAAGAGCCTAGTTTGGAAAACAGAGCTTCAGCACTTAGTACCTAACTCTTGTAAGAAGTCATGTGTTGTTCTTTTCACCAGAGTTCCCAGTATGTACAGTGTGTTGCTGGATGTCTGCAGCTGATGCTCAGGGTCAATGAATATCGCTTTGCGTGGGTAGAAGCAGATGGAGTAAATTGGTGAGCATTTATTTCAATTTATATGGATACACTTGCACTTACAGTAGCACGTTCCCTAGTGACCTCTTTTCGAATAGAGCTCTTTTGCAAAAGACAGCTGCTCTTTTTGAGTGACAAACCTATTTGTTTTCCAACAATAATACAGTCAAACAGACAAACTTTCAGATATAGGTACCAATGCTGATGCTTTAATGCTGCTTTACTCTTCTTGAAGAACAGCTTAAACAAATATCTGAAGCGGAATACAGCCATTTGTAGTTAGTTGAAGATTCTCTGCTTTTTATTTAAAAGAACAAGGACTAACAAAATGAGTTTGTGCTAATGATCCTCGTATTTTGGTTTGAAGTTGTTCAGTCTAAAAATATTAGTGAAAGGAGAGATGTTCTAGAGCTAAGCTGATTTTTTTCTTTTCCATGTATGGCTTCAGGTAGGTCTCTCTTTTATCCAGATTCTCTTCATAAATAGCTCTGCATGAGGCTACGATGTTGCCACTCGTCTTATTTAAAAAATTCCTGTTTGTAACTTTTCTGCTCAGTGTGTCTCTATTGGGAATGGTGACTATACAATTTGCACTTCAAGGCAAAATACCCCTGTACCCTGAAATGGAGAAAAATCAAAGTTGCCAGTGAAGTGAAAATTCAAAATATGTTCACGTGTGTCAAGATGACACTATTGAAACGATCTGTTTCACCAAGGAAACTGTTAAACAAACTATTAAAGCATTACAGTTAGCCCGTGTTTCAACAAGTTTTATTTTTGTCTTAATTTTGATAACAGTGATCTTGAAGGTAGTTTGGTGGTAGAGTGTGGGTTGTGATTTTTTTTGTTTGTTTGTTTTTTAAATTGGGTTAGCATTTTGGATGGACTTCTAAATTGTTTATTACATTTTCACAACTTCAGCTTAAGAAAGCTTCTGCATGATTTCTTCTTGGATATATTATCTTCTTGTGATATTATTTCTTGTCTAGCAGTGCTTTGAATATCTGTGATGTGTTATAAGCTACTTTCTGAGAACTCATTAAATAATGATTATTTCAGCTCATTTTGGACACTCCTATGGAGAGATACAATAAGAAACAAGGTCAATTTGTGTAGAATTTGTTCTGTCTGTTTACTCCTTCCTTTCTTAACTCTGAAGGAGCAGCTGTGTGTTTCTCTGTTTCTCCTAGAATGACAGATAATGCTATAAACATGTCAGTAAAAAAGAGTAGATGAACCCGAAGATTGGTACTGTACCACATCGGTTCACACGGGAAAAGTTTCTTCGCAGCTGTACAGCTAAGGAGGAAATAACTATGCCTTTAAAAGATGGCTTTCTGTTTGTACAGTCATAAATACTGGTGCAGGATACTGAGAAGTGTGTGTTGTATACTCATGCTCAGCAGCTCTTTCCAATAAGTTCCCGTTAACCATTTCTTTTAATGTTTTGGGGTGGAGCAGTACAATCTATGCGTTCATTATTTAAAAATCAAATGTATGCTATCGTAATTTTTCAGTATCATGGGGGTCTTGAGCAACAAATGCGGCTTCCAGCTCCAGTATCAGATGATTTTCTGTGTGTGGCTGCTGGCATTTAGCCCTCAAATGTGTGAATATCTCCGTCGGTACAATATTGTTCCAGTGCTGTCGGATATTCTTCAGGAATCTGTCAAAGAGAAAGTAACTAGAATCATCCTTGCAGCATTTCGGGTAAGTCTCTGTTGGTGAAAATTGCGCTGTGCTTCTTTCCGTGAGTACATCTCAAATGTTGCTGATGCACAGCTGTTTCTGCTAGATCTTATCAGTATCCTGGATTGAAAGCTTAGTTCTCCCTCTCTTTTTTTGAGCTGAATTTTGCTACATGTAATAGATGTGCTATTACAGGTAATAGGTGTCTGCTGTTCGATGTATTCCTAAAATAAGGTTGACTAAAAAAACCTGTTAACATGGGCACTAATGATTTCCCTTCTTTAGTTAAAGATTCCTTTTTTCTTCTGGTACTAGTGTGCAACACCAGGGTTACTAATAGCAGATACATTTTACTTTAATTAAAAAAAAATATTTTATACATTTATCTGTTTGTCCAACTGACTGACTTTTAAATTATTTTTATCTACTGTTTTGGAGTATTTTCCAAAATGTTTTCTTGATGGCTCTGTCAAGATGAACAGGGATATCTGTATAAGTGTTATCAGTTGCATTACTGTGTTCCTGTTACCCATACATCACTGGTCCTGCTTGAGATAGTTTGGAATAACTGAGCACAGAGGCTTGATGTTTTCATTGTGGAAGCACAGATTTGTGTTCACAGGTGCTGATTGTCCCTGTTCACTATTTGTTTTCCTGGGTACTAATTGTGTTCTAGTAGGAGGTGTTACAACTAACTTAAGGTGGGGAGAAGGGGCTTGTTGCTTATTGACGTATTGTTGAACGATAATGACCTGCGCAATGGCCCTTGCTCTGTGACTTACATGGTCTCTGTAGCCAAAAGCATCTGCTACTTTGAAAAGTTTCTGGATAAGGCAGATCATAAGAATATGCTGTTTATCCTGTTGAAGGAGGTCAGTGCATGAGGTATTTAGTAGGGGCTCTTCTTGCTGCATAGACCCCTGTAGGCGTTCAAGTGTTCTTTAGGATCTTAAGATTAAGCAGGGACGTACAGCTTAGAGACAAAAAGAGAGGTTGAGAAGCTCAGCAGTTTATATTCAACTTCTTCCAATTATGAAGTCATAAAAAGTAGGAGAAATAATTGCTAGTTCTTAGATTTAGTGTGTTTTTCAAGAGGAGAAAAAAATGAAGCTGAGTTCTTTTAATAAAGGTTAAGAAAGAATAAGATGGTTCTATTACAGGCTTTGGGGAAATTAATTTAGCTACATTCTTTCTCCAACATTAAAGACTAGTGTTGGCATGAAAATGAGGTTATAAACTGGCAGCCAGGAAATAAGAGATTGGAAATTGAACATTGGAGCTGTGAGTTCTGAAGCAAAACTAAAATAGGTAACAGAGGCAAAACAGCCCTCTCTCTCTGTGAGAGGCCACAGTTTATGGAAAAAAATAATAATAGGTGAAATGCATAAAGGACCAGGCTTGATGATTCCCTAAGTCATCACTGCTGCTTGTGCATTACTGAAGGTATGCAATCAGTCTTGACAGCTTGCATTACATCTTCTCTGCTACCCAGTATCTCCTAATTTGACCTGTTTCACCTCTTTGACAAGTTTGTTGCCTGGAGTGTGTAATTGTAATGTAATTTTTTTTCTATAAAGCAACAGATATTGGGTACTTCTGTCTACTTTCAATCAATTACTTTCTCTCCTTACCTACTAAAAGGTTTTACTAATTTTTTCATACTTTTTATTGTTCTTCATGTCTTGTTCTTACTTTAACTCATTTTGTACCTTAGGAGTTCTGTATCACTGAGTGATCCATTCTAGTTAGTCATGTGTTCCTGTTTGTATTTTCCGAACATATCCTTTCAATTTCACTATAAAAATCATGAATATCTCACTATGGTGTCAGATAGGTAATTGTATCAGCTTCCATGTCTGCCTGTAGTTCTCTTAACTGTGAGTTCTTTGGAAACTTTATCTACCCACTCTTTGAACTTGTTGAATTTTGTCCTGTAAGATTCATTATTTGTTCTTTTGTTCTCATTAGCACTTTTAAGTCCAAGTAATTTAGTATTATTTTCTGTAAATTACCTTTTTCTTCTCAGTTCTCTTACTGAAATAGAAATGCTTTTTTTTCACATTAAAGTCAATTGTATTAAAAAGCAGTAATATGACTTATTTTCCATATGCAAGTTGTAACTTCAATTTGCAGTGTTCGCCTTACTAACTAATGTGAAGTCTGATATATTAGGAACCTTAAGTGGTTCTTTAACATGAATGAGAGTGATGCAGTAAAATTCCTTCTATGTGGTTTCATTGCTTATTTCTGATAGATGCTAAGGCTTATTTATATGAACACATGTTCTATTAAGGACTCTTGTCTTTTATATGGAATTCATGTTTTCAGTTTATGAAAAAGGTCAGGTGGCTAGTTCTGATTGAATGACATAATTTAAAATTGGTTAAATTGACTAGAAATGTAATGAACAAGTGACATTGGAACTTGACTGTTACATTCCGTGCTTGTATTTCCAGCCTTACCAGCAAGCTTCTGTTTGAATAAAAATCTCTAGCTGGAAGACTCCCAAGTTCAAAAGAAGCTGATCTAATCCAGATAGTAACTCTTGAGTTGGGAAGATGATTTTAGATTTTTTTTTTGTTTTATTGTTTTAAAAACTTCTGTGGTTTATCCTATTGCTGCACAGAAAGCTAAAATGATAGTCCCAGGTAAAAGTAGTTGTTTGTGGCAGAGACTCAGGGATTTGGGATATAAGCCAGCCATTTTTCTTTGAATAGTCTTTGCAGACAGCATGATTTGATGTGGAAAATTATCAAAGCAGGTTAATTAATACTTTCTAATATTGAAGGCAGCATACTATCCAAGAGTAAAAATATTTAAGTGACCTAAACTTGTATGCAGTGATGTTTGTGCTTTTCAGCACATATGGCTGCATTACTTCTACTTTGCAAGACAGGACCACTTTTTTTTAAGTTCTTCTTCATCTGCTGTGATGACAGGTATGAATACTCCTGTGTAGTAAGGCCAGTCCTAGGCAATTTATGCTACTAAATATAAGTGTAAAGCAGCCACTGTGTGGTAGGCTCGTACTTTGGAGAGGCTATTTCAGGAAGTGGTTAGTTCTGTCACTTACTAAACTAAAAAGTGCCAGTCAGAGTTCCTTAGCAATACCGCTTGGTTTCAAAATAGCATGTTGTGAAAACAAACAAAATAAAAAAAATTTTATTTCCCTAGAATTTGTTAGAGAAATCTACTGAGAGAGAAACTCGCCAAGAATATGCTCTTGCCATGATTCAGTGTAAAGTTTTAAAGCAGCTAGAGAATTTGGATCAGCAGAAATATGATGATGAAGACATAAGTGAAGATATCAAATTTCTACTGGACAAGCTTGGTGAGAGTGTGCAAGACCTTAGGTATGCTTTGCAGTGTAAACTTTTAAAAAATTACATTATGCAAGCACTGGTAAAACCTTTTTTTTTCCTAAGGGTAAATAATATACAGAATTATGATACGTAGATGATAGCTGATAAGGTAAAATGTACAAAGATGCTGTTTGTATATACAAGGTTTCTGTTCTAAGTGAATATTTACAAGCTGAATAGAAAATAAATCATCACTTTGGATATGTGATCTACAGAACTGATGAACTGGTGAAGGACTTCAGAAGGAGGTTATAGAAGCTCCAGCCTAGAGATCAAGACTACCTGATAGAATATGTTTTGCTGTCCAGATTAACTCAAGTTTTTGGTAGAGTTTTCAAAGTTCTTGCTCTTGTGTGTAAATTGAACTGCATGTTGTAGTTCATGTCAAAGTTTTAATTGGAATAAAGGCAAGGACTGTGATTCTTGGTTGGGGAACTATAAACCTAGAAAACAGGCAAAATGGCCAATTCCCATATGCCATGGTTGTGTGTCATGGGTTTTTCCTCTTTTTTTTTTTTTTTTTTTTTTTTTTTTTTTTTTTTTTTTCCCCTTTCAGGAATTGTGTTTTGGGGTGGATGGAGGGGTATGTTTGAAAAAATATTTTTCTCTTGCCTTTCATGCCTTTCCCTATTTTTAAAGCATTGAACTGTGAGACAAAGAACAGTTCTCATGCTCTACGGGGAGCCCACTTCCAAATGTGTCATAGCAAGCTGTGCTCCAGTTTTGTCATTCTAGGGACATGGACAGGCTTGGGCATGTTATTCAAACTCTGCTCATAGGAGCTCAGCAAGT
The DNA here is from genome assembly GCF_036013475.1 of Columba livia. Lineage (NCBI taxonomy): Eukaryota > Metazoa > Chordata > Aves > Columbiformes > Columbidae > Columba > Columba livia. Next base: position 121,138,371 of record NC_088603.1, on the reverse strand, counting down.
ATTTAATTTAAAATTGTGGTATTGCAGTTCCTTCGATGAATATAGTTCTGAGCTCAAGTCAGGAAGGCTGGAGTGGAGTCCTGTACACAAGTCTGAGAAGTTTTGGCGGGAGAATGCTGTAAGACTAAATGAGAAGAATTATGAACTACTCAAGTAAGTTTTCAAGTCTTGAATAATATAATTCTTCAATATTTTCTGTGTTTAACTGAACCTGTAACTAATACAGGTTTTGCAATTCAACACAAAGTAATGTTTAGAATGAAAACAAGTCAGAACATCTTTCTATTTTTAGAATGTATGATCCTTGCTCACGTATGGTCTATTTTGTTTAAAAGCAGAATTGTTTATTTGCTCTTACTGGTCAAAATGTATTGATGATGAGAGAGGGAATATCTCTAGCTTAACTTGCATGAAAATTTGTGCAGTTGACCCTTTTAATGCTTTCACTTGAAAAACAGCTATACTAATTGTTGTAATTTAAAATGTTTATACCATACCTTAGTCTTAGTTTTGTGTTGTGGTGTTGATCCAAGTAATGAACTCCTTTCTTAATACTTGGGGGTTGAAAGTTGTGGTACTGTTCCACAGAAAATCCAAGTTGCTGCACTATGTTGCAGTCTGTCTGTTTTGTCTTGGGACTGTGTTTGGTGTTAATTAGGTTGTTAGCTGAAGTGCAGCTGAAGCTCATCTTTCCTTTTGGAGTCAAGGACTTACTGGCTTCTGAAAGTATGTACTCAAAAGATGGCTGGGTCTTAAATAGCTTGTAGGAGCTCTTAGTTACTTAACTGCATTGTGATTAACTGATAATATGTGGTGTTCTTCCTGTTCAGTATTTGCTAATATGTGCCAGACCTGACAGAAATCAGGAGGTCGAGTGGAGCATGTTGGAAGGCATGGCAAGAGCAAGCTGAGCCTGAGTTTTATGTGCATTTCAGTCTGCCCTGAAACCTCACCAAAACCAGTCTGATAAATTTCTCCCTGAGGGCATATAGCTAAGTATGTAGCATTATACACTTAGTTTTAGATGCTGCCAACTGCAGCATGAAGTTGATGTTGAGGCTTAGTATTTCCTGTAGCAATTACAATGTCTTGCTATGTTCATTTCTCCTGGTTTTGGGACCATTAGGTAAATTTATTGTGCTTGTGCTGCCACAAAGACACCGATCTACAAAAGTTTATTTAAAACAATAAAAACCAAAACAGCGGCAAACAAACAAAACCCCCTTAACCCCCACAAACAACAAACTACAATTTTATTTTCCTTTTTCTGCCAGCTTATTACTTGTTTTCTGACTGTAATATACTTAAGCTTACTGTTGAATTTGCTTTTTTCCCTGCCGTCTGCCCTTATTGACTTTTTAAGCAAGTGATGCTGGACTTATTCAACAATATTGTATGGATCTTCAGTGTCTTCTGATTAGAGTTATGGTTCAAGTTTCTGCACCTACTTCTTGTCCCTATAATGACATCTTTTTAGATGAAAAGTGTTTCATCTTTCTGGCCTCAAGGGAGGCAATGGCTGTGGTAATTTAATTTTACCAGAATGTTACTTTTTAATTCCAGGTGGAATTTTTAACCTACCTATTTCAACTTGTTACTAACTTTCTGTGATTAGAGCACATTTGTCATCTCCCTAAATAAAGATGAATCTAATTTTTGAGTGATCTCTATGGTTAACCTTTTAAACTTATTATTAGTGCCTAACTTTCATACTTGTCATTTTTTTCTCCTCACCCCTTCATTGCTGGCTAAACAACAGTGTTCCTGGTAGCTGTTTTCCACTAACACTGATTTAACTTAATTAAAAAATGCAGACAGTGTTAAGAGTTGAGAAGTTATTTTCTTATTCTTACAGACCTGTATTTCTGTTCATGCTAACAAAATAACTAATATATGAAACAGGAGCCAATGACAAGGTATAGCTTTCATAATCCCAGTCTTTGAGTTAGGGCAGAACTGCTTTTAAGACTGCAACAGTTGAGTGGATGAGTGATGTTTCTGAGATTAAGTTGATGGTCTTGAACAGAGAGAACTTCACAATTGCACAGACCAAAGAACTTGATGTTCTGCTTTGTTCTCAACTGCTACAGTGCCTTTTTGATTTTTAAATGACCCCATGTAACAGTGTTGGGCATAAAATTCTGCCCCTTTTGTTGCGCCTTGAGCAAGGCTACTGTTGGAAGGTAAGGGGAGAAACAGAGCTGAGGAACAGCTGGTAGAGAGCAGGCTTATCACGGCCCCTTGCTGTGTCACGGGCAACATGACCTTACTGCTTTCTGTGTCTATAGTCCGGGATCCTGAGTGCAGGAGCTGGGAACAGCATCCAAGCATGGCAGGGATCTGTTTTATAACAGAAGCATCTATTGGCCTTGTGTAGGCTTTGTGTTTGTGTCCCACCCCTGTCCAAGTCTATAAATATTTATATATTTGGTTACTACCGCTTATCCTGATCACGAATTTGTTGGTCTTGAAGCCAATGTGTTTAAAAAAAAAAAAAAGACGACATTTTAAAAACATAGTTATTTGTAGATGCAGCTCACTAAACTCATTGTAGTGATTCCTTTTAATAATTCTGTTAATTAGGGTGGAATCTCCATTGTTTTAAGTGCAACTGCATGTTTGGAAAAAGTTCTGTTCTAGCTTTGCTATTTACGTGGCTTGTGAAGCATTTTTATACTTGCAGGCTTTGTTATTTCAAGTTATCTGATTTAAAAACAAACAAACCAACCAACCAGAAAACCAACAAAGAAAACCCCGAACAAACAGAAAGACCCATGGCCTAAACCTGGAACTTGATTTTTTTTTCAAATCCTTTCCCAGAATCCTGACAAAACTTCTGGAGGTTTCGGATGACCCACAAGTGCTTGCTGTAGCTGCTCATGATGTGGGAGAATATGTACGACACTATCCCCGTGGGAAACGGTAAGAAAAATGCCAATATGCTGTTATTCAAGAGACTAGCCAGAGTGTATACTTTGCCTGTGGCCTTTTTGCTTATTTGTATTAAAATACGCTACATAGGGGTTGCAAGTTATGCTAAAGTTCAGTTCACTGGGAAGATGGAAAAACAAACCCAGATCAGGTGAAAAAATACGAACTCTATTTTTGACTGAATGCATTTCAGTATCTCTTAACAGTGAAGGGAACCTCCGTCTGAAGAAGTCTTGAATAAGTTGTTTACACTAAAGCAGAAGACATGCACCAGATGAGACTAGGAGAGCTACCAAGAATTTAATTATCATATAATTTTCCATCCTCTGTTATAATTATTGGACTATAATTTGACTTACAGTAGGGATGGCCTATTTCAGCAATGTTTAAGTCTATTTTGTCACTAAAGACTACAGAGGCAAGATTTTCTTACAAACAGCTGCTATAGCAGTTTCAGTGATGTTAACACAGATTGAGTTATCACCCTTCTATTTTAGCATGTTTTCTTTTAGCTACACAAATAGACATTTTGGTGAAAATGTTAATGTTTATTGTAAACCTGAGTTCCTGTCAAAATATACAGACAGACATTGCTGTATTTTCTTGCTTTGTTTTGTTTTAAAAACCTCAGAGCAAAGATGTTTGTTTGAATAATTGCATCTCTGAGGTAAAGAGACCACTGGAGCATGAAGAGGCCTTTGGTTTTTGTAGAAATTGTGCTCATTAGTCACCCATAGGGATATGTGACTTAATTTTGGTAGCAAAGCAGTGATCTGTTTCTGGTTTCTGCATAAGCTTTAATGATGAGAATGGTCCTCTAGGCTTGTTGGGAATTTTGTGAACACTTCTTGTGCAGGCTGCTGTCTTGACAGTAGTAGAATCATCAGCGACAGACTGAAGCTTCGTGCTGTATATATACTGGAAAGATTTGTTCACTTTAGAAAGAATCACAACCCTTGTAGTCTTGTAAGCGATTTGAACTGAATATATTTTTGGATTACTGGAACAAACAAACTGTTTTCCAGGCCCACTGTGAAAGGTCAGAGGCGTTCTGTGTGTACTGCTTGTACTGAGCAATGCTGTGTGTTTGTTGATTAGCTCTTGTGTCTTCCAAAAGAGATTTGTGACAACTGGTGTTTGGAGGGGAGGCAAGATATCCTCCGATGAGATGGCAACTCGTACTGCTGCCTGCAAGCGCCAAAACTGAACGGCTTCACGCTTGCTGCTCCTGCTTTGAGCTGCTCTTTGTCTGAAATTATTTTGTTAGGCATTTGCCATAATCTTTACACAGTTTGCGCACGTCTGCTCAAGTGTGGCATATGCTTGGGCTGGTACGGCCATGCAGTTGCTGGACCAAAGCTCTGAAGCTGGATGAGTGGATAAACAGGACCTGTGTCTCTGTCTGTAGCTGAGAAAAGGTACTGCTGGTGGGACCGTAACTCCACTCAGCTCCCAGGGTGTTAAACCTAATCACAAGTGCGCCAGCCTTCTGAAGGAGTGGTCATCAGCAAATTACACTTGTCCTGGATAATATTCTAACCCACATTCTTATGTCAAATTCTAATACTTTAGCTGATTTCTGCTTATGGACTTGGCTTGTTTAGCTTTATGTTCCAATGGACGAACTAAAAGGCTGCAATCTTTTTCTTTTAAAGAATTACCTTTGTAAACCAGGGTATTCTTAATATGACTTGGACAATTTTAGGACTAAAAGCTTGAAATACTTAAGGACTGTGTGTCAGTCTCTCTGTAATAGTCCGTTTCTTACCAGGTTGTTTTTTGATATATAGCTGTTTACTGCTCCCACGCCTGGTTGGCATTTCTCACTCATTGTATGGCTCACTTTGAGAATGGATGCCATTTGTTGGTTTAGAGGAATAAAAGAATTCAAATGTCTCAAATATTTTTGTTTAAGTGTTTATCCTCAACTCTTAACTGGATTGTCCTTCAGCCTTCAAAGGCTGCAGAACCTAAAACTTCTTGAGCTTACCTGCTGTTCAAAGCAGAGGCCTAAAGTTATAGTTCTGGCTAATCTTTCCCTTTGTCTGACAAAAGACGTTTGTTTAACTAAATACTGCATTTTTGTTTGGCTGTTCTCTAGTACTGTCAGCTTAACTAATTCTAACTTACCTTTAAAATTGTACATTTTGGACCAAATTCTTAAGGCAATAGCACTGTGGGCTTCTATTGAGGCTCACCAACATGTATTTTCTGGCCATATAACAGCAGAAATAGTCACTGAAAATAAATGAAAACCGAACATCAGGCTCCAGTACAGCTCCCATGTTGTCCAAGGGTTACTGCTATATAACATCAATACTTTCAGTCACCTGAATGCCATGAACATGTGTTTTGTTTTGCATGTGTGAGAGATTGACACTGGGAACTATTCCTTAGCTCATGATTCAGAAACAGTTTAATTGCATTCCCTTTTTCACCTTGGTCTGCTTCAGATATGTAGTGTTGATTTTATATTAATATTTTCTGCTATAACAGTCTAAACTGCTCTCATTTGTCTTCATTTTGTTTCCTCTTTCTCCCTTTAAGTGTGTCATGTTAACATCTGGCTTTTCAGCATCCAGAAATTTATTTGATTTGCCACTATCTTGGCTTAGTGCACTGTTACAGGGTACAGTACCTGCAGAAGATGTGCATGTATTTTAACTGGCCCACTGAGCTCTATTACTGCTGTAAAGTAAGCAGAAATTGAGGAGAGGGAAAACAGAACTAAAAATAGTGTTTTGAGCTGGTTTGGAACTTGAAGGAATGGAGTTCATGGGGAATCTTCCTCACAGTTTCTTGCCTTTTGGTCTGAAACGTACAGCTGGAAGTCATTTGTACCTGTGGGCACTGTTATGCAGGAATGGTAACGCTGTTCGTTGAGTCTTCATATTCTCAGACGTAATTTCAGTGATGTACTGTCATCTGAAACATTCCATTTCCATTTGTGATGATAGGATTTTAACTTCTCATTTTGATTCTTGTGTGCTCCTAATGTAAGGAAGCTTTGGAGTTTAATGCCTTTTTTTACCTCTTTTTGGTTCCTGAAAATTCAGTGTTTTGAGTCAGTCCTGTAATGAGGAAAAAATTGTTTGTGTTTCATAGTCTTGTCTTTGTGTGCAGTGGATTTATATTTAACTCATGATTAAAAATGTGAGGCAGCCTAAGGCAGGCATAAAGGTTTTTTTGAATCTGTTACATTATTAGTAACTTGAATTCTTGGCAAGGATTTTCTAGCTTAAAACAATTGAACTTTCCTGAATGCATTCCTTTTGTATGAAACATCCTTAAATGTTTTAATACTGTTGGGAAATAATATTCCCTGTGGTCTCCAGAATGGTTTTGTCTGATTTATAAAATGAAATGAGAAATTCTTTTTAATCTCTGCGCTATGTCTTTATACTGTTCTGCAGTTTACAAAATCGTGTGTTATGTAGCAGAAATGCATTAATTTGGCCATGAAAAGAACAGTAATAAAAGCAGACAGCTAATGCAAGCTCAGAATGGCAGGAGAGCTTTGAGTTAAGCATAATAATGCAAATGATATCCTCTTCACAGGATATTACATTTTTAACTACTCAGTGACCTGTGAGAGAACTGATGTAAAAAGCCATATGCAAGTCAGTGAGTGATCAGTTTATATATTCCTTGCAAATTGTCTCCAGACTTTCTTTATGACAGACTAAAATGTTGCATGTAGGGAAATGGTAAGTTAGCAGCCAGTTCTGCATCTTGTACAAGAATAGTTGAGGCTCTAGTACGGTTTGAATGGCAAAAGGCACTATGATGAGTACCAGGTGGCTGGTGTAATAGGTGTTGGTGTGATTACAAGCATTTTTTTCTGGATTAGGCAGTGCTGGACTGTACTGGGGCTTTGTTCTTGCAAAAAATTGAGTGACCTGATTATCATCAGTTTATGGAGGGGAGGGCACTACCTCCTCCTAAATAATAATAGATAGCTCTATACCCTGCCAACCATCTCAAGCCACTGTTGAGTTCTTTAGCAAGCTAAGTAAAGTAAGTAATGCTTTCTGAAATGTTGTCCTTCCTTGATTGTTGTTTATTTCAAAATTTATGCAAATAAGTAGTGGGTAACAAACAGAGGAGTCTGGTACAAAAATTTTCAGATGTTGTTAATTGTTATAAAAAAAAAATTGGTAGTATGAGGGATCTGCATATGCAACATATCAAATAAGACTTACATGTAAGGAAATAAATACTTCTAATAAAATAAATATTATGTGTCTTAACCTCTTAATGCCTTGAACATGAAGTGGATGGATAGATAGCTACCCAAAAGCTGAAGTCATGTCAAAAAAACTGTTCCACTCTTCTCTTTCAGAGTGATTGAACAACTTGGTGGTAAACAGCTGGTGATGAACCACATGCATCATGAAGACCAACAAGTTCGTTATAATGCGCTACTGGCTGTGCAGAAGCTGATGGTTCACAACTGGTATGTGAAGATTATTTAACATATTACTAATAGTAAGAAATATTGGGCCGTGGAGAGATGATTCAAGACAGTAGATTTCTTTAAGGGGTGAATAACATTTTTATGTGTGTTTTTTTTATAGTTTGGTTGCAGTTGAGTTGAGTAGCATCACCTTACATGATTGAATGTCGCACAAGTAATTCACTCGAAAGATATCTTTGAAGTTATTTAGGCTGAAGTCTTCAAAATATTGAGGATGTGTGTAGGTATTTTAGCAAGTTTACTTAATTTCTGCTGAAAGAATCAGCAGCCTGGTGTAGTTGTAAGAGTTGCTGTTTCAAGTGCTTAATTGGCAGATGCTTTGCAAATTCCATGCCTGACCATTCTTTTCACTGTTGTTCTTTGCTCTAGTACTTTCCCCTACTCTACACTGTTATTTTTCTGTTGCCTTTTTAAAGGGTGTAAGTACAATTTTTCTTCAGCTCCTGGAGCAGCAGAAGCTTGTGGGCTGTTTGATTAGATGAAGTTGAAAGTCAGTAGCTGGCGTCTCTTTCATTAATTACTGAGATTGGCATTTGAAATGAGTTGTTTCTTTTGTTGTTTCTTAACTAGTTCTCTAACTATTCCTCTAAAAAAACTCCAAAAATCCTGAAGTCCTGGCATGTTCTGCCACAGAGGTTGCTGGCGGATGATGCTGCCTTTCCTGCAGAGCACGGAACTTTTATAGTGAGACACTGAAGGGCTGAAGTTCTGAAAAACTTCAGTGTTCATGTAACAACTTTGTATAACTTGCCAAACTAATTAGGTATGGTAAGCATAAAGCAGGGAGATACTAATTAGGAGTTCTTAATCTGATTATTAATTATGAGTTAATATTTCCAATTTGGCATTGCCTTAGAGAAACATAAAATCTATCAGTACATCTGAGTACATTGGGACATAGACGTTGAGATACAAACAATTAATTTAATTTTGAACTTAAAACAACCCTTTATGTCTGAAAAGCTTGGTATTTGGAAGTACATCAAAATGTTATTTTTTTGACAGAATGTGATCTTTTAAAAAGGTTGAGCAGTGATGATTCTAATAGTGTGAAAGTCATAGGGCAACAAGGGTCTATCAAATACATTCTTCCGTGTTCTTTAAGTAGAAGACAGGCTGTTGTCCCCTCTCCCTGCAGTGTATCTTCTGTAAAACAAAGCTAGTTTTCCCCCTTTTCTTCTGAAGAATATGGGTTTTAACTCTTGTGCATGTTATAATACTATTTTTATCCTGCTTCTTCCCTCACTTGTGGGAGCAGAGGAAAAACTTACACATTTAAATAACCTACTAGGACAAATCCAGATTTAACATTCTCTACCTCTGAGGAGGATTTTAGTAAATAATGTGGAATTTCTGAGTGTGTGGAGATGGAAACTAAATGTGTGGTTATGTGCAACCTAATTTTGAGGTAGTATTGTATATTGTGCTCCACTCTGCTTTTCAGTTTGGTGATGTGTGTTTTTTTTATCACAGTGCTGTTTTGATGTATTTGAAGCATTCTGAGTTTTATAAACCAGCTAAATAGAGATCATAGTGTGGAAGGATTAGTTACTGAATTTTGCTTTTGCAAGTGGGGAATGCATCCTTATTTTGTATGTGTTTTGATGAAAATCTAGTAATAAAAATATAAAACTCTGGTCTTTCTGCAACGTAAACCTCATGGCTAGTAAAAGTTCTCCTGGATGCCTAACCTGGCTTTTTCATGTATTCATCTTAAGAATGCTATTTTCAAAAAACATCACGCCAGTCATCTAATTTGTCTTGTTTTTAATGGCACAAACATTTCTCTGCCTGCTTTGCACATTTTGTGAACCTTTAGACTTGAGATTGAGAGAGATTGCAGTTACATCTGGTTCCAGATCTTCAGAGGTGTCAATAAAAGGGATCCATTTAAGTTAGTGCCATCTTCAGATTCATGTTGTCATTTCTATAGAGAATATACTCTTGTTTAATTCTTATTGGTACAAGCTTCTGGGACACATTGTCCTTGGCTCATGTTTGCCAAAGTGGAGTTCCCTTTGGAATGGACATTGGGTAGCTTGAGCTAATGAAATGACACACAGTTTGTATGTGGGAAGCTGCATCTCTTTTTGTATAGATCTGGCTTTTGATTTCAGGAACTCTTGTTTCATAGTTTGTGTGGGGAGAAGAGAAAGCAGAGTCCCCTGGCTGCTGCACAGTGCAGTTCAAGTGCCTGCTTATTTAGCTTTGCTTTCTCATAAAACGAATTGATTATTCAGCAACTTCAGGGTTTTGCTTACCTTGCTCTTCAGAGCCAGGGAAGCAACAATCATTTTTCTCCTTGGTTCCATGTGCTTTGGAATTCCAGTTATTTCATTCAATACAATTTTTTTCCTTTAATATAGTTGGTGTGGAATAACTCTTCATTATTATCTATGACACCCATGACAGAGGTAGCCAGGCTCTTCCTACATCTGCAGGCTGATGGAGAGAAGGGTGAGAAAATAAGGGTTTGCTGTGCCAGGCTGAGGCTCCGGAAAACTTGTGGTACTTAAAGTGAGGGAGTGTCGTGGGGCAGCTGAAGTGGAATTCTGCTTGAAATGCAGCTCTGTCATTAGTCTGCTGATAACTGAACTTGGAGACAATTAACTCGTAAGTAATTTGAGTAGTTCATTGCAGGCTACTCAACGGGCTTTTCCTTAGGGGTTTTTAAGTTGGGGATAAATGGGAGGAAATTGGGCTGTCGGGGTTCTGTTTAATGGTGAAACTGAGTTTGCGAAAGCAGTAACTGCTGTCAGCTTTTCAGATGAGATAAGTTGAGGTGAAATATTCCAGTTATATTTGCATGTTAAATGACGATGCACTTGATGAAGCAGGGAGCAGAGGTATCTTTAGCATCACTTAATGTCTTTAAATGGCAATTATCATGTGTCTTAATCTCAATGGAACTAATTGTGTTAGTCGTGGCACCCCATGCTGATGATAAAAACCTGTTGTTGGCAGATGAGAGAGTTTGGTATGGCAATGATGATGTGGATTTTTTTGTGTGTTCTGTTCAGTTTGTGCTTTAACTATGTGTGAGAAACATCATCTCCTTATTCCTTGTCTTTGCTGGCATTCAGAGGCAATACCCAACTTGACCATTTTAGTATTAAAAACTGGTTTTGGCAACCTAATGCTGGTCAGAGCAATGTTTTTAATGATGCAGACTTCAAAAGCGTAAAATAATGAAGTTATAAACTGACAGCACCTACATATGTCACTTTAAAGAAACACATATTAATCTGTACAGATGAAGCAGGGATGGGACGATGTGACTCAAAGCACATACAGTTAAAAGCCCAAGTCCCTCTATAAACAACAGAGAAGCAGATTCTTTTTCAGGGCATTGCAGAACTACTTCAATGCCCAAATTTGAGCAGCGAGAATAATCTTCTGTCTTTAAGATTTGTGAACCTATGATCTTGTGGCTTCATTCTAAAGGGGTTAGTTCTAGCCTTCTATTACTTCACTAAAATAAGAGCTAGGTGTATTCTAGATGTTCTGTATTTAATGTGTAACTTATGACCTTACTGGTCATCTAGAACATAGTGCATTTATTTCCACCAGTTGCTAGTTTTCTAGCTGGGTTAGGCCCAAGGACGTTTGCTCATGATTTGTGTAGTAAGTGCAATTTATTACTTTTTTCTTGCTCTGTCAGCAACAGTGCTGTTGGGAGTTGGGCCCCAAAGGTCAGAAACAAGAGGTGGATGTTGTTACAATATCCAGTCCAGCTGAGATGTGCAGAGATGGATCACGTTTGCTATTTAATCATACAAATGTAAAGTCAAATGGCAGTGGTTTAACCTCTATTGTTCATTTTTGTGTGCTACGATGAAAAAGTATGTCACCAAAGAAGTAACTTTTTGATAGTTTCATTTCTAATTAGTGTTACTTCAAAGACTTTATTTCTTGGTAGGAAAATTCAGTTAAACATTTTATGTCAGTCATTTTAAAATATTCTGTGCAAGCTTAAAGCTCTTCAGTGTTGAGGGCATTTTGCTTACTGTTCGTTGTGGCAGCTAAATCTTCTGATTAAGTATAAACCAACTTTCAAACCAAGTTGCGTGGTTTAGTCAAGTTGTTTCTTTTTACTTCACAGAGCGTCTCTCTGTGTTAGCTCATAGCACATCTTAAAAGTGAAAAATTACTTTCAGGCATTTGTTGCAATTACCACAACACGTAAGTATATCTCAGCTTGAGGATGTCAGAGTACCTCGTGCCAACAAAACCAATTGAAGTAACCTGAAGGCAGCAACAAATGGTAATGAGCATTTGACATGCAGCAAATTTATGTATTGACCTCTGTTTCCTTTTATTGGAAAAAGCACTTTGGATACCTCAGAAGACATGCGTGTAAAGACTAGACCTGTAAAAGAGGAAATTTCCAGGCTGGAAGGAATCTCAGTTATTCTAATATTAATGAAAATATTAATTTGCAAATGGAAATGACTTACGCCTCACCATCAGACCTCTGAATGACCAAGGAAGTGAGAGAATGAGGCATTTCAAGTTTTGTTGATCTGAAAAATGGAATATTCAGAGAGTAACTTCAAAGTGATGTGCTATGCCTGCATGTTTTGATGCTTTTCTGCAGTACAGAGATAATGTTTCACACTCTTGAAATTTATACTGAGTCAGTTATTTCATGTTTGAATACAGTTAACTGCAAGTGCAAGCTTGTCTACACAGGTCTGATCTGCTTTGTAATAAGGATGGTTATATGTAGAAGAAAGTCAAAAGGGACTAAAACTGACCCTTGTAAAGGCCTTTCTGTACCAGTGTGAGGAAAACACTCAAAGCAGACCTTTTCGTTCCAAAGAGCTAAACTGGCAAATTTGAGCTTCTAAGGTACTTGGGCTTTTGCTCAATGAACTTTACATTGTGGTTATTAATGCTGGAGGACAAATTTCCTCCTTGTTCCTTGTTGCGTGGTTTCTAGCGCTGATTCCAAGTTCGTGCTACTCGGAACTGTTGCAAGGTACCTTAAAAATTTCCATGGAGTTCACCTCTGCCTAAATCCCTCCTGTCAGTCTCTTATCAATCCATTCCATCATCTGGCATAGACCACACAAGAATTAGTCCTAGGTTAACCAGTGACACTCAACTTGAAATGATAACCAAATAGAAAATCAACTGGTACTTGTAACAGCAGGTGGGACAAGTTTTTTTGCACTTCAGCAGCCCCTGGTGGTGGCTTAAAGAAGTGATCGGCTAGGGACAGTGTGGGGTTTTCACCTGGGTTTGCAGCATAGTGCAGGAACTGCAGGTACTCATTCTGCATGAGGAGATGGGGTAAGAGCTTTTCCTTCTCCGAACTTAAACGTCACATCTGCAAATGAACAACTAAAATAAAAGGGCTTGTAGGCAAGATACTGTGCTATCTACTGTATGTCCTCAAAAGTTGAATATTTCTGTTAAGGCACTGAATACCCACAATATACGCTACCTCTCTGCCTTCTCAGAGATTTTTGCTGAATATGCTGCACTGTGGCCGGATTTAGTAATCCTTGAGCAAGTATCTGAACCAGTGTAAGCTGTGCAATAGTTATACTGTTGCAGATTGTTAGCTTAATGGATTTTTTTTTTTCTGACTTCTAAGTAATTGCAAAAGAATTTCACATTCAAAATAACTCATGTGTGCTGTAAGAATAAATAACTTTGCAAGCTTGCGATGCTGTGAGCAGAGCCATGTATGCAGCGTCAGTTGCTTTCAAGGCTGGATGTCAGAAGAAATACTAGAATAAGTACATGTATATAGGCGTCAAACAAAAAAGAAAAAACACTGCAGGAACAGAAGGAGGTTTGGTGAGTTTGGAAGCCCTGTCATAGTTGCCGGCTGTGTTTTTGAATGGCTGCCAAATGTGTTTGTTTTGGTGGTACAACTCTGAGTCCTGAAAAACCACAAGAGAGCAGCTCATTTCCTTATTTGCTGTCAGTAGTCTCTACTTTAAGGGTGGTAACCTACCTGTTATAATCAAGAGCCCTATCTATTGACTGCAGTCCAAGCATAAAAATACTGCGATCCTGCAGCAACACCTGGTAAAGCTGTGAAGGAAGGTGCTAAATCATAATGTATGACTCAGCATATAAACTATGTGTTATTTTTTTTGCTAGTGGAGTTTGAAGTTAACATTATGGGAATTTTACTGTTCTAGGTACTTAACTTTAAAACTGAGAAAAGTGCTGCTTGGTGATAGTTCTGATGCTAAATTTCATTCTGTGATGGGAATTTTAATGCATAGGGAATAGATATTCAACAGGACACAGGCTGAAAATTGGGTTTTGAAATGTGCAATAAGATCTGAACGTTTTGCTTTTTTTTAATAAAGCAATAGTGCATGCTTTTAAGGGTTTGTTTTTTTTTTTTTAAAGACTTCATTCTGACCATTGTTTCTCTGAACTACAGAGTTTAACCTGTGTAGGTTGAAAAACCTGTGTAGTGGAAAAAAACCTGTGCTGCTAAGTGTATGATCAGCAATAGAAAAAGAACACCTACGTTTCACAGGTCCTGAAATATCTCTTTCAGCTGATACAGTGGTACAATTATTGAAGTTTATTTTCTGTAACAAGCAACAATGTAGATATTAAAGACCTCTTTCAGCTTCTTTGTGGTTCTGTGAAGTGTTGAGCTGCTTTCACAGGAGACAGTGACAGATGGGAACATTCAGAAGAATTGTGCAGTATTTTTCCATAGAATGTAGATGTTATTGCTCAAGGCTAATGCTAAGAATTGGAAGGTGGTGCTGTTCCAGCATTGAGATGGCAGGTATAATATAAGTGACTTGGTGCAATTTAAAATACAGGTGATAACACTTTAAAAAAGTGTTGGTATACAGTGGCCTTGGCTGGGATATATTTTCTTTCTTCGAACTTGAACATGTAGTACTTCAGTCAGTGCCTGTTTTGTAGCCTATGGGTTAAGTTGCCAGTATGTCCATTGGTGCTACTTGTGCTCATTCAGCTGGTTTATGGGAAGAGATACTTTTAAATACTTTGCCACAGTTCTAATAGGTATATTCAGCAAGTAAAATCTGTGGGCTTTGTGGATGTTCTGTAGCAGTTGCCAGGACTTCTAAGAATTACCTGTGGCTTTTTTCCAGACTGTTTTGTTGATGTTGGGTTCCTACCTTATTTTCAGAGGGATAAATGATGGATACCTAAAGCTTAGGCACTCATAGCAGCTCCAGTTGACTATTGAATATTATTAGATGTTATTTGAAAGAATAATTCTAAACTTAAAGCTTTTTCTTCTTTCTCTGCTTCACTCTTTCCACTACTATCCTGCTCCCCACTCTCCAGAATGTTTCTCAATCTAATTTTTTTTGTTTTATTTCAGGGAATACCTTGGAAAGCAGTTGCAATCAGAACAACCTCAAACAGCCACTGCACGGAGCTAAACACTTCTGTCAGTCCATGCTTATAACTACAGAATGTTCGTCTTTAAATTAATACCAAGGAAACACTGAAATCACATGTTCTTTGCCTGCTGCTAGTGCATAAACTTTCCAGCTTTCCTTCAGTGTTGTTGGCTTAGTAAAAATTGGTTTGTTCAACTAGTTCTGATGATTATGCCTGTTAGCGTCCTGTTATATTCTGAATGTATATGAGGAAATGTGGCTAATATATTGTGTTTATGTATTTATTCTCA
The DNA here is from genome assembly GCF_036013475.1 of Columba livia. Lineage (NCBI taxonomy): Eukaryota > Metazoa > Chordata > Aves > Columbiformes > Columbidae > Columba > Columba livia. The sequence goes on along the minus strand of NC_088603.1, from coordinate 121,123,312 downwards.
TAATAAAGAATGTTATTAAAGGATATTCATTTCATGTTATAATTAGTCTAGAAAAATTGTTGTCTTCTTTTAGTGGGTTATCAGTGTTGCTACTTTCCAAGAAACTCAAGTAGTCCATGTATGTCTCCAGACAAATTAATAAGGCTTTGACTTGGTGCTCTGTAAAAATGCAATAGCCTGGTAAATGTTGAGTATCAGTACTAAAATATATACTAAGTCTCAAAATAGTGTTAAAATTGTACATAAACCCAAACGTATGGGTTTTGGGGGGGGCAGTACTTTCCTCTTGTTACGGACTACATTAAAAAATCTGAGGAAAAGAAAACAAACTCTTCTAATGAAAATTGTTGCACTTCAGATAGTCAAGCTGTATAACGTTAGTGTTAAGGCTGTAGATCAGAGATCAAGTGGTGGGTTTTTTAATAACAAATGTGCAGTAACTGATGGAGTTTCATGGAGTGTTTTTGTTATTGAAAATGTTTGTAAATGTTAGGGGTCTGGTGTAATTCTAAAATGTGTTACATTTGCTTTATATTAGCCAAATAAGTTGGCTATCAGTCTTTTCTTTTTCTCTTTTTTTTTTTTTTTGTATCTCCTGATAATAAAACAGATGTAAGCATCAATAAATCGAAGATGGAATTGGATTGGCATTTGAAAACAGTCTGGTTGCATATATATAGGAGCCTGGCTCCAGGCACTTGCAACACTAAGCAGTTAATATTCCTGTGGTTCACTTTTAGAATGGGGTGAAAAAAAAAGATGAGAGAACATGACTTAATCTCATCAGTAGTCCCATGTGATGCAAGTTGCTGAGGAAGCTTTGGGTACTTTGTCATCAAGTTTAAAAAAAAGGGAGGGGGGCAGGAAATTGGAATTTTCACTGTGTGTGACTAAAATTTGACCACTGTTGCAATGAAGAGAGATTTTTAGGGGATGAGAGTTTGTGATTAGGGGTTGACCTGCTGGAAAGCAGTATTGCAGAGAAGGACCTGGAAGTTCTGGTTGACAACAGGTTGACCATGAGCTGACCTTGTGGCCAAGAAGGCCAATGGTATCCTGGGGTGCATTAGGGAAAGTGTGACCAGCAGGTTGAGGGAGGTTCTTCTCCCCCTCAGCTCTGCACTGGTGAGGCCACATCTGGAGTATTGTGTCCAGTTCTGGGCTCCCCAGTTCAAGAAGGACAAGGAATTACTGGAGGGAGTCCAGTGGAGGGCTATAAAGATGATTAGGGGTCTGGAGCATCTTTCTTATGAGGAGAGACAGAGAGCTGGGTCTCTTCAGCCTGGAGAAGAGAAGGCTGAGTGGGGATCTTATCAGTGCTTCCTGTTCAGTGACGCCCAGCAATAGGATGAGGGGCAACGGGCACATACTGAAGCATGGGAGGTTCCATCTGAATATGAGGAAAAGTTTCTTTAAGAGTGCAAGAATTTCATTTCCTATAATGAAAGAAACTGAGTCTTCGAAATCTTTATAAGCTGACTCTTAAGTTTTGCATTTGAGGTTTCATTTGCTTTTTATGATGCGTCTTCTGAAAGGATTTTCTTTAAACTTTTATCTCAGTCTGAAACCTATATGGAATTACATTTGAGTAAGTTTGCAAGATGCAGCAACTGTGAAAAGAATTTAAATCTGTCACAATTCAATGCAGGAGGCATGAAGGGGAAGCAGGATGAAGAACAGTACTGACATCTAGATCTAAGTCAGGAAAATGCTCTAATTGTATGCTTAGTGCATGTTTATTATTCCCATAAGCTATCTGAGATCCAAAGGCCTGCAGCTGGATGAAGAAGAGGCCAGATCTTGGTCTTGGCCAGTGTGAGCTACTTTGCTAGAAACAAGCCCAGGCTGAGGAGGAGATGGGCTGCCCGGGCCCTGGATGTACCACACTGCATCAAACCTCCCTTCAATAGCTCATCAGAATCGCAAAAATGGCTTTGTGCACCTGAACAAATGAAGGTTGTCAACAATTTCAAATACTTGTTCTACTGGGTCAATGTTTTCTTGGTGAATGTTAGTTTTAGACCAGTAGTGATGGGGGTCAGAAGAAAACCTGTTGATTCATCTCTATCCAAAAGCTTTTGCTTTTTCCTTTGGCAGCTTCTGCAGATTAGTTGTGAGTTGTCTTTTTAGGACCACAAGCTGTGTCGGAGTTGAGAACAGAGCTTGTGCTCTCATGATGCGCAGGTATGTAATGTATGAATTAATTTAGTCATAAAATACCAAGTAGGAAAATAACCTTTAGAAACGTGTTCTTTTTTGTGTGGTTTCCCCCCACCCCCTCCAAGATTTTTCAGTGTTCCAACTTCCTTCTTTTTTAAATTTGGCCAGGAGATCACAGGATATTTTAATCTTAAAGCATTTACAGAGAATCCTTTGTATCAGGCTTCCTCAGGTAGCACACTTGAACTGAGGTGGTCCTTTCCTATCCAAATCTATGGGTATGAGAGCACTGGTGAAATGCTGAGACACATCTGGGAGGTCTTCAATTGGTGAAGTCCTTTTATCGGGGAAATTCTTAGTCCAAAGTGCACAAATTGCACCTTCTGTTGTATTTCTGGATGTCACTCCTCTTAGTATTCCAGTTCCTAGTGCCATCTAGTTCTTTATTATATTCTAATCCCTTTTAGAATTAGGAGTGCTTCTCAATTTAACTAAATGCATCATGGTATGATGTCAAGCAGATCATGGATCAAACCTAGAATAAGGGAAATATTTCAGAAAAAAATAGTTGTATTTCTTTGGTAAGAAAGGGTTATTTATGCCCCTTCTGTATTGTAGCATTTTACCTGTTTTCTTTTTATGTTCCAGTTTGAATTCTGTCCAATACTGTTTCTAAAGGAAGGGTCAAGATTTTTATCTTATTGCTCTTAATCCAGCAAGTCTGTTTAAGTCCAGATAACTACTTTTTTTTTTTCCACTTATAGACATTAACTGTCCTAAATTTTCTTATCCTCAATTTAATATGTATTGTGCTGACTTTTTTTTTTTTTCCAAAAAAATCTGTAATGGGATGGAATCTTCCCCTAACAAGATAGTAAAAAGCTCCCTAGATTTTTGTTTCCATGGAAGTTTCCATTTCCTTGCCTTAATTTTATTAGTCCATCTGAATAGCCTTTAGCCTGGGGCAAAGCCGAGCCTATTCTTCATGGCCTTGATTGCCCTGCAGGGACTAGTCACTGTAACTTCTTCAGAGCAGCCTATATATCCTGTCATGCTTCGATGCCCTTTCTGGAGATGAAAGGAAGATTGCTGGAATCTTCCTTTTTTTGTCTCTGTTTCCTAACCCAGTGTAGTAATTGATGATTTTGATGAGAATCCTGTGATGCGGCTCGGCATGGAGGATAAGGAGTGGATTATTCCATCAAACAGATCTTTTTTCATCCTCGGTTCTGAGTCCTGTGTCTCTGCTCTCAACAGAATCTGAATTTCCCATTAGCTACTTCGTTTTGTGAGAAGAAAGTCCTCGGTCATGTACAGTTCCATCTCTTACACAGAGGTGAATCTCTGGTCTTCTCTGACTTTTACATAATCTTTAGTGTATTTTTCCCCTCCCACCTCATCCCTTCCTTTCTTTCTGCCTGTTTTTCCCTTGTTCTGAAGTATTCCAGGGCTACTCTTTTTCTCCTTAACTCTTTGGTCACATAATTAAAGACTTTTTTTTTTTTTTTTTTTTTTTTTTTTTTTTTTGGGTGTTTTTATTTAATATGTAGATGCTGAGTTAGCTGTTCTTCATTTCTTCAAAATTACATATGAACTCCATTTCTAGATTCAACTTTAGTCTCCAGCTACTCAGTGCCTTATGTAGGGGAAAAAAGTCTTTTGAGTACCGGTTTGAAACTATTAAGTGGAGCTTCTCTTTAGTCATCTTTATTGGGTCTTTTTCAGTGCTGCCGCAGTTACCATCACAACCCATGCTCCTTTTTTAAACAAAAAAAATTACTGAGCAATATGGACCATTCACCCCTTGTTCTGTAAAGTCATTGGCAAATTTTTGTGTTGTGTAAGCAAATTTTTCTAGAGCAATGGGCATGCAAACATCTCTCACTGGCTGAGACTACAGCTTTGTGTTAGTGTAGCTTAATTTTTTTTGTAGGCAGATATGGCAAATCACAATTTGGGTTAAAAAAGCTAATTCATACTATACGCTAATCCTAGATAAGCAGACACAATGAATATAATACTTGAAATAAATAGCTTTTTTAATATATTCCTCTCTATCTCCTGCCTTAAGAAGGTTTGAAAAACAGATATTGGAAAATGATGATTCTGAAGAGCGTATTCTTGAAGATCTTTTTCATGTAATGCTTGTAATAGAAGTATTTCGTGTCCACTCTGGTCTTATCTCACAAGATCCAGGCTCTGCTGTATCAGCAGCATGATACTTGAAATTTAATCTGTGTTCCTTGGACTCCATAGCCTCACAGCATTAGTTAATGTATTGTCAATTTAAGATAAAATCATGAAATCAAGTAATTAAAAAAAAAAAAAACATAACACAACACCCCAAACAAACAAAACAACTCTGCTCTGAAACGAAAATCTTAGTGTTTGTCAAAATAGGCTGCTCTGCAGCTTCTGCTCCTTCCTCTGCTCAGTGTCTCAAACTGTCTCTCATATGAAATGCCTGCAATGCAACATCTCTGGCTGTTTGCTTCTCTCTTGTGCCCAATCTGGATTCCACAGAAGTAACTGAATTGGGGATGTTTGTCAGGTAAATGGATTCCAAAAAGAGATCAGTAAATGAAGGATGATTTCTCAAGCCACGTTGCAGCTGTCAATAGCTTCTATGGCCTTGCAAGAGCTGTAAAAAAAAAAAATATATATACATATATATGTGTGTGTATATATATATATATATATATGTATTTAGAGAGAGAGAGGGATATAGCTTTTTTGCCTCTCTATAAACAGACAACTACCATCAGCATAGATGAGGTTTTCGGTGCCATGGTTTAGAGATGGACTTGACTGTGGTGGGTTAGCAGTTGAACTCGATCTTAAAGGTCCTTTCCAACCAATGCGATTCTATGATTCTATCTTGTGTACCTTAGGAAAAACAACAAGCAAACAAACAAACAAAATAAAAACCAAACAAACAAGAAACCAAACCCCTTAAGAGTATATGAGTACCGCACATGTAGCATTTTTGCTCTTCTGGATGCAGGTAACCATACTTACATGCTGTGTCTTGATATGAATGCTGAATTTTAGGGTGGTGAAGAACTGCTTGCCGTTCCTGCCTAACCTTTTGACTTTGTGGGAGGCTGGCAAAACAGCAGAAGCAGTTGCATGGCTTGTGCTGAATATACTTCATTGCTGCCAACTTGTTTCCTTCCGTAAGCAGGTTTACAGCTTCATTTTTCTCTCTTCCAACATGACCGCAGGAAAACCTGCTCCCCATGAGCATAAACACTAGGAAAGCCGGGAGAGGTAATATTTCCTTCTAGTATAGTTACGACTAAAGAGCTCCACACAGCTTTTCCAGGGGTGAGAGTTGTTTGTACTTCTTTTAAAGCTGCTTTAAAATATCTCTATTATGTTTTTCCGGTTATGTGAAGCTGTTAGAAATTGCAGATAAAACTTGTCATTTTATGAAATGGTAGGCAAGCTGTTTCCTACCTGAAGTGCCTGGGGAGTGAGTGAAATAGAGCCAGACCTGATCAAATGATGCTTCTGAGACTTACTGATAATGGTCTTGTGGCTTTCTACCTTTAGGCTGATGTGTGTGCCATGCCTGAGAGGGCATCATTCACCTACACGGGGCCAGGAGGAGCTGATTGGGTTACGCAGGTAAAAATACCTGGCAGCCAAGAATCTGTGCGACTAAAGGGTACTGATGTGTTTCCATAGCCTGGCCTGGGAGCTGCAGCAGGGAGACGTGAGGCTGAAAGTGCCTCAGGAATAACCCAGGTCCATGTGATGCTGAGGTCTGGGCACTGGGAGGTCTTGGTGGTGGGAAATGTAGTACAGCTGCCTCTAGATTCCACCTGGATTCTTGTTTTGGTAAGTCTACCTTCCCTAAGCCCCAATGTCTTGGTTGAATTCCTGGTATTTTTATTTGACAAGTTAAACTGATGCCTTATGCACCTGAAACAGCATGCAGTAATAAATTCTGTTTTATTTTCAGAAGGGCTCCTCACTGATGACCAAAGGCTAAATAAACACTTAATGTTTTCACTGACTTTTCTGAGCTTTTAGAAACTCTGCTTCCAGACCAGGTAGCAGCTCGTCTGTCCATTTAAAATACCTTTTGGCTACAGTATTTTGAATACAACAATTGCCATGAAAGGCCTTTGTGATGGAGTCTGCATAAAGCTTCTCTAAATTTTGGGGAATTTGCTTATAGTAAACATTACTTTGGCAAAAGTGCATGCCCTTCTCTTAGCATTTTTGAAATGGCAGAATGAAAATGAGTGTCTGGTGAATACTAACAGGGATGACCCAAGTAGAAGACAGATGGTGCTTTTCTCAGTGTAACTTTGCAGTAAAGGAGTTAAAAATGAAGATTGCAGTATTATCAGGAGCTCCTGTCTAGCATAAACAACAGAGTGACACTGCTTAATTAAACCAGTGCTTGGAAATGCTATTTAATCACCACTGTTGCAGCACAGGATTTGTAGTAAGCCAAAGAGACTAAACAAAAGCAATCTGTGTTCTGATGCAATTTGTTATGAAAATGGTTATATGGCATGTGGACAGAGCAGGCTCCACAGTTAACTTGCTGTGTAGCCTCCCTTCTGAGGTATGGCATCAACTATTAACCGTGTTGTATTAAACAAGAAAGTTTTCATGAGAAGGGCACAGCTTTATGTATGAGCTATGAGCAGTGTGGGACCTTGGTTGGTAACCCCATGCTCACCAGACCACTATGGTAGCTTGAGCAGAGCATCAGTGAGGGACCTGCTCTGTGTAACTGCATAGGTGGATGGCCCAAGCATATTCTTGATATCATCCCTTTTGAAGGCTGTGCAGTGATCTGGTTTGCCTGGGCAGATCTTCGCAGTGACCTCTCCTGAGCCAGAGGGTTCAGGCCATCCCCAAAGTCTGCTGTTGCAGCAGGGGATGGAGAAGGTTTGTGCTGGGAGAGGGGAGGGAAACTCCAAAGTAAGGCCACTCCTGAGTTTCTGCACACATTTTTTTCCTAGGGCTTAACTGGTATCCCTGAAGGGCTGTGAATCCTTGAATTTGTGGAAGCAGAGCATTGCCTTGTGATTGTAGGAACGGCTCAAGAAAGATCTATGAAGGCCTGACTTCTTGGTTCTCCAGTCCCCCATTCTCAGAGGCTGCAATATTAATTACCTTTGTCTTAGCATCAGTTGTGTTTCTTGCTTCTAGTCTTCCTGTTAGGAGACTGGACCAGAAACCCACTCCTCTGATGGCTTTAAACCCTCTTCCTTCCAGATTCACTGAAGCCATGGTAAGCATATTATAACTTATTCTTGTGCTGGTGTTTTCCTATAGCTACTTGATCTTCAGTGGCAGTAACTTTGCCCCCTGACACCTACTGAAGTCACTTAGAGAGAAATCACTCAGAAACACTTATGCCTGTCTCTAGTGGGACTCAATAGTGTTGCAAAGTCTGCTTTCTTCCTTGAGTAAAAATTAAGAGCACCATGAAGCTTAATGCTTTAGAGGTGTTAGAAAGTCCTGACACCTGTGTTAGAGGGAAGCGGTTTATGGGCCATAGGCTGTCTGTATGTTATCTGTAATGGAGCTGATACCTCATCACACAAACAAATCTTAAGTGTGAGGAGCACAGGCAGAACTAATGAGCTGATGTATAAATGGAGCCTTAATAACTGAACTGATATGCTGTGTTTCTATTGTCTTTGCCGGGTCAGACTTGTGGCTTTCTGGTGAAGGCTGCAGTACTAGATCTAAATTAAAAAATGCCTTAATTAATCTGTTTATGCTCACAGCTATTTTTTGTTTGCTGTTGTAGGGGAGCAAAACAGCTTTTGTAAATGTACTTCAATAATTATCTTGTGACAGAGACTGCTGCTTTGACTTGTTTTTCCACATAGAATTAAGTACGCTGTGGTACGACAATATACTTCTTGTGTGTTGTTACCTGAATTTGTTTTTTTTTCTTACATCCAAATAACTGTGGTCAAATATGTCAATCTTCACTTCAGGTATTATTTACTATTCCATTACTCCATTCCTATGGTAATGTTCTCTGGAAGATAATAGGGAAAGTCACTTCTGTTTCTGCCTGTTTCTGTTGTCCATTCTGTTTGGTCTTCCCTGGCTGGTGTCTCCAATCACGGGCCAATATAACCTAACTCTTGGCTGCAGCAAATGAGCACCATCTGTGCTCCTGATGGGGATAACTAGTATAACCCTGTAAAAGCTTGTAAGGCTTTGGAAGATTACTGAATGTAAGGGTAAAAATTTTTGTGTGTATGTTGTGAGCTCTGTTAGCAGAGACGATGAAGCTTTCCTCCTTTCTCTAGCTCTGGAGCGAAGAAGTTAACCCCTGCTTCTGTGTGCAAGACAAAAGTCTTACATGTTTTCCTGAAATGCAGAGCAGGTTTTGCATGCGTGTAGCTACATAACAAGTTCTAATTAAGAGGATTTGTAGTCTTCTTGCTGAGCTAAATTGCCCTGATGTATTTCCAAAGTTTAACAGGCTGATTGTTAGTGCAGCACAATTTTTTTCTTTTCTTGGTATCTTTATAAAACTTGTTTAGGTGATCAGCGGTTAGTGATTTGTTTACTTTAACTAAATTGCTTAGGTATTATTGTATTGGTAACTATTCTGAGCATGATAGCAACTCTGCTGTACACTTATCTTAAAAGGATATAATTAATAGCTGTTGCTATTAATGCAAATGAGGCACATTTGAGGCTCTCCAAGAGAATGAACTGGAGGCCAGAGGTTTCACAGATTGATGTTGTTGTCGTCATCTTTGCATGGTTCTAGTTTGTATCCAGCTCTAAGTGGATAGTGGAGATGATGCTGGAAAGAAATTCTCTTGATGCGTCACTCTGTACCTTGCATAGAAAGTTAAATATTGGGGCAGAGAATGGAATAGAGTAGCCTAAGCACTCGTTATAGATACAGAAGACAGAACTTTTCTCTGTCTTGGTGAATCAGCCATAAAAAATGGATCTGCTGCAGTGAAGCAGATGGAGAAATGTCCCAAGAACGTGAGGCTGGAGGTCACAACACCCTTCTGGAGAGAGATACCTGGTTTCAAATTGATATTTCAGTTTAGGCAGATGGGATATTTGAACATGAGTATTAACAATCGGAATGCGTACTCAAACCATTATTTTTAGGCTTGCAGATTTTTCCATTCAGACTTAAGGTCCTAAATAGGGACCTTAAATGCTTTTGAGAGTTAATGGAGACTCTCCATAAACAGAACAGAAATTAAATCCAGCCAGGCAAACTTGTTTTCATCTTATATGGCATTATAAGTTGTTCCACTTAACACCTGGGTAGGAGATAGCTCTCATGTGCACAGAAGAGCTGATACAATATTGTGTGGATTTTTAATGTAACAGTTTATTGTTTCTCTGTAAAATTCACTGTAAAATTTCATCCACTTTGATAGAAGCAGTATTGAGTGGATAACAACAGAATTTATTTGACTTATTGAGATGAAGTTTGCTCATAAAATGCCTATGAGCAGGTTGTGATTCCATCAGGGATATTTGTTCTTTAATTTATTTAATTTTCTGTTTAGAACTGTGTTTTGTTCCTCTCTATTATTGTTGGCAGTAACTGCCTGATTAACTGAGTTTGAGCTAGATGAGCTGCTGTAATTACATAAGTCACAATCTAGCACTTATATATCTTGACTGGAGGAAAACAGCTTTGTAATTATGAGAAAAAGTGAAGGCCACAGGATAGGGAGAAGGATTTGACTCTTGGGGAGCAACAGTAAATTAAGAGGATCAGGAAACTTTCCTTGACCTAAGCAGTATCTAAAATGTCAATCCCAGACTGCAACAGCCTATTTTGATCTCTGTTCTGCGTTCAGGTATGAAATAATATCTTCTTATGCAAATTATTTGTATTAGAGTAGTTTCTCCCTGCGCTGCTGGGGGCTGTTGCCCTTTTCACTAAGCATTGTGCATGATACAGCATCTTGCTTGTTCACCTGAAATAGGGCCCATCATCCCATATGTGCTGTACTAGCTTCAGAGTTGCGGTGGTTTAAATGTTGAACACCTTTATTTATAATTATAATTTGAGTATGTGCAGTGAGTTTTTTTCTTGTTCTGGAAAGCAACCGTAAAAAAAAAAATGGGATCACATTCAAGACATTAATTTACTACTGAGTTTCCTTCTTTAGGTGTATAAAATACAGCATAAGATGTCATCTGTTTGGTTCCTTGTGGGAAGAGACATCAGTTCTGCAGCTGTTCTGCTGACCACATTACAATAATTTGTAAGCAGAAATCCTTAATGTGCTTTGTTGCAAATCTGCAAGGTTATGAAACAACAGCTTCCCCCTTGTTCCACGGCCTCTGACTGAATGTGATTCAAGTCCTGACAGACAGACTTGTATGCTCAGCTCCTGAGTTTTGCTGTGAACCTTCATGAGCTAAGACAAAGCCAACTGAGAGAATAAAAAAATGTTTTGGGTTGCAAAGCACCTCTAAAGATCACCTAGTCCACCCCGCCGCCGTGGTCAGGGTCATCTTTCACTAGGTCAGGTTGCTCAAAGCGCCATCCAACCTGACCTTGAGCACTTTCAGGGATGGGGTATCCACAAGTTCTATGGGCAGCCTGTTCAAGGGTCTCGATCCCCTCATAATAAAAAATGTCTTCCTTATGTCCAACATAAATCTACCCTCCTTCCATTTAAAAACATTACGCCTTGTCCTGTCACTACAGGCCCTGGTGAAAAGTCTCTCTCCATCTTCCTTATAAGCCTCCTTTAAGTATGGAAAGGCTGAAATAAGGTCTCCCTGGAGCCTTTTTTTGCTTTTGATTCTGAAATTTCTACATTATTTTATGACCTGAATTGCAAAGATAGGGGAATAAAGGTTTTACTAGTGTTCTGCAAGCTTTGCTGTGCCTGGTTTATCCCATCCTTCTGAGGTTACATTACTTGGCTTTGGAAAGGGAATAAGCTCCGACTGTCCAAGAAAATGGGTGACTGCAGCATCCTAAATCCTTAGATTCTTTGAAAAAGCTGTTGGAGCAGAGCTCCTGTTCAGCTGCAGAAAGATTAACACCTGTGGAAAGAGCAGGTGTTTTTCACTGGCTGAGGAACAAGTATTTGAGATAAGGCAGGCAACTGGCTTGTAAGAGTTAAGGTCAAAAGGATAATTGAATCCTCTGCACATATCCTTAGCAGTGGCTGCATTTGCATCTGTACAATAAGCTGTATAATCTTCTTGTTACTGGGGGACTGTGTGTTTTTTTTATTTTAAGGCTGAGGCCACGCCCTCTCTGGACATCTCTTCGGTGATATAGAAAATCAGTAATGACATAGGTGAAATGAGCGACTTTCTATGGTGCTTGAGCATTGTAATATTTACTTAGTTCCCAGTAGCCATCCCAGTAGTTTCCAGTAGTTCTGGAAAGGAAAATTTTGGTTCTTCAGTTTACTCATTTGCCTATCAACACCTAGATGCTTATCATAAAGGATACCAAAGTTCCCTATAGCTCTTCACAGAATTGTCTTTCCTTATGCTCTATATCAGGGATGTCAAACTCATTTTCACTGAGGGCCATATCAGCCTCGCGGTTGCCTTCTAAGGGCCGAATGTAATTTTAGGACTGTATACATGTAGAAGTAGTTACATGTATACAGTCCTAAAATTACATTCGGCCCTTAGAAGGCAACCGCGAGGCTGATGTGGCCCCCGACGAAAAAGAGTTTGACACCTCTGCTCTAGATCATGGGGAGTCCAGTGTTACAGAGCAATATTTATTTCAAGCTATTTGTTTTTTGTTGGAGTTCCAGTCCTTTTCAAAAAGGGACATTTATGTGGGGTTTTTTCTTCTTTTTTTTTTTCAGATCACTCATATTTACAGATGAATACCCTAAAGCTTTAAACTTCCTTCTCTGAAGGCTGACTGAAGTGATAGAAGGAAGTGGATAAATTATTTGTAAGAACAGCAATCCGTTCTAATGTAAGAGACTATAATTTTCTTGCATTAATTTTTTTTCCTGTGGAATTAGTTAAAGTAAAAACTAGTAGCTGATAGTCAACGTAAAGTCATCCTCAAGTATACTCTGGAAATAATTGCTGGGTGGCAGAGTTTTGATGAAACACTACCACTTTGTTACTCATTTTCAAATACAGACAGAAAAGAGATGCTGGCACATGCTTTTACCTCATCAGCCCCCAAGTATTCTGTTTATTGGAATGAGAGAATATGAATAAAAAGGTTGTTTTGTTTTTTTCTTAAGTGAATCCTGCTGAAGATACAGGAACAATGATGAATAAGCCATTTGAGAATTTGGAAGAATAGGTTTATCCAAACAAGGTGGTGTTTTTTTTGTTTTGTTTTGTTTGTCTGTTTGTCTGTTTTTACTATGTAAACGTAGAAATTTTAAATTTAGAGACATAACTTCTCATTTCCTTGCTTTACATGGACTCTAAATTATGTGGAAATGGGAGAGTGAAAAACATATCACCTCTTTCATAAGGTCAGGTTGGAAGAAATGTCCGTAACACCAGAATAATTGTACTTCAAAGGAGAGATTTAGTGAATGTCTGCTAGGCTTCTCTTCATAGATGTGGTAGGAGACAGTTAGCATAATGAGACTTGTGTGCTTGTTAAACGATGAAAGGGAATGTTTGTGATTGAGCAACTGTCAATTATTTTGAAGACTAAAAGAAGGCATATTAAGAAAAATGAAATTTTAAAACAAAACAAAACTAAAGAAACAAAAAAACAGGAATACTGACATTTAAAGAGATTTTAGCTTTCTGTGTTCGATAATGCATCAGTGGTTCGTAATCCTTTGTAAGGTGAAATAAATACAGTAGCAATTAGATAACCTATAAATAAATACAGTAACAGTTGGATCATGATTCTTTTGCTTGATAGATGGACAACAAGTGAAGCATCTTCAGGACCTTCCTGTGGATAACAGCACCAAAATAATGTATGATGAATTGAACCTGAAATGATAGCAATTTATTTGGCCAATTTAGTTTGAAACTATTTAAAAATCCCATCCCTACGGCACTTAAAGCTGATAAACATTATGTTAAACATACATGGGAAAAACCTCAGGGAATGTAAACCATCAGATTTGGATAACAGCTTCATAAGCATGCACTGTGCAGAGAGTGTCTGCCAGGGTGCAATGAACAGTGAGCTTGTGAAACCAAATCAGTTTATATGCAATCATTTCAAAGGAAGTTTTCCAGTTATCTGTTCATCCCGGACCTGTGTTTAAACAGGGAAAGAGATAACACCATGGAGATCTCTTCTTTAAGTCTAGTTTTTATCAAGTACAGTGAGTGTTTGTGAAGCTAGCACTCATTGTCTCCCATTATGAGGATGTCTGGCACTGAACAAAGCTGGAACTCATCTGGTGGCATTGCTGGATTGTACCTCTTCCTGTAATCATAGAATCATTTTGGTTGGAGAAGACCTTTAAGATCATAGAGTCCAACCGCTAACCTAGCACTGCCAAGTCCGACACTAAACTCTCTATGTCCCTGAGAACCTCATCTACGTGTCTTTTAAACACCTCCAAGCATCATGGTGACTCAACCACTTCCCTGGGCATCTTGTTCCAGAACCTGTGAGGAAATTTTTTGTAATATCCAATCTGAACCTCCCCTGATGCAACTTGAGGTCATTTGCTCTCATTTTATCACTTGTTACTTGGGAGAAAAGACCAAGCCCCTCTGTGCTACAACCTCCTTTGAGGTATTTGTAGAGAGTGATAAGGTCTCCTGTCAGCCTCCTTTTCTCCATGTTACTTCTATCACATAAAAGCATGTATCTACGCAATTTGCAGGAAGCATACTGTTTATAAATATTTAGTTGCGTTAGGATGCTTCATTCTTAGTACCATCCCAGAACAAAAGCAGGTCTATCAGGAAGGCACCAACCACTCTCAGCACATTTGTAGCAGACCGAAGGGTAAAATCAGTCCCTACACAGAGTCTGACACACAGGTCTCTGTGGTACTGTTAGCCATGGGCGAAAGAAAATAGCAATAGACTACTTTGGCAGAAACTCTTTACTTTTTTGGCAGGACTTAAAAGAGGGATATGTACCTTCATGCTAAATAACAGGCTGAACACTTGAGTCTGTTGGAAGGCTAAATCAATAAATATTTGTAACTTACTGCCAAAGCACTGAATAGCTCTGTGGATATTTCAGGTTTGTTCTTTGGACAAATAGCTGTGGGAAGATGACTGTGCCACAAATTACTTAGGATGTTATTTATCTAGGGGCTCTTGGCAGTAGGACTTGGAAAAATATGTTGTGAGGGTGGTTGTTTGGGGTTTGCTGGGAAACAAAGCTTTTTGTCAGTGGCATTTGATATGTTGTAGGACTGGCCTGCTAGGAGAACTTATGGTGTAATAACTAAAATGTGATTTTTATGGCTCCCTTGGTGACTCATTTTATTCCCATCCTGATGTTGCTGTATCAGAGCATCCTTCCCAGGACACTGCCAGCTGGCTGGAGGAGCAGTGATGAGAGGAAGAGCACAGGACTGTGAGGAAGGTTGTACTTACCAAGGCCTAAAGTCCATTTGGCACAGAAGAGTCAGCAGCCCCAGAAAGCCAGGGAGGAGGGTAAGGGCAGAGTAACCTTTGTAATGCCCTGAAATGCTTTCCTAGCACTCAGTGAAGTTCAGGGACTTTTGGGGGCACGGTGTTATTTCTGTTTGTACCAAAATCTATCTTTAACAATCTTCAGGTTTAATTTGTTTTGAACAAGTTTGTCCAGCGACCTTTTGAACCCAACTCTTTATAACATCCTATGACAGGGCCCTGTCATGTAACCACCTCTCAGGTTAAGAAATCGGCTGGGGTATGTGTGTTTGTTTGTTTTTTTGTTTGTTTGTTTTTCCTCTCAGAATTGTTAGTGCTCTGTATGTTCAGACCTTTAGTTTCCCTCCTGGAGAGTCATGTCTGTGTCAATATTACTGTATCTGGGAGAGATGCTGACAGGAAGCCTCCACACAACCCAATGAAGCATGGCATGGTGACAATTATTCTTGGGAGCAAAAAAACACTATAGGCATTCAAACAAGTTTTCCAAATAACTATTTTTGCTGTTTTACCTTTGACCTGTTAGCAGTATTCAAGAAGAGACTGGACAATTCCCTCAGACACATGTTGTGAACTGTGGAGTTGTCATATGCATGGACAGGAGTTGGACTCAATGATCCTTGTGGGTCCCTTCCAACTCAGGACATTCTATGATTTAGCTGGAAAGCAACTGCCCACTTGCGGCCCTTCTGTAAGAATAAAAGCAGAGACTCAAATATATATATATATGTGTATATATATATATATACACACATACACATATATATACGTATAGATATATATATACACACGTATATATATGTGTGTATATATATACGTATATGTGTATATATATACATACATATATATATATGTGTGTATATATATATATGTATATATATGTATATATTTTATTCTTTCTTTCTGGTTGTTAAAGCTTCTTCCCAGAATAAGTAAAAACATTGGCCACCGAGTCAGTCCTTTGGAAGAACCATGAATGTGTTGTTTAAAAAATATATGTTGTAGGTCTTGGAAGACAGCACTAATTCAAATCCATTCTCAATAAAGGCAGAGTTTCATATATTGAAGTCAAAGAAAGCTTTCTTGGACCCAACATTGGAAACTAGTCCTGAACTATCTGTCCTCTTAGAGAGCAGGATAAAGGACCATCAGTCCAAGGATGAGTTGGGTTCTCAGTCTCATTTTCTTCATACGCTGTGTTGTTGTTTTTGAATCTTCCAAAGTATATTTGTGAAAGAAAATAGGAGCTGAAAATTTTAATGAATAATTAAATTATTAATTTCTGTTATACTTGCCAATATTTGGTTAGTATTTTTTCCTGAAGCTCACTTTTAGCTGCAAATGTATATAAGCACAGGGTATCAGTAAGGTAAGGTTAGCCACTATAAAAGTGACAACCAGTACAGTCATGACAAAAATTCCCCTCACACAAGTAATATTTTTAAGGGGTTTTGTTTTATTGATTTTTAAAATATTTAGCCTGAGTGTCACTTTTTGTGGCAGTATGTTTAAAGCAACAGCAGAAAAAGATAAACAACATCTGTAAAACCTGCAGTTGCCAAGCCGGAGAGATTAAAGAAGTATTATGCTACTAGACCTGGACAAAAGAAAGAACCGACCTAGCTTTTTATCTCAAAAGCTGACATACACAAGAGGGGTCTCATGGCTTTTCAATAATATATATGCATTATTTTAGGTAAAGGGGAAAAAAACAAAGCCCAATCCTGATAATATTTTGTGGATATCGTTCTGTTTGTAGCATTTCTTTTATGATTGAAGAGGTCTCAGTTCAGATACTGCTAGTGACAGACCAAAAGTTCAAGAGGAAATTGTTCCTCTGGGTCTGCCTGACACCTTGAGCTATCTGGACTCACCTCAACACTGACAGCACCAATGGATACAGAAGCCACCATCCAAGGCACCGATACATCCAGAATGGGCATATTCCAAGCTGCCTTTTTTTCTAACTGAAGATACCTCAGTCAGGTATTGCTAATGATAGACCAAAACCCCAGAAACAATTTGTATCCTCTGGGTCCTTTGGAGGCCTTGAACTGCCTAAGCTGATGACAATGCTGGCAGCACCAGAGATGCAGAAGCAGCCAGCAACAGATGGCTGGTGCTGCCATGCCATATGCTCTTTAGTTCAAACCTTACCTGAGCTTGAACTGACCGGGAGAATGAGGGGTAAAAGGACTGAGTGCTCACTGAATTGGCAGGGAAAAAAAAAAAAAGAAAAAAAAAGAAAAAAATAGAAGAGGCATATTCGATCCTAAAAAAAATCATCCTGCAAGAACAGGTGGGGTGTTTGGTTTGTTTTGGTTGGTTTGTTTTGGTTGGTTTGTTTTGGTTGGTTTGTTTGGTGGTTTTGGTTTTGTTTGTTTTGTTTTGTTTTTTTCTGAAAGATGAAATGGATGGCTTTAGCTGGGAGCTTTGCCTCCAGCACAGCTACAGTGGACACAAGTGATTGCTTGTATCAGCACGAGCCCCTCAGGATGGCGAGGGTTGTTGGTGGAGGGATGGGGAAACAAAAAAGAAAAGGCACTTAATGTGCTGAATGCTTTTCTAAAGCACTCTGTGTTACAATAGTCGCATATGGGCTCTATGGAAGGATACTAGTGAGCTGGGAACTAAATACAAACAGGAAAATACCCCTCAGTAGACTCCATGTACAATGTATATATATATATATGACAGTTGGATGTAATGGGCTTGAAGATATTCCCACCTACAAGGAAGGAAATGCCCTGTCTAGCTCTTGCTAGCAGGAGTGAACCATCATAAAGAGAAAGAACATGTAAATTCACAGTATCCTATAGGGTGGAAGAAATTACTTTTTTGGTGCATCCCCCTCTTGCTTCTCAGTGCATGGACCATGCACTATCAGCAGGAGCTCAGCGTGGGAACTGCTCTCCTGCTGGGGCAAGGGCCCGTGCTGAACTCCTGGGCAACGGGATGGGCTTTGTGTCCTCAAGCCAAGCAGAGAGAAGACTGAGCCTCCAAGAGCTGCCCTTGTTCACAGTGTTGTCTGCATGGCCCCACTTTGCTGGGAGCCCTGCCAGTCCCCTGGCACAAGAGTGAACGCTGAAGCTAAGATGGTGTGGAGACAACGCAAGGTCAAGGTAGATGGTCACAAATGCACTGGGAAGGTGAGTGGGAAGGATTCTAACACAATGGCTGTATTTTATTTACCTGAGTGAGAATGCCTAGTGCAACTAGAGATGACCTAGAGATTATCAGTCATACCAGCCAGCCTGTGTGATGGGTAGGGTTCCCTGAGGCATCTCAGGTGGCACCAGGTGCTCACATACATTCAGGTGACTGAATCAAGCCATAGATCAGCACAACAGTAAAGGAAGCCAAAATACCTGTGAGACACATGCAGAAGAACAGCAGGTACTTCTGTTGAAGTGAGAGTGATCAATCTGCCTTTGGGTCATGCTATGTCTAAACATATTGGTGAAACAGGTGACTTGGTGTTCAATCTGCAGTCAGGACAGGAGCCGGTGATGGTGTAACCTCTCCTATATTCTGGAGTATTCACATACTCTCCTCATGAGAAGTCTGTCCTTTCTACAATATCTCTGATTCTGCTCTGCGACACATCCTGCAGGAAAATGCCTAATGGAAGTGAGAAGGATTTAATCCACTGAAGTAGTACATTGAAATTGTGGAAGTTTTCCTGGTGATTCATGTGAAACTTGAACCAAGCTGTTTATAAAATGCTGGTCTGGAGCTGGAGTTAGAGAAGTGTGTGGTGCAGGAGCAAACTTGCTGGTTTCAGCTTATTAGAGCTATTTTTTTTTTTTTTTTCTGTTACAGTCTTTTAATACTTTTTTCATCTATGCAAACAGTTTTGTGAACTTTGAGGATGGTCCTCCGTGCATTAAAATGTATTTGCTGTTAAAATGTTAAATCAAACAGCAGCTTGAATATTTTTAAAGGTCATAGTCACTGAAGAAAATATACATCACGTACACCTTTTTGAATTTTTTTTTTTTCTTTTTCAACATGGAATCCTGCAGTATAAAGATAATGCTGCAACTGAAATGTGTGGAGTGAAATCTAATTTGTCTTACAGGAATTAAAAAGCGTGATGATGTTTGCATCTTTCATTTACCTTTCACACATGGTTAAGAAGAAAAATACCAGAAAAATGTTAATGGTCTTTTTTCAGAAAAAGCCCAGGGCTGTTAATAATTCCTCTTTCCAGTGTTTTCTCCATCACCATGAGGCTCCAGGAGTGTATTTGGGGCAAGTGGCTTAAATGAAAGGTGAAGTCTGGGAACTCAGTTTTGCAACCAGGGCTGAATGATGCAGCAGCTTCCAGGACTGTGGTATTGCAGCTCCGTGAGGCTCTAAAGAAATGTTTTGGCTGCTACAGCAATAAAGCATATTATACATACCATGTCAGATAAGCAGGGACGCTTGCGAGCATATATTCGTTATTATTTCATATTGGAATGCTTCTGGTTTTAGTTATATCTGGTCATCTGGCTACAGTTAATGTGTTAAAACCCCTCTTAATTTGTCTCTTTTGGCTGTCAACTATATGTGGATATAAATGTTTATAATATGTATAGTAGTCCTAAGTACATATCTATTTTTAAAACACAAAACCAGTAAAACTACATGGAATTTGGCACTGGTGCTTTTGGATGTACTATGTTCTTACTGTACATTCAAGTTAAAGAATTACACACTCAAATGGGAAAATTTATTCAGTAATAACATCTGAGATGCAGTTGTCCTAAGTACTGCTACTCCAAGTGACAGATGCAAAGCCTGAGAGAGCATAAGAGAATTTAAAAGCTTTTGCTCAGCATCAGGTCTTAGACAGGTAGACAGGCATTTAACCTATGAGCATGGGGACACTGATGGCTACAGGGCTGGTACTGCTTCTGCTGCTGGGGGAGATCAGTTGTCCTTGGAGTTTTGGTTCATAGATCCATTGGCATTACATAAGAAATGGGGGGATTATTTATTCTTCTGTTTAATGACTGTTAGCTCCTAGATAGTTAATTTTAAGACCCATCCATCCTGTGCACATTATATCACAGATTTTTTCTGTTTGTTTTCTTCTTCCTTCCTTTCCCTTTTTTGCTAATATAAAACACAGGTAACAGTGCAATTATTTCCTTCATGGTAATTAATTTGAAACTTAATTAAATAAAAAGCACTTATTGGATTTTTTTCCTCTGTAGCTGATGAAATTAAATCTTTCCTGCACTCAGGAGGGATAGGATTCTTATAATTTGCATAAGTTTACATTAAAAAAAAAAAAAAGGCAAATTGCAGAATTTCATGTAGGTTAGGATTTGGAAAGCATTAATTTTGTTTCTTACAAGGATGAACTCAGGCTGCTGTGATATATGATCGTTCACTGTCAGCAGAGGTTACTCCAGGTGCTGCTGTGAGTTGAGCAGAAATAATCCAGCAGAGTTCAGCCCTGCAAGGTGCTGGATGTCTTCCAGCTCCCCTTCACTCCTGTTGCAAGGAGTGCTCAGCATCTTATGGGCCTTGACCAAACTGCTTGTAATTAAGGACTTGGGTCTCTGTCCCCCAAGTAATTTGATCATTTGCCTCCTATTCTTTTATTTTGGTTCTTTCTACTTGAATCGGATATAACATGAAAGAGCAGACGCTTGAGCCATGCCTAAAAGAAGCTGTGTTCTTTGCGTTAGCCCCTTAATGCATTGTGAATACCTGCCTGTAAGTCTCTTTCTAAAGTGATATTATATTTTGTGTCTATGAAGAAATCATTAACATCTCCATGCTCTGAATCAAAGTCATTAAAAACAAACAAACAAAGAACACCCCAACCAAACAAGACCACAATGAGGCTTTGTGGTGCCATGAATTACTAAGTTATATTTTATTAATTTGACAGACTATCATCTAGGCAGTGCCCAATTCTGTTATTAGAAGTTTTGCAGTGTAAGCATCTGATAACAGCAGAACATCAATATGTACATGCAGGGTGTTTCAGTAATAAAAAAAAATGGTGTGTAAATCATCTGTGAGGATGCCGGTTGAGGCAATCAGGAGGAAAAACACCATTTGTTCCTCCAGCTGTGGGGCTGTTCATTCATCAGCATGGTTTAGTGCTCTGAAAATACAGAAATGATGCATTCAAACTCGAGTACCTCCTTCACTTTTAGAAGAGTGTTTTGCACAGTCTGTTGCTATGGATGATGTATAGATGTAAAAAGAATGATGTGATTTGCATGCTTTGATTGTGAATGGCAGGACTGATTAACAGAAGTTAACTGCGTGTGTTTTTAAATAGAGAGCTGAAACTTCAGGAAAGCTTTCTCATAATACTCATATGCTTCTCGTGCAATTTTTTTCCTGAAATTTATTTGAAATTTTAAGGATTTAAAATAATTTCACTGAAAAAAAGAATGCCATACAGCCTACTCAGAAACAAAAATCACTTGTCATTATGCTAAAATTAATTAACTTGATGGAGTGCTACAATCTGGGCAACATCAAATTATTGTAATTAGGGATTCTGTGATGTAAGCACCCAGGAACAACAGAGACTCTATGTTTTGGTTTTTTCTCTGCATTTTTATTCATTTCTTCTGCTGGATGAGACCCTCCATCTCCTATGAATGTCCACTGTAGCTCAAACATCCCAAAATGTGATCATGCAATAATTTAAAGTTATGTAAAGTCAAAATGAGTGCCCAAACTGCTGTGATTCTACACTAAAATTTATGAGTGGTGATCCAGAGCCTCTTGTTGCTGACACCTCTTGTGTTTGATGGGGCAGCAAAACGAGCCCTGTGAAATAACGTTCCCCCTCCCCTGGGTTCTGCACAATTTGTGCAGCTTCTGTCTGCAGTAAAAAAGGGTGGTCATCAGAAAACTAGACCTTGTGGGGCTTGACTGTGTCTCAGCAGCAGCAGCTTTCCTCTGGGTGTAGTGAAGGAACTGAAACCACTGGTGCTGTGCAGTGCAGGGCCGTGAACCTTTGTGTGCCCAGTGGCCATGTAGCACTACCCCAGTGTAATGAACAGACATTTAAAACTCATTCATTGTAAAAACATATGATGTGGGGTGTAATGCAGAAGGCAAAATATTTCCATTCCAGTTAGCCCTTTATTAAGATTTGTATGTGTTATTAGAGAGTTTCTGAGAGTACATGACTTTTCTCTGAGGCAAGGAAGCAGGTTTCCTTTTACCATGTATGTGTATTTGTCAAATGAGGAAGATATTTCTTGCCCTTTATTTCAGAGTGGATTTTGCTGAACCAAACTGTTGCAAAAGGCTGAATAGTGCAAACCGCAGCTACTGTGGTTGAAGCCAAAGCAGCTCATTTAGGCAGGAAGTGGAGGATGCTTTAGGAACTGAGGGCTTCTTGTAGTGCTTTATTCATGATTAAGAGCTACCTTGGAGAGGAGGGGAGAGTAAATGGAGTGGTGTTGGGGTGGGTAAATGGGAAAATAATGTGATTGCAGAATCATTAGCAGACAATTTAGAGACCTCTATGAAGGCTTTGGACCCTTGTCCTTCTCAGGATATCTGTACACATGTGCCAAAACCTTAATTAGCCTTGGTGATACTTTGCCTCCTTGGCATCATGCCTCAAAGAGGACCAGAGGCCCTCACCTGGGTGGGCTGGCACACTGGGAGAGTGTCAGAGATGTGCCCTAGTTCCTTGTGACCTACCACTGAGCAAGGCACACGCTGTGCCCATGAGCACAGCAGAATCTGGGTGTGCTGTGCCCACACAGACGAGCTGCTCCACAGGTTTCTGCACCCCAGCTGGTTGTCAAGGCATTGGCGTGGGTTGGGGACCTCAGCCTGGTCACTGTCTCCTGCCCAGAGACACTGCCACAGAGGTGGAGAGAAGCAGTGGTCAGCCTGTCACAGGACAGCTTACTGTCCACTGTCCCCAAAGCCACAGCTGTGACATGGAGAAGACTTCACCTGACACGCACTGAAACCCCAGAGGTGCACAGAGGACACCCTCAAACCTCCTCTCAGGGAGGAGGTTAAATGGAATATAGAGCAGGATAAACAGCCAAAAAGGTTTGCTCCTCTCTAAAAACATCTCAGTGTTCTTGGAGCTGTGTGTTGTCAGACTGATCAAAATCTTTAGCAGAGGAATGGGTAGGCAGTAAGATCAGAGTATTCACAAGTTTCCCAGCAGCTCCTGTCAAAATAAACATTATTTTGTTAACAGAACAAGCAGTAATGCCTGTGTATTTGTATAGAAATGTGACTATACATTTCCTTGTGTATTGCAACAGCTTTGGGATAGAAAAAGAGCATAATCATTTAATCACATTTGTTAGTTATAGTAAATGAGTTATGTTTTCCAAAAAGCCTAAGTGATTTATGGATCTAGATTTATCTCTGTAACAGATTAAGTATATATTTTTGAAACTCTATTCAATGATTTGAAATGTGATTTACGGATAAACTATTAATTCTTAATCAAAATGGATTTCAGGCTAATTTTAAGATTATTCTGAAGTGTTGCTATGTCTAATAAGCTAGATATTCAAGTTTATAATTACACGCACGATTATCTTAATATACTCACATAAACACGCATTGTTAATGTCCATTTTAGGTTATGTTTCCAATGTCCTTATTAAAAAATATTTTATATATGTTCTAACTATGTAGTGTCAGAACTATTCCCCACCACACACACTCATACAGATCATTTCACTTCACTGTTTTTAATGTTCTGTGAAAAGCTCCTTTACTTTTTAGAAATTAAATATGTTTTTATTCTGTACAGGAATGAGCTTCATCTTCCTAGGAAAAAGATGAAGCCATTAATCTAGAGGTCACTTGGGACACGGGGATCCCTGTTAAAGGCCTTCTTTTAGCTCAGGTATGTGAAACTATTTCACAAACTCTCTCACAGCCCTGGTTATTGCTCTAATCCAGAGGATCCTCTCAAGATCTTGTTCATTCTAGTATGGAGGAGCTGGGGAGGCCTCTGTTCTGCAGCTGGATATTCCGGTGGGGAACCACAAAATCTTTCATAATGACAGACATTATTTAGCTTACATATTTCTAGGAAAAGTTTTGAAACAGAAATTTTCAAGCAATGTACTGCGGAATCTCCAGCCAGTGTCTGTAGCAGTTGCTGTTACCGCAGCATTGCCTGCAAGAACCTCCATCACTTCTAATGCATTTGAACATGCTGCGCAGGGGAGGCTCCTCTCCTCGCAGGATCTTTCCAGGGAATGGGGAAGCAGTCCAAAGGCAACAGAAGCACAATTTATGTGGCAGCGCCCTGCTAACCAGCTCAGACTGCTGGTTTGCCAGGCTTGCACCCTGCTTGTTATGTTATTTTATTATCTGCAGAAATTGCCTGGGAGCTGTACAGAGCTTCTCTGCACAGAACTGAGAAGTTTTGTACTTGCTTTTACAGCATTGACATTTTATTTTTTCTCCATACCTTCACCTCATTAGTGAATGTTGCCAAAGCCCAAGAGGGGTCTTATGGATGTAATTAGGGGGGGCAATGGTCAATGTTTAAACCATTTTTAAACACAACTATTGCACTTTTGTTATGCCTGTTGAGCAGACCACAGCTAGTATAACTATTAGACCAAATTTGCCTTGCTTGTGGAGCCCAATCTGGTGTAAAAATGAATGTTCTTTCCCACTTATAAAAAGGTATCTTAGAGAATACTTTCTGGGCCTGCAAGACTGTATGCACGTGTCCATTAGATCCCCATAACCAGTGGATAAAGTGCTTGTTGTGCCAGAGGGAAATTTATTTTCTATTCTGCTTAATTTTGAGCAAGGAACTGATTTCAGATCTGCAGCCTGGGGAGACGTGTCAACTACAAAACTCCTGAATACTCTGAAATGAGCCTCTCAGTCTCTTCTTCTGCAACTGCCCTACTCACTACAACAAATACGTGAACATAAATCTACCACTTCCAAGGTGAGTGATTCAGTGAAAAAGCTTCTGAGAAGATAATTCGTGGAAATGTTTCATGGCAATATGGAGAGAGATGCTGTAATTTAGACAAGGCACTATTTAATATGAAATATATCTGTCTTTAGTCACTTTAAAAATGAGAATAATTAATATTAGAATAATATCACATCTGAATATTCCAGTAATAGCTCTGTATGTTCTGGACTATTGTAAACTTCCATGAAATATTGCAAATATAATATTTTTGTAGAAGAAATATTATCTAAAATTAAATTCTAAACAAAACTTTAGGGTTCTAAGTTAAAGGAAGCCAAACTCAATGGCTTTCCATACCTTTATTTTGAAACAGAACAAGAATTACTAAGACTTTTTCACAACAACTGACGCACCCAGGGTTTAGTCAGTCCAGTGAACACGGGGAGTTACATTTGCAGTTGTCTCTTACATATGCATTAATATCTTGTGGGGAAATTTGAGATGAATATTTTGGTAGACTTTTATCCTGTTTTTTGTTAGCATTCCGAGAAGAATTAGAAATACTATTAGTTTTGCTGTTATGCTGCAGGGTTAATTAATCAGAGTTAAATGATCTGATAGCTACCGAGCCCTCTAAAGCCATTCAGCCATTCTTGTTAGAGCTTGTTTCTCCCCTTTGGAAAAGACAGTTCTGCTTGATGTCTGGCTGTCATTTTTAGCTACTTATCTAGAAAGCTGGCTTGCAAACATTTTCTTTTGACAGCATGTCAGCAAGTCTTAGGAAGGTTTCTCAAAAATTGCTGGCAGAGAGTTTAAAATGGGTTTAAACTGCTGGTTAGACATTTAAGTGTGAGGGAAGAGTGGGTGAGGGATGGCTTTAAAAGTGATTGGCAGTTGGGAACAGCAGAGTGCTTCACTGTACAACAGCTAAGATCTATCTTGTGTATTAACACGTAACTTTAATGCTATTCATGATATAAAGGAAGACATGCAACAGAGAAGATCTCATAATAAATCATGTGTGTGCTTTTATTACCATAGAAATCAAGAACTAGAAACTCCACTAGTTACAGATAAGGAAACTTCCTTGCAAAAGCACTTGCTGCAGATTATAAACTCCAGTGTAACTATCGATTAGATGATAATTTTTAAAATGCAGATAAACTTAACTTTATGAGATACGAATGTAACGAAACAAACATAGAGATTCTGAACAATGTTATTGGAGAAGAGACCTTGAAGGAAATGTGAGCCTGAGTTTGAGATTACAGGATCACAGTACTTCAGTCCCTGAAAAAAAATGAGGAAAAAGGAAGGGGAAAAAAATGTGTTTAAAACTATGATTAAATAGCCTGCTCAAGTAGGAAGAGATTATGTGATCTCAGCAAGTATCTTGCCAAAAGTGGTGAGGCCAACCCACTGAAATCAAGGCATGTTAATAGTGCCTTGTTGGAATTCAAAAAGGAGAGCAAAGGGGAAAATTTGAAGAGCATAGAAATGAACAAAAATAACCAGATGTGTGTCATAGTGACTGGACTGCAAAAAACCTGCTGTGCAATGGTACCACCATGGAGTAAGTGCCACCAGTTATGTGAGGTGATTTCTTCACATTGTATTTTTTTACCAAAGAGATTGATGACACCTATTCAGACCTGATTTTCAGTAAAGATGAAGAATGGATTGGACTGTGACATGACGAACCCAAACCAAGCACTTTTAAAGGGAGAAGTAAGCAGCTGTGATTCTTTAAATGGTACTGTAGATCAGTCATTTTAAGCTTGGAAAGCTGAGAGACAGGAACAATTTAGCTATGCATACGGAATAAGTTGTTGTGTTTGCAACTTCTGGAGAAAAAAGCATCGCTAACACACTGAACATAAAAGTGATTATATATTGAATGTCTGTGATAGTTCAAAACTCTTACATTTTCCACACAATAGATGAATAAAGAGGATTTTTCAGAGATCTGCTACATTTACTGTGGTCTCAAAGAAGAGTGGAAGATTGCTGGGAGAGTATAGCAAGATGCATCTGTTTTATATTAACTGCATGGCAAGCTTTAAAGTAGCCAGATGCATGGTGTGTTCCACAAATCACCATTTCATGTATTAACAGTAAGTCTGTTCAGGTCTTTCAATTTTCATTTTTTTTTTTTTTCCCTGGTATATACAGTTTTTTTGTGAAGACATATGTCAGTTTTAAAGTATAGTTCTTGACTAAAATTCACCATCAGTCTTGGACTTGCATTCCTTTGAATTGTTGAAAGCTTGGCTGATGTGGCTGACATTCACAGGAGCTTCACAGAAGTGGTGTGTTTGCCAGGCCTGGTCTCATCTCATGTTGTCCTTAAAGATATATGGAACACAAATTGTATCCTAAAACTGTCATTGACACTTGTCTGCACACTGTGGTAGAACCAATGCTCTGGAGCAACTACCATGGTCCAAAGGTTCCAGTGCAGGCAGCTAAACCCTGTGTTGCTGAACAAAACCTTGATTCAGCCATTATCAGCAGGACAATCTCTGGCATGAGTTGGGTCACTTCTCGTAGTGTTTATCCTGAGGTGAACGAGCAACAAATGTGGATTCTTAAAACAAATGTGGCTCTTTGAAATATATATTCCCATCCTGGTAAATTCCAGACATTAAATCAGGTGATTCCTGTTGCACCTTCCAGTTTCTTCAGTCAAAAAGATTTCTGATGGGAAATTTTCAGCTGTGATCTGGGACATGAATAAATGACAGTGTACCTTGTTAAATAGCTGAGTTATAATAGTTAATTATAATATTTCTCTCCTCCTGATCAATGAGCACAAGATAAATTCCTTTCCTTCTTGATCTCTGTTTGGTCTGTTCCAGGCTGTTAGACAAACAGCGTGATGTATTTCACAGAAGATGTTTTCATCATCACCTATAACCTCCATTATACAAATTGCAGAACCTTTGCTAAAAATAGAGGGGAAAAAAAAATTCCAAAATGTATGTGTAAAATGCCTTTGTCATATTTCCAAGGGCAACTGCAAAATTATCAGATCCTCTCCCCTGCAACCTTCTGTCCCCTCCATTGTGTGTACATTGATTGGTATGGTGTGATGAGTGGGTCTAGGTGATACTTTGGCGACTTCTCATCTTGCATTTAGTGCTCTAGGGATTTGTCCAAGGGTGGGATTTTTGAGAGCTATTTGCCAAGTCCAAATGAGTCTCAACTCCAGACAAACTTTAAGGTAAGAATAGAGTGTAAAATTCAAGAAATCTGCTCCTTTATTCCAAGACAGATGCAGATCAATGAAGCTATAGAAGATGACACCTCTAAGTCCCTTGCTGGTTTGACTTCAAGGAGGTTTCTACTTTACAGCCATGCAAGTAGGTTCCCAAGTCAAACAGTCACAGGGCTGGAGCTGAGTGCCATTGCCAAACCTGCAAAAGGTGAAGTTTTTTTCTTACATTACCCTTTCTTAGATGTGCTTCTGTGGAATGAAATCCTATGTGCTATTGCAGGGTTTTGAAACTCTTCATCCTGGCAAATGACTCAGTCTGGGTGGTAGCTGATGGCTCGGTTTGTATCTCCTACTCAATGCACTACTTCCATCTTCTTGTGCCTCAGTCTTTATGGGAAGACCATGATAATGTTTTTCTAGCAGAAGTTGTTTACTTGTCTGCAACTACTTAACATTTTAAATAGTGTGATTTTGAAAAGCTGGTATGAACAAAGTTTGTGACTAAGTAAAGTTTAATGGGCCAAACGTATAAGGTCACCAGATGAACTTCTGAAGCTTCTGTTTGCTCAGCGCTCTGCCAGTGACACCTGCAAAATTGTACCCCTGCTATTTAAATCATTAGAGCCATAAAAACTTTCAGAAGTTTGCTCATGAATTGCTCCAAGATTGTGAGGTCATGCTCCATAATGAAGTTAATGGGCTTTTGGCTTGTACATGAGGCTAACTCATGAGTCTGCATTGTGTTCTGATCCACAGGACTCAGGACTGTGCCTGACAATGGTGTGCCCTACTGGGAAAGGCTTGGGGGAGGTTGAAGTCTTAAATGTATCTTTTTGGGTCTCCCTGGCTCTGACTTTTCATGGTAGGGCTCTGTGGGCTCCAGCTCACTGGTGGACAGCCTGGTCCTGAGGTTGGTGGATGATGTCCACCAGGAACCAAAGCCTAGATTTGGTAAGGCTAACCACAGGAAAAAAAGTCCGTGCTCGGATTCTGCTATTTCTTGGTCTTAGGCAAATTACATATGAAAATAATGATTTAAAGATGCAGCTGCTTAAAAACAGTGTTACTCTTCCCAAACAAAAGTGGCTGGAATTAGCCTTTATTTTGACTATTTTTATTTTGATTACCTCTTTGTAAATACCCTCTGAATTTAGTGTCATGAGGGAGCAAATGCTAGCAGGCTCAAGAGAAACGGCACAGTGAATTTGCTTCTTTCTGTGACCAGTGATTTCCTCCTGTAGCTGAGGAACCCCTTTTCTCTGTCTGTGGAAAGATTAAATAAGATGAGGGGAACTGGAAATGCAGAAACTGTTTGCAATACATCTTTCCATGTTTTTCTTTCTCTCAGCCACGACTTCGACATCCTAAATGGTTTTCTAAAGGTACCATCAGCTGTTTGGCCTCTGAATCATGCAGGCAGAATCCAAGAATCTGTCAGAAACTTTAAGGAAAAGGCTGCAACTTTTTAAATGGCTGCTGTTCCAGAGCAGCAAGGCTATAAAGAAATGTAATTTTGAATTTCTTGGTATTTTATAGATCCATAAAACTTCATGAAAGCTATGCCTAAAATCTAGCTGGTCACAATAAGTTTTTGTCACACCTGAATACTTAAAGATGATGAATTCAATACAAAAGTATTTTTGTTAAAATACTGTACTACATGCTTCATGAATTTATGATGCTTTTAAATATGCAATAAATATCACTATTTGAAATGGGATTGTTTTATAAAGGTTTAATTATTTTGGCTGTGATTTTCTCTGGGTAGTGCTTCCTTCTGGGCAGCCATCTCAAATAAAAGATCCATGTGCAACTTTTCAGGTTATTTTTCCATTGAGTTTGCAATAAACTGGAACCTTCTGCAAAATCCTCAGAGCAAGAGTGGTGCAGCCGTATTGTTTTAAGTCTTCCCTCTAGTGTATCATCTAACATTTACACACTACAATGCCCTCTGCTCTAATGTCACGCTTAAAGCAAAGGCACAAAGTTAATGTTATCGCAACTTTTAGGGACTAACCTAATGCTGGGAGCAAGATGAATTAGTCCTGTGGGGCTGAAAAATTGCAGAGATGTTTTTCACAGCATCTTCACAAAGAACATGCACATTAGCCTGCAGTCCTAATAGCAGGCAGGCATTTGTGTTGCTCACACTTCCATCATGTTTACAGCTGACATGATGCCCCAGAGTAACTCCCTCATGGTTTCCACTCTGTACCATGCTGCCATTAGGGTTTTTTTAAACCTCTTTTAGCTTTTCCAGCCTAAGAAGTAGCCAGCCTGACAATCAGAACTCTGATGGCACTGAAGAGGGCATTGTGGAAAATTTGATTCCTCTCTCTCTGTCTTCCCTCCCCAGCCTTTACCTTCCCCAGTCCTTCTTAGGTCCAATTCTGTGGTACTGAACCCTTCACCAAAAAGCACATATGGAGTCAAAACATTTTTCTCACAGTGTCCAATTATACTCTGGAATGTCTAGAACTTGGAGAAACATTCAGCATGGTACCTGAAGGATTTTTCTGTACTGTTAACCCCTTTTCTCAAGTGTTTGTGCTCAGAAAGTGTGTCATGTCCAAGGAAAGCTCAAGAGTGTGTAGGATCCAGGTGGTGGACACCAAACACCAGGATATGGGAGTTTAACTGGGAAACTTCTGAAAAATGAACATATTACTTGTACCAAATTTACTTGACTCCACTTCTAGCAGTCATAGCTCTGTTGCTTGAAACCTCTAAGTTTTCATTATTATGAAATGAAGATGTTTTCCTAGAGCAGAATGAATTGCCATCCTCTTGTGTTTCACAGTTTGTTCTTTCTGCTGAAAGTTGTTCAGCCATTCATTTGACCACATAATTAAAGCAAGCACTCTAGTATTGAAAAGAAACATTTGAATTACCTTTAAATTTTAAACTTGAAAACAAATGAGCATGGAACAAGATCGCTCTTTGCAAAACTAAAGTACTGGTGACTTTCCACAAGAATAACAAATTATAAGGATATTTTACCAGACAAAGAAATCTGACTTTTTTTTTCTTTTTTTTTTTTTTTTCAGTGGGTAACTGTTCCCTGCATCCTTGCTTTTTTAATTTCTATTTTTCCTATACTTCTGCCATGCTGTTTGTTGCTAAGAAGATTCCTTTATTGGAGAAACATCCTCAAACAACTCTATGGACCTACCAGTGAGCTTTAAAAGCATGCTGGGAGAACCCTCCTTTTTATAGAGGTTCGGGGTATTTTTCTGTGGCATTTACTTTGCTAAGCTTTTCAGGCTTAAGATCAAAGGTCTACAATCTTCTGCCAAAGTACTTGCCACCTATTTCAGTCTGGATTGCATCCAGAGTTGGTAGTCTGATTATGGCTTTTCTGCTCAAGTCCTTTTAGCCTGACTGAATTTTAAGGCAGTTATATTCTTACAGGCTGAGGGTCATTTCTGGTCTAGAAGACTTCAAGAAGTCTTCTGAAAAGGCTGAAAAACTGATTAAATGAAATACACCACCCTAAAAACCCCAAACAACCTTATATTCCCATGTAGATAAGCACGAGTAGGGTAAACAGGAAAAAAATATAGGTACATAACACAATAAGATAAGGTTCATCTCAAAGAATGTTCAGAATTTATTGTAGTTTCCACTTGTAGATGAAAATCACTATGGCATTAGAGCATGGGATGGCAACTGGATTATCTTCTAGAGCAGACAGGTGGTTCTCCACTTTCAACAAACATGAGAAATACTGTTGCTGGGCACTCTTACATGTCCTTCTTGACGAGGGTTGGAGGCAGAAACTTTGCCAGATGTGCTAGGCTGTGCATCGTTGCAGGATTTCCTCCTATAAGGTGTTGTTTGCTTGCTGTGGAAGGATGTGACCACCTGGGAATGGTCTGCAACAGACAACCTTTTGGTAAGCTGACTTTCTTCAATGAAATTGAACAAAGGGGCACTTAGTGTGTGAAACCAGAGTGGCGGCATGGGCAGGGAGGCTTGGTACTACTTGTTTACTATACTTTCATTCGACACTTGTGGTGTTTGCAGTTGAATTTTTGTTTGTTTTATTTTGTTTTGGTGTGTTCCCTCCTTTCCCCCCCAACAGTGGCTTTCCTGGATAGGCAAGCCATCATTCGCTGTAGTGTGGATGTTAAATACTTTTCTCTGAAAAAGCCTTTTCTGTACTGGATACCTCAGTCTGTGCCCGGAAGCTTTACCCTTTCCAGCCACTCTACTTCCCCAGGACTCTGGTATAATTTCAAAAACCCCCAACAGATCCTCTGTCTTCAGCCTGCTGCAGGAGCTCCACCATCCTTTAATCTTATTGCATTTTTTTTTATTTTTTTGGGGGGTGAAGAATGCTTGTGTTTAACTTCAAGTAGGTGAGACTTGGTACAGTTGTTCACTGTCAGAAGTGCTTCTGCCTTCCCTTGTGACTGCTGTATCTTATGCTAATAGATACTGTGGTATACTGTTGATTCTGACATGACTGACTGTTTGAAGTTAACAAAAGGCTACTATGGTTTTAATTTTTAGAGCTGAACCAGTCAAAATCTTTTGAACTTTTTTTTTCACAGTTTGGTCAGAAAATGTCTTTCAAAGGGTTTGTGTCTGTGCCTTTGTAGAATATCAGGTTTGCTTAAACTTGCCCCTAGAGACCTCTAAAATTCAACCTGGAAATCACAGTCAGGTTTGGAGGAAGATTTACTTACCCCAGAATAGCAAGTAGTCTAGTGGGTTGGGGCATTAGTTGTATCTGCATCCAATGCCCTGGGCTTTTGGGGCAGAAGAGAGGTTTGGGTGTGTATATTTTGTTTTTGACATGCGTATTTTGTTTTCAATCTGCTATGCTGATGCAGGCAATGTTGTTTAGATTCTCAGATTGGGTTATCCCCTTGGGCTGCTGATGTCTGTCTTGTCTGGGAGTACGTGGACCCATCCTGTATTGATTTGTGCTAGTGCTTTCAGTGCTTCATAATACAAATAAGTGACTCTCAGCCACTCTCGGTTTCCTACCTGAAAGTCTGCTGTGGACCTGCTCTTGTACAGCAGTGAGGTGGTTTTCCTCTTCACCTGTTCTTTTAGTCACTTTCTAAACAAAATCTCCTTATGATATTTTCTTAAGTTATACTGAGCTTTCATCTTTCCTACAGTGTAGAGCCAAGGGTTTTTCTAGGCTCTAGATATCTTGCATTTTAGAAAGATAATGTTGGCTCCATGGTAACATCAAGTATTTACATTCTCAGAGGAACAGATCCTGGTAATTCATCAGCCTGAGAAGATACCTGTGGCATTGCAGCAGAATAAAACACCCAGGCATGTAGCCTGGTCCTAAGTCTTTCAGCGTGCAGTTCCTTGGTGTGAATTAAACCATCTCCATTTTGGCAAACTTCTGTCTGGTTATTTCCTTCACACACTTAGTAAACAGCTTCATAATCAAGTGTCTCCTTAGACATTTCATTGCCTAATATATTCTGCTTTTTCTCCAGTGGTAGAAAATTAACAGGCCAATGCTGGGATGGTGCTGGTTATCGCCGTGTACTGGTGGGCAATCGCAGTGAATAGTCTCTTCCCACCAGGGACAGATGCTGCCTATAGGTGTATTCTTGTGAAAGAGGAACTAGAGGGGATGACAGCAAGAATGTAACCTTGCTTCTGCTGCATCCTCAGTAATGAGACACTGAAGTCCCCATATGCTGAGCAGGCACTCTCTATGCTATGATGCTGTTTGCTCAACTGTGAACAGCAATGTATGTTAATGTATAGCTCAAAGTGTTGATGCATCTTGCTGGATTGGACCAAAAGGTGTCTCTTTTTCTGCTTTCTTTTTTTCTTTCTTTTTCTTTTCAGTTTGTCTTTAATGCTATGGCTATAAAACCCTGTTGTTTGAGACTGCCATGAGCCATTTTTTCATATTAATATTCATATTCATATTCATTTTCCATCAACTGCTCCTCATCAGACTTGTGCTACAGGCCCCTCACCAGCTTCGTTGCCCTTCTCTGCACTCTCTGTAGTACTTTAATGTCCTTCTTATGATGAGGGGCCCAAAACTGAACACAGGATTCAAGGTGCGGTCTCACCAGTGCCAAGTACAGTGGCCCAATCACATCCCTGGTCCTGCTGGCCACACTGTTTGTGATACAAACCAGGACGCTGTTGGCCTTTTTGGCCACTTGGGCACACTGCTGGCTCATATTCAGCTGGCTGTCAGTCAACACCCCCAGATGCCTTTCCCCCAGGCAGCTTTACAGCCACTCTTCCCTGAGCCTGTAGCGCTGCCTGGGGTTGTTGTGACCCAAGTGCAGGACCTGGCAATTGGCCTTGTTAAAACTCATACAGTTGGCCTCAGTCCAATGATCCAGCTGGTCCAGATCCCTCTGTATGGCCATCCTACCCTTCAGCAGATCAACTCTCCCACCCAATTTGGTGTCATCTGCAAAATTACTAAGGATGCATTGAATCCCTTCATCTGGATCATTGATAAAGAGATTAAAAAGAACTGGCACCAGTACTGAGCCTTGGGGAACACCACTTGTGACCAGCCACCAACTGGATTTGGCTTTCTTTAAAGGAAGGTGACAGAAAACCCATGTAAAGAAGGAGATTTCCATAAAGCCAAAACTGAATTAATTTAGAGTTATGAAGGCTTTATGTGCGCAGAATTGCAGTACTGTAGTTATGCAAGCCCGTGTAAGATTTATTTGCTATTCCCTCTTTTATGACACACAGGCAAATTTTCGTAGACCAGATATCACTGAAACTGTATCCTTGGATAACTTTGCTGTTTACATAAGCACCTTTTTAAAGATACACTCCAGACAGTAATGAGAATTTACAATGCATCTCAGAGCACAGGATAATTCTATTTTAATTATAGAGGGTAGTTCTTCATTACAGAATGCTCAGAGGAAAGTGCAAAAGAGCTCTGATTTTCATGATTTTATAATTAAAGGGAATACATAATTTAAAAAATCCTACATAATCACAAGTTTGAATTAATAGCAAGGGAAATATTTTGTTTATTAAAAAATAGAAATGACTGAAATACCAGAAATGAAATGATGGCATCCTGTAAAGAATTAATATATGAGGAGACAATACGAGGGGATGTCCCTAGTTTTATTTTTGTGCATCTGTTTTTCCTGCTCATCCTACTTTTCCCTTTCCTTTTTGTGTATTCACTGTATGACTTGTCTTTTTATAATACAAAAGGATCTGGGGTTAAAATACTTTAAGAGCAAAGTCATAAATTCCACTTAAGTTTTTATGCAGTAGTGGGCAGCCTGCAGAAAAGATGTCTTTTGCTCATTGCTTTTAGAATGTGAAAGGGCCAGTTTATGCAAATAATGTTCTTAGTTGGTTGAAATATTGCTTTTACTAATGTGCTTTTATGTTTTCTGCAGATAAAGCATTGTCTGTCTGTGTTCTAAGTGCACAACTAAGGACATCCTACTTTCAGAAACAAAAATGTAATACTTCAGATTATAAAGTACAAATATCTGTTCAAGTATTTCTTCGACAGAATTTATCTTTACTCTTTTAATTAGATTTTATTCTCCTTCAGATTTTGGTAAAAGTTTTTCAGTCACTTGTATGAACAACACTGATGTGGATATGGTTCTGATCTGTGATTGGTGTCATTGTATATAAGCATACAGGGATGTTGACAGTATCAAATAGTTTATTTTTAGCTTCAAGCAAGTGAGCTAAACTTCTGGCAGTAAAAAAGACATTTCTTTGTCTGCCAGGTTATTTCCTACTATTTCTTTTTTACATAAACACCTGTGGGAACTTATAACCAATTGCAGAAATGGGTGTTTAGTTTGTCTCATCTTGAATATGTTGTTTCGGAAGAAATCCAGCTCTCCATCTGGAAGGTAAATCATACTGTCTATAGAGCACTTGTGTCTGACTTTGTTTATTTGAAAGATAAATAAAGCCTTTCCCACAGAACCCTTGCACAGCAGACCTTGTGGCAGAAATACCATCTATGCGAAAATATATCAGCAGTGTAGTTCCAGACAGTCAAACATCTGTAGCACTCTTGCTGCTCTCAAACAATTTCTTCATCCTGTTCTCCAAAAAGAAGCAGGCATCCTGAGGAGAATTCAATTATTTGACTTAAACACATGAATATGGTACCCGGGAGGCCTGCTTGGAGATTATGTAGATCATCCCATTTTTTGCATTTTTTGATGTTGAATGATTTGATCTGGAAAATAAAATAATTCTGCCTGAATTACTTTATATGCAATTATTATTACTACTGTGGTTTTTATAATCTTTAATTTGTCATTGAGGAAAAAACTCCCCCAGGTTGGCTTCCTCCCTCTGTTCCACCAAACAACTGATGCTCAGGCAAGTGCTAAAATGTGGTGGGGATGACATACAGACTACTTGTAGTTTACATTTTCAGAGCTTTCTAGGCTGCCAAAGTTTCTTCCCCATGTGATATTCCCAGCTGAGAACACTGGATACAGGTGCAGGATTTGGTTTCCATCACTCTTCTTCATCAGGATGAGCTTTATATACACAGAAAATGACTCCCGTTTGAGGTATATCATAACTATAACTGTGCTGGTGCTTGGCATACTTTAAAATCTTTTTCATGGTTCAAGTTGCCTGAAATTTATGACCTTCAGGTTCCCCAAGAAAGCTGTGCCTTTACTCCTGCTGTTCCTTAGATGATAATGGAAGTCATTTTGGAGGAAAATCCAATGTTTTCCAGCAGTCATTTTGTGAGGAAAAGCTTTATTTCAAAATTCTCAGTAAACCTTGGGCACTTTAACTAAAAATAAAGAAACACAAAGCAAAAGCAAATGTTAGTTTAATTTTGAAATGTGTTCACTCTACAGCTGACTGAGAACAGACTTCCCTGTTGTGGAAGTCAGAGTGGCCAGCTTATGCTTTTGCACTGAATTGCTCTTTTTCTTCCTTGTCGAAAAAAACAAGGAAGGTGAGTTAAGCTAGGTCAAAATCAGTGTTTAGGGTTCTTCCAGGCTAACTGTTTTAATTTAAAATGTTGAAAAAAATTTTGAAAGAAGTCATCAGACTTGGTTTGTTTGTGTAACAGATGTAACCTACTTGACGTAACTTCTCTGTTTTGGCAGATGGTATAATCTTTACCTTCTTCAAGGAACATATTGGAAGTAGGGAAGAAGGAAGAGTTTTTCTGTTCCTCTGAATACCAACTGTGCAAATAATTAGTAAAGTGAAAGATCAGTCTGCGTGTCTGGTACTCATATTACTTGTAAGTGTTCCTGGATGGCAATTAATTTATTAATTGATTTACTGATGCTTTGTGTTTTGGGATCTGTATTTTGAGTAGCAGAGAAAAAGAACCTGTTGGCAGCACACCGCCAAGCTGATCTATCTTAACCTAAAGTGCTACTTTGGATGAGCTGCCTGCTATTGCAGACAGGTATCCAGCCACAGCTGCATGCTTTTGGGGTCCAAAAGAAAGATCTGCAAGCTGTGAAGGACTCCAGACTTTCCCCTTGACACTCATGGTGAGTTGATGTTGTTGACTTGAGTAGGTCTAAAGCCTCCAAGCCAAAAGCTCACTTGAAAGTGGAGCTGTTTGCACTAGGGAAGACTCAAGCAGGGGAACTATCAGATCAATATGATTCAAGGGGAAGGTAAGCTTCACTGGTGTGTGGCTTTATAGCGGAAGAAGTCCTTGCCCTTTGTGTGATATGGAGCTTATACCAAGCAAATTGGCTTGAATTTAAACAAACAGCAAAGGTCCTAACCTGCTGTCTCTTAAGTCTTTCCTCTTGCACTGCTACAATGTGATGCATGGCTGTATTCCCTGGGAGCTGGAGCCTTGTTCAAGAAAAATATGTGTAAAACAATTGGGGCCGCATCAAAGCATCTTGCATTTGGTGAATCTGACATATCAGAAAAATTTAGCTTGGCTTTTAGAGCAAGAAATTAGAAATTAAAGATAGCTTATTGATTCCCTCTTGTTTTCTCTGCCAGGTTAATTCTGATATGCAACTGAGTTTCTCCCCCAAGGTTGATTTTAATTTAGGTCAGAGTACCTACAACTGCAGGATAATATTACAGTGTCTATGCAATGGACAGGGATAAGGGAAATCTGCCAGTGTCTCAGAACACCTCAAGCTATTGGCTTGGTACACAAGTGGTGTACAAAATTAGCTTTGCACCACCCAGGGAATTTTCCTGGGACTTAATAAACCAGAATGATAGCTCATCTTAATGAGAGAAACCAATATAAATGAGCATAGCGTGGAATCAAATCTGACAAACCCTGGCTTGAATAACTGCTCCAGGTAACAGGCAACGAAGAATGACAGCAGGAAACTTCTGAATTTCATTTCCCCTCTTTGCTCTGTCCAGGCCAACCTATATGTCTGATTCTTCATGAATTGTGGCAATTGATATCTAGTGGTCTTGGACAGGCATGGCAGAAAAAGCTGCTGTTTGTTGAAATCTGCAGTCCTTCCAGCTGCAGAACTGCAGTTTTCATGACAATTCTGAATGTGAAAAGACAGATAGGTTCTGCTATGAAAATCTTGGAGTTGGAAAATCTCAGTGCTCTGGAAACAGAGGTTAACTCTCTGTGAGGTTGCCATGCCCAGCTTACCTTTGAACTGGCAAGCTGGAGTGGAAAATAAACACTTTGAATCCTGACCAGAATTACACACTTTTGTAGGTATCAACATGAATAATAGCCTTCTGTATTATTTCAGAATGGTGAAATATAAACATATCTTCTTAGAATGAACTGTAAAATAAACCAGCCACATTTCTTGGGTCTTCTTCAGGTTTCTGAGGTGCATATTCCTCTGTCCAGTCTGGAAACTCACCTATCCAAATAACCAATA
This sequence comes from Columba livia, assembly GCF_036013475.1. Classification (NCBI taxonomy): domain Eukaryota; kingdom Metazoa; phylum Chordata; class Aves; order Columbiformes; family Columbidae; genus Columba; species Columba livia. The sequence goes on along the minus strand of NC_088603.1, from coordinate 121,084,650 downwards.
TTTCAATATTGATGGTGGTCTTTCTGAAAAATATTTTGTTGTGAATTTTCTCTGAAGTTATATGAGTCAGTTACTCATTTTATTCATTTCACTGGTATAGCTACTTCTCCAAAATACAACTGCATACTCCTTACAACCACATACGCCTGATGTATTTATTGTCACGTGTGAAATGTGCCCTGCCTGGCCCTTTGAAAGCTGCAGGCCTGCTTCTGGTTCATTCAATTGCAATGCTGTGCAGATGGTTGCTGTGTCTATGGGACACTGTGCTAAAAGGACTTGGCCCCAAGAACAACCGGCATGGCACAGTTCTACTGTTTCCCCGCCCACCCCCCAGTATTTTATGCAAAATACCGACAGTTGATTGACTGTTTGATTGATTTTTAATTCTTGAAAAGGTTAACAGTAACCTTGAGATCTGTAGCACCAACATAATTCACAGTGTTAGCCCCAGATGAAATTAAACTAAGATTTTTTTATTGTGCTTAAGGCATCTGAGTTTCAAAGGGATTTAAGTCCCAAACTCACTTTGAAAATCCTGAGGTTATCTGATAGAATTTTATCTAGACTTACTTTTTGGATACTAAATTTAGGCATGGCTTAGGATGTTAACAGTAAGGTCTGTCCTCTGTTACACATAACTCTATGGGAAGAGTTTTCATACTTTGCACCAGTTTTCATTCATGTCTTGCAAAGTTTACCAGCTTTTTAGTTACTGGGATTTGGGTTGATTTGCATTGAAAAGATTGACACCAGTCAGAAGATGGATATGATATGTGCAAGGATTTTCACTAGTAAACAGAGTAGGGCTCTGATTAAAGGCTCCAGTTCAAGGCATGTGGGATGTCATTTACCAATAATTTAATATCTTCCTCTAAATATAGTGTTATTAACACTTTTCCCTTTTATTTGAAAGGCATGGAGATAATTCTTTGTTGGAATATTGCATCTTGATGAAAAGTTAGACTTGTTCAAGTTTTTGCTTTCTATCGAAGTTTCTGGGTTCCTTTGTACACACAGGTCTCCCTTAACTGAAACTTGGTTTTCCTGTACAAATCATGCCTTTGTAACTTTAGTATTAAGATTTCATAGGGTTAAGTGGATGAAGGAAAATGGCATAGTACCACATTAATAAAGGAAGTCTTCACATCCCTGGAACTTCACATAGCAGTCATGAGAAGAAATTTTACCTGGACAGGAACTACAAAGCTTATAATCAGCAACTGAATAGTGAAGGATATTTTGGGGTGGAGAGGTAACTGTAAATTGAGACATGAATATTGACTTCTGTCAGTAATCTTTCTTTCATGTTTTCTGTATGACATAATAGTACACATCAAGTCCATGTGACTACAGGAATATCAAGCACTATATAAATTATTCAATTATTGTCTGAATTATTTAATGGTAATTTTGCATTTGTTAAATTTACAAGTGAGGAGGCACAATATAAATAATTAATCTGGGGAGAGAGCAATGTTTATCAAAGTTTCCCTTTCCTACCTACAAAAACACATTTTCCTCAGGAGAATAGAACACTGTTGTCAAGAGGCACACGGGATACTGAACTTACTTGTGAAAACAGTCCCTATTCTCCAGGCCCAACTGTAGTGGATGTTTAAGCAGAATTAATTAATTTTAACTAGCTGCTAACTCTTTGACTTTAGATTCTCTAGCTTGCTCATATCAGCAGTGTATCAAAAATAATTAAAATTAAATATTCTTTTGCATCAATATCCTTCTGTCATCATACATTTAAATACCTTTCTGTGAAACCTTAAATTTCAGGATAAAACTGTGCTACAGTAATTCTCTTTGTTTTTCCAACTCTGTCTGCAGTCCTCTAAAATACTATAGAAATATATATTTTTAAATCTGTGTTCATACCCCTCCAACAGTGTAATGACAAATGCTGATTAGAAGGAGCAACTCTTTGCAACCAGGTACACTTTCTCACAGCTCTTGTTTATTGTAGGAAGTTATTTTGCAGTTAGCAAGGGTGTAATAATGCATAGTAAGCTAGTTTCTCTGATCTAATTTCCCTGATGATCACTCGTACCATGCACTAGCTCTGAGGCCGTTTTCCCCGTTTTCAAAGGAGAGCAAAATTCCTCACATGATGATGCTCTAGGGGTTCAGGTGCATAGCTGAGCTAACCTGTTTTAGCACACTTTTTTTCTCGTTTGAAACTCAGGTGCCTCAGGAAACCTAGAAGCCCAACCTCTCTTGGTAGCTAATGCAAAAATTCCCCTACCTGTTATTTGAGGGACACATAATTATGGAGTCCTTAAAACTGGGATAATATTTTGGTGCTGTAAGATTCTCAAGGCACTTCTATCTGTTGTTTTAAAGGAACATGATTATGGAATCATTAAAGTTTTAGGAAATAATATTGTGATGTTTTTAGGGAAAGGTTATAGTTGTCCTGAAAAAGTGCAAATATGAAAAAAACCCAAGTATGTGCATTTTAATGCAAGATCTAATTTAATTTCAGATACCAACGACACTAAAAACTTGCTGCTAATTATGGCTTTTCTGAAGTTTAAACCTTATGGTAGCATATGCTCTTTGATACATTATTTTATATACACCACAGTCTGTTGCGGAAGTCTCTACTTTTGAGATATGCATTGCGTTCAGGCTGTAGGAGAAAAATCAATCCTTGCAATGACCAGATAAAATTGTTATTATTATTATTATTGTTGTTATCATCATCACACAGTAATTGTTTCAATTGTTTCAATCAACACTTTTCACCAGTTCAGTTTCTGAATGCTTCACAGAAAGACCTGTATCACAGTCCCATCTACAATCCTGGGAAACTGAAGCAAAGTGTGGGAGAAGTGAATTGTGCAGGTCCACTAAGCTGGCAATTAAAATGAGGATTCATACAAATGATAACTACATCAGATAAGCCTGATTGCCTTGAGTCCTGTTCTAGTGTACAAAGCTATTTAAGGTGGCGCTGAATAGCTGTGAATATGAGCTGCTGGCCAGTGTCTGCATGGCACGGCAATGTACAATATTGTCTCCTCTGTCTAGTCGCTCATCAACCTTGCAGGTGCACAATTGCAAAAATGTGTTTTAAAATATACATTTTCTGATATTTATCAGTAAATTAGAGAGGATCAGCAAAAGATATCTAAAACAAGGCAGTAGGGCAGACACAATGCCGAAGGGGATGTTTTCCCTGCACATCGTCAATCCCTGGCCCCTCCACACAGGGAGTGGGTGTGCAACATGGGCATCTCAGCAGGAGGGGTGGTGTGCGGCAGGGCTGGAGCAGTTGAATGGTCATGGAGGTGATTTTGGGTCTTCCTCCAACCCACCTGTCTTTGCTCAGCCTTGCTGCCAGCCCAGGCTCTCCCAGTCTGGAAGGGTCCTATAAATTCAGGAGTTACCACAGAAATAACTGATGAGGTCTGTGAGAGCACAACAATGTTTTTTTCTTCATTACAAATAGATTTTCTAACAAGATTCAAGGTTCTTCATTATGAAGTCTGTTTCTTTGGATTTCCTTTTCCTAGTTGTTTTCTTTCGTGCTTTGTTTGTTTGTTTGTTTTCCATAAATTTTTTTATGTTTTGATAATTCTCTTACAGGCCAGAAAGATGAGTAGACTTTCAATTTCTTCAAACTGAAGTGTAAAATTTCCTTCGTAATGTAGATTTTATAGCAGTCTTCCATGAGCTTTCATGCTTATGCAGATACTGCTGTCTATGTGTCTTTTCATCCTTAGGGTAAAGGTGCTACAGCTCCATGGAAATGGGCGTTACTTAACATTAGAGGGGACAGTCTCCCTTCAGCTCTTCCTTTTAGACCAACACCTAGATTCATTTAAATACCACCCATGAGTCCATGCTTTTTAACTGGTCAGGTGTGTGACATGGAGGATGCTTCTGTGAAACTGTTGAAGTGAGACTACACATAGCTTGTCTGTTTGTAGCATCCAATAAGGAGAAATGAGGGAGAGTTGTTTTATATATATGTATTAGAAAGAAATATTCCTTATACAGCAAAAAAAAACCCAAAAGGCACCGCACAGAACAAATTATTTTCTTAATGATACTTAACTAGTCATTAATGTGCTTTTTGGGCCAAAGCTCTAGCTAGATCTTCTGTCCATCTCTATTTCAGTCAGTGAAAATTTGCATCCATCAATAAGTACATCCCTACCATTTGCATTTGAAGCACAGTTTAGATAAAACTGATGCATGCAACTAAAAGGGATCACTGAAGGTCACTTGTCTGCCATTAGTATTCTGATGCAAGCATTTTCAAGATGAAAAACTTCTACTGCCTAATGGTAACAGGCACATACTCTAGTCTTTATACTTTTTTGCTGTATATTTATGATTGCTCTTCTTACTGACCTAAGTTTACAAGCAAAGGCCGTACGAAGGGAAAATGTCCTAATGCTCAGATCAGGGGGCTGCATGTTCCATGCACAGCAGTGACCAGGTGACAGAAAGGGAACATTCTATTTTTGAAACAAAGAAGTAGCAGTATTATCTGCAGGATGTTAATATTGAATAGGTAGATCATCAAATCCTTCTTAATAGATGCAGAATCCTTCCCAGTGAGAGGAAACTTCAGGAAGATATAAGTGCAAACAGTCTCGCTGGAGCTTAATCATTCAACAGGTCAAAGAAGATTAAAGCAGATGCTGAGTATAAAAAGGAAAATAATCTCTTTTCTATGTATTATCTGCTTCTTTTTTTTTTTTTTTTTTGGCCAGAGACAGCTACTCTTCTGTTTCCCACAGCTAATAAAATTAGCTAAATCAATTGAGAAAAGCTCATTGGTATTTTTTCAAATATATGTACTTTATAAAATTAAAACTGTATGTGAGTGACATGCTGAGAATGAATTCCTGAGTACATGTTTATCTGGAGGCTCAAATTTTAAAAATCCTCTATAAAACCTTGTTTGCAAGGATGAATGAGGGGGATCAGCAGAAAAGCAGGTGGATAAGGAGAAGGACAGATAAGAAATAACGGTTTAAAAGAAAAATGCTTGTTAAACTATGCTCACTGAAACATCTGTTTGTAGTGAGGACTCCATAGTATAGTGATGTTGCCCTTCTTTCAGTATATATACTTATTTGGGTATAAATACTTTTTCCTCCCTTTTTACAGAACTGTATGTAGAAATGTGTCTTTATGCATCTCATCCAACGTCAAAGTTGATTGAAATTGCCAAATGGTTTCCCAAGTTATTATGAATGACTGACCCAACACAAGGCTCAGGGACATATTTCTAAGAAACTCAAGTCTTTCCCTGGCCAGGAAATCTTCACCAGTTCCAGGTTACAAAAGCTGGAGCGGGCTTGTAGATTCATAATACTGAAGATTTAGCAGATGTACAGTGTTTCTAAACTGGAGACCTCTAGAAAGTCTTCTAGATGGGAGGTCACTAGAGCTTTCATTATTCATAACACTGGAAGTGAAGGAAAGTGAAGGAATGGGTTGAACAGGGAAAACAAGGAATGAAGTCAAAGGACACTGGATTACAGTGAAACTGAAATACAAAACAACTCTGAATGCTGATACCAGGCATATTTTTACAAAAAAAGTTTCTAGATATATCTATACATATACATATACATATACATATACATATACATATACATATACATATACATATACATATACACAACCTTAAATGTATATATTAAACACTGATTTTTAATTATTAATATATAATATGTTGTGTATATAATATGAAAATTATCTCCCACTCTATGTGTGTGTGTATACAGATGTATTTTTACGGAAAGATAAAAAGATATAATTGAGGAATAAACCTCTCAGTTTGGACAGATTGAAGGCTTTTGGCAGGTAAAGGAGAAAAAGTGATAAAACTCTTTCTGTCAAAGAAACATGAGACTCAATAAAAGCAGGCACACGAGATAATAACAAAAATACTTTTCTTTATTGTTCACTAACCTCCTGGGCTTATTGAACTTGGAGTTACAATGTGTCTAGGGAAACAGCAGGTTTTTCCAGTTCAACCCTGTTACAGCACGTCAGGACATAAAGCTGACACTTTCTTTTCCTTTACGTTTCTTCCTTCTCCCAAAACATGGTAACTGTATCAAAATAACATTAAACAGAGCTATATCTATACATTTGTCCCCTAAAGTATCAGTTTTATTAATGGAAAATGAATCCCTTCCTCCAGAAAGGTTCCTCTGAAAACCATGAACCACTTCTGGGCCATAGTATTGATTCACTATATTTGACCTCATCAGAGAAAGAAAAGTCTGTTTGGGGAAAATTGCTGTCCCTGTTCATGACAACCTCTTACACAATTCCTTTCATTATTGTTTTTCTTTACCAGAAGTTTCTAGTTCTCACTGAGATCAGATAGTAAGGTGGCTAGACAATGGATACTCTCCTTTTGAGGAGTATAATAACTGATCTGTGGAATGACTGTTTTTATTTTTTTTTTTATGTTATGTCTGATAATGGAATGTCTTATTGTTTGAGGTTATTTATTTATTTATTTATTTATTAACCTGAAACAGAGAGGTGCGTGTACAGCCGGCCATACTGTGAATTCATTCTGGTTGGCAATGTCTCTCTAAGTGCCACTTTCCATTGCATGTGGCCTTTGTATATACTTGTTCAAGATGGGAAGGAACAGATTTGTGCTAAAATGTGGAAAAAAATACAAATCTTGAGCTTCCTCCAGAATCTGGTCGCTGTTTGAGAAGGATGGAGGATTCTACACAGCCCTCCCTCGAAACCCTGAGCCTGCCAGACAGCTACAAGACTAAGTGGTGAGAAGTTAGAAACTGATGTAACACAAAAGAAAACTGTTGATCTTAAAGGCAATTTTTCCAAACTAATAGTAGACGGACAGGGTCTGCTGGAGACTGATTATGATTAGGAAAATTCATGGCAAAGTGATTGAAGAAATATTCAACTGGATGCCAGACCAGCAATCATCCAGAAAAACACAACTCATAGTGGGTCAAGGCTGGGAACATTTCTTTAGGCACTCTTGATGGTGTACCCAAGGAAGAAAAGTGGCAGGCACAGACCCATGTCAGGTAAGTTGACCTGGGTTGGGTTAGTTGGCCACCATCACTTACGTGGGTACCTTCTGCAGCCACCACTAGGGCTTGAACAGGACTTCCCAAGTGCTGTCCCATAGAGCAGGAAAGGTGGTGTCTATGTGTGTGTGTCGGTTGGCGTTTAGATGGTTCTGTGTGTCACGTTGTGTTGGGTCACAGAATTGCTCAAGTTGGGAGGGACCTCCTTATTCTCTACTCCGACCTCTCCCCCTCAGCCTGGCTCTTTATAAGCAAGAATCTGAAAAATGTGCACATAGGAAGAACAATGCATTTAAGAAGGGAAAGCTGGGTGTCATTTTGAGCTTCCCTGCAGGTTAAAATGGGATAATCTGACTTGGCAGTAGAAGAAGACAAGCTGACTGACATCCACTAGTTGCACACAAGGCTTTTATGTTTGATCGGGGCAGCTAGTGCCCAGCATGTCTAAAAGCTGGGTCCTATGGTGTGGTAAATTGTGACTGTGATCCCTGTTGCTTTTAGCATTTCTTCTGTATTGCCCCAGTGCACATTAGACAAACACCCAGCAGTGCAGAATGACTTGGAGCTGGGCATAGAACAGGAGGACACGTGCTCCCATGCTAAGTGGAGGCTGAGCAGGAAGTTCATGGTTTGGGAAGAAGACTGCAGTCAGTTCTGTGCATCACCTGATATTCAGAAATTGATGCTTAGCTCCACACAGGCCAGATATTGCTGTAAACAAACCCTTGGAAATGTGTTTGTCCTAAAGCAAATATGGGTTTTTTAAAATTATTGAACAGATTCTACATAAGCCAACATTTTTACAGTAATGTTGATTTTTCCATATTCCAGCTCAGATTCGCAGCTGGAATAAATCACTGTCATTTCAAAGAAGCTACCTACACTGTAACTTCAGCTGCCTTCAACTGACCAACTTTGATTTACACTAGCTCTAGAATTGACCTAGAAAGTTAGCAGTTTTCAGTGATGTTAATGTAAATTTACTTGATTGTTGCGCATGCTCTTTTAAGTAAGAAGAACAATCTTTATTACCTTATCTCCTTCCTTTCAGCACTCTTATGGTCAGAAGCAAGCAGAAATAGCTTTGCAGAAGTGACAGACCCGGGGCTAAAACTGAATGCTATATTCAGTAATAAAAAAGGTGAAAGCAATGGAGTGACTAGTGAATTAATTCTACTCTGCGTGGGTGGGTGTGGAGATTTAGAAACAAACCCCAAGAAACAGAGAAAATACATTTTTGCAGGCATCTGCCTCTTGGGGAATTCACAGACCAATATACTCAATGTTTGGAAATTCATCTAACATTATCACTTCAGCTTTATCCACCAAAAAGTGCTGGGTTAAAAAAGAAAAGTGTTTCAGATGAAACTGCTATGCAATAAGGGAAGCTTAGACTTGGGATTTACTTCTGCAGCTCTATTCCAGTTTGGAGATACCAGGACCTCTGCAGAGCTATTTAAGTCAACACATAGTTTTCAGCTATTCAGACACAGGTCTTTCTTGCCGAGTCTTTCCCCTGCATCTCTGATGCAGAAATGCTGGTTTTACACAACATGGAGGTGAATGATTTTGAAACACTTCATTAGCAAGAACCATTTCTATATGACCCCCTTATTGCTCCAAGGACTTACATTTGGCTCTCCCCATGGCCCGAGAAATCTGGGCTGAAGAGCTAGACACATACTCCCCCACACTAATATACGAACACACACACACACACATATAGTTATATATGTATGTATGTCTTGGTTATGTAACTTCTTGGAGCTGTATGTGTGGGTGAAGAATAAACAACTTGCCACAAATAAACAACACCTTATAAAATATTCATAATGAATTCTAAGTAACACACTATGCCTAACAGAATTTAATTTACATTGACAGAGCTAATAACTAGCAGTAATGGAGATCTTTGTCCAACAGGGAATTAATTTTATTTTTCCTCATCTTGCTGAAGATTATTTGAACAGTCACAGCCCCAAAAAATATCCTGATACCCTATGATGACACTGTTCAGGGAGATGTTGTTTGAGAGCTGAAGCTCCTGAAGGTGCTATGGGGCTGAACCAGTGCAAATCTCAGCTCAGCCCAGAGCAGGTGGATTCTCTATGGGTTTGGGAGCCTTGCTTGGCAATGTGGCTGCCTGCAGTGTGCCTGCCTTGCTATGAGCCCCTGTGCAGGACATGTGGAAAACTTGTTTTCTGTGGTCATCTGAAAGTATCAGTCCAGCTGTAAACTGGGAAATGTAGCATTCACCTTATTTAGTTTTGGAGGAGAAGTCTGAGAGATGCAGCAGAAATTCTTACAAAAGAAATTCACACTGACACATGGTCTAAGCATCAGCTTATGTGACTGCAAGCGGAGGTCACTTCATAGGCTCCCAACACATTTGGTTGCTTTAATATTCTTTTTCCGTCTGAAGTGATGCACTAGATTTCTTACGGGAGACCTTTACATTTGAAACTTATGGAATATGCCAGAATGATAGTCCTAGGCATTAGAGACTGCTAACTGACAGAAAGTGCAGGAAAAGGCAGCCAAGCCTTGTGTTTTGGCTTTTTTATTTTTATTTTTTTTTTCTTTTTTGGCAATATGCATATAAATATCAAAGAACTTAGCTCACAGATCTTTTAGAAAGATCCTAAGAAAAATAAGTGGATGTCCTCAACACATCCATGGGGTAATAGTATGCAAAAAGCCATTCAGATCAAAAGAATAACTCACTGCTACCTAGACAGATCAGAGTTGGAGACAAAACACTCTAAAATCACATTCAAATTGAAAAAATGCAAATGAAAGTGGAAGCAGGGTTGTAAAGTTCCATGCAAGGCATGAATCTTGAAAAATATGTCAAAAACCTCAGGGTGACAGTGGGCAGCAGATTAGCTATAGATGGTGATATTTTTAACCCTTTGTAATCCTGTGACAATTACTTTTGAGAAGACATGTTAACACAGAGGCAGAGGAAAAAAACCCAGGTTTCTGTTGGTGTGCAGGTACAGGAAAATGCTATCAAGGTGTAATAAGTGATGGTCAAAATTTTTAATGTTGAACAAATCGAGTAGGATTCAATTGTATTATGCATATTATTGTAAGCAGTAACTGTGCTTGTGCGAGTTTGATTATGTTTTGTAGAACCTTGTAGTAGTAGTTAAAGACAATGCCATAAATAACAGGACTACCAGGTGGTGCCATAAATAACAGGACTACTGGATGGTGTCATAGATAACAGGACTCCCGGATGGTGCCACAGATAATAGGACTCCCAGATGGTGTTACAGATAACAAAGCGCTCGGATGTTGCAACAGATAACAAAAGTTCCAGAGGCGGAAATTCCCAGCACGTAAACGAACGCATAACGTATATAAGCACATACGAAAGGTTGATTTGGGGTGCCTGTTGGTGGAACTGAGCTTCCCCCGGTCACCCAGCGCTGTTTTGCCTAATTATCGCTTGCTAAATAAAATCGATTGATTGACGCAGAATCGATTTATTGGCTCTTATTTATAACAAATTTTGGTGCCGTGACTCGGATTAAGGATCTCTGGGAGGGACTCTTAAACTTCAGGGAGGCGCCCCGTCCCGTTTTCAGACGGCCCTGGAGTGGACAGAGGATTGCCCTGAAACCTTAACCTCCGAACCCTAAATTTAGGTAATTAGGCAAAAGAATTGAACCCCTTAAACCTTTGTGCACGAAGAACCGGACGAAGACCCCAGGGAGGGTAAGTATAGAAAGCGATTCCGTTCGGTTGGGGTGGGTATCCTGGAGTGTGCATGAACGAGACGCCCCCCCTGGCTTGGGGAGGAAGCGAAGTGAGTGTGGACCCTGCCATAAGGCAGGGCGGGACTCTCTAGTAGTGCGGTTCTCATAGCCCGCGAGGGCGTGAGCCACAAACGAGGGGTGCGTGTGTGTGTGTGAAAAGAAGACACTCCGGAAGATGGGACAGAAGAAGGGCAAGCCTTCTGATCTCATGGGGAAGGGACCCACAGAGAGGTTGCCAGATATTCCCCGAGAATCCTCATTGGGCCTTGTGTTCACTGGGAAGGGACCCACGGAGAGGTCTAGCACGCGAAACAAAAATAGGGAAAAGATGGTTTACTATGGCATGCATGGCTGGGGAAACCAGCAGATTAGACCAGATCATTTATTTTGGCCAATTTTTGGGTCATATGAGAATTGGATTTGTCAGGCCCTAAATCTTTACCAACGGCACCAACAAGGGCCGGGTGCTGACATTAAGTGGCCCCAGCAGCGCCCTAACTGGGATAATCAAAACCCGGAACACAGGGGCCATATGGGAGATCTCCGCACTATAATCGTCCAAGGGATTAAGGAATCTGTCCCTCAAGGGCAGAACATAAATAAAGCCTTTAAAGAACAACAAAAGAAAGATGAGACTCCCACAGAATGGCTAGAAAGACTAAGAAAGAGCTTGCAGCTTTATTACGGTATAGACCCTATGACACCGGTCGGGCAAGCTCTTTTAAAAACACAGTTTGTGGCGAAGTCATGGCCGGATATTAAAAAAAAAAAAAAAAAAAAAAAAGTTAGAAAAATTGGAAAATTGGCAAGAGAAAGGGTTGGATGAGTTGCTAAGGGAAGCACAGAAGGTTTATGTGAGAAGGGAGGAAGAGACTCAGAAGAGGCAAGCTAAAATTTTAGTAGCGGCAGTTTGAGAGGTACAGAGGATGGCTCCACAGAAGGGAGGGCCACCACGCATAGGTGGGAATGGGCCACCTCAGGGAAGTCAAGTCGGACTGAAGGATTTGAAGGAAATCGAATATTTTTACTGTCAGAGGAAGGGACATATGCGAAGGAGCTGTAGGAAACGTATACAGGATGAGAAAATGTATTATGCTGAGTAGGGGTGTCAGGGGCTCTATCTGCTGGGGACTCCTAAAACAACAGAGCCCTTGATAAAATTAAAGTTAGGTCCCCAGTGCCAGGAAATGGAATTCCTGGTAGATTCGGGGGCAGAAAGATCTATTGTCCAAACTGTGCCCCGGGGATGTGCTCCATCTTCGGAGAAAATAGAAGTAATAGGAGCAAAAAGAGACCCCTTTTCTGTACTAGTAATTAAAGGGGTAGAAATAGAATCCCCATCCCGAATAGGGATAGGGTCCTTTTTATTAGTGCCTGAAGCTGAATATAACCTATTAGGAAGGGATTTAATGGTCGAATTGGGAATTAGTTTAGAAATAAAAGATCGGGAATTGAAAGTAAAACTATACCAAGGTAAGAGAGGATTTAGAAGAAGAAGAGGAGTTTTTATGTGGATCATCACGGGTAGTGGATGGGAAAAGGAAGTCAGGATACGCTATAATAGATGGAAACAGCTGGACAACTAAGGAGTCAGGTCCCCTTAACTCAGGATGGTCAGCGCAGGCTTGTGAGCTGTTCGCAGTATTGAGGGTATTACAGTTGTTAAAAGATAAGAGAGGAACAATATTTACAGATTCTAAATATGCATATGGGGTGGTTCACACGTTCGGAAAAATTTGGGAAGAGAGGGGACTGATGAATTCTCAGGGTAAAGGATTAATACATGAGACCTTAATAACGCAAACTTTGGAGGCATTAAGAGGGCCCAAACAAATTGCGGTAGTTTATGTAAAGGGCCATCAGAAGGGAACCTCCACGCAAATAAGAGGGAATAATTTAGCAGATGAGGAAGCTAAGAAAGCTGCATTGCTGGTAATAAAAGAAATGGGCAGCTGGAATCAGCAGTTTCCAAAAAGTGTTAGAATGGAAGAATCCTTTTTGCACTCTTTTCTTAATATTAAGGACATTCTTAAAACTAGTTAACACGTCAGTGTATTAGTTTTTAAACTTCAAGGTATTTTCGGGAGCTTTTACTTAATAAGAATAAAACTTTGTTATTGTGCAATATTTGTTCATTAGTTTAAAAATTGTCACCTTTAAGAGTCGGTCCCATATAAATGTATCTTCTGTCAGGGAGTTTTAAATACCAGATTTCTTTTTTGTTACTTTGTATTTTGAAATCTGTTTTCCTATGTGCTTGTACTCTGTGCCTTCAGCTTGTGCACTTTGCAACTTTATAGACCATATTTTGTTACTGCAAAATGTGTTCTTGAGGCAAAACTTGATGTGAACAAACATGCTGCAAAGTTACACTTTTCTCTTGCTTTAATGGGAGGTGAATCTGAAAAAAAAAGTCGAACCTATCACCGTCCCTAATCGTGACTTGGAAGTTTGCCCCCTTTTATTTTACATGTGTTTTAGTGTTCAGTGTGGGGACCAACTCTCATAGAACCCCTTTCATTGACTTTTCAGTAGCTTCCATAATCGCAATAGATTGAGGTGTGAATTCCAGACTGAATAAGATACTAAGATGTGTTTGATGCTGTGCTATGCAGAAATATTTGGGGCAAATTCTTGGGTTTTGTAGGTCTGCAAAGTGCATCTCTGGCAGCACGAACCAGACTTGCAGTTGGTTGATCAGTGAACAGTGGCACCTGTCCAAGGTCACTTTGTGGCTCCTGTGCCGTTTCTCTTGTCCAGGGGACCGAGCAGAGTGGGGGGGGAGGTGTTGTCCCTGCCACATATGTTCTTTGTTTTTTTTTTTCTTCCTGCGTTGTGTGGTGAAGTCCCGCGGGCCCTTTTGTGCTTGTGTGGCTTCATAAGAACTGTTAAAGCGAGGTCTGGTGGTCTAGAGACCACCTTTAGATATAGCAATACATCGTATCAAACCAGGAAATCAAGTACTCATAAAAACATGGAGGGAATCATCGCTAACCCGTCCTGGGAGGGACCTTTCCTTGTTTTACTCACCACAGATATCACAGTCTGCACCGCGGAAAGAGGATGGACACACGCTAGTCAAGTAAAAGGTCCTATACTGCACACAGACTGGGAAGTCACTGGGAAACTGGATGAGTTGAAGCTGACCTTCAAGAGGAAACAGACACGTGACGCATAGCCCTGGATACTAGGCTTTTTATGGACAATTGTAAGGAAGTACATAAGTCGCACATCGCATGTCCTGTATGTAAGCAATGCAATCCGTGGGTATGTCGTGTGTGTCACGGGTGCGGGATACAGCAGTGAAAAAAAAAAAGTTTCCTTATGTTGAACGATGGTGTAATGAGTGTTGGGAAAAAAAAAACCTTAGATACCATTAGGATATTAATAATCACTGATAAGTCCAGACATTTGGGAAATAACCAAGAGGAAGTGTAAGAAGCGTTTTGGTAAGAAAAGATACAGGAAGTGTTCCAAACCCTGTGAGGATTCGGGACAGTGGCCAAACCCTTGTATTTGAAAATAGCCCTATTGGGTTCAATATTGGAAAGTGGGTTGTGACAGAACAAGGAGAGAATTCAGGAGGCAGTCCCCTGAAGACTACAACTGCTGCCGAGAAGATAACTTATCCGGCTACTCTGAAGCAACAGAGTAGGCCCAGGGCAAGGCAGAGGGGTATCCTTGTGGGGATTGGCAAGTGCCTCCGAAGACTTCTAAAATAAAGCAGCTCCTTAAGCAGAACAACCCTCAACAAAATGAACCTCCACTGGCTGATTTTCAGCCAGCCAGGGGCCGGGTTGCTCTCCCTAATCCTCCTTACCTTACCGGTAATAATAGCAATAAAGCAGGGGAGTTCTCACCAACCTTTTAAATGGACCCTCTATCGATGGGAGGACCAAACGATAATACAACAACAGACCACATCAGGGTCACCTTCTTTTACTGTAACCTTATGCCAATTAGTTCAGATTGAGCCATGCCTTAACAAAATGGGATTTTATATGTGCCCCAGCACAGGGCCCTCGTATTGTAATACTCCAGGACACTATTACTGCTCTTACTGGGGGTGTGAAACGATTGCCTCAAGCTGGCCAATTCCTCCGGCAAATACTGATAAGTTCTTAAAGGTTGGATGGGGATCTGTAGGATGCATTCCTCCTTCGAACCAAGGCCGCCGACTAAAACTCGGTTATCCTCGCAACCGAAACGAGCGGGACAGTGATGGCGAGTATGAATATATATTCCTTAACATAACAAACCCTGAACATAGTGGATGGTTTGTTAGAAAAACCTGGGGAATGCGATATTATCGACCGGGTGCTGATAGAGGAAGCATGTTTCTCATAAAGAAAGAAGAAGTTAAACCGACCCCTCTAGGTAGGGAGACAAAGACAGTAGAGAAGGAGAATATAATAGTAATAGAGGAAACTGTCACTGAAGCCTTGAAATCTCTGAATATTGAAGCCCCGGAATCTTTGAATCCTCTATGGGGAATTATTCTGGCTGCTTATCAAACTCTAAACTATACTCAACCCAACTTAACCATGGGTTGCTGTTTGTGTTATAATGTTAATCCACCCTTTTATGAAGCTATACGGGATAATCGTCGGTATACCATAAACAAGGAGTCTATGCCTATTCAGTGTCCCTGGGAAAAGCAGAAAAGAGGGATAACTATGCAACATGTAACTGGAATAGGGACTTGTACAGGTAAAGTACCAAATTCCAAGAGACCACTTTGTGGCAATATCATACCAAGCCTTAATAAAAGCACAGGATATATTATTCCCCCGAATAGAACAAAATGGATATGTTCCAGGACGGGACTTACTCCATGTGTGTCTTTAAAAGTGTTTAACAGTTCCCGAGAGTATTGCATGTCAGTTACTATCATTCCAAGGATATTATATCATCAAGAAGATGTGATGTATCCTAAATCGATTTATTGGACTAGTTAAAAACCGTGTAGAGCGGGTACACCTTATGCTGCTACAGAAACATGGAACTGATGAAGAAGCTGAAATGACCTTACTAGCCCGAAAAGCGGTATCTCGATTTGATCAACAAATAAATGAGTAAAAAAAAAAAAAAAAAGGGGGAATTGTAATAAGTGATGGTCAAAATTTTTAATGTTGAACAAATCGAGTAGGATTCAATTGTATTATGCATATTATTGTAAGCAGTAACTGTGCTTGTGCGAGTTTGATTATGTTTTGTAGAACCTTGTAGTAGTAGTTAAAGACAATGCCATAAATAACAGGACTACCAGGTGGTGCCATAAATAACAGGACTACTGGATGGTGTCATAGATAACAGGACTCCCGGATGGTGCCACAGATAATAGGACTCCCAGATGGTGTTACAGATAACAAAGCGCTCGGATGTTGCAACAGATAACAAAAGTTCCAGAGGCGGAAATTCCCAGCACGTAAACGAACGCATAACGTATATAAGCACATACGAAAGGTTGATTTGGGGTGCCTGTTGGTGGAACTGAGCTTCCCCCGGTCACCCAGCGCTGTTTTGCCTAATTACCGCTTGCTAAATAAAATCGATTGATTGACGCAGAATCGATTTATTGGCTCTTATTTATAACAAAGGGATATGGATGTTGTCACCACTTACCAGATCTGTAAACACAGTATGCTTTACTCTCCAAGAGAATATTTTTAGAAAACAGGAAGGAAGAAAAACAAAGTACAAACCAACTTCATTACTGCATATTTAGCTAAGCTTAATCTTTGTGGTAGCTTTATTACAATTAAAATTGGATGAGTTTTTCTAAAGGTAAAAATGCAAATGCCATCTGTGGTTTGACTGCGTATGCACTGCACTATCTGTAATAGAGTCTGATGATTATTTTAATTTAGGCTACAGCATGTTTTTAGCTTTCAGTGAGTCTCAAATGCTTGTGATGGCAGCACAGAGATATGAAATGCCTGCTGCAGAGAGATCGTCTTCTAAATTTTAGATTTTCCCCTGGGTCTTGGCAACCTGAGGTATCTGTGCAAAGAGCAGTTAACTGATATTGTGGTTCCAGATAAGCAACATTTCCAGGGAAAAGGAATGGCGTCAGGGGTACTGTGCTCATTAGTTTGACCCTTGGGAAGCCTTGGACTGGAGAGTAAGTTCTGTGGGAGGAAACCTCTCTGAGCACCAATGAAGGTTATGGAGTAGCTCCAAGACCCAGACCCATTGGATTCACTCTTATATATGGGTGTAAATAAGAGTGGTAGGTTGTTTCCCACTAAAAGAAAAAATGTATCCTGGATCTCAAAAGAGCTGTGTATGGTGGAAATTGCATTGTTCAGGCTTCTAAAATCGAGAGCAGGGAAATATTCCAGAGAACTATCTCACATCAAGAACTGTTTTGGGTTGATGGACTACTGCTTGATTAATTTTGTAAATAAAGGGGAGTTGTTCAGATTAAGTGCAGGTACTAGACTAAAAAGGAAAAACTTGAGTGGTACTGAGATATATCAATATAAATCAGGAACTGTCAAGTTTTGTTATCATTACAATAGCAACAGAGCAGGTTATTTGAGACATGGAGATGTACTACTTACATAGCACGAGTAAAACTGAGTGATGAGATATGCTGCTCTCTTCCAAGGAAGTAGTCAAGCACCACGATACCAGTTCATTCTTGCAGTTGAGAGAAGAAAAGTCTTGGAACTGGGAATTTGGTATGAGATCTCTGCTTAACACGAAATTTTGACGTGTACAGTTAGAGCTACTTATTTATAAAGGCCCAAATTGGGCATGCCTGTTTAATGGGAACTGTAGCTATGGGTGGGTGTGGATGCTCATTTCTCTGCTTTAGTCCAGTATCCAGGTATTGATTTGGTCAGGATTCTTCTCCAAAGTTAAAGCTGACTGGGACCTTTAGACAGGGAGGGGGTCTACTCTCTTCTGGACCTTGGGGACTGGTAATATCATGGAGCTAAATGATTTTTTGAAGGAAAGGACTTCAAATTGATAGCAGCATGCTCGCTAGCTGTGGTAGGTGTTATTTTGGAGGACTGAAATATTTTGTGATACCTAATAACCACTGACATACAGAAACTTAGATTATCCAAGTTGTGTTTATAAAGTTTATACAAATTCATACAATGTATAAAAACATACATAGACTGCCTATTGTCACTGTATAGTACTTTCAAAACGTATCATGAGCAGAAATCTAGCTACTGCTCTGCTATGAAATGAGGAGGCATCCATGTGTTTCAACAGTAATTGACTGAAACAGACGTTGACCTCTTTAACTAGTGTTCTGGTATTTCCTGTAATGAATTCCTTTTGGCTGAGAATAACTGCTATTCTTGTAGCACTGTTGTTGACTTGGCTCTCGTACTTCATAGGCAGCTGCAGATGCCACCATAGCTATTTTCTTTTCATCTGTCCTTTAATTTGCTGTGGCAATCTGGTCATTTAAAACCTAAAAGACCAGCAAGAGAAATAGCCCAACTATTCCACAGGGTTCAGACTGATATTTCTTTCTATTCTGTTTCTTAGTAGTGTTTTATGACTGTTGATTCCCTGCACTGGTGTCCCATGGATTATTGGTCACTATTCTCTCTTTTTTTTTGTCTGAATGTGTATTTTATTGTTTTAGAGCCAGGAACACTAATATGGCCTGGCACAATGTAAATAGTCTCATGTGAAAAAACAAGGCCATCTAATTTGATTTTTCTCTTCCTGTGACATTTGCAAAGTGCAGTTAATTGGGCAAGAAACTCCAGTTAGGAAAAATCTTTCCATTAGAGTGGGACAGCCAAAAGCCCAGCACAGTCAACAGAGGTGTGCTGATTTGTTATTTGTTAGACAGGTGCTCCCCTGGCCCTGCCAAGCCCTAGAACCTATTTGGATGGTTGGGCTCATAGGGTGGTGATTAATAGGTCATACTTTAACTGGAGGTTGGTGAGAAGCAGAACACCACAAGGGTTTATCCTGGGACCTGTCCTGTTTTACATCTTTATCAATAACCTGGAGGAAGTGACATTGCACACTCAACATATGAGAAGATGACACCAGACTGGAGAGACCAGTCAATATGCTCAAAGGCAGGGCTGCCATCCAGAGGGACCCAGACAGGCTGGATGAGCAGGTCAACAGTAAACTTATGAAATTCAATAAGGAATTAAATAAGTCCTGCCCTTTGGAATGAAGAATGGATATCAGCAATGCAGGATGGGGACGGACTGGTAGGGGAGCAGCTCTGCTGAAGAGATCCTGGGGGCCATGTCAGACAGTGAGTGTCACAGGAGCCCAGAGTGCCCTGTCAGAAAGAAGGCCAATAACATCCTGGGTGGTATCAACAGCAGCATGGCCTGAAGGTTTAGGAAAATGACGATACCCCTTAGCCAGGCCACATCAAGATTCTGCATCAAGTTTTGGGACACCCCAAAAATAATAAAGGCATCAGTCAACTGGAGCAAGTTCAGCACAAAGCTGTTGAGATGGTTAGGGACTGTAGCACTCGTCCTGTGAGGAGAAGATGGGAGATGAGGTCTTGTTTGGCTTGGAGAGGAGACAGCTTTGGGGACACCTAACAGCAGACCCTGAGTATCTACGGGAAGGTCATCAAGAAGAGGGAATCAGGCTCTTCAGAACAGAGCATGGTGGGAGGATAAGATGCAACAGGCACAAACTAAATGAGAGAGGTTCAGACTGCAAACAAGCACAAGGTTTTCTTCAGGAGAATAGTCAAAACAGTAGCACAGGCACAGTTGTACAGTTCCCATCCTGGAGGGTTTTCAAGACCTGGCTGGATGAAGCCCTGAGCAAACTGGGCTGACCTAATGACTCAGCCTAGTTTGAACAGGTGATTGTATCCCTGCAGATCCTTCTAACCAGAATTTTCCTGTGGTTCTCTAGCGAGATGGCATCTATCACACAGCAATTTGCAATCTAATTTGAGACCAAAGATTACCACAGGGGATCACAAGAGATGCAAAAAAGCTGTAAAGCATTCTTGATCAGGTGGGAAACAGTAGTTTTGGCATCCAACAGCTTTACTGTTTTGAAAATTTAGATCAAAGGTGAAGTGTGGAAATTTTGAAAATTGTAGTAACTGTGACCCATAAAGACTGTGCATGGCATTTTCTTGACAAAAGTGTCAAACCAACCCTGTCTGAAGCAGCGTTGACTATAAACACTGGTGATTCCAACATATTCCAGTAGAGGGATGACTTCCTATCTGGAAGAGGTCAGTGACAAAAATAAGTCACAGCTGTTTTCTTGAGAGCTTGCTGCTTTCAGACACCAGGAGAAAAACCCAACATGGAATATATATATACTTTTCAGTTCACCTTTATCCTGATTTTTTTTTTCAATGCAGATCAAGCTGGGCTGCTTACCGTAATGATTAGAAACCTGAATTACTCTCTGCATCTTGATTTTGTGTTCCTATGTCTGGGTTTTCTAGTCCTATGGTCTCTAAGTGCTCTGTTTAAAATCATGCTTTCTAGATTAGCAATCACTGCATACAGCCTAAAAAATTAATCTGACTGCTCTAAGTCCTTTATAGAATGTTTTAAAGATGAAAAAAGGAAAGTTATTTGTATATATGGTAGTCATGTACACAAAATTTTGACCTCTTTAGTCAGAAAGGTTTTATACATTTAGGAGGATTAAAAATTACACTTTTTCTTTCTATTACAGCTCTCTCAGTCAACATTTCCCTTTAACATGGAAATGTGCAAAATTTCACAGTCTTCTTATCTCTTTGCTTGTCATCTGCCTCTCTCCAAACATATTTTGCACTTCCTCAAGCAGAAAATGCAAAAGATATGCCCAAATCTGTTAACAGAAAATGTACAAATCTCTTTTGCCTGTGTGAAATGTATTCACTGTCATAAAGTTCAACTGGTATGTTTAATTCATTCCACAAGTTTTAATCTGCTCATTTGACCTTTTTGGTATACTGTCAATAACACTGGTGCTAGAATAATGAATTATATCTATTCTAAGCACTGATTTATTGCCTTCGCAGTAGGTTTTGGGAAGTGTTATGTCATTCAAGTGGTATTAAAAGTGAACAATGCAGTGTTGTGGAGCAAACTGGTAAAAAACACCTTCAGTAAATCTTGGAGATATTGGAACAAATACTTTCTAAGGAGATTCATGAAATATTTCTCTCCTATAAAGAGAATTCTTCAGCACTTTTTTCCAAGGACTCTGCACCTTTTTATGAATCCTCATTTTCTTTTCTCATAGTCTCTCATCTATGCACTGGAGTTTGAGGTGCCTCAATTTTGTTATGTGTTCACACTAATGACCTAGTGTGAACTAGTATTTGAATAGAGTTGAAAAGATGCAAGAAAGCCTATGAGACTGTATTAGGTTTATGCAGCAAGGTTTTGGTATCTGAGGAGGTTGCAGGGATGGCCTCTGTGAGAAGACATCAGGAGCTGCCCCCATGTCCAACAGAGGCAGCTCTAAGCAGCTTGAAGATGGATCCGCTGTTGCCAAAACTGTGCCCATCAGCTGATGGTGTTTCTGCAAAAGATATTCAAGAAAGTGTAAAAAATGCTGTGCAGCAGCTGTGAGGTAGGGGGGAGAAAATGTGAGAGAAACAGCCCTGCAGACACCAAGGTCAGTGAAGAGGGAGAGGAGGAGGTGCTGCAGACACTGCAGCAGAGATTCCCCTGCAGTCTGTGGTGCCGACCATGGTGAGGCCGATTGACACCTGCAGTCCATGGAGGACAATGCTGGAGCAGATACCCACGTGCAGCCCATGGAGGACCCTACACTGATATGTCCCCTGCAGCGTGTGGAGAGCCTGTGCAGGAGCAGTCTCCTGGCAGGAACTGCAGCCTGTGGAGAGAAGCCCACACAGAAACAGATTTTCTGGCGGGAAGTGCAGCACTTGGTAAGCGGTTTTCCTGTCCTTATCTCAGTCCACAAGCTTTCCCATCTTATTTTCTCTCCCTGTGGTGCTGAGGACAGGGAGTGAGAGAGCTGCTAGGTGGGCACCTGGCAGCCACCAAGGTCAACCTACCACAGAGACACATGGCATATAGACACCATTTAAGATCCTGTTGGCGATAGGGGAGAAGAATGGACAAAACTTTAGAAAATCAAATCTCAGCCTGGTTCTGATCTGATGGATTTCTGATCTGAGTAAGGTCAGAAGACAGTGGACATTTAATAGATGATTAACGTATATATGATTTGTTGATCTTTCTTTCTAACTATGGAGATAGGTAGTTGTGATTGTTGGTAAATTAAAGAGTCTGCAATAAGAGGCACAGGCTTTATAAATTTACATGTAACCCAAGCTCAGAGTGGAGAGAGGTGTTGCCACACAGCCCATACAACTTCTTATTTTCACCCAGCATTGAATTAAGATTTTATTTTCTTTCACAACTGTGCAGTTGTAAGCAAATGCTTGCTTGTAGCAAGACGTTATTTATATCAACTTGTCATTGTGAGGTTGAGAAATATTGCTGCCTTCCCCTTAATAAATGTGATACCCTGTAGGACTGGTTCAAGATGACAAAAAAATTCAGGACTAAGATTAAACTGGAACCCAAGCTCCTGCAGGATCCCACAGCTGCAACGACGGTGTTGGGGTGATCTGGGTGCTGGCTCCCACTAATCATAATGAATAAAGCTGTGTTAATCTTTTCACTACATCTCTCTGCTGGATGTGTTCCCTGCATGAAGTAGAAATCCTGAAGGCAATAAAACAGTTAATCTCCTTTAAAATCTCCATGGTGACGCATCTGCATAGGAGGGAGAGCTGCGCAGAGGAAACCAAGTCAAAACCAATCATCCTTCCCTCTGCCTTCTGTGCCTCTTCCATGCCTAGCCTGGGGAGCTTTCTACATTGATAATATTGCACTTAAATAAGTAAATTTCCACCATAGTAATTCAAGATAAATACTATTTCCTCAGTAATCTGAAAAGTGCAACTGGACATAAATACAGCACAAAATAGCTTTAAAAAATTAAATCAACTTTTATAGTTGTACATCTGCATAATTATGTTTATACCCAGGTTTACTTATAAACACAGCGAAATGTATATATACATAGACAATATTATGTAATTTCATAAGTTATGTGAGACTATTTCAGATCAAAAATACTTTATCAAAAGTTTGTCCTTTCATAAATGTGACCTAAAACCAGTGTCTGTTTAAGAATAACATTTAAAATAACATTTTGATACCAGAATCAACATTAAAAATGTTATTGAAAAAAGAAATTTTTTAAAGCTCAGAACAGAAGTAAGGATCTTTGAGATGGAACTTTTTTTGTGTGTGTTCATTACAGATATGCACAGACCCTACAAGGTATGTGAGATGCTTCATGTTCTACTACTTGTTCTTTTGGTGTTTGGATTGACTAAATGCTGTGGTAAGAATCTGTGACAAAGGTTTATGCAGGCATTAGTTAAAATTAAATTTGTTTTGTATAAGCTACAAACTGTAAATTTTTATACGTTTTAAGGACAAATTAGTCTTCAGTCTGGACTTTATTTCTGAGTCCCAGTGAGATTTTAAGAATAAATCCAATGGCAGAAAACTAGGTGGCTATCTTTGAAAGCATTTGTATAATGATAATAACTGACATTAATACATATTGCCCTACTGGACCAATATCTTACCTGTTTTATGCCAAGAAGTTGTGGCTGATAGGAATTCTGGTTTTTAATGTAACCAGAAGATGATAGGTGGCATCATTTGTGGTAAAGTTTAAAATAATTGGAAAAAAACAAACCCTCTTAGAACACTTATGCTCACTTTCTGAATTTTTTTTTTTTTGGATACTTGGCCAGCTGTGCAGCATTGGTGGTTTGTGCAACTTGGTCCCGGTGGCATTTGGAAGTAAATGTCCCAGTTCTGTCCCCTGAAGCAGCACAGAGCTAAAGAGTGCATGGTGTTGGGCTATGCTGAGGGAGGTCTTGCTGGCTGTGCTGAAGGAAAATGGGCTCCAGATCATGCAGCCTTCAGCACACTAACAGGAGGGAATGAATGCTGCTGTCGGCATTACAGACACCAACGTGGTGAAGATTTTACAGTACTTGTGTACCTAAAGAAAACTTTATTTTTTTCTTCAGTGTAAGCACAAAACATTTTCATTCCAGCTCCTAGTGGACAACCAGCTGGATGCTAAAGAAGAAGGTGAGGTTTGTTGGTGCTACAGACCTTGTTTCAAAAGCTGAAAAGCATAGCTGGGCCACATCAGAGGCAAAGTATTTACATAGTATGACCAAAGAGCATCCCCTGAAGCTCTTCCAGCCACTTGAAAAACTGCAGCCTGATTTCCTCACACCCTTTCACTCTTCATAGGCTGACACAGTGGCAGAAGTGACAGGCTGCAGTTGATAACTTTGGGTACAACCAGACTAGATTTAATGAGGCCAGGATTTCAACCTCAGACCTTCATAACAATGAAGAAAACATCTGTTAATTAAAACATTTTATTAAAGCGTATTAAAAACTGCTTTGCCCTAGACAATGGCAGTTGTATGGAAACAAATTAGCTGTTTAGAATCGCCTGTTTTGTCATCCTCAGAATTTCGCCATGTTAGAAAATCCAGGGACTCCTAGAGTAAACCCTGATCAGATGAAATAACCTTTTGATCATGTTTGAAAGCTTGACTGTTCTTATTCAAGTAAAGCCACAGTTAGTGTCAAACCACAGAAATATTATCGGGTGCGATATGCACCTTCAGCTGAAGGAGATGAGGAGCTGATGAATCTCACTGTACAAGGTGTGACAGTGTCATAGCTGTCTGCAAAAGCTGGTGATAAAGACACTGGAATTCCTGAAATATAAGCAAGGGTAAGATTCGGTCTACTGCACAGTTATTCCTGGTCATAATGAAAAAAGAAAAACATAAAGTTCCCCTAGTCTTCTAGTTTGTGTTGAGTTTCTGAGGCGCAGATGGTTAGAAAACTGCCTGTTTATTTCTAAATTGATATATACTGTACTGAGACACAGTAAACATGAAAATCAATTATGCCATTCTTGCAGTACCCTATGAACTGGAGGAGTAGTCCAAATACAATGAGAGGAAATAACTGTAGAGATATCCTAGGGACAAAAATAATTTTAATTTACAACTCTATTTGTTACATACAAGTGTAGATATGTACTGACACAATGGAGAAGTAAAATGTTACATCAGTTTCAAAGTAAACTTTGTATCAAAAGATGAATTTTCAGGGAAAAAATTCAGGAAAGCCTATGCAGTTAAATTAGTATAATAAGAGTGGAATTTAAGACAATAATCACAGTCAGCTTTAGAAGGTCAGGAGACTTTCTTTCATTCCCTCCAGACAGAACATAATCCAGCTAGAGAAGGGAAAAATAGCTATGTGAAACTCCAATAAGTGTTTCATACCCCTGTAGGACTGTAATCTCCTCAGAGCAGAAAAAAAGCTGTGAACTTTTTTTGTATGTAACACCAGAGTCTAACATGTTGTGAATTGTTGTGGGTTTCTCAGGGGGGGTAGATTTTTAATTCTCAGGAATTTACTTTCCATATTTGAGAATAACTTTAATATCAGGCTAGAGAATAACATTAGGAAAATTAGTAGTACTTGTCTAATCAAATGGCACAAACCATTTTAACTGTGTGATTGTTAAAACTAGTGATATTTTAAAAGAAGCAAAGAATAAAGCCTGCTTATAGTGGCTGTAGACTAATTTATTCATGAAGACATAATAGCAGTCCCAAAACTTATGAAGCATTTTATTGACCTCCTATCTACAGAAGTGTGGTTAAGTCAAGCTTTCTTTGGAGAACACTTTACTGTACATTTGGGTTTAGCAACAATGCTTTCTTTTAGTAGAGTTAATATCAGTTATTCTGTTTGTAGCTATGAGTACGATTCAGGCTTTTCTTCAAAATGATTTAATGCTTGGACTTAATTCCCCTCTGAAACACACCCTAGAAGTGAAGTATGTGATTTCATATACTCCTAATTTATTGTTTTAAATGTAAGAGACATAATCTGTGACCCTCGATCTAGTGGCCGTTCTCAGCACCAGGTTCAATCAGCTTTGTTGGTGCCCACACCAGGCATGGTGAGTCTCTCTCACCAAATAAAGAGGAGACTTGTAGGACTAACCCTGAGCATATAGCTCTGTGTTTTGAAGGCGAGCCCCAGCTCCACCAGGTGGGCTGCCTGGTGTTTCTGGTGTATAACCAGTTTGCAGCAGGCATAGCCTACCAATCTCTGTAGGAAGCTCGTTATGAAGGATCTTAATTCAGGGTTGTGCTAAGCATGCTGCTAACAAGCACTGATACTATGATGGATATTGAGTAGCAATGTGGCAAGGGTGTTCAAAATGCTCCTGTGAATGCAACCGATCAAGCACTTTTTGTGGTTGTCTTTTTGTGGCTGTGACTACTGAAGCCAGATATGACCGTGAATCATTACTTGCTCTGAGCCTCCTGTGGCTCTGCTCTCTTATAGTAGACATTTATATCTCATTTGGAGCCAAAATTTAGGAATTATTTACTTTCTCCACGTTGAGGAGAGAGTGAGTCAGCAACTTTGTGACTGTGCTGTATAGAATTATCATACGCTAAGAGGAGATTAAAAGTGTCCTTGCTGTCTGTGTAGTGGCAGCAGTGTGGATTGTTACAGGTATTAAGTGCTTCTCATTGCATTTATCTTTTAACTGAAAATTTACAATATGGAAGACAGGTTAGCTAAAAGTGATTTTGGAAGTTCCTGGCACATAAATTTCAGAGAAGTGATCTAAAATATCAGAGAGACCTTGATTAAAAAAAAAAAAAAAAAGAGGCAAAAAAAAGCAGTGTGATAAATTCATACTAAGTGTAAATAATATAGTGGATAGTTCTGTTGGGCAGAAGGAATGCTCCAGTCATTTATCCAGTTGGCTCTGTTCTGTCTCTTACCACTAAGAGCAGCAAAGGTAGTTTGTGGGTAGAGACGGTTATTCTTAATTTTCTCCTCTTATCTTCTGAGCCAGTAATTAAGGCCATGATGTAGCAGATCACAGAATCATACAATCATTTTGTTTGGAAAAGACCTTTAAGATCATCAAATCCAACCATTAACGTAACACTGCTAAATCCACCTCTAAACTGTGTCCTTAGGAACCTCATCTACATGTCTTTTAAACCCCCCCAGGGATGGTGACTCCACCACTTCTCTGGGCAGCCTGTTCCAATGCCCAGCAACCCTTTCTGTGAATAATTTTTTCCTAATATCCAATCTAAACCTTCCCTGGTGCAACTTGAAGCCATTTCCACTTGGCCCATCACTTGTTACTTGGGAGAAGAGACCAATACCCTTGTGTCACATATGAAGACATCTGAACATAAGGTCACTGTAAGTTGGTATTCTATCCACTTTAGGGCAGTACCATTCCCTGTGTGAGAACTATCTGCAGGCTGCTCTCCCTGGCTAAATGTACCCCCTGCCAGGCTCCTGAGCATCCCATGGGAATTGCCCTTCAAGACCTCCTGAGCTGTGCTCCTGCCTCATGTGTGAGCAGGCAGGCAAGACTCGGACCAGCACTGACCACAGCAAAGGGATGTCTCTGGGGTCTTTGGATATCTGGGAGCCCCAGGAGACTACATCTAGTAGAGCTGTGAGAACATTCCAGGCTCTTCAGTCCAGCTACTCAAGAAACAAACTGGGTGCCTCAGGATCAGACGTGCCCGATTCAAGGATGGGAAGTGTTCTGAATTAATTTTAGTATTTCCCTTTTTGAAATAATTTGCTTTACTTCACAGCTTTTGTTAAGGACCAGGATCTCTCATTGTAATTTACTTTTCAGAATATTTTATAGGACATATTTTCTCTGTTTTCTTTTGCATACATTACCCTTTACAAAGAAATATTCCAGTTCAAGTCTGCTATCATTCTAGAGGATTACTCTTTTCCCCCTGTGATTTAAAAACGTCCTGAGATTCCTGCCTGCTTTTGAAATGTGTTTTTGTAAAAGTCCATATTCATTTCCATAATTATAAAAATTGTCTAACTAATCTATTCTGTTACTGATTACAGTTATATCAATGCTGGACAAAGAAAAAACAGCAATATCTACTTTTGCCAAAACTATTTCTCTGTTTCAAACTCATTTCCTGTTTCCTACTGATCTTGAAACTAATTTTCCAGACAAAGTAACTATTTATTGTTTTTGTAAAGTATCTTTTGCAAGCCTCTCAGAGATTTAGTAAAAATAATGTATGATAAATGTAACTAAAATAAAGAGAAGAGCTCAGTCAAAGTACTACTAATCTTGTCAACTGTAGAAATATAAAGGGTGCAAAAACGATTAAGTCAGAAAGAAAAAAATCAATGTTAACTCATGTTTTATAAAGTAACATGATGTTGATTACTTAGAGTTTAACCAAGCAGGCTAGTATAATTATTTTAAGATATGACTAAGGTATGACCTTTCCTTAGAACAGGTAGCATTTCCAAGTTGTTTGCTCCCCTTTTTCAGTTTGAGTTGCAAATCAAGGTAAAGCCAATGGTCTGATAATAGCATAGCTTTTCACATTGTCAAAATTGCATTTTAGATGGCCAGTGGCTGACACCCGAATGAAATGGGTGCAAATGCAAATGGTCACTTTTTGAAAAGTTTGTGCCAAGAACATGTCATTCTTTTCTTATGATGTCAAAAAGCTTGTCAACATTTACTTAGGATGAAGCAGCTTTCTGTTTTGCAGGGTTTCAGCACAGTGTCACAGCTCTCCATAACTGGTGGTAAAAAGCTTATAAAAAAAAAAAGAATTTCTCTTAGTCATGACTTTTCTTCCCTGAGGCAGTATCATACCAACTGATCTGGAAAGGGAGCAATAAACTTGCAAAGGTGCAGGAGTCTTTTGCTGTTTTTGTTGGGCCAATTATGTGTGTGAAAGAATTGCAGAAAATTTTCACTCCAGGTGAAGAGCAGGAGATACTTCCTGGCTTTCTGCCCTGAAACTGGATCTTGTTGGTTCACTGGTGGAAAACTGTGTTCTCTGCTCCAACAATAAATGGAGCAGTGGGCATTTCACATGCCTGGGCTCTGTGAGAGCTGTTCTGTGTCACAGAAGGAGAACGTATGCTGGGATCTGTCCAGGGGCAAAAAGGCCACCCATGGCTCATTTCTCCTGGCTTTGTCTGTGGGGCCTATTTTCATCTGCAACCAAAACAAAAAATTTCTGTAACCCACCTCCTTGGTTTCCACATGCAGCTCTTATGGGTAAATCAAACCACTAACTTTAGAGGTGCTAAACCAGCCAGTAGATAACAATATAAAACACCTATCAAGATATGACATGACAAGCTTTGCAAATTCAGCTTCTCTCATTGGTAGCTTAAGTGGCAGACCAAATAAGAGACTGACAGATAAATGAGCTGATACATGCTTAAGGAGATATGCACTCTAGTGTTTTACTTAAAATAAGTGACAATTATGGTGTCAGAAACATCTGTGTGGTAATTGGGGTCTTGTTCTTGTGTCTTTAAAATGGAGGAAAGGCTCCTCATTCTGCTTTCTCATCTATTTCAAATCATTCAGCTATGTGTCATAGACTGTTGCGTCTTTCCCAATGGTGGAGACCATAAATATTCTCATTATTGTTCTTCCTGCTCCTATTAATCAATCTTATTCCAGAAAAAAAAATGCACTTGTTTTTAAAACCCTGGCTTTTTCCATATTTAATGTTTATTTTCTACCTAACTTTGACCTTTTTACTATGAGCTAGCACCTCTGTTCCTTCACTAAATGGGCATTGGCTGTTCTTCAATGTCCTTGCCTCATTTCAATGCAGCTGAAATATCTGAGGAAAGAATCTTTTTATTATAGTAACAAAAAATGAGCCTTGGACGCTGAAACTCCTTTCTTCCTGATAAATATTTTCATTTTTACAGGGAATGTTTATGGTTTTTTTCCTTTCTTTGGAAACTGATTTTTCTAAACAAGTTGTTGTTCATACTGATCTTCATTGTTTACAGATAACATATTTTAATCCTGTAAATCATGGATAATACATTTTATTCATATTACACAAGCAGATTTCATTGTTGGGATAAAAAATATAGAATCATAGACTCATAAAATTATTTGAATTGCAAGGCACATCTAAAGATCATCTAGTCCAACTCCCCTGCCATGGGTGGCAGGGACATTTTTCTCTAGATCAGGTTGCTCAAAGTCCCATCCAATCTGGTCTTGAACACTTCGAAGGATGGGGCATCTACAGTTTCTCTGGGAAATCTGTTCATGTGTCTCACCACTCTCACCATAAAAAAATTTCTTCTTTATGTCTTATCTAAACCTACTCTCAGTTTAAAACTGTTGCTCCTTGCCCTGTCATGACAGACCCTGGTGAAAAGCCTTTCTCCATCTGTCTTATAAGCCCCATGGAAGTATGGAAAGGCTGCAATAAGGTCCCTGAAGCCTTCTCTTCTCCAGGCTGAACAACCCCAGTTCTCCAAGCCCTTTTTTGTAGGAGAGATGTTTTATCCCTCGATCATTTTCACGGACCTCCTCTGGACCTGCTCTAACAGGTCTATGTCTAACAGGTCTTTTAAAAAACTCTTAGGAATTTGTCATCTATAGTTATTTTTTTGGTTGATTTTTTTTCCTCATGACTGAGCTCATCTTCAAAGTCTTTTTTTTTTTTTTTTTTTTTTCCCCCACAATGACTCTCCTTTTCTATTTCCCTTGTTCAGACATTCTTCATCTTTTGTGGCAGCTAACGTCATCTTCCTCTTCTGGCAGGTGGAAACAGTGGATCATAATTCATCTTGCAGTCTCTGTCGTTACTTTGTAGAGATCAAGAAAATAGATTAGGTGATCACTGCTGGAAGACAGTTCTTTCCTTCTGCTGTTGCTATAATCCAGATCTTCAGTGGATTCCACTATGGGAACTTTTCTGTTTTGTTTTGTTTGTTTGTTTGTTTTTTGCATCACATTTATCTTGAACCAGGACAAATTTCTACGCATCTTTAATTTCTCTGAGGGCAGTTCCTACTTACAAAATCTCAACTCCATTGGAACTGGAGGGCAGGAAAACAGTTTTCAGAATGCTATCTTCTTTTAATCTCCAGCCACAGGAAATTGGTTAATTTTGAAGGTATGCCTTGACTGCAGCACCATAGTCCTATTGTGATACATACAGAATTCAGAGGGGGTAAAATTGCATTACTTGCTTTTAGGTAAAAGAACAAAACTAAACATCACATATATCTTTCTGTCTGTCTCTCCTAACGGCTTTTAAAGACATTGGACAATTTTAACTCAGCTTGTCAAAAGAATAATCAAAAGGATTTAATACATGTGAGATGAGTTTAGTGAAGTTGAATGGCTGGATGGAGAAGAGAGTGCACATTAGGAGCACCATATGAGGGAGAAGCTGAAGAGGAGGTTTTAAACAGGACAATGGACCACTATGATCATATATATGCCCCTTGGTCAATAGGTAGTGCCCTTGACCAATTAAATGCCTCAGTTAAGAGAATTTCTAGAACACTACCATAAATGACCACAAGCTCAACTAGGGTATAAATGAAGCCCTCTGAAAAGCCCCATTGAGTTGGTCTTCCTTGGAGCAGTGGGTCTTGAAGACTCTCCTCAGATCTGGGACACCATCTAAAGAAACTGCCTTGAGGACGGAGACACTTTGGTGAGTATTTATGTCTTCTGGGTACCCTTGAAAGTCCTCATTTTTTTTAATGAATGAGTAAATGTGCATTTTGAATCATTATGGTAAAGATTTGGAATCTGCTGATTCTGAATCAGTTTTGTAGCAATTGAACTCCTAACTGGTATGTGAATCTGTGTTTCGTAATGTTGTCAGAGTGCTAGAATGATTTTGGATAAACCCTGTTTCTACTTGGTTCTCTGCTAAACAATTCTGGTTAGATTTAAGTCTGTTTGGAGCTTATAGTCTGCCTAAATTGATGTTTGGGATGCTTCCACAACAGAGTTCTTAAAGTTCTCCATGATGATCACTGACTTGGCTTGGCTTAAGAGTGATTGTCTGGGTCACAGTGCCCTGTACACCTAATTCCTTCCAAAGCAAGTACACTTAAAAATGTACTATATGATGAAGTGTTTAATAAATTTGTGTTTTCCAAATGTCAGTTTGAGCATCATTTATCCACTTGGAACAGTGCATTTTTGCCAATCCGTTACTGCCTCTAAGTCTGTGATTGAGCGGTTCTCTGGGAATAGCATGTTGATTAACTTCAGTAACAACACGTTCTGCATTTTTCTCTAGACTGAAAGCACGTCATTTCTGTAGAATATATATAAATTAGGCAGGCTATTATGTTGGTTTATAGCTTTGCATTCTAGATTAGCCATGAAGATTACGTTAGCCTCATTGCAAAATAAATGTTTGTTATGTGCACATTTTTTTCTAGTATTAAAAAATGCCACTTGATATCCATCCTTGGTCTCCCTTTCAAATTTTAAATACTTTATTTAATCATGTTCATAATCAAAACACGCTTGAAAATAATAAAAAAATGCTTCCACACTAAATGAATGTTATTTTCATTGGACACTTATGCATGGTGGTAAATTTATGTAGATTCAATTCAAAGCACTCAAATACCAGTGTAACTGTCCTTCCAAATTCAGGTTTTTTTCTTAACAGCAAAGAAGCAATTCACCAAATTCTTGTGAAAACTTACATGCAAGGTTTTCTGCATAACAGCTAAGTGAAAAGCTGTCTAAGGATTTTTTTAAATAGGCATGGTATGCAGTTAGGAAGAATTTAGTGTAGAAAATTTCCATCTTTCATGTACTACAAATTTATTTTTCTACATTTTCTAAAACCTATAAATATTGGAAATTACAGATACAGTCATGATCTTGATGCAGTCAATGCATGTTTTTCTGTTGACTGGAAAATGGTCAGGATTTTCCCTTTATTTTTACTTTATCTTTTATTACCTCAGTTTTATTAGTCCTATTGGCTACTGTAAATACTTAGCTGGTTTGTGAAGTATTATCTGTTTTTTTCACCAAATACATTCTTAGGCCAAAGACCACAGGATTTTGAGAAGACTGGTGGGGAAAGACAGAGGAAGGGGGAACAAGCCTTTAACTCAGGGTAGATTTTCTGCTATTTTGAACAAATCTCACTTTTATTAATGTCAAAAAAAAAGTTAAATTCACAGTGATGGTGCTGAAGATATACATGAGCAACAAATGTTTATCAAATTGATGGTCGTGGCTGAGACAGTGTACTCTCATGGCTTTAGAAGGTTTTTCCATATCAGCTTTCAGAAAAGCAGGTAACAGATGGGGGTAACAAATAGGGTAACAAAATGACCCCAACAGATTAACAAGGATAGTACCAGTTGCACTGCTGAGTACCTGCAGACATTAAGGCAGCAAAATCACTTAAAAGCATAGGGCTTCAGAGGATCATTTTTTATAAGTCTAATTTCAATTTATTTGGGTGATTTACTCTAAAGCATCTTTTTAAACAATCAAAAACAATCAAACAAAACCCCTGACTTATTAAATATGATTGTAAAAGAGGTTAATTTTCTTGCCCATCTTTCAATAAGGTGGAAAATTAGTAATTTTATGGTATTTCTTACGGACTCCTGAATTAAAAAGGCAACATGGAGGAAAGCATGAACACAATTACTGAATAGTTTTGCTTGTGAGTTGCCCTGCTGGACATTGCTTGTAGAATAAAAAGATGAGCAGTAAAATAGCCCATAAAATGGCAGTAGTAGTAATTCTCTGAAGTCTCACCTGGACAACCTTGAGACTTGGGTTTGTTCCAGGCCAGATGAAACAAAGCTTCTGAAAGTTACTGTCCTATGGCTGGATTTTGGAAAATCTTGGGGAGATATCATTCAAATCTTTGCATTTTCAGCTGGATTTATTCTATGTTATTCAATTATTTGTGTGCTGACTGGATATGCTATGAAAGAAATACTGAAGTGGAATAGGCAGAAAAAAGTATTCAGGTGATCAAAACTATGATGTTTACTCTCTCTGTTCACAAGCTAAAAAATAATTACAGGCTTCTTTTCTGGACTCCACTCTCTCTACAGAGATGATAATTAAAAACCATTTTTTCCATGTACAGTTATGATGTCTTGGTTTAAATAAAGGCAGTAGGCAAACAGCCAGCTGTTTTTGTCAGCCTCTACCTTTTCCCTTGTCCAGTCTCCCCAGCCTTATAATCCTTCTTTCCTTCCTTTCCCTCTACGCATCTCTTTCTTTTCCTTCCACTACCTTGGCACTGGGTCAGGACCAGAGATGAGCTGAGAGCTCATCCTGCTGAGAGCTGGAGCTGAGATTGCTGGGTTCAGCTGGAGTCAACCCTCTTAGAGTGAGCAGACTCTGTGGAGACGTCAGTTTCCTGTGGCCTGACAAGTCTCCTCAAGGCACTTACTAAGGTGACAATTTTTAAAAGCTTTCAACATAGCACCATTTGGAGAAATTTCCATATGAGGAGTACTCTTGTAGTTCAAGGTGATTCCGCTCTGAAAAACATGAAGTCTTGCTACTAAGACGTGTTAGTCCCAGGGAGCCTCAGCAAAATGACAAAGTAAAACCAAACTGCCTAACCTTGTTCTGCATAGTGGATGAATGCTTTTCTTTGCCAATTTCTGCCAAAATCATTAAGCTAATGGCCACATGAGGAAAAAAACAAACAAAGCCCCAAAATATCAAATAAACAAAAAACCCAAAGCAAACACCAACATATCCAATATTAAAAGTTTGTCTGAAAATTGAAAAATAGTGTCTCTGAGAGGACAATGACTGAATGTCTCTACATGCTGCAGCAGTAACTTCTTCAAGGCTGATTTTAAACCCCCTGTCAATAGCCCGCCTCGGGGGGTTAAGGGTAGGGGCAGGAGGAGACTTTCTTTGCTTGTTGTAGAGGGAGGTCACCGATGTGTCTCCAGGAACTGCTGTTGATGCCTTTTTGTTGGCTGCTGTTGGGCAAGGCAGGTGGAGCCACAAACTTGTGCTTATTTTGTGGAACTTCATGATTCAGCAAAGTGGCTGCCAACTAATTGTAGCCATCAAAGTCATTGGGAACATTTTTCAATGGAAGAATTTTTTTCAATGTTCATTCTGTTCTTCTGGTTGGAAGCATATTTAGGTCAGAGACAGTTAAATATACTTTTAAAATATTAATTCTGGGAGTGTCCTCCTTGCTAGCCAGGCATTACCTGTCTTGTGAGTTTGGCAATTTTTAACTGTTAACAATTTGACTTTACAGGAGAAGGGGAATGATACTGTTGATAAAACTGTAAAAATCTCTCAGAACTGTAAAAAACTTTCAGAAGATGTTTAATGTTGCACATCAGTGCTTTTTTCTCTTTTCCTCTTTTTTTTTTAATATATATATATGTATAACTATATTTATACTGCATAAATTAAATACTTGATGGCTGTGTAACACATTTTTCTTCTTGAGGCAGAGTTTGTAAGCTCATCAGCTTAGGACAAATTTGGTAGTGCAGAAGCTAAAAAATCCAGACAAGCTATTCTCCTACTTTATTTCAAATTGTATCTTCTACACATGCCTTTGTCTGTATCTCAAAATGCAAATGGGTGTCTAGTTGAGATTACGTTTGGATCTCATGGTGAATAGATTAGTAGTTACATGTTGAGAATTTAGTTACAGCAGAATTGATTGAAAAAGAAATACTTCTTTTCTGCTGAGTGTAAAATGAAGAAAGAGAAAAGAAGAAAACTAGAAAACTTTCTTAAAACTAAGAACAGGAAAGGTTTAATACCAGTGCAGTCTGGGGAGATGATCATAGGAGGAAGGATAGATCCACCTATAGAGTTTTAGGAGCAAAACTATGTGAATCTTCTGTTGTAGAGCAACAGCTGTGCAGCCAACTACTTAGCAGGGAATAAATTACTTTGGAGCCATTTTTCAATTCAGTTTTAGTATCTGATGGAATTTTAAAGTCCCCAAATTTGAATTCTCCCTGAGAGGGGTAAATTACAATTTGGCAGCTGTATTCCATATCTATGGTGGTTGCACCTTATAGACATATCAATGTCAGAATTAAATTTGTCATGCTTTCTTATTTTCTGGTTTTTGTATTTCTTGATTGCACTGAAAATATTATAAGGTGAAACCACGTTGAAGATTTGCTCTCTCTTATGTATCAGTTCGTACTTCTAAGAGATCTTTTTCAAACCTCAAAGATGTACAAAGTCTTATCAAAATGTAGGTTTGATAAGATCATGTACAATTAATTTACCTCCTGGGAATTAAGATGAAAACTTGAAAGGCATTTTTGTATTTAATAGTTGTAATTAGTTGTTGCTTGTATCTTTCAAGTGAAAGCAGCAATGCAAGTGCTAATTATCAGTTATATACGTATAAAGTATACACTTTTATTTGTGGAAACAGGGTTTTTTAAGGACTGGTGGCTGAGGCAATAGTCAGCTGCTAGTTCTGCTGTTGCTCAGTTTCTGAAATTATTCTGATGTACGCTAACTAATAATTCCTTCTGTTGTAAAGTTATGACACCAATCAGATATGGATTTTAAACCCATGAAATACATATTGGTCCAGATTTGAGTGGCTCACATAATCCCTTTCCTTCTCCTGCATGGTAAAGACATGTATTCAGACTATGAAAATGACTAATTTCCTGAATATGCAGGTGGTGTGAAATACTAAGGACAGGTGTTTCCACAGGATATGGTGCTTTTATTTTCTATACTTCTTATTGATATGGAATCAGACAAAAATAATCCACTATTTTTGAAGACCTGTCCTGTTGGGCCTTACTATAATAACAGGGCTAATTGGACCAGCCTCTCTAGTGGGCAGCTTTTGATAGAGGCAGACTGTTCGACTCACAGAGGGTTCACAGGTCTGATGCATAATTAGCCAGTGATATTAACACAGAGATAAAGCTTTAGGAAAAGGAACGACGGGAATGCTTGCAGAAAGCCCAGACACACAATCTGGTAAAGGAGAGAATAAGTAGAGGAAGAAAAGTAGGGACTTTCAAGCCCGCTTCTGGCCCTCTTATTGATGCTTTCTGTATGTCTGGAAGCACAGGACAAGCTTTATGTGTTTTCTCCATTTTACACACGGTGAGGATTTTTCCTGTACTCACCTCACAGCAGTACTGAGGTGCTTAAGCAGTTTGTAAAACACTGTGTTAGAATTAATCAGAATGTGCAAAATGCAGAAAGTTCCCATCAACAATGGCATTTCCATTCTTCCTCCGTGCAGGGCTGGTTCAGACAATTTTGTTGGCAGAATGTATTTGATCATGTCCAGTTATGCATAGAACTAGGTTCACAGGGAAATAAAAGAAGAATTGGGGGATTTAAAAATCCCCTACCTACCTGGACTTAAAATTATGATGAAAAATATTTTAGGACTGCCAAAATCCATTTAGTGCATTACTATAAAAGAATGGGGAGCAGTCAGAGGGAAAGCAGTAGCTGTGTGTGTATATGGTACATAGGTTCAAAACCTGTTAAACCTGGATCCTATCCCAGAAACACCTTCTCTCTGGGAGGAATTATTAATCTGGAAATGGTAAAGTCTTACGTACCCTTTCAAGTGACGAAATCTGAAAAAGAACCATATTCATGGATATAGCCTGCAAAATGATAAATAAAACTGTTCTTCAATTTGTTGAAAATAAGTTGCTGCAGAAATGGTGCCTTGTAGAAACTTCACATTATATAGATAAGATTACTATTTCACCTGATTATCAGTATTTTATTACTTCAGGTATGCAGAGATGGCTGAGTTAAAACAGATTATTGTTAAATATTTATTTTATTTCTTTATGATTTTTTCCTTAATATACAGTAGTTTGGTATAAAGTACAAGCCCATGGGGTAAATCAACAGCTACAGAGTAGGAATTACAGGGAGAATGGGTGACCAGGAAAACCACCAGTCTGAATGGAGGACTAACAGGTTAAGGCAAACCACAGATGTATAATACTAGTGTCAGCTGAAACACACCATGGGTCTTCAGATTAATCACAGTGCCAAGGGACCGCAGGCTTTTTGAGCCAAACCGCCAGCTGGTAGTTGCACAGTAAAGACTTATCAAAGCTGTGTTACTTAGAAGCCTCCATGGCAACATCCACAAAAGAGGACCTTCACCTAAAACCCGACATGCCTACATGAAGTATTTCCAAGGGTGGTGGGACTGATTTTGCCCTTGGGGCTGGGCTGAACAGCAGGGGTGACCATGGACTCTAAAGATCACTATTTTGCTTTTGATTGTTTGTTTGTCTGTTTGTTTTGCCATAGACACTCAAAAAAAAGAGAAAATCCAATTATAAGAACAGTTTATCTGCTTCCCCCCTGCCCCAAGACACTTATAGAAACCCAGGAATGTAACTCTTTGCAGCAGCCTTGGGCTATTTCCATTTCTTTTTTTTTTTCAGAGGCAACAAAGGTACAAGAGCAGAGGCCTTCTGTGTACTTTCAAATGGTTCATTCTCATATTGTCCAGACTACATAGAAAATCTGGAGTGTCACCTCTCTTGTAGAAGAATAGCTCTTCTCTCTTCTTTATTCCTGTTTGGTTCCTAACAGCTGGTTCTGTATTTTTCATATTTCTGATAATGGAAGGAAAGTTAATGACAAGAGGTATCCTGCATTATTCTGAAAAACATAGAGAAGAACACCTCATCATGATCCTCTGAATGCAGTAGACCTGTCTACTAAATCCAGACCCTCGTTTCCTTGTAACCAGGATTCATCACCACGATTGTCTAAGGTGATCTCTGAAACTCTCTTCTGAGGTGGCGTGTACATGGTGATTTCTGAAACAATACCTTGTGGGTCACTGCCAAGCAGAATTAGAAGGATATAGATTTTGCAATGATGCAATAAATATTTTAATTGTGACACTCACCTGCCTGTTCCAGAAGAGTAGGACATAATTTATCTTGAAAATATTTTTCTTTATAACTTTTGTCCTCTTCCATATCATTTTAAAAATAATAAATGATAAACATATCTTGCTAGAGGACCCATAATTGTGTCTGAATTTATAGCTGACTGCTAACACAATAAATTTAATCTGAATAGTTCTTAAGACTTTCATAACTCTTCATCAATTTAAGACATAGATTAAGCATTCTATATGCATTGTGTGGCTTTAAACTATACAACATCCCATAAACACTTGGTAAAATTAAAGGTAAATATCATTCAAAATCTACAGCTAAAACTTCACATTTTAAAAACTGATGTAAGACATTCAGATTCGTACCTAAATATTTAGTGAGATTATTTTATCATTTATGTTGAAATATTGGGTTTATTACTAGAATTTACAGCTTAAATTGATACTAACACCTTAAATGTGAATGTTCTGGATAAAACCAAGCACATTACTGGTGGGACCCAGTAAGGACAAGCTCACCTGACCAGCATGTGGGAGATCAAGACAGTTATTATATCTGGTTTGGAACAAGGAGGTGAGTCTTGGCTTTCTACATGTCTAGTAAAAATTTTGGCTACTAGACTAGAGACTAATCTGTGTCTCCCTGAATATTTGTTTATCTACAATGGACTGACTCCAATATGAAAGTCTAAAGCCTAAAGATGAGTTGTTTCTGTAACCTTAAGCACCAACCCATTTGCCAGCCTCAGCTGCTGGGGCTTCCTTTCTCTCACTCTCCCTGTATGGTATATATATTCATCCACGTCCCATCTTTGGCAGCAATAAAGTGCCATCAAAATAGACAGTTTCTACAAAAATTGTGTTCAAGAAACTCTGAAGTGTCCGATGGGTTATTTGCAGATCTTGAGCTCTTCTGGCTTGAGGAAAACCTGCTATACAAGACAGTTATCTTTGTGAGCACATCACAGGACAGTCTTGGGGAATTTTTTGGTTGTGCAAAATTACTTAGAGCTATTGGATGGCACACCTATAAAATGTGTGTACATTCTGTTTACCTGTAAGTACATTTTAGGAGTAATACCAGTTTTAGTTATGATGCAGATTTTCTTAGAAATTGTATATCTGCATAAGAAGCTCATTGCTGGCTTCAGTCCCCCTAAGGTGAACATTTCTCAGGAGGCTTTCTGTTTAGGATGCAAATGAGACAAAGGGGTGCATGTTGTGAGGAATATTACAGGCTGTATGCATGTTTTGTGTTTTCTAGACCTCATCAGTGATTTGTTTGTGTCATAAGAAATAAGCACTTATATGCATGTTTAATACCTTATTCTTTAATGGATAAACCACACATTATTCCATTTTTAACAGCCAGCTGTGTAAGATGCCTGGCTGGCCAACTCTCCCTGCTGGCAGAAAGCAGCGGTTTCTCCCACTTTGCATGACAAAGCAAGTAAGAAGCCACAGGCAGTAAAGTGTCTTCACTTAAAGCATGCTATTGAAACAACAAAATACAACCATTGGGCACTAAAATGAAACTATCTTTTATTGAGGTTTCAAAGGATCTTTGCATTTACTAAAAAAAATTCCTTCAGTAAGTAGAGCAATTAGCAACCTAAAGCAATTAGTAATCTTCTTTTGCCACAATTAAAAAGTACTTTGGAAAATTAGCTGGTACGGCATTCTAATTTATTCAAATAAAAAAGAACCGCCTTAGTGCCATTTACTTTATGAATATGCTGATAATTTGCAATAATAGGCGGTTTTACTAACAGCAAAAGAGGTGAAATCAGAAAAGGTGAAGACAACCCAGTCACATGGTATACTTCAGTGTAACGTCTAAGCCTTTGACGATTTTCTTTGTTCCCCTGCCAAAGTCTTAATTTACACTGGATGTTCCTTTTTGGTGCCACTTGCTCGCAGTAGTGACACCTAGTCAACACTTCCTCCTTCTGTAGGTTTTGTTCAGGTTCTATTGCTCTTGGAATTTTCTGTGCTACACTTCTCTAGGGATTTTCTTTTCCCTCCTCTCCTCGTCTTTTAAAAATAAAATTTTTAGCCTTGTATTTTTACTCCATAAGCATTATTACTGAATTCAGTGGCACTACACACAGCAAGTAATGGCAATAAAATGTGGTTTTGGTATTTTATGTGACCCACTTAGTACTTTTATAAGTGAAGTATGAATTTTCCAGTTTGATACCCAACTTGGCTGTAAGTAATGGACAAATTGATCCCGGACTCATTTTCTTCTTGCATCCGTTATATAAACAAATGTCTCCAAGGGTGTACTCCCATATGCTGCAAAACATTGGCACGGGTTTTCAGATTCATTTTCACACTTAGTAATCTACAGTTTAGTAACAGCATCAAACCTTGGAGTGTAACAAGCCCGTTTGTCTTCTTTGTGGTATTTTATTCACGAGCTGAAACGCCTTTTTGCCTTTCTTCTAACAAATATTGCTATTTCACACGCTGAAGCAAATGGCTGCGAAAGGCTTAAAGTACGTACCTTTCTGTCGCCCGAGGCAGCTGAGTAATTATAAATACAACCACGGAAAAAAACCGAGTAGGGGTACACGATGGTGCAGGGCAGGGGGAAGAAGGGAGAAGGGCTGTGAAGGGTCCCCCCCGCTGCCTGCCGCCCCGCACCGGGCGGCGGCTGCCGGGGAGCCCGGCCCAGGCAGCGAGGGAACGGGGCGGAGGCGGGAGCGGCCGCGGCGTGTTGGGCGGCGGGCGCGGGGCTCAGCGGCACCGTGTCGGGGCACCTGCCCCCTCTGCTGTTCCTTCCGAAAATAGCGCTGAGGGCCGGCACGGGCTGCCTTCTCCCCGGGGGCTCTTTCTCCGTCTCGTACAGGGCTCATGTGATTTTTTGTTTTTTCTTACCCCCCCGGGGTGTGCTGCGGCTAAACGTGCTCTCTCTGCAGTTTGACAAATTTTGGGCTTACCCCCGCCACTTGTGTTCACGTAACTGCTTGCCAGTTCTTAACCCTTTGTTCAGTGGTGCCCAAATAAACCCCAAAAAACAACTGAGGGTTTGATTTGTATCATGTGTACATATGTATTTAAATAATTCCTGTTCAATGTCATTCCTGCTCCTCCACTGAAGAAAGCTTTGTCCTCCACACTTGATTTTTCTTGATACTCATCACTCTTAGCATCAGTGCTAATACACTGTTCACTTCTACAGCTCAAGTAGGTTCTGTGTGGTATCTACTGAGCAACTAATAGGACTCAGTGGGGAAAAGAGAAGGGGGCTTTAGCCTTCACCACTCTATCCTGGAGTCAGCAGAGACCGGTTTAGTAAGCTGGTGCAGGCACAACCCCTATTCAGAGAGCTAAATTCACCCCTCCTTTATCACAATACTGTTGTGTTCAAGCAATTATTTATGAAGGAAGGTGCGAAAATCAGAAGGCAATGGAGGTGGGAGGGACAAGGTTTAGGAGGTGTGTACAAAATTTGCTTTTCTCTAGCTCCAGCTACATCATTTGCTTTCAGTCTGATTCTTACTTCTGCCAGGCATCAGAAAAAGCGAACAAACTATTCTAAGTCTCAGACAAAGAAGAGTAAGATTTAGGTATCATTGGCATATAATCAACACAGTTCTTACCTCCTGAAAATGAATCATCTTTCTTGTCAAAAAGGTGAAGAGAAGGCTCTGCAGGAGCTTGAGCTCTTTGGGGAGAAGTCAGTATTTATCTCACACAATTCACAGGGACTGTACCAAAAAGAAACAACCAGGCTAATCTTAAAGTGACTTTTATTCCCATAGAACTTATCAATGAAATCAACAGCATCTCATGTAAAAGTACCAGCTACTGGCATAACTGCACTTCCACATGTTGGGAAGCCAATGTACTGTGAAAGATGAATAACTGATAGTGCCCCACAGGAGAAGTAATTGTAAATAATAATTAGAGATACTTTGTTTTGTTTTGTTTTGTCTTGTTTAGTTTAAAAACCCCATCTGTATCAGGTGATCTGGTCTGTAGAACAGACAACTGTATCTGTTCTACAGATATATGAGGAATAACTTTATCTTTTAATGAAAGGCACCAGAAGTTTTTCTTCAGCCCATGTTCAGCCACTCTCAGCATCCTTGCATCTCCTCTGGGAGTCACAGGTACAGCCTGCTCCAGAAATGTGGGAAGATACAAAACTTCCAGCTGGAGACCTCAATGAAATGAAGTGCAGGGAAGATGGCAAAGTGGTGACCTGCTTGGAGAGCTCTGCCACTTCTCCAAGGTGCTGGCCTGTGTGCCACAGCTGGCTGGGGCACAGCAGTGTGACAGCAGAGCAGAGCAAACGGCCTCCCATTATGAACTGCTGGACTCCTTAATCCCAACCACCCACATCCTCACTGCCAGTTTGCTCCTGTTTGTACGACACCCCTCCTTTTTAAAGTCCTAGAGTCAGAAATCTTTCAACATCTGCCCAGCGCCTCCCTACAGCTGGCAGTTTGATAGTGGCTGTTGTCACCCTGCCCTCCCAAGCACTTTGCGGTGGAAGATGGATGTGTCTTGAGACGGGTCACATAGGCTGTCCTGGTTCTCAGGGTTTCATTGGGTTGGTTTCTGAAAGTGACAGCGGAGAACTGTATTAGAATTTTCTATTTTTTTTTAAATGTAACATGAACTTCTATCATCTACAAGTAGAAGAATGGAGCACAAGTTTTAATGCTGAATATTAGTCTGCTGTGACCAAAACATGCGTACAAAAACTGTTTGGGAAGAAGCATTACATGTACTTTCTTGCCTCTCTTTTCCCTTCTTGCTTGCCCTTGCTGGTCTTCAAAGAGGTTAAAATACACTATTTCCCAAGAGCTGTGTTCACACAGAGAGCTAACATTTCTGGATGCAGAGAGACAGGAGAAATTTGTTTCCCTGGCAACTGGAGTCACCAGAAAGCATTTCCAGCATCTCCTCCCTTTACTCAGGTTTGCTATTATTGTAGCCTTTGGTCAATCAGGTAGTAAAACCAATTACAAACTTTAAAAAGCATCTTGACAACCTGCTTCACTTAACCCATCTGACCTCCCTTCCAGTCTCTAGAATAAAAAGCGACCTCTACGAATGGCCCTGTGTCAAAGTACCCAGTGTTACAACTCATGGTTGAACTTTGAGGCCTGCTTTCTTTTGAAAATGTAACTTGAACTAGAAGATGTCATGGTCTTCAGGGTAACAATGGTGGCAACTAAGCAGCTTTCACTTGAAACCTGCATGTGCTGGAGAGATGGAGCTGGGTCTCGGTAACGGCGCAGTGAGCAGGTGCCACGCAGAGTCGTGCTGGTGATTCAGTGCAGTTCATTCTTACGTCTGAGTCAGGGCTGAATTAATGTCCCGGCGCATTGTTAAGGATTTGAAGCAGTATGGTGATGGGAGCAGCTCTTTATTTAGTTTTTTTTTGTAATAAAAAGGACAATGCTGAAGCCCTTTTCACCTTTTATTGTTAAATATCACATATCTCACTCTCTCCATGTTCATTTTTCATTCAGAGAATTTCACTAGAATTGCAAAAGAAAAAACTTTGCAGACACAAAATTCCCTATTTGTTGTTGTCCTTCAGTGTAAATGTAGCAATATGGTGTAGCTGATCTGTGAATGAGGGAGAGAGCCTAGGGAAAAAACGTTGTGTAAATACACATGTGTTGTAGTGCCTAGGTATTGAACACTGAGTGTGGTATTTCTTTACCTTTGAGGACTGAAATTTTCAGCTTAAACAATGTTCCCTTAGTATAGGATTTGGTATATAGTTTTGCATTTTAATGAAAAAAATGTCCAGGTGATTTCTGTTGTCTCTCCCAAAGTCCAGTGAGGGAACTCTGACACTACAGTGCTGAAGTGAAAAATTCTGGGGATGTGTGAACCACAAGTTTGTAGCAGTGTTGGAGGAAAGTTGTAGCTGAGCAGTGAGACTGTGCTTGTGTGCTCTCTGTTTTCCCTAAATCTTTCCTTGCTTTCACTTGAAAGAACAGGGCCTTTTATCTAATGTGATCCCCCTGAGGGAATAGGGACTTCTGGCATTGGTGTGTGGACAGACCATGTTAGGTCACCAACAAACTCTTTCTTTTCAAACCCTGCTTTTCTGTAGGACTATTGGGAAGGACAGAGGGGCACTGTGTAGTTATGTGTTAAAAGAGAGGAAGATGGTGGTGAAACATGGTTCTTCCACTGCCTTTGTTTCTTCTCTTTATATCATTGCAGATGTTTCCAGTACCTGTGGTGAGAATGGTTACTAGTGATAATCCAGATACTAAAGTTTTCATCAAGAAAGCAAACACAAGAAAGGAAAAGTTTAGTTTTAATAGATTATATTAATTTGA
Source organism: Columba livia (assembly GCF_036013475.1). Taxonomy (NCBI): domain Eukaryota; kingdom Metazoa; phylum Chordata; class Aves; order Columbiformes; family Columbidae; genus Columba; species Columba livia. The sequence continues at coordinate 121,039,676 of NC_088603.1, read as the reverse complement.
CTTGATTTTCAGAAGAAAAGGCATTTCTCTAGCCCACATGTTTTCTTTCTAGTGACTTGCAAAGTCCTACAGCTACCAGGAGCCAGAGTTGAGCCTCCAACATGGAGCACACATAGACAGAAAGCACCAGAAAACTTAAATGTTGCCTCTGACTCACTCTATAATTTCCAGTGTTGTGGTCGAGCACCATCTCATTCTGGTCCCATGTAGCTGCAATGCACACTCCGTTAAGGTTCAGTGAAAATAGCTGTGACGACATCTTTTTTGTGCTAACTCTAAGATCACTAGAGAGTTTTAGTACAGAATTTAGCCAGAGAAAGAGTAGCTTACTGTCCAGCCACTGATGCTTGAAAAGCCTTAGAGTCTGCTATCAATCTTACTGGGCTTTTTACATGATCTGTGCTTTAGATTTATGCAGAGAAATAACAGACTTTTCTTCCTCATGTAGAAGTTTCTGATCCTTTGGTAGCAATTGTAGAGTGACAAACTATTTCTTCTTTCTTCCTCACTTCAGCCTAACCCTTAGATTCTGTTTTATTGGTTATTTTTCAGCTGTATATGCTCATATTTAAGGTACTTATCCAAACAAAATGATTGCTCATAAGAGATGAATTATCAATGAATGCTAAAATATTGTTATCTTACAGTTCTCTATGTTTTATTTCTGGAATACGGAGAAGTCCAGGAAAATTGTTAATAAGAAGCTGAAAATTGCCAAGTAAAACTATGTATGAGAAGCAGCAGCAGTAGTCATTCCCTTCAGTACATTTGCAAGAGATTGCAGAGAATAAAAACAGTATAGGGGTACATTTTATGTTAGGATCTCACTTTACCTTTCCAAATTGTTATTGTCTCCTGTCTGTGTTCCATCCTTAAAATGTGTGTGGCTTTGTCACATGTTTGCTGTTTTGCATTTTTTTCTGTCTTCATTAGGGATTAAACTTTCAGACAGCTCTATACAGATGATGGTGAGCAGATGCTGATGTTCTGGAGAAAGAAGGGACCACAGTCGAAGCCATCACCACATTTGCACAAGCCTCTGCCTCTAGGAGAGGGGATTCTGTGCCTTTTATACTTCCTTCATGACTTTTGACTCTACAGCTGACATAGTTTCTTATGTTGAGTATAGGTTTAGAAAAAAAATGTTTTAGAGATAGAAACTGCAATCTGATTACACTCAACAAGAGGAGTACGTAGTAAAGTTTCAGCATTAAAAAAGGATGAAGGAAACCCACAACCCCTTTCCTGGCTGTTTAATCTTCACTAAATGCCCAGAGGGTCAAGACTGGCTGCTGTTCCTTGCAGATCTGCCTTCCTGCTGCACACTTTGAGATGTAGCCAGTCTGGCTGTTCACCACCTCTTCTGAGGAAGTGGGAACAACTCTCTTGCCTCAGCTCTCCAGCTTGCCATTTAGAGGGACTCCTGGTGGGAATTTCAAGATCTACTTGCCAGTTAAGGAATATCCTGAGCACAGATGCGTGCGGTCCCAACCCCTGCTTGATGGAGGGATAAGCTCTGAGGGACGTGATTTCTGCACACGCCATCTCTCCACTCCTGGCTGCAGCTGGAGGCTGGGGACGGCAGAGCTCCAGAAGTGCTACGGGGAATTTTTAGCTTCTCACATGATGTGGGCCAGCTTGAATAAAGTAAGGACAGTAATCAGGGTGCTCCTCTCTGGTTTGATAGTCAGCTTCTGACTTTCTTCCAAGTTGCAAGTGTAAAGGAACAGGGGTATGGCCACCCAGCAAGAAGTGCTTTGGCTGTACAACTGTGAAGTTGAGGCACAAAAGAGCTGATGGACCAGGCAAAGCATCTAAACTGAAAATTCCTGTTTTGTTCAGCATCTGTAAAAACATGTGGGATTCAATAAGACACAGAGGATCATTGCCTGAGGCCCGAGAGTACAGAGAGAATGAGGAAAGGCAGCTTGGAAAAGTTTGTTAGAAATAAGAATTCATTCATTAGAGAACTTATTTTTTGCTTTTCTTTTAATTTATCTGCCTCTTGGTGTTCAGAGCGAAGTCATGTGAGCTTCTGAGCTGCAGGGACAGAGACAGAGAACGTGTGCATCAGTGCAGAGTGCTGCTGGAGCCCTGGCAGAGCGAGCAGGAGGCGGAGGGAGCGTGAGAGGGAAAAGGCGAAGTGGTGGGAGCTGGAACAGCAGCAGCAGCAGCTGCTGCTTTCACGTTGCAGCTCATGCCCAGGAATCATCTCTGCTGCCAACACACTTCTCTGAAGGCTCAGGTGCCTCAGGTTCAAAAGTCCTCAAAGGTCGGTATTACTTCCAGGAGCCAGGTGGAGCTGCTTTGTTTTTTTCTTTTCCTGCCAAGAGCATCTGTTTGAAGGCTTTGCTCCTTTTTCCGGATTGAAAGAGGTATTTTGTGTCATTAATGTATCTCTTCTTTGAAAGCGGGCATGGGATCGGGAAAAATAATAACTCAGGGCAGGATGTCAAAGCAAACGTGCAGAGAGGTGGTGGGTTTCTTTCTGTCCTCTCTTTATCATAGAGCTTAGGTAATAAAGAGCCCCTGCCACTAGGATATTGTTTAACTTAAAATATGGAGGATGGGAGACAGAGGGTTAAAGTGTGGGGGTGGATCTGAGCTGTTTCTCATCTGATTTGTTTCTCTGTGCAATCTCTGAAAGTGGAGGAAAACTTTCCTTGTGCACCTGGAGGAGAAGCACTTACGCTTTACATAGTGAGATGTAAAACTTGTAATTATCTAATATGAATGTGTTTTGCTTAAGTCTGTGCTTGGTGAATTACGGTTCCCACCACAGCAGAACTCCCCTTAATCTGTACAAATTTTAGAGGTCTTAATGTCTGGTGGCTGTGATAGCGCTTGTTTTTTTTCCCTCTCTTCCCTCTTTCCAGCATACTCGTCTCCTGCTCTCTGCACTCTCCTCTCTGTCTCACTGCTGCCTGAGGGGTCTGTGTCCCTATGGATGCTCCCGTACAGATTTTCCGTGAGGAGCCAGACTCCACCTGCTCCCCGGGACCCTGTCGTCCTCCTAGCACCAGCAGCAGCTGGATGCTGGGCTGGACGGACTATGAGAGCAATGCCACTGGGGCCTTTGGGGACACACAGCACAACCACACCAGCATCTCCCCTGCCATCCCCATCATCATCACTGCCGTCTACTCAGTGGTCTTCGTTGTCGGCTTGGTGGGAAACTCTCTGGTCATGTTTGTCATCATAAGGTAAGTGGATTTGGAGTATCTGTTGGAGTATCTGTTAGAGGAGGTGCACATGGCCATCTCTAAATTTGGCAGTGGAGGGAGGGGGGTTTTTTATGGAAGGTCTCTGGGAGCGCTTACATGAGGAGCTGGAAGAAAGTACCTGGAATGACCCAGACCTTTCCAGTCCCAGTGGTTTGCCTGAACGTGCAGAGACAGAAGCTGTTTAAAAGTGATGAATCCTGCAGCCTGCGGGAAAGGCTCTTAGTGCCCCGGAGCTGCGTTCATCGGGTGCCCTCTAGGGATGAGAGGCTGCTCGCACCAGAGGTGGAGCTCAAGTGGGAGAAAGAAACTTCTGCGAGGCAGTTTTTCTCCCCTGTGAGTAGTCCCCGAGAGATGGCTTATGTGTCTAGTCGTGTGAACACTTACACATTACTGCCTTGTCACCCAGTGGCTTGTTTAACAAGGTGGGGAAAAAAGGAAACAATAAAGATATGTGAAAATGCTTAATGTAAAACCAGGGATGTTGTGTCTTTGTCTAGTGATGTTTAAATCCAGTTGTTGGTGTTAGACAGAAGAAAGCAAAGCAGGTGCTGAAATACTTTCTATTGTTCTTCAGGAAAAAGGAGAAAGCTGTATTTCTGTGTTAGTTAGTTTTTCATATTAAATCACTTAGTGAAAGGCACCAATACTTATACTTGCACTTACACTTGTGTATTGCTGTATATTTTAGATTTCAGTTTGCACTATGATTTCTCTGTCTTTTTGTCTTTTTCATTTGAAATTTATAAAAATGTTTGGACAATGCAGATCAGCAGGGTGATAGTGAGCAATCAAAGGGGCTGAAATCATGCAACTCTTTGGACTCTTGTTTCAAAGTCCATTTGAGTCCAGCAAAAAATTCTGAAAAAAAATAGTTGCGGAGTACATATATAAAATCCCCTTTAATAGTCAGTGCAATAAATAAGGATGCCTGTGGTCAATGTGGAGAAACTAGTTTGCTCCAGCTTTTTGATGCCCTTTCCCCCTTCATTCAGAGATTTAATTTCTTTTTGTATTTTTCTTGCAAGGAGATTCCATACTTGACACACACATAGCTGCAAAGACAGAGGTTTTCTAAGCCATCAGTCACTAACAATGTCAGCTGATTAAGTGGTCTGTGCAGTGGAAATAAATTCAGACTTAACCAGAGTCCTAAAAGTTAGCATGTATGCATTAAACTGGAGCATATGTATTTTCTTTTTTCTCTGTATCTGTTACCCTCCTAACATTATTTTTGTGAGGGTCTAGCTAGCTATGGCCCTCTCTCCTACCAGTTCCTTTTGCTTCAGTTTCCTCTTGGTCCATCTCTTGATTGCGTGATCAGAAAATAAATACAACAAAACACCTGTTGTTTTTTTTTTTCCCTCTCTTCTTTTTTTTGTTAGGGTCCCCCTCTCTTAGGTTTCTTTTGTGGCAAATGCTTTAACCACTGCTAGAATAATTGGCTGAAGTGCATGTATACACAGACCTACAGTTTGAAACATTTCTTAGGATTTCAAAATATTCCAAATGTTTATGCAAGAAGTCTACTTTCTTTACTTTCTTCATTTTTGTCCTAAACTTTCATCTCGCTCTCTCTCTCTCTTTTGCTCACATCCACTCTGTGCATGATTGCATCTCAAGATAGACTTCAATGGCCTATTGAAAAACGTAGTCTGCAGTGATGTCCTTTTGTGTGGAAAGCCAAGGTCTGTGGGAAGCTTGTGAAAGAAGGTGGCAAGGGCGAGGGGCATCGTGTCTGCCAGCCACCCCATGTTACCTCTCCTCCAGCTGCCACAACTCTTAAGGAGGATGGGGGCAGCCTGTGGCTCTTCTTCACTCTCCAGCTGAACATAGGGTTTGTGTGAGACCCTGTGTTGCTGTTTCTCATCTCTCTGAAACTTCTGTCTGCTCTCCTCCCAAACCCTGTTGGACTAGCAGGCAAAGCAGGCCTGGCTCTTTGCCCTTTGCTCTTTTAAACATCACCAGATGTTAGAATAGTTCATTTTGAATGGACTTACAATGATCATCTAGTCCAACTGCCTGATCACTTCAGGGCTGACACTGAGTCATCTTTTGGGTGACACAAACCAGATCCCTTGTGTTCAGAGACTTTCAGTGAAATTATTGAGGTGTCAATTAAGCAGTATATTCAGGAGATGCCAAATAGTCTTGAGATACCTCAAAACCAGGCTCAAATCCAGGCAAAAGCTGTTGTATGGGCAGGTCTCGGCCAATTCCTTGCTTTAATACCCCCAGAAGGGTGGTTTTGCTATTTCTGCACAAGGAATGCTAAAGAAGCTCATAGAGACCAGCAAGTCAGCATTTCAGCAGCCTGTGTGTAGAGATCTGGGTGTCCAAAATCTCTTTCAGCTGTGGTGGGTTGCATTTCTGCTGGGAGGGAAAACCACTACTCCTACATTTATACAGTCCTAAAATTACATTCGACCCTTCGAAGGCAACTGCAAGGCTGATGTGGCCCCCAGTGAAAATGGATTTGACACCCCTGTTTTAGAGGGAAAAAAACCAAGAGAATGTTGCTTTGATCACATATACAAGGCACTGAAAGAAAAGTAGCAGAGTTTGATATAGCTCCTGTAAACAGAGATTTATGTTGAAGGCAAGCTTTGGGAATGGCACTTCAGTACAGTAGTGGCAGTATGATCTGTTAAACCATGTCTCAGGAGATCTGGATTCTTCTCTTAGTTTTACTATGAGGCTTCAACACTTTGTCCTGTCCTGCGAAGGTCACTTCACAGCCCTGTGACCTTGTTTTGTTGTGTGCAAAATGGAGATACTGGTATTCACTGCCTTTAAAGATACAGCAACTGTTAGATTTAAAAGCCAGAGCCCAGTCACTAAAAATCCTAAAAGAACGAGACCAGGGCTATTGTAGGTACCTCAGACTCCTCAGGTGCCTTGAGGGTGGTTATTTTTAACATGTTGAGTATGTGGTGCACCCTGCCCTCTCACACGCCTGTTGTGGCTGGGTGTCATGGTGTGGGTGGTTTGCAGGAACTCTCCCTGTGTTCCGAGGGGGTGTGAGGCAGGTGGACCAGCCCCAGGGGTTCTGCTGTGGGGCCATCAGCCAGCCAGGTGGGCTGACAGTGCCTCCTTGCTCATACTGAGCTGTGGCACACAGGATGTCACGCTCTCCTGCAGCTGCTGCTTTTCCTCAGGAGAAAGTAAGAGAGAAACAGGGCATCACCTCTTACACTGGTGGGAAATACAGATACTGAATGGGGAGCACAGTCCTCCCCCTGTGAAGGAGGAGGGGAGGCATGAAATGGATTTGTAGAAATGAGCTGGAGATACCTGACATCACCTGAATAAACTTATACAACTATGTGTGTCTTAACATGATCAGAATAATCTCAACCCCAAACCTTTTCTTTTGAGATTAGCTTTACCTCTGAGGTTTTAGAAGATATTTCTGGAAGTTGGCTGATGTTGATAAATAAAGTTACTTGTCCTTGGAAGCAAAAAAAAAAAGTCTTTTTTCTCTCTTCCTCCTGACTATATTTCTCTAAAATTTTGTTCTGGCTTTAAAGAAAATTCTGTTTTCTTTTGACAACTGGAGGGAAAGAAAAGTGTCCTGACTAAAGTTACAACTTTACTATGGATTTTCTCTTATCAAAACCATAAACATACTCTGGTAAAAGCTCTGGGAGATGTTCTCTTTTGCCCACCCCAGATTAACTTTTTCTAGGTGCATTACCTCCAGCATTCCTGAAGTCATTTATGAGAACAGCTGCTGTCATAAGGATCTTAAATAGCCAATCCTGTGTTTCTTTTAAAATTATCTTTCAAGCTTCCATGAACTGAATAACTTTCTACATTCAAAAACAGTCACAGATATGTCACAGATATACAGATTCACTCCTAAGGGAAAAGAGAAAGCTTGTCTTCCTCTCTTTAGTCTAATATTGAAGAAAAAATATACCTAGTAATGCATTTTTGTTCTTATACTCATTGAACCGAGTGGCATCTTATGTAACAGGAAGAGTCTATTAATAAATGTCATATAAAATTGAATCATTTCCAGATAGTTTTAAAATCTTCTTCTTTTATTCCAAACCACAAAGAAAATAATAATTAAAAAAAAAAAGGTATCAAAAAATGAGGGTTAAACATATTGATTTAAATCAATATTAGATTTTAATAACTTCAAAAGATTACTTGTTAATTTACTTTTAATTATTGTTCATATTTTATTAAATTACATTTGGAAAGAATATTGTTCTGAACTGAAAAATGAAGCTCCAGAAGAGTCAGCCTAATTGAATTACCTGTTACATATAACTTGCAGTTTGTATAACTTTATTCTTTTATGAAATCACCAGTTTGGCTTCTAGAAGTGAAGGCCTAACTGTAGTTACTTTGTGGCTTTTTAGCTTTTTTTCACCTGATCAAACATTCAACACCTTACTATTATCAGTACTGAGGTATCAAATAAATTGATAGTAATTCATCCCAGGACCTAAGAGCATCTGGGCTTACCTCACTGAGTGGAGGTAGTTCTGGTGGATTCTGCAGAGTTTGGCCAATCTTGGTGTAATTTCCATCACAACTTGGAAGACTGATTATTACTAACAGCTTTTACAGATGGCACAAAGACCAGGAGAGCAGAAAAAATGGAAGAGGACAGGTTTACAAAACAATACAGGTAGTTTGAAATGCACAGTCATTTACGCAAGTTTTCAGCATTTCTAATACATTTAATACCCTGCTAGACAATAGCTAAGTGAGACCTAGGATTTCTAAGCAGGCAAGAAACTCGGCATGGGTTCCCAATATGATGCTATGATAAGAAGATCTGATACCAAAAAAGCAGGGACAGTCCAGGAATGGATTAGAAGGAATATTTACTAGAGACAGTATTAAAGAGAGACTATATCTTATAGTGAGTAATCTGTTTGGCTTCTGAAAAGTAATTTGGTATCCATCCAGACGCTTTTGCTGGGCTAGCAGCCAGGTAGTCATCTATTTCAGAGAAAGGCGTAACTGGAATCAATGTCTGGAAGCAAGACAAATTACGGAGAGCCCTTTTGAACTGGCGAAAAGTGAAAACTTACAAGAACTTTCCAGTTTGGCTACTGGCAAGGCAGAAAGCTTTGAGATAGCTTGTCTGTCCTCAGCTAGGAGAATGCTGGGGAAGTTCACGCTCCTGGCTGAAGTGTGGGGAGGGAGCACAGCCTGGTGATAGTGTTGGGGCACACAGGCTGTCTAAGCCCTTCTGGTGAAGGTGGACAGAGCAAGGGAAGAGTGGGGACCCTTCATGTGTTTTTTTCCAAGAGAGGATTTTTAATTTAGTGAAAGAGTATTGTGGCAGGAAATTCTTAACTCGATGACTTTGAATGTCCTGAGATGCACTAAGAGCAAGGGAGGATGATCTTACTGGCTTACCTACTCTTGTTGTCTGGTCAAACTGTGATTAGTTTGTCCCTTAAGTTAAATTTTCTGAAACAAATGAGTTCCCAAGGAGAGTTTTGATTGCAATTACACACTGTTTTCTAAAGGAAAAGCATCCAGAGCTTTGATAAACTATACTTTTAGGAAGTTTACTTCATGTCTCTTTTTTGGTCCTCCCATCTGTAAGAAACAAGTAATTCTTGCAAAATATGAACCCTTCGTTCTTCTCCTCAAGGAAGACTTGGTGCTTCGCTTATTGCAACTCTCTTTTGTGGAGTTAGAAAGGCATGTGGAAATGGCAGAATGAACATTATTTTGTCTACAGACAGGCATAAGTGCAAAAACTGAAGGATGTGTACAGATGGAATGAGGACATGGAAAGAGTAGTGTGTAAGCATGCTGACATTTTTCAAAATGTAAAAAGGATATAAATAAAGAGTATGTGAAGGTGCAGAGCACCTTTGTGTGCTAGCCTGTCTGTGTATTATCTTTGAAGCATTTATTTCTCCTGAAGATAGAGGGTTCATGTCTCATTAGATCCATCTTCTAATCCCTAGGGAAGTGAAAATTAATTCTAGGTAGTTGCTACCATCAGTTTTGAAACATTATTTACAATGAAACCTCCATCTTCTCTGCATGAGTATGAGAGCACTAACATGATTTTTTTTCAGTGCATGAATTTCCACTAATACATGGCAAGAACATGCACTGAACCTTTCTGTTTTCCCCTGTCCTTCAATTCTCTTATGCAACAGAGAGTGCTCTGCCTGACTGCTCCTCTCTGCTCCAAAAGTCAGTGCCATTCAGTAGTGCACTATGAGTGAATATTTAGGGTTCCCAAACTTAGTTACAATGCATCTGGAAAACAGAGTGTTTTATATTTGCTGACTGACTACATAGCTAAATCCACTTCCTGCTGCCTTGTAGGCAGCCTTAGACACTGTGGATACCATTTGGCAACTAGGAAAGGCCTCCTTGAGTAGTGATAGGTAGGAACCTGTATGATAGGATTAGCCTGGACAAGAAGCAATGCTTTCACCGTGGAAGCTATTAGCTATGCTTTTCCTTTTTTTTTTTTTTTTAGTTGACTGCATCTTAAAGTTTCCTGCATTTTATTTTGCTTGTATCATCTCCTTTTGAAAAGTGTGTGTTCAGTTAGACTGTGCTATGGAGTCCTCTGAGGCAGGTGAGTATTACAGATGAATGGCTAGAGTCCAGATAAAGCCTCCCAACTGAATCCTAAGAGGTACTGATGACTTTTCTCTGATCTACCTCGCTACTGATATATGCATGTGTTGCCTTACCATATAATCCTATACATTTTATAGAATGAGGTCCCCTGTCTCCCATTCAACTTTATTGCAGGAGTGCTGAGCACGGATTCAGGTCTCCACGCATCCAAGAGTGTAGTTGTCCTATAAAACTCCCCCAGCAGTGGCAGTTACTATTTGTCCTTGTGGCAAAATGAACAGCGGGTACCTTGTTCTGAGAACAAGAGAGATAACCACAGCCCAAAACCCCTCTGTGAGATACCGTAAACTTATTTCTCTCCTGCAGAAACATGTAGGGGGAGCAAATGGTCAATAAAATTTGGCTGCTTCCAGTCAAGTTCTGCATACATAGCTACCTATGGAGATCAGAGCCTCTCCAAAGAATAAGAAGGAAAGTAAGACCTTGAAAAATCTTTTGCTGGAGCTGGTATCCTTATCTGCTTGAGCAATGAGATTTGTTCTCTTTGCTAGGCAATCCTTGTCCTACAGCATAGAAAACTCAGTCCCCTTGCCCACAAACACATAGGAAGCATTTTGCTCTGCTAAGGGGCTCATGTCCTTAATGAAAAAAAAAAAAAGAGATAAGAACAAAGGGAAAGGTGGATGTTACCAGAAACAGAGGCTTATCACTCATCAGTGGAATGTACCTGTGGCAAGGAAAAAGTATTAGGATGCAACACCCTGGGAACTCTCCATATCATGCCTGGTTACTGAAAAATATCTGCAGCAGCATAAAGTTTCTCAACAGTGTCAGCTACTTGATGAGGTCTAGATTCATCTTATTAACAGAGGTAAAAAAAAATCGGGTACCTAGTCTAAGCTAATTGTCCAGGCTCTCTAATAATAAAAGTAGGCATACTGGTTTTGGAGAGAGCACCAGTTTTTTAAAATTCTGCATTCTCATTATTTCAGTTTAAGCCACAATAAATATCAGAACTTTAATATTTCTCTGAGCTCCCCTAGCAAAATCATGGAGTCACAAATTTCACAGTACTGATGTTCTTAACATCAAGCATATTTCTTAAAAAAAGAGGTTCCTAAGCTCACATAAAAATATTAGAAATCTTTATCACAGAAGGAGGAAAGAAGTTCATTTTTGTTAAGTAGTGTGAATTTTTCTTCTTTTTGATCAGGATATATGTGGACCTGAGCATCTCTTCTATAATTCAGAAGCTGGTTCTTGAGCTAAAGAAGGAAAGCTTCCACATCTAATCTAAATCTGCAAGCTCTTGTTCAGGCTCACTTTGTGGATAGTTCAGAGGAGTAACGATAGTGGTAAATTGTGAGATTTTTAATGCCTTCTGACATCCAGGTAGATTATGCTCCCTGAGGGGACAATAAAAGATAAGATTGTGCTTTCCTTCTTTAAGCTTCTCAAAAATAGGCACCTACAGGTGCTTATTAATATAATGAATGCCACTTTAGGATACAATTTTGTAGACAACATATACAATTTTTTGTAGGCTCCTAACAGTTTTGATGTTGAAGACAGGCAATTTTTAAATGTGTGCAGTTACAATGTTTGCCTTTATTTAAAGTGTTTCCTGAGGTCCTATCCCCTGCTAGATTCCAGCTGCAATTCAAAATGCGGTAATAACATATAACCCAATATGAACACGGAAAGAGCAGCACATTAATTTTTACATTCTTTAAATGACCTCAGTCTTAGTTTCATATTGACATAAGCCTTTTATATTGACTTACGAAGATACAAAAGATAGCTGAGTCATCCTTCTGACATGTTATATGTTTGGAATAAATTCTCTTTTTTTCCCTGTTCTGATGCATTATGATATTGAGTGTGCCCTGAATATAGCCTTGAGATTTAGAGCTTTTCTGACTAAGCTTTTCAGCTGCTTGATCTCCATATACTTAACTCAGAGGAACCTAGTGGAACAGAGCCTGCATCCTGCTGATAGGTGTTTTGCAATTTGCTTTTAGATATGCTTTAGCTTTCATTTTCATTCACTGACTCAGGTATCTGCAGAAAATATGCGTTTGTTACACCTCATTGTATTTCATGCTTTTGTACTTTCACTCTGCTACTGGAGAATGTTGTTGTAGTATATTTGTTAGTCTTGCTCCCCACCCCATCCCTCATTTCATACTGCAGGGAACATTTCAGCCTGTTGCACGCACTTGAAAAAAAATTGACCAGAGCCTCCTTCCCAGCTTTTAGTAACTTTACTAAGCTTACAGTCCACTTCAGAATCACACTCTTTTCCTCTGCTTGAAATAATAACTCTAAGAGGCTCTACTAGCAGATTTAATAATGCATTTTGATTTTTTTCTGAAAGCATACCAGCTTCTTAATAGCATGCTTCCTTCTTCCGTTACCACAATTTCATTGATAAGCTTAGTCTGAAGGTGTCATTTCTTCCTATTTACTGTGTTAAAAAAATGTGCAAAGTGAATTCTACTCCAGAAGGAAAAGTACAGTTAATGATGAGTCAACTGAGAAACAGGAGATTTTCTAAGGGTCAGTCTAAAGTCAATCTCAAAAACTTTTCATTTTGGAAAATGGACTTAGCCTAAGTAGTGATAGTTTTCTGCATTTTACTTTTGATGTATAAGTAGACATAATTTAAATCTTGCTCCTTAAAAACTCTTCTCATATATCCATCCAAAAATACATCCAAACCAAAGATTTACTTTTCATCTTGCCTGTTTTTCTGCAGGGTTTCTATGTATCTTCCAGTTATTTAAAGTCTACAGAGGCTATAAAAAGTCTACAAGATCCACCACGTGGCTTAAGTCATCAGAGGTTTTCCTGCCCCTTGAAATCAGATTCTATCATCTTAGTCAAAAGAGGAACCTTCCATTCCTATGTAACATTAGAAAAGCTGTAATCTTGTTATGAAATCCCAGTATTTAGCAAACTGTTTTCTAGACACAGGATTTCCCTATGAATAATTTATACAACAATAGTTTATAAATATTTTAATGGTCTTTGACAGTTATACCTCAAGGATACTAAGAAAATGTTTGTCATTAACTACCACTGTGCCATCTATGCTGTAGTTATGTCCAGGTTTCCCGTATCTGTTCTGCTACACTAATTAAAGCAGATAGTAGTATTTTTTCCTTAAATGAAATTAATGTATTTGATCAATAATTTTTGTTTTGCAAAGGAAGACAAGATTCCCTTACTTGATCACTGTTTCGACCTTGTTCAAGTGCAGATATGGGTGGGTATGGTGGGAAAAACCCAAACCATGTAAAATATTGCCTCCTATATTTTGGTGCAACAGAATCAGTTGTAGGAAAGCAGTTAAATCTCTCATCTCATGTTTGAGTTAAGACTTGGTCAGTGTCCTCTTCAAAGTGTCTGACAGTGACAGCAATTAGGCCAGTACTTTAACTGGGCTTTTGATTAAGCCTGTTAGTGCATATTTTCAGAGGCACGTAGGCATTTAGTAATTTTTAGGTGTTTAACTAAAAACACTGAAAGGAGTTTAGATGATTGAATCCATATTCTCAAAGACAGTTCTGCTTTTTTCAAACTTCTAAATGAACACATGATTTAATCTATATTGCCTAACAGCTTTAAAGGCCAACATCTCATTTACACAGAGACCAGTGCTTTCAGGTGAAAGTAATCAAGCTCTTTACATTACTAGCATGAGATCAGTGAATTTTAAGGTTGCATCAGTGAAATGTGCTTGGATTTAGCATTGCTGAAATTGACCAGTGCACCCTTCACCCCTGAGCTAGGTATGCATGATCCCTCTACAGTGGCTGGGAAAAATGATTGCCTAAATGAAATGAAGTATTTATTGAAGCAGTACTTAATGGTCTCTTGCCTTTTTGTTTGAAGTCTTGCAGAGAAGGGGTCAGGTGCCTCTTTTGGCTCAGACTGAGTGATGCAATCAGGTCTCTGTGCTTTGTGAACCAGAGTGGGTTTGGGCAAGGCCAGCTAGTTGTGGGACTGCCAGTCTGGTAAGCTATGGGGAAGCACTAGGTGTACACCAGTTAAAGTTATCAAAGCTGGGATTGTTATCTGCCTATGTGTTCCTGAGTTGAGCCAAAGCTTTCAAAGATCCCTGGAGGAGGAATGGCACACTGAATTTTTATTTGCCCATTATATTTTCACTCCCGTATACAGCTTTGATATGGTTACACTGAAAGCTGTCTAAATGCTGGTGTGAGGATGACTGAATTTCTTGCTACCTGTGAATGACAAGACATCTTTCCTGTCGGATCAATAGTAGTGAGGAAAACTAATTTTCTTACATGTGCATGTGTTGCATAGTCCCAAAAAAGCAAAATTGATTACTTTATGTGTATAACAGAAGCAGTACATATACAGAGAACATGTTTTGTGTTGCAGCTTCAAAAATTTGAATTTTGAAGTTACCTAAAAATCTTGTTCTGCTTTACAGAGGGTCTTTCCTAATGTGTCACTGGAAGGTGGAGGAAGAAGGGAAAAGGGTACTGGAGAAATATGGTATATATGGTCATGTAATTCAGGTTGTGAGGGACAAAAATCCTGGATATGAAGACTTTCAGATATTTGATTTTTCAAGGCTAATAAAATCCTCTTAGTTATTTTTCACTACTTTTCTGATTTTCCTTAAGGAAAAAAGGTCAAACTAATTCTTCTATATGTAAAAGTAAACTTTGCCTATCCAAACCCTTGGGGAAGTTTTTAAAGAGCTACAGAAGTAATGATTCAGAAGAACTATTAGCTACTCCACCTCTGCTTATCACAGGCCATTGCATTTCATTTAAATTGTCTAGTAACTTGTATTTGACTGAAGCACAGTCCTTGCAAAGCAGCAGACATTGATTTGGAGACATCAAAAGATGGAAAAATTACTCTTTTTTGTGTGTGTAATTTGTTCCCAGTAATAATCACCGTAGCTGTTAGGAAAAATCTGTCGTTGTTTCTAAGCTGAGTTTCTAAGCTGAGTTTCTAAGCTGGCTTTGACTTTTACGTATTTGTCCTTGTTACGCTTTTCTTTGCAGTCTGAAAGAGCTCTTCAGTACCTGCTATTTTCTCCCTATGGAGGCCTTGAGACACTGTAATCAAGTCACCTCTCGGTGTTCCTTTTTATAAACTAAAAGTGCTAAGCTCTTTAAGTTACTCACAGTAAGAATTTTCTCTAGTCTTTTTACTTACTTTTGTGGTGCTTTTTATGCATCCTTTCCAACTTTCAGTCTGTTTTTTTCTTTGCAATATGAAAAGACAACAATTCCAAATATCATCAGTGATGTCCTTAGCAGTAACATCACCTTCTTACTATTCATTTTCAGGCATTTAATGATAATTAGTCCATTTTAGCACAGATTTACAATCTGACTGTTTGGTGAGTTTTTGTCCAGTCTTACATCTGAGATGCACTCAGACCTGTTTTACCTGTGGTGTTTTTTGTTGTATGTTTGGGGTTTGTTTGTTTGTGTTTTGTTTGTTTGTTTGTTTTTGTGTTTGTTTGTTTGGTTGCTTGTTTTTTTTACCAGGAGGAAAGTTCCTAGTCTGTTAATGTATCTTATATTTGTTTCTTGTAGCTATATAGTCTCCTCTGCTGCAGGGCCTGTTGAGGAGATTGATTTGGGAAGGGGCAGAAACCTAGCTCTGGGCTCCTGGACTGGCAGATTCCTCCTTGCTCTGGCTTTGATCTTGGAGAAGGGGGCAGATCTGGGGCAGAAGGAGTATGGACCATGGGGGTCATGCCATCAGTGTAGGTTTTTTGTTGCTCCTTCCTTTTGGCTGTCTTTGCTTAGCGATTTCTAATGCCTCACTGATTCTGACTTTGTTCAAAACGTGAGCCTGGTTATGGTATCTGAGTGGAAAGAGTTTCCTTTCGCTTGTAGTTCTCTTTTCTATGCTTCAAACCGTTATTTTGTTTCATTTTCTCAGTAGGTCATAATTAGAGTGTTTTAGAAAAACTCATGCTATTTTCAACATTTCACATTGATCATAAAATGACATTTCTACCTGTATCTTAATTACTAGCTAATTTACATATTTGGTACATTTTGTCAACACTGCTCAAAATTTCTTAAAATTATTTTTTTTGTTTCACATATCAAAGTTTTAAAGGCAAATAGGCACATTGCCCTACATTAGCCAAACCGATCAAATCTTATATTTGTACTGTAAATTATAAATGACACATAGCAAAATCTAGCTCGATGTGTTTCTGTGTGTGCTACATATGCACATTTTAGTTTGGGCACACATTCAAAATACAGGGTTGAAACAGTTTTGAGAAAGAAAATCTGTTGTTGAATTTGGTAATAAATTAACAACATTGAGCAAAAATGATTAGTTGGGGGGAAGTATTTCAGAAAGGAGAGTTAGGTATATCCCTATGTTAACAGACTCTCCTTCATCCTTGGTGTCCATAGCAGAACTGGAACTAGTCACCCACACCCCAGGGCACAGCCTGTCCCCTGAAACTCTCATTGGGGCAGAAGAAAGCAGGGTGCTGTCTCAAAAAAACAGATCCAATCTTTCTGTGTAGGTTGAGGTTCTTACCAGCTGGACAAAACAAGTGCTTCATTTTGATGGAATTAAAGGATGCAGAAAAAATATTGCTATGATAAATTTTTCCCACTGTGGTATCCTACTTAACCAGGAGTCACCTTTCACATTAGCAGTCACAAAAGAGAGGACTGGGAAAAGCCAATGGTAAGAAAAGGGGAGAAATTGGAAATGAAGGAGCAAAGAAGGGAAATGACTAAGACTTTCATAAGCTGGCATCATTGTAGTGAATTCAAGGGAAAGAAACTATTGTAGAAGAGACAATCTGACCTGGCAGATGTAGCAGTCTAACACGGATTCTTATCGGAGACTGGGATAACTGTTCCTTCCACAAAACAAACCCAGAAAGCTGGCAGTCACTGACAGTTAGCTATAAGAAAAGGACACGCAAAACATTTTGATCACTTACAAATGTAACAATGAATGATATCTTCTTGTAGAAGGATTTGAGAAGATAGAATTGAAGCCAGCATTTGGCAAGTTAGATTAAATGTCCTTGGTTTTGCCTGTGGTGAATAGGTCTAACTGCTAATTCAGGTGCTGAGAAACTGACTCAAATGTGTTTACTAGTATCCCAAGGATCTTGCATTTGTTTGTGCTTCTGTCATAAATTAGAAAGGACAGAAAAAAAACCAAACTATGGCAAAGCTGATAAACTGTTACATAATGTATATAATCATTCTTTGGAATAATGAAGCCTTATTTTTGTTTTTTGGTCTTCAGGTATACAAAGATGAAGACAGCAACCAACATCTACATTTTCAATCTGGCTATGGCAGATGCACTAGTTACCACAACTATGCCTTTCCAAAGTACTGAGTACCTGATGAACTCTTGGCCTTTTGGTGATGTGCTGTGTAAAATAGTTATTTCAATTGACTATTATAACATGTTTACCAGCATATTCACACTGACCATGATGAGTGTCGATCGATACATTGCTGTGTGTCACCCTGTGAAGGCTCTGGACTTCCGTACACCTCTCAAGGCAAAGATAATCAACATCTGTATCTGGCTATTGTCCTCATCTGTTGGTATATCTGCAATAGTTCTTGGAGGTACCAAAGTCAGGGAAGGTGAGTGTGAACATTCAAAATTCAGTATTTTTGTTGCTCCAATGACATAAAATGTAGCTTGGAACATTGATTAAATGTAATTGATTCCTCCTTCAGAAGTATGTCTAAATTTCTGACATTTTGTAACATAATATATTGCAGAAAATTACAGTGTGACATGGAAATTATTTAAGCTCAGATGCCCTGACCAACTAAAAGAACAAAATGCAATTAGAAGCATTGTCTGTGATAGAATAAGACCATCAAAAGCTACTAGCAGACAGCAGGGGAAAATAATCAGGAATTCGATCACAGTGGAAAGATCACTTTAGGATGAAACCTGAAATGTGGGCTTAAGGTGTTTTTTGTAGGTGTTGCAAGAGTAGTTTTGATGAAGTTCCAAGAGCAGAAGCTAGATTGCTCGTCGTTAGTATTAACATTAAAACTCTCATTAGTTTTAAGACTTGGGAGGTTATTACCAACAGCCATTTCACAGAATTTGAAGTCACGCTGAAGAAAGGAAAAGTCAGTATCTGGAGAGAGAAAATCAAGCTAGATTATATATGACCGTATCTCAAATTCTTCATTAAAAAGAGATGGGGATGTATAGGGAGACTTGGAAAAGCTGAGAATAAAGATCAGCAGAAGAACTGAGAACACAGACCATGGCAGAGAAACAACTACAAAAACATGAAGTCAAAGAGATTCATACACAGACCACTTGTAGGCTCTGCTTGAAATTTTTAATCCACGGAGGACTGTAAATTTAGCCCCTATAACTGGTGACTCATTAACAAAACTGCACTACTATGGAGTTAATCTCATTTTGAAATCCTCCTTGAGAAGGAAAGAGGAGAAACATTTTCTCACATACTTCATACCTAGAGGCATTACTGTGATGCAGGAGCACCTCAGTGTCTTCAAAAGGCTTGAGGCCTCCAAAGATATCCTTGGGTTGGGGCAATCCTGTTAATGGATGGCTTGATAAAACACAAAACATGCATATTTATTTGGTGGTAGTCTTATTTAAAAGTGAACAATATTTTGAAAAATTATTAATAATCTCCTGAATTATCAACCTTTTCTATTAGAAAGGTTTCGCTCCTCCCAAGAGAAATGTTAAACTTTCCATAAGGACACTGTTCTATCTAGCAGAGACAATAAATACTGTGTGTTAAACTGTTTGACATAGATCAGTGCAAACAAAAGAGTTCAGTAACAGCTGCTCAAGGGCTGATTGATTTGGCTGAAGATGTATAGATTTTGCTCTTGCTATTGGTCTTCTTGTGGCTAGGTGACAGGAGAGTTCTCTGGAAACTCTTTCAGCCCTTTGGGGGATCAAGTGTTCTGGTCTGTAATGCTGTAACTCTTCCCAGTAAAGTTTTGACAGACTACATAAAACAATGTCCAGATCAGAAAAAGATTAATTTTCAAGCATCTTCACTAGGGAAGAGTTATTGCTTCACTATGTATGAGATCTTGAAGGCCATGAGACGTTGGCTCTATTAGGTGTTTTGTTGGAGCCTGCTTAATTAGAAGAATATACCTGTCATTCACTCTAAGCGTCACATTTGATCAAGGGACTGCTCTGAGGCCAGAAACAAGTACCTTTTGCCACACCACATGTCAGGCAGTTTTTTCTTTCTCCTGAAACAGAGACTTGTAATATACAGCTCAGCTGGGCCAAATGAGGTTGGAAATGATTGGCAAATGCTTGTCAGCCCCTGCTGTTCAGCCCTGCTTGTCTGATCTAAGGTCTCTCTGGAGCATTTACTGCCAATTATCTTGTCTGGTGTGTTCATGAATTTCACTGATAAAAGCTGAAGGGGAAAAGCAAGGATCCTCCCTTTGCCTGACAGCTGGAGCTTGGGACTGAAACTGTATGTTATGTTGGTCAAAACAGTTGTTGTCTATATGCTACAGGGCCTCTGTTGGATTCAGATTTAATCAACAACCCAACATCAAATGGAAAGTGATTATATTTAAAGTTCCCAACCCATGCTCAGTCCCTTTTGTTCTCACCGTACAGGACTGCTCCCAGGGGTGTCCTTCTGGTTACATTTTCTCTGCAGAATACATCTTACATCTGTGTATATATTCCCTCTCTGGCCTTAATGGAGCCTTTCTTGCTGAAGAATTGTTCACTTACAAAAACTTAAAAATTAGAGGTACTGTTAGTACTCCCAGTAACAGTATGAAGGCTCCATTTGAGTACAGGGTAGCAGAAATGCCTGAGGGTGACTTAATTAAAAATGTATTAAACAGATTTATTTCCTGTGTCAAGATTATGATTAATCTTAAATGGTAGATTGACAAACACATTTTAAAATATATTAACACTATAATACCATATAGAATGCAGTATTTTTTCTTAAGTATATTGATGTATTTGAAATATTTGGCTTTCAGAGTGCAAAAGGTCTTAAGTACTCAGTTTGTGAGGCTGTACTTAGTTCTGCATCTTTTCAAAAAAACAAGAATAAAATATAAACTGGATTTTATTGTCTTCTAAAGTTCCTGAAAATTATTGTGATATTGTGTATTATGACACAGATCTTTTTTGATTGCTTCTCAGTTGTATACTGAGAAGATGTAAGTGGGCTGCATAAAAATTCATAACATTGTATGTATCAAGTGAAACACATGAATGTTAGTGAATTTAGAATAAGATTTTTCCATAGAAAATAAAATGTAACGAGATGTAAGACAATCATTCAATTTGTATCCTATAATTTGGAATCCTAAAATACCATTGCCAGCTACAAATTGTGCTAAAATGTAGGAAGCATGACATAATTATTTTCACAAATATATTACATTATCTCAGTAGGTCTGAAGAGGCAGTTTCTCTGGGAGGGAGTTTCAGTGCGCAGCTGGATGTGGTACAGAGCAGTCATCCCTGATCACACTTGACTTTTATCCAGAACTGCATGTCTGGATGCAACTTTACTAGTCTAGATATTACTGTTGCATCCTGATTTTGTAGCTGCTGCCAGGCCATGAACTATTACAAATAACAGTAATAATGAATGTGAGAACCTCTTTGAAGACAAATGTTGACATTTCTAGAATAAAATTAAGTGAAAGCGACTACATTTATGAAAACCTGGGTGACAAAGGATTTAGAAAAATTGACTGAGTGTCCAGACCCTGTTGTGTCATACTTGTGCTGTCAGCTTAGCATCCTCCATAAGGCTTGAAATATATGTCTGTTCACTTTTCAGCTTTTAGAATCATCCATTAGTTGTTATATTATTTAAAATATATCCTCAATATATTTGGCTTTGATTTCAGCTTTTTTATTTGAATATTTTAGTATTTGATATCACTCAGTAACAGCTTTCTGATATCTAACCACAGAAGTGTCTGTATGACACTATAATGATAACATCCCCCCCAGTTGTTTTTCAAAACAAATTCTCTGCAATATCATCTTCATTTGTGAAATGTTTCAATAGCATGGAAATATGGCTTGATGGAATTTTTATGACTAGTTCTGCTGGAGACATGAAAAAGTGATGTGAGAGAGTGTATTGGACCATTCAACCCTTACATCTGATTCAATAAAAACAAATACATAATAATTTTAGAGGAATTACAAATTTAGTAGAGAAAATGAAAAAAAATGCAAAGAATAGTGCAGTGCTCAAGAGGATAAAACTAAGCTACAATTCAGAGTGAAAAATCCATGTGTTACCTTGACTTGTCTTCAATAGAGTTTAACTGCTGACAGTAGTAAATTTACCCCTTCTCTTGCCTTGTCATTTATATTGATTTTTGGTTTTCTGTACAGTTTATATGCTGGAAGGCTCTGATGAGGTTAGCAAATGAAACATCAAATATTTCATTCCTTAGCAGCCTTCTATCAGATGGAATATTTCTGGGACATGAAATTAAGTGACAGCCTGCTACTCTGGAGCCTGACATGGGCAATCAGAAAGGGAGCGGGCTGGTGTCAGTGGTCCAGATCCTGCAGTCTCTGTGCAGGCTGAATTTTCAACTACATGATCTGCAAAAAGAGTAGCTTCCATTTGACTCCGCACACAGACATATTTTATTTGCTTCTATTTAGCTGACAAGAAGCTGTTGCCAGTTTTTCTGGCTGCAAGCACTTATGTGTATTCCATTTGCACTGAAGAAGGCACGTGGGAAGAGATTATTACACAATTAATCATATATGGGCAAAGTCTTCCTACGATCAAAATCTCATTCAGCTCCCACCATTCATGATACCAAAAATCTTTCTCCACCTGCAGACAAAACCATACGTAGTTTGAGAACAATCATGAGATTTCTATTCCATTGAACATGGTATTTATTCTAGCTTTACATTTCAATGAGATTCAAATGGAGACAGCTTTACAAATTTTTATTTTTTGTGCTCTGCATTTTTAGATCCTCCCATGGGAAACAAAATTTTATACATTACGCATTTTAAAAAGCCCTTATCTCTCTTAGTACTTTCTAGAGACAGCTGCATAAAACCAGTATCAGTGGTAATTGAAAGCTTCCCTTGGAGTGATTTAATGGTAACTCTATTTATTAGTATCACATTTCATGCTAATCACTTTTACTAGCTTATGCTATGATGATTACATTGCTTAGAATATCTAATAATAAAGCAATTTTCTTCTTCTTGCTTCTTTCATTCCCAGATACTGCTAGCACTGAATGCTCCTTGCAGTTTCCAGACAGAGATTACGTGTGGTGGGACATCTTCATGAAAATCTGTGTCTTTGTCTTTGCATTTGTTATTCCTGTTCTCATAATAATTGTTTGCTATACTCTGATGATCCTGCGCCTTAAAAGTGTACGGCTTCTCTCAGGGTCTCGAGAAAAAGACCGAAACCTGCGCCGCATCACCAGGTTGGTTCTTGTGGTTGTGGCAGTTTTTATTGTCTGTTGGACTCCTATTCACATTTTCGTGCTGGTTGAAGCCTTAGGGGATGTGTCCCACAGTACTGCTGCTATATCCAGCTATTACTTCTGCATTGCTTTGGGTTACACCAATAGCAGCCTCAATCCAATCCTTTATGCTTTTTTGGATGAGAACTTCAAGAGATGCTTCAAGGACTTCTGCTTCCCCTTTAAGACGAGGATGGACAGGCAGAGCACCAGCAGAGTCAGAAACACTGTGCAAGACCCGGCTTATATGAGGGAGACAGATGGGACAAACAAACCTGTATGACTAGTCGTGGAAATGTCATCTTACTGTCCTCAAGAAAGAGAAGAGTCTAATGACCTAGGACTGACACAGATTACCACTGCAGTTTGAACTAGATGCACCCAGACAGATGTTTCTTGAATATTTCAGAAATCCTAATAGTTTGAACTAAAGCAAGTCAATTATTGACAAACAAGAACCTCCTGAAAATAAGCTCAAATGAAAAGGACCTGACTGATGGTCAGGTTTTGGCACCATGTTTGCTGTACTTGAGCAGGTACTAATACACACTTTGGGGGAGACAGGAGTTGATTCAAGATAAGAAAAGTTCTAGCTTTCTCTTTACCATACATAAGGTTACATTAGGCAACATTTGGTCTTAACACTGAGTAATACCAGAAACTTTTACCCCCAGAGTGATTGCTTCTGAACTATGTAGTTTGACAACTCAATTTGTTATACTGTTTTACAGTGAAGACTGTTGTTTAGGTTTCTGCAGAACAATGGCAGATCTATAATCAATATTGTCCTCAATTAATATGTCCGTAACCTTTGTCTGTGCTGTGGAAAACCAATTGAAGCATGATCCACCTACACACCAAAGTGATGTTATTGCGTCTGTATATGGTAAAGCATTTTGGCATTTAAAAAATTGGATTTAAGGAGATTAGAATAATCTTAACACCTCTTTAATCACCCGTGTGTAATGTTTTCTATGTGTGATTTTCCAAGATGATTGTATATTTATTGATTGTGAATAATATAATATGCATTTTCAGAGTGTATTTTGAAATAGGATAGAAAATTTCAAATACTTCACTTGCTGCAGAACTGATGGAAAACCGTGCCATAATTGTTACATGGGGGAAATTATTGCATTCCATTTTCAGTAAAGGGGACAAAGGGACATAATTAAAATAGTGTAGTACTTGTTTTCCTGGACAATTTGTAAGCAGACTAAAATCAATAAATATTTGAGTAATTATAAACTAACGAATTAGCACATGGATTAACTGGGCTGATACAAAGGAAATGAAGATTAGATATCCTGGATGCTCTAATGGCATTTGATTGGAAAAGTTCCCATTTCATTGGTGATGGTACATTTGCTTTGATACAGTCCTATGAATTCAGTAAATTTCTCTGTTTTCCGGTAAAGATGGAGATGCCAAGGAACAGCTACACAAGTTATTGACTTGCTAAAGGTAAGCTTATGGTAAAACTGAGCTTAACTTTCAGTCCGTAGTCTTTTTCTTCGTAATTGTTCCATATTACTACCACTACTTCTGCTATTGCTGATGTTTGTAGAAATGCGCTCCTTATCTTCACTGGGAACAGATCAGAGAATCATATGAGTAGAATCACAGAATGGTTTGGGTTGGAAAAGACCTTAAAGATCATCTAGTTCCAACCCCTCTGCCATGAGCAGGGACACCTTCCACTAGACCAGATTGCTTAAAGCCCCATCCAACCTGGTCTTGAACACTTCCAGTGATGGGGCATCCACAGCCTCTATAGCCAGCCTGTTCCAGTGCTTCACCTCTCTCATGGTGAAGAATTTTTTCCTTGTATCTAATCTAAATCTACCTTCTTTCAGTTCACAGCTTTCCCTATTACTACATGCCCTTGTAAAAAGTTCCTTTCCAGCTTTCTTGTAGGTCCCCTTTAGGCACTGGAAGGTTGCTATAAGGTCTCCCCTGAACATTCTCTTCTCCAGGCTGAACAACCCCAGCTGTTTCAACCTGTCTCCAGCCCTCTGATCATCTTTACGGCCCTCCTCTGGACTCGCTCCAACAAGTCCATGTCCTTCTGATGTTTGGTGCCCCAGAGCTGGATGCAGTACTCCAGGTTGGGTTTCCCAAGAGGAGAGCAGGAGAATCACCTCCCTTGACCTCCTGGCCACACTTCTTCTGATGCAGCCCAGGATATACATGACTTTCCGGCTGCAAGTGCATATTGCTGGCTCCTGTTGAGCTTCTCATCAACCAACACCCCCAAGTCCTTTTCCTCAGGGCTGCTCTCAATCCATCCTCCAGTCAGCCTGTATTTGTGCTTGGGATTGCCCTGACCCTTGTGCAGGACCTTGTACTTGGCCTTGTTGAACAACATGAGGTTCACATGGGCCCACCTCTCGAGCCTGTCGAGGTCCCTCTGGATGACAACACTTCCCTCCAGTGTGTTGACGACATCACAAGGCTTGGTGTCATTGGCAGACTTGCTGAGGGTGCACTCAGTCCCACTGTCCCTGTGGCCAACAAAGGTGTTGAACTGCTCCTGTGCCAATACAGACATCTTCCTGGTAACTTTGTTCTTTGTGCAATTGATGAATAAGGTGAGTGCCTTTATTGCATGGCAGATGTTCTCAGAAATGCAGTCTGGTTTGCTTCTACCGGACCAAAAAGCTTTTATGCACACCAATATAAATAATGAGATTTCCTCTTGTAGCTGGCAGATTTCCCGTGGAAATGCTTTAGAGATTTATGCTCTGTGTAACTTCCACATCCTTTATTGTTAATACAGTCATGTATGTAAAATATTTTTGATATCAGGTTGATAAATGCAGTGCTCCTACATTCATTTTGCAGTACCAAACCACTTCTGAACAGTCAGAGGTGTTCACACCCTTTCAGTGGTGCTGTCACGTGGAGCAGAGCTGTGAGATTCAGGCCATGGAGTCTGGCACTTGAGAACTAGCTGCTCTAATGCAATTATCTTTGTTAATGGAAAAATTCAAGATAATCCTTTCTCAACAAATCTAGAACTTTCTGGTTGTTTCTACTTGATGAGTGAATAGCTAATCTCAGAATACTTGATTTACCTGGGGAAATGAATGATGTTGATATAACCGACTGAGTGAGACTAACTTCCTACTCTGGCCTACCTTCTTCTTACATGCATACACATTTCTAAATAAAATTCTGAGAATATTTAAGGTAAAAATTGATAACCCAAGGTATCTATTAAGATCAAATTATCTGTGAAAGAACTAGGCCCTCCTGAAGTATTTTATTTCCAAATAACCACTGTTCTTGTTCATGATTTACCATTTGCGTATGTATATCTGTGTTTCAATAGAGCTATTACTCTACACGTTATGTGCAGTGCTCTGTAATATAATGGAAAATCCATGTTCTTAATTTGAATAAAGGAGCTTTATAATAATATTCTGTTCTTTTGTGCAATTATAATTTTTGTAAGGAGACTGTCTTCCCTATCATATTGGGAGGAAAAGATGAGATCCTAGAAATTTTTCTGTGGTATGAAAATATTAGGCTTGAAAAAAGATATAAGAATGTGTTCCAAAAATTTATTTATTTCACAGAACATTAACAGCCGAATTAGTTTGGATGCAGCAGAAAGGAGTCTTTGAGGTTTGCTTGTCAAATTAGGCAGCTTACCACACTTCATTGAACAACAAAGGAAAGTTGGCCAAGATATTTTTTATAGCTGAGAAAGTATATTAAAAAATAATATTATGGGTTTGCTCACAGAATCGGCTTTCAGATGATTAAATTCCCATTGTTTGTTCGGCAGCTCCTAGACTACAACGACTAACAGGCAAAACCAATTATTCTCACAGGAACATGATTGGTGATTTTGGAAATCTTTATTTAACCCTTGTAAAATACCTCACTTACTATGTAACTCCACACCAATGACTCGCCTTTGCTCTGGTGTAGCCACCTGTCTCTGGGGGGCGGGGAGAAATGGAGTAATGGGTGAGAACTGCCTGGACCAGACGTTGTGGGAGACGAAGCAGCAGGGACAGGTCATGCTGTCCCATGGGTCCTGGAGGAAGGTGACGTGGGGCAGACATAGGCAGGCAGCCTGGGAATCAGCCATACCTGATGCAGCTAATCTCAACTTTCTTCCTTTTAGGAGGTTCCAAAAATTTGGTATTGCAAAAAAATATGGTATATGGTCATTTGACCTGCTTGTTGGGTTAATTTCCAATCAAGGAGTGTGGATACGAGGGTGTCACTTTCTCTGTTCCCTGCTTCTTTTAATTTAGAAATCCTCTGTATGGACAACATACATACCAGCTGTTCTGTTTCATTGCTTCTGTCTTTGCTCTGGAGAGCAGAGGAAAAGAGCATTATCACAGAGTTACTGAAATTTGCAGATCAAGTATCTCCTCTGAAATCTCAGACTTCTGCAGTGTGGAGGTGCCAGATTAACTAGAGAGTGGAGGGTTCCTTCAGTCTCACCTCTCTCTCCAATGTAAGTTTAACTGTTGTTAATACTTAAATACTCTACAACTACCACTAGTCAACCCCTAGAGTTAATTTTGTGTAGTTTTTAATGCAGATTGCAAAACAACAATTAGATGTAAACAATAACTAGAGCTCTTATTAAAATTTCTCTGGTCCTAGTGATTTAACTCAGTCTACATGTTTGTGTATTAGAATTGCACCACAAGGAATAATAGTGGTTTTGTTTTTCTTATTTTAAAGTTGGGGGGAAAATCCAGTGAAACCTGTGCGTATCAAGTGTCCTTCACTTTCCTTAATGCTAGACATATTCTACATGTTGAAACTGTCTTTGTTCAAATAAAAAAACTATTGCCTAGGTTTGACATCACCCTCTAAAAACCAAGATGGCCACAAGGGGCTCTTTTACCTTCAGCTACGGTTCTGTGATGCATTGCTTCATATTATCCAAGACAACATTAAACCTTTTTTATTTTTTTTTTAAATGTAATAGCGGTCGTTGTTTCCTCCTAACCTAATGAAAACATACTAGTACTGAGACACAATTTACATAACTAATTTCCATAACAGAGGCAGCCTAGAAATGGAAAGAAAATTCAATTAGTGTAATGCAAAAGTAGAATATCTCACCTATGGTGCTGAGAATGTCAGGTTGATTGTGTGCATGAGAAATAACTTTTCCTCCCTTGCGTATGCACATGCATGTGGAAAACTCTTCAGTGTCTCACTGCTAGTACATACAGATTGCATTAAACTGAAGAGGAAATGAATATTCAGCATGATGCTTTTTACCTACTTGGATAAATAAAATACTAAAGGAAGAATATGCATCATTACTCAAATGCAAAAAATATGGTATGTTCTGTTTCTGTTGTGAATAGGCTGAGCTAAGTTTTCAGGTGATTCACCTAATTTGAGGTGATTAATGCTGAGAGATGCTATCTTCCTTTGGATCGGACTTAAACATTTTTGATTTAGCATCTGATGAAGCAGCTAACTTAAGCCACCACTTATACTGTTTTACATTGAACAACTGGGTACAGAAGGAATCTTTAGGGAAGCGCAAAATATGTTCCTTTCCATGTTGTTCTGTGCTGATACCAGATGGGACCAAAAGACTAATTTTCACATACTCTAAGAATAGTCAGATTTTGTATTCTTTCCAGCTAACCAAGGGGAAAACTCACGATCTGCGTTTCACACTGTCACAGGACTAAGACAAGTATGTGATAGTTGAGGTGTTTCAGGGAAAACACATGACTTTAAGCATACTGGGGGAAAAATGATGTCACACAAACATTGCAGTTCTTCTTTTTATACTCAGTAATAATAGTTTTTAATAGGAAGTTCAAAGGTGGATAAGGGTTTTTTCCAAACAGATATTTTCATTTAGTGTCTATATTTTTCCTAGCTAAAGCAATGAGGTTCAGCTATTATTTTTCACACCAGAGTATCACTCTCAGCTTTTCAACTGTGATATTCAGGAGGAATGTCTGTGCTAAGGGGCAATGAAACCACTTTCAAAAATATGCATGCAACATTGTATACTGGTTCTAGTAGATCTTGGATGTCTTATCTCACCTGTGCCTTTAAACATGTCCTCCACACATCCATATAGCACTTTATTGTAAAGATAGTCTCTGGTAAAGAATTCAAGGAAAGATGAGCATTGTTAACATTTTAAGAAGCATCTTAGACTTAAGACATGCAGATGTCAATGAAGTGATGCTATTTTACCACCTCTGACAAGTTGCCCAGTGTCCAAAACTGCTTTTCAGGTTCAAAGAGCATGGCCTTTAAAAGCAGTTGTCTCTCAGTAAGCAGAACCTTCCCCCAAAATTCAGACCTCCTTATGTTCTGTCAAGGTATGGTTAGTATAAACAGACTATTAATGAAATTATATACTTGCTACTAAGACATGCTTGATAGTCAGACTTCATATTAAAATATATTTTTTTTTGCTGCTTGCACTTCTTGTAATCAGCTAGAAATCTGCTGCATGTATTTGCTTTCAGTTCAATGTGTTGGTAGAAATTGACTTCCTCTTCAGCTGCCTTGACTGTATGACAGGAATAGTAGTAGCAACATATTCGAGGGATTATAAAGTGGTGAAAAACTAGAAGGAAAAGAATGAAGTGGAGCAGAGCTGATTTACCTCACATGATGATGAAGACTGCTCAAAAAAGAAAAAAAAAAAAAAAAGAAAAAGAAAGAGTAAGATACAGTTAATCTTTCCTATCTTTCCTTTTCCGTACTCCTGTGGATGATTGCAGAATTTTCTGTTTCTCATCTGCACCCCCCCATCCTGTCAAGAATACATGTGGGACATTGTCAAGAAAGAACAAATTATTCTTGACTATTGATTTCAAAGTGTTGTTTTGAAGGCTGATTACTGTTACTTGCTGACAAGGTTTGGTCACCCATTATGTACATTAATAAAAGGTTCAACGGAGACACAAATGACCATCAATGAGAATCACAGAATCACAGAATCACAGAATCACAGAATCGACTGGGTTGGAAGAGACCTCAGAGATCACCGAGTCCAACCCTTGGTCCGACTCTAGTCCGTTTACTAGATCATGGCACTAAGTGCCATGTCCAATCTCAGTTTAAAAACCTCTAGGGACGGCGAGTCCACTACCTCCCTGGGCAGGCCATTCCAATGCCTGATCACTCTCTCTGTAAAGAATTTCTTTCTAATATCCAGCCTAAATTTCCCCTGGTAGAGTTTAAGCCCATGCCCCCTTGTCCTATTGCTAACTGCCTGGGAGAAGAGACCAATCCCCACCTGGCTATAACTTCCCTTCAGGTAGTTATAGAGAGTGATGAGGTCACCTCTAAGCCTCCTCTTCTCTAGACTAAACAACCCCAGCTCCCTTGTTTCTCCTGTCCCACCTCTGCACAGAAATGTGATATTTTTGAATTGCTAGAATTTTGTTCCAGCTTTGAATAATTGTGACACTGCCTAAAAGACAGAACTCTATGGTAAAGATTGTGTGGTAACAGGATGGCACGGCATGAGTAAAAATATGTTTGAAATATATGAAATGGTGAGACCAGCAGATGACAGAGAAATAATGCTCAGGTACTGAGAAACTCCAAACTTAGTGAATGAGTGATATCTCAACATGCCAAGAAATTCAGAGGAAAATTTAAGGGGAAAATTTTGTCCTGTGAAAGACAAATTGAAAACTTTTATTGATTTGAGCCAGCGTTTCTCTTGATGCTGGTAAATGAATGAAGTCCTTGCAAAGAAGAGAGTCAGAGGTGATTGTGCTGGAATTTCTTTTTAATTGTTTATCAATTCTTAACCAAACAACCCTTGTAAATCCAATAATTTTTTTTCCACTGGGATATTTTCTTCAGAAAAATGTGTATTCAGTCAAACTGAGTTTGTAATAACTTGTCTAATCTGTCAAACAAAGAAATTAATTCTGGCTGGATAACATCCAAGTGTTTCATTTTTAACTATATCTTGCAGGTGTGTACTACAATATAGCAAGTACATTTATTAATTGCCAGAGCGATAGACTGAAAGATGTTTCAGCTGGCTGAGTCAAAGTATTACGGCTTGGTTTGTACCTTGAAAAATCCTGGAAGTTTGACTTCTTTTCTTGATTTAGAATGGAATAGAACATTTCAGAATTTCTCACAGAACAGGGAATTTGCTTGTTAAATATAGTCTTCACATTACCTCTGCCCCTGAGGAGGAGGATGTGGCTGCAATGTGTGTGACAGCAGCCACCAGCAGGAGAACATGGGGGAGCATGGGGAGCGGAAGCTCCCCCTGAGTATATAGTACCCTGCCTGTCTGTGTGTAAAAACAGGGCAGCAAGGCTGTACAATGCTGCCCCCAAAGCAGAGCTTTCTGCAGCAGCATCACACCTCAGTCAACCCGATAAAAGTGAAGGATGCGACTTTGCACTATGTGAATTTTTCAGCTTGGGTTTCTATTAGCTAAGTTCAGGGAGCTGGGTGAGCCACACTAAACATAGATGAAAATGGACATCAAGAGGGGATAAAGATGATTTATCACCATAGCAGAAGAATAAAGATACACCCTTTGAACCAGAAAACAAGTTAAAAACTCATAAATAAAAGTACTTTTATAAATATAGCATGTGTCGCTAGCACATGAAATTAAAGGCCGTGGCTCAGCCATAGTCCAAAAGAATTATTTATGTAGTTGAATCAGAAGGTTAGAAGGATGAAAGCCTTCAAGTTTTCAACCACCACTTCAGACATTAAACCAAAACTAATCTTGCCAGGAGTATAACACAAATTCCAGGTATATTAGAATATTTAGGACACATAAGGTGTTAACACAGGGGCAGCTGGCATCCAGCTTTGCTCTAAGACCCTGCTCAGCACAGCAGGGCATTTTAAATGTTGCTCTGGGATGTATACCCAGGCATTTTAGGTTGAACTACAGTGTCTGATGGGAAGGAAAACCAGTTATAAGAAGCAGCTTTTCCTTAGGACTAAGAAACTACAATTTTAAAATGGAATCTAAAATGAGAGCTATTGCTCAGGAAAAGAATAGCTGATGATATACTTTGGTATGTGTGCCAAGGAATTCTGTGTGCTGGAGATTAAAGAAGTACTACTATAGGAAGCTAAAAAAAAAAGAAAATATGGACATTTTCATTAAGAAGATTCTAGGGAATAAACAGAGTACTGTTTGACCAACCACCTAATTTTAACAGCTAAAAATATTTTTTTTATGTGTTTATATTCTGTGGTACATTTTGATCTATAGATTATACAACTTTTAAAACCCTTGTTACTGTAATGCCAACACTCTATTATGTGTGAAATGATCTAATTGTGAAAAAATAAGAGGTGAACACTGTGCTGTCCCTTTCAGTATCTGCAACAGTGCATTGCATGTGTGACATAGGGAAAATTGACAAAATAATCTGTTTTTAAAAAACACGTGGTTTGTCCACATCTTCAAGATCAATACAAATATTTGTCACAAATTACTCATTTGACTGGTTATAACATAGCTGGGAAAATGAACATTTTCCTCCCTCCTTCTTCATTCGTTCTGTGTGGAAACAGCAGGGTATGACGCTCAGCATTACTTCATACCATATTTGATGAAAGTATCTCAAGAGGTGAAGCTGTTTTATTGTGATTGTAAGTAAAATGCTAAAACTATATTGGCAGTGAAACCAGATGTGTAGGAGAAGAGTATAAAAGCTAGGAGATATGGGAAATAGGGTATGTGAGTGTGTGTGTACCTGTGCATGGGTGTGCAAGTTCTCTTTCTTTTGTTTTGGGTGAAAAACTATGGTTACACGGGTTACATAAAAAAAACCAGCTGACTTTATAATCTCTTTCTTCTCACTATGAAAACACCCCACAGGATTTTAGAATTAAAAATTGATTTAATCTTGGTCTGGCTTAGAAATGAAGACTGCAGGTAAATTCAGATTTCACAAAGTAGAAAGGTTAAAAGGTCTTAAGCTTTTGTGGATTCACCTCTATAACTTCAAATAGTACCTTCTTCCTCATGCCTGTAATCAATATTTAGTTGTAGCTTTTTATTTATCCATTACAGCACACTTACCTACTCATCTGTGTGTTGGAATAAGACTCCCTGGGAATTTGGTAAGAGGAGGGCACAGAACCCTGATCTCACAGCTTTAGAAAGCTATTGTAAAGCATAAGTCAGTAGCTCTGGGTAAAAAGAAAGTTATTGGTAGGGTCAGCAACGTGGAGTTGAAGGCCCGGGGAAACACAAAAATGTCAGGTGGAAGTGTTGTCCCTCTGACTGCTACAGGCTGGCAACACGGCCAGAGGTGGAGCTCCTGGAGCTCCTGCACAAATCCTCTCCATAACCCAGCTGTTAGTAGAGTTGGAGCGCTGGATATGTGTATCCATCCTAAGGCAAACTTTGTTAATAGAATAATTTTGTCTTAAAATAGTCAAGTACTGTAACTTGCTGTTTTGCAGAAGACTAGTCCTGGAATATTAAGTTTTAAGATAAGTGTGTGTATTATGAAGAAGCTATTAAAGGTCATCAGCACCCAGTAGGACTGGATGAAACATTTTGTCCATGGCTGAGTTAGCAGTTCAGGACAATAGTGTGTGCTTGCCATTCTGAGGTAAATTCTAATCTGCAAAAAGAGTGATAAAAAAAGTGGAGAAAACTGTAAGCAATGAAAATTTTCAGTGTGGTTTTGAGGCCTAATGGTAGAGAAGGGATGGTACTCACAAGATCTCTTTATATCTCATTTTAAGAGATTTTAATAGAAAAAGAATTTTGTTTTTTTATCTGAAATTAGAATTGTTTAATTTGCATTTTCTCTTACGTCAGAACCAAAGAGAAATGAAAAGACTCCCATTTCAAACAAATGCACAGTTGAAGAAAATGACATTTGAAAAATAAGTACTTTGCAGAACAAAAGAAAGAATGGTATGTGTTTTCTGTAAGATGGGAGTTTGTATTTTGTCCTATCATTTCAACAGAAAGGTAACATATCTCTCTCCAAATCAGCTGAAATATGTTCTAAAAGATCTGAAAACTCAAACAGTTTGGAGAGCTTTGGTGTAAGGAGGTAAAGTAGAAAAGATGGGTATTGAAGTACAAATGTAACACATGAGATTTTGTATGGTAGGGAAGAGATGCAAGGTAAAAAGGAGTTTTGAAACTTCTATAAAATACTGCATCATGTCTCGGAAGAAGACTACTTATTACCGCTGATGTGTTTTGTTCCAGACTGTCTCCTCTCAAAGCAAATACTTAGTTGTCTATCTCAAAAAAAGGCCATGACCATTCTCAAAATATTTTCCTGTACAAGAAGATTTTCAAAAAGCAGCACCAGGAAGCAATCATGAAGGCAGTCTGATGACAGACCTGGAAATAAAGGTTGCTCTTTACTTATTGCCTACTATGGGCAAGAAACCTATTGAATGTATTTATCTTCCATTTCTGAAAATCTGAAACGTAACATTGAAGTTCTGCATCTGTTGGACAATTGCCTGATTGACCTGTGAAAACACTCTTGTACCGTGAAATTGTAATGTACTTGTCAAAGCCACTGTTCATTAGCCAAGGAAAAAGCACAACACATTTTATGGATACATACCTCCCCTCTGTCTTCCCTTTTTTCTAGAAGAAAATTTTTGTATGGGCAAAAATGTCTCTATTTAAAATGCATTTATTCAGATCAAAAATAGCATTAATATACTACCTTCTGTAGTACTAAACTGATATTTTGTGCTCTCAGAGCATGTTCTTCCTCCACAGTCTGGGGATATTTTTTTTCTGTTTTGTGTCATGGCACAAGAAGTGTCCAGGGTGGGATGGAGAGAAGCGTGGGCTGGGTGATGCTCAGCAGTGGGTTCTGGCAGCAGCTGAGGAAGGAGGTCCTACTGTCATCACCACAGGCTGTACAACTCCCTCACAAAGATCAGGCTTACCCAGTGTATAATGCATCTCCTTTCCGCTCCTGCTCCACTTCCTGTCTTCTTCTTCTTGGCTGAAAAAAAAAAGGGATTTAGGAATTTTATATGTAGACATAAAGATGTTTTATGTACATCCATAACTGATTTTTTTTTCGCTTTCCATCTTAGCATCTCCTATAAATCCACCCAACTCAGGAATTACCTCCAGCTATATGAGTCACATTAAAAATATAGTGCTTTGGCCCTATGTGAACTACGGCAGGTGTTACAGCTCTGTCCAGTATGTTAAGTATGCACACACAGTGCTCCCTGGCAGCTGTTTCTTGGTATGGAGTTTTCATTTTCTTATCTGACAGGGCAAAGCGAACTTTAGCCGCTCCACTGCACTCTGTAGATGTTAGCAACATATGACGATATAGAGGGTTCTTAACTGTGTTTGTGCATTTTAAAAATGTTTTGTTGTACCCAGAGGTACATACAAATTGAATCCTCAGTTTGATGACCATAAGAATGAGTACAATAATACTACTACTAATAAATGGACTGTATAAAACGTTGTGAAAGTAATTGAAATATTTTTCCTGATGAACTGAGACATATGAGACATTTCATTCATTTAATGAAAAAATGCATGTACTGTCCCTGGGATCGAGGGGAGAACAGAAGCCCTTCTCATCCCAGAGGAACACTTTGGCCATGGCTAACAGGCTTTATTTGTGTTTACACAGTGGAAAAGCTTTTGTTTTCCACTGTATAAAACTCTCTACAACTTCCACTTTAAACAAATCTTCTGCAACACAGAGTACTTTCCATATGCATTGTCAGGGCATTTTCAGCAGAGTGAGTGATAGAAGTTTGAACCTCATGTAACAGGTCTCAGAGCTGGATTTGAGCGTGGTGTAGAGTACTCTGTCCCCGAGTTAACGCTGTTATTACAGTGTTGTTTTCATGTGCTTGAGAACACCAAATGATGGCATCTGCAACTATACTTTATGTTGAACCCCAAGAGGCATGTGGGAAAGGTTTCCAAGCCACTACTGTCAGGCAAAACCATGAATTAAGCAAGTAGTTGCTTGGGTTGGGCACAGGCTCAGCATACACAAAGCAAAAATTTGGACATGTGGAAAACTTCAGAAACATGTATATGCTTACAGGTTTCTGTAGTGTTAAGTGGTAGCTGGGGCAGATCTGGAAAGTATGTCACCTATTCTTTAAAGAAGAGCAGACCTTTCTCTTCACAGGCTTTGTACTGAAAGTAATTGTTCTGTGGGTGACAGAAATCACATTTCTGATTTCCTTCTGATAAAATAATTTAAAATAGAAGATAAAATACAGTTAACTTACACAAACCTAATGATAACTCCATGAACATCACAGCTGCAACTCAAATCCCATTAACATCAGATGTCTACTATAGAGCTTTTTTTATGAATTTACAAGCTTAACTCTTCATATCAGTTCTGGGCAGGAGCAGACAAATTACGAATCCTACCTACTCAAGAAATACAAACTGGTGTTACTTACGCAACATGTCAGATTAGATTCTGTCATATAACCACTGTGCAGCACATGTATAATGTTATTGTTCATTTCTTAGCCAGTATAGGAAAAGGTAGAAAGATTTTACAGAGGGATATTTCTCATTTATGTGGCTTTAAATGGACAAACATCACACTATTCTGTGGTCTCATCAAACAGTGCAGAACTTGCAAATAAATTAAAATAGTAAAACTGTATCTTTTTATAGCCGTTTTCATTCGGAGGGATCTGAAGGTACTTTATAAAATACTTACAATGAATAGAAATGTGTTTCCTCCTGAAGAAATGCAGCAAGATATTTGATTATTGAGATAAGTGAAAAGATCTTTATGTTTAAATGTAAAACCAGAGGATTTCAGGTAGGTGAATTGCCAGGCTTGTAACTGGCCAGCCCCTTTGAAGGAAATGCTATAGTTTTGCAGAAAATGAACAGATATTTTTTCCAGCCAGTCTGATGTTCTTTGCAGCAGAGACATTCCCAAGGGGCAAACAGTGTCTTATGACAAGGGGAAGAATTTGGTTTCACCAAGTATAAGGAACCAGGCACGAGACAGGACAGGAGGACACATTGGTTGGATAAAAGGACATGAAAAGAGCTCATGGAGAGGAGCTGCTGGCAGCAGCTGCAGCTCTGAAGCAGGACTTTCATTTGCAAAGTGCCTTGTGTCCAACCAGCAAAAGCTGTTGGTCCCTCAGTATCACAGTATGTTTGGGATTGGAAGGGACCTCAAAAGATCATCTAGTCCAATCCCCCTCAGGCGGGACTTTGGGAGCCTCCTGTTTTACAGAATAGCTATCTTGTTAAAGCAATTCAAAGCCTGGGGCAACTACAGAGGTATTGCTGGAGTGGCCTCTTCTGGCCTTGTAGTCACCACAGGAAATGCAGCTGAAAGCCTTAGTTTGTGCTCCCTCCTGCTCAAAAACCTTTGACTGCCATGCTCCATTCCAGTGAGGATGAATTTCATTGTCGGGTATCGTTGATTAAGAAGCTGATACAGGTGGGAGTAATACCATTTGCATCCTAGCACTCAAGTTTTAGTGCAGGCTTTTACTTTAATTGTGATACATTAATCTACCTTACCTTGTCCTTTGCCAGCATATTGTTCATAGGTGCCAGTAATAAAACAAGAGTTTTATAAAGTTTTATAAAACAAGACTCAAATGGTCTTAGATTGGGTTCAGATGTGTTGCACTTTCCCCTCTGCCAAGTCACTGGTCACTGCCTCTTGCTAGAGCAACAGTCCAGTTTCACAAGGTGATTCCTACCAACTTTTGTGGCTTTTTTTTTTTTTTTTCCAGTTCAGCATTCTTCATTGTCCTCAGTGGAGACAGAAGCACTTGTGTAGCAAGTGTAAGGTGAATTCTTTTAGTAGATATGCAAAAATGGGCAGATAAGTAGGGGCTTCTGCAATGAACTCTAACCAGAAATTTCCAATTTAGTAAACAAGATTAACTGGATGCTTTAGACCATACTTTTCCCCCTGTCAGCTAATCTCTTCCCTTCTTTCTCTCTCAACAGATAGATAACCATTTCTGTTAGTTTCCACTCAACATGGATCAACTGTATGCAGTGAAACCAAAGCTTGCATTAAGCATGCTTAAATGCTACACTTGTTTTTTCAAGTCTGATAAATGTTCTCTTTCTGACTTTCAATTTTTTGGGTTGACAACTTGCCAGAAACTTTCTTCAGTGATCACTAGCTTATTGCTAATTATGGCAGCTGACAGAAAGAGTTCATATCTATACTCTCATTTTTGTAAACAGTGAACAAATTTTACCACATCCCAGTAATGAGCATACATTGAAGCACTGGGATGCGCCTGTGAGAGCTGTACTTATCACTAGGAGCTATTGTTTTATCAAAACTGAAATTCTTTGTAAATGTATTTGCTCTGCTAAAACTTTTCTAGGGGAGGTTTGTTAGGGAAGGGTATAATTTTTAGTGAGAACAAACACAACAGTCTCCAGAAGGGCTGAAGCTCAGGTACTGTGTGCTTACTGGGGATGCGGGAGACAGAGATTAGTATGGCTGAAAAGGGGTGTTCAGGGCCTATAAAGTGGTTCCCCCGTGTCCTACAGAGTGGCTTCATCCCTGGACTAAATGAAATGTTTTGGTCATCACTTTCCAGTTGTGCAGACCTCTCCTTTGGAGAGATGTGAGACCGAGATGACCTGTGAGAGGTCTGCTGTGAGAGACGACCTGCACTCTGAGAGCTTCAGACAAGCTATGTTATCACATAGGGGCTGTGAAGGCAGGACACTCAGCCTTTTAGCTGGGCTCCTCAGAAAGTGGGCCCTGCCCAGGCAGTGTCAGACCTGCAGTGTTAGACCCAGATACCCAAGGCCACATCTGGCATTGTGCAGGAGAGAGGTTGTGACACCACACTGCGGAGAAGTGGGATACAATTCTGCTCGAGGAGGAGCGTGAGATGGGAGCCAGCTGCTCAAGTGTCTTGCCAAGTGTGGGAGGCTTGTCAGGTCTGTCTTTGAGGATTTTTCTCTCTCTCCCTGAACATTTTCAAGTGGTCTTGGTTTTGTTGTTACAAATTGAATACTCATTTTACAGACAGCCTGAGCAGCTGCTTTCAGTTGAAAAGAGAGTTATCCTCTTTTTTCCTAGTTCTTTGTTTCCTTACTCTCTGTTTTGTTAGTAAGAGTTCATGTAGGCAATGCTTTATTGGCCTGAGATTTGATTATGTCATAATTCATGTTTTGATGTATCGTATGCCAAAACACAGGGTGTTGAGCGTAAGTGTTTGTGCAGATGCTAGCTCTGTTCCACATCATATTGTTAATTTTCTTTCAACAAATGGAGATAAATAGTATCTGTGGGAAACTTGCATAGGTGGAAACTGGTTGTGAATTCCAAATTTCCTTTTAACAGAAACTATTGACATATTTGTGACACTTAAAAAAAAAAAAAAAAGCTGGTAATGTTTTGTCCCTTAAAAGCTTATGGTCTAGCTCTTCAATTAGCAGCTCCAAGAGTGGAAAGATGATCTTGCAGGTAACCTGAACCAGCATTTAGCAAACCAGAGATTGCAAACAGACACTGTCACAGATACTTGTTGGAAGATCAAAGAAATCAAGCACGCGAATTTTGCAAGGTAGTTTCAAGCAAGATTAATTGGAAATGCTAAGGCAGTTGACTCCTCAAAGGAGTTGGGTGCCTGTATGTTTTAAAAATAACACTGGAGGCATATCTGCAATTTTGGATACTTTTACGAAGATGGACTATAGGATTTAGGTAATTTCACAGCTGTAGGTGGTATCTCTTGCTGTTGGCTGAAGAAACTGTCTTGCTATAGGTCTGACTGTGTTAAGCATGTCAGACCAGGAATCCTCTGCCCAGAGTATGTGGCTGCAGACAGAACTGGTTGGGAGCATGAACCAGGACCCAGTATTACAGACTGAACCATAAAAAAGCCTGTTTCTAGACATGAAAGTCTTGCATGTCCTATGTACTGCAGTGATGGGATGGTCATTAAGTGAGTTTCTAGAAAACAGGTCTGATGATTTAAAATCTGATTTTTTAACTAACCCAATTAGCACTAGAAGTGAGTGTGAGGGTATAGCTAGCATATGATATGTTAAAAAATTGTAAAGGGTGTGTTTGCATAACCTTAATTCTGGCCAT
Organism: Columba livia; assembly: GCF_036013475.1. Classification (NCBI taxonomy): domain Eukaryota; kingdom Metazoa; phylum Chordata; class Aves; order Columbiformes; family Columbidae; genus Columba; species Columba livia. The sequence goes on along the minus strand of NC_088603.1, from coordinate 121,000,280 downwards.
AAAACTAATGGAAGCAAATTGCCTGTGTAGGACAAGTTATTTTTCAAAAGCATTTGAAATATGACAGAAATTCTCTTCTGTAATTCACGCTTAGGACTGAAATGGTGCTTGAAACTTATTGCAACTTCTGCAATTTTGGTAATTGTTTGAGATAAACAAGTATAATTTTGTTTCTTTTAAGAAATCACTGAAGTCAAAAGACAGTGTGTTTATCATTCAAGTTAACTACCCTGATATTTGTTTAAAATGCTGTAAGACACACACCTCCTTGAGGGCTCCTTCTGGTGTTTATTCTCCCAAATGCTGATGAGTTATTTAGTATGTCATACTTTTATTTTTTTTCTTTTTCTTTTTTTTTTTTTTTCCCTCAGACCTTCAAAACTGTGGGTTTTGTTTTTGTTTTTGTTTTTTATCCTTTGGAAGCACTTCTGCCATATGCCATAAGTGCATGCAACAGTTCAGATGGACCATATGTGTAACCTTTGACCTTTCCAAGCATGGAGGTGGTCACAAATGTGTTTTGGGTACCCTGAAGTGTTCTGTAGGCATGTTTTAGTTTTAGGTTTTTAGGCTTTTTTCACTCTTTAGTTTTGAATCATCTCTCATGCTTGGCTTACCCTTCATATGGTATATGAAAATGTTGAGATAGGAAACAAAAGGTGGCCATTAGAAATTGTTCACAGTCCTTTAGAAAAATCTTCCTTAAGACTGAGAGCTTTAAAACACATCTTATACTCCTTACGTCACCACCAAGATGGGTAGATGCAGGTGTGGAGGTAAAGATATGGATAAGCTGATGAAAATCATATGGTTTTGACATATTGTAGAGACTTTATCATAGTAGAAACACCTGTATTTGCAGCTTAACCCCTTATTTTCATTAAAAAATAAATCTCCATAGGCTCTGTAGACTCTGTTGAATCTTAACATAAGAATATAGGGATTAATGTTTTTTAATAATGGGAGATGCAGTCTTTTAAACAAGAATGCAGTTATCACAATGAGAAGTATTTCATACAGAAGTTACTCTATTTTGCTTTGCATTTTTACTGATTATTTGCTTTAAAATAATGGGGAACGAAAGGATTGTCAAATAATTTTCAGCAGTTTCTCAGAACAGCTTGTTAACTAAGCAGAGCAAAGACAACAGCTGCTCAGAAACAGCTTAAACACAAACCTGTGATTCAGTAGCAGAACAGAGATATTGAAAACTAGGATCTCTGATTTTTTTCTATGCCAGCCTATACCGTCATGAATGTCCAGTCATGAAATGGAAGTTAAGGTAATATGTAATATAAAACTAAATAGGACTTTAAACCTGCTTGCCTATTTTTGAGCTGCTTTTTATGGATTTCTGAGATTTATCAAAGTCAGAGGCATGTCAAAGTGACCTTCATATTTAATGATAGAATAAATATATATATTTTTTAGTACTGCCACCCAGATTTTACATTTATCAGTAACTTATCCAGAACATGAGAAAAAAACTTAGTCTTGTAATCTTAGTCTTGTAATTTTTTTCAGTCTTTTGTCTTTTGAATGTTATTTTATGGTGAATTATATGTATCATGGCTGTAATGATATTGACTCATTTCTCTATTCAGCTTCTATGCCAGGAAGTTTTTTCTTTTTTAACCAGTATGATAATTTGTATCTCCTGACAAACACTCCTTACTCAAACATTTATTTATTCTTTGATGTAGGAATTTTTTTTGCTAAAGTTTGGTACTGTTGACTATAACTTCCTTTGTTTATTCTTCTATTGCTGTCTTGGGCACTGTTTCTTCCATGGTCTGTGCTATCATTGTTCTTGGGATGCTGGTCCAGTGGAGGGGACAGGAAAAGAAATATTCATCTTAACATTTTCATGCTTTTTATTATAAAAACCGTGTTCTTGACAAGGACAAATGTAAAACCTCACCAAATCCAAAATGAGGCCTCAAAATAGGCAAAGGAAGTGGAATATGAGAGAACAATATGATTAACATACAAGAATATTACAGAAGACAAAGTCACGGTCATATCTCCAGAGATTATTTATTTCAGGGCAGTAGAGCTTGTCACTTACTGTGCTTGGGATATTGTTTGTGTTTTCTTTTCTGGGATCAAAATGTCTCTTTAAGTTGTATGAATTATTAGTCTGTTATTTAAAAGTCCTGAACTGAAAAAACAACCCTCAGACCTGTGAGAACATTGCCAACCTAATTCAGCCTCTAAACTCTTTGTCCAGGGTTTGAGAACTTTGCTAACTTTTTCCCAGATAAAATATGAAACCTAAATGAATTTATTATCTCCTAAGAATAACTGGATTTTAATCTGTTCTGTAGGGTATTTTCATCTTAGATTGCTGTAATTCAGTACTGTAATTTGTTAATTTCAGTTTACATGGGTTTTATCTGGACTGTGGGTACTGAATGCTAATTTGATAATGCAAATTAAAAGTGGAAACATGATTACTCATAGCTAGGGTTTATTTTGAGAGCAGATTATAGCCACAGGAATTTTGTTTGGGTTGCTTTTCTACTTTCCATGCATTGCAGGCTTATATTCTTACTTTTGTTAAAAAGTAAATTTTTGTTCTTGCTTTTGCTGTTGAACACCATAGCACTCTAAAAGTGGATGATCCGGATTCTAATTTTCCTTCTGGGAATAAAAAAATCTAAATATATAAATGAAAATAGTTGTAGCTGTGGAAACACAAAGGTAAGAGAATGTGTAGGTCAATACCACACTGAAGACCCAGATGCTTCATGGTTAAAATTGCTATACAACAGAGTGTGGTAAATTAGCCAGTACTCAAATCTGCATCCACCTGACCACCCAGCTGTGGCCGTGACTTAGCTAGCTTGGGTCACTATTTGCTTTTCTCATCGTCATGATTATTGTGTGGATATACTTTTAGAGTAGAATTTAAACTTTTATTAAAAATGAGAAGGATGAGACCTCACTTAGGCGTTCCTGCTCCAGCAGGGGGATTGGACTAGATGATCTTTTGAGGTCCCTTCCAATCCCAAACATACTGTGATACTGTGAAAGTTGGCTTTCTTGTTGCTGCTTATGTAGAGGGCTAAAAGTCAAAGGAACATTACTTGTATACTAAGAAGATTGATATGGAAAATGTTGCATCAGTGAACATGGAATGGCACAGAACTGACGGTGCTATCAATTTTCAGAATAAAAACCTGTAATTTAAGATCATACAAACTTCCCAGCTGGCTTTCTTATCAGTGATTGCCTGACAATGGACTTTTGGAAAAGGGTTAATCTGTCAAAGAGAGCTTTAAAATTCTTGTCCCATATTTAACAATCCGCTGGAGTAAGAGACTTGGATGATGGGTTCATCATCATTTACTTCAGTGGAGACCAGGGCATGCTCACGAAGTCTACCTTCGGTCTGTTTGGGCTACCTGTCTCCAGTTTCCTCAAGAGGCAACAGAGGTAGAGCCAGTCCCACCCATCCGTGGGAGGAATGTGTCTCCCTCCTTTGCCTGCAAGAGCAGGATAAGGAGACTGAACTCAGAAAACTAGGTTTAGTTTTGGCTGGTTTGTGTAGACAGGCTGAAGGTGAGGGGAAGAGCTGCCATCTCTAGAGAAGATGATGTACTGTACCAATGCAAGGCTACCTGCTGCTTGTGATTAAAGAAGAAAGTAATGAAGTGCAAGCTGTCAGAGCCACTATCGCTGGAGGACTCCTTATGTCTTGAGTAGTTATGCAGGTTGTCTAGGTAATTTTCAATTATTATACAGGTAAGAACAGCTGGCACTTCCATGAAATAAAACATTTAGTTTTAAATTGTGTGGTTCCTTTTATTAATACCAAGAAATCATGGGTGAGAAAACATGCATCTGTCAAAGTCTAAATGAAAATAAGTTCTTAGAAAAAAAGCAAACATGAGGGAAAACAACCCTGAGCATACATTTCCCAACCAAGTGGTTTAGCAATATGTTTTTCTCGGCTTTTGTAATAAAGGTCTCTCAGGAGAAGGGCATGGCCAAGCAAAGAAATTGTCCTCTCTTATGGATAAGGTAGATCCAAGTACCAGATAATTTTGAAAACTTGCAGCTGCCAGTTGGTTCAAATACTGTGATTTTACATCTAGGGCTATTACATGCTGGTGCATGTGTGCCAAATGAGGGACATAATTAAAAAGCCTTTAAAGGAAGTGCTAATGGTTTATTGATCCTTCTCAGACTAGCAGTGATGATACTGATGTTACTGTGACTGCTGAAGTGCCTCTTCACACATAATACAGTACAATGCAACCTGGGAAATTTGACTTTCACAAAATTGAGAAATTTGTCTACCAAAATAAAACATATATGAATACTGTAAATTTTGCTGGAATGAAATATTAGTAGATTTTTCAGTTTAACAATTGCATATTTATATTTTCCGTCATGTGGCAGTATGGATATAAATAAACTCATGCTTTGCCTGTGGAAAAGAAAAAGTGAAATTTTCTGAACAACTATAAGTTTATTTGGACAGTGTTCAAATATGAAGAGGCGCTACATAAGGAAAAAAAGAGACATATTTTACAAAGAGTTTTTTCCAAACTCATATACTGAAATGAAATTATGTATGTTATGCATGTTAACTTTTCCTGCATCTAAGTACACATCATTAACAAAACCTAGACTGGAAAACAATTGCCTAAGCAACTAGTCTGAAGTAAGTTCTAGAGTTATAACAAGTCACTTACTGTATTTCACTGAGTGATGTGATGATCTTGCAAAACCAGGCATAGCTGTTGCTGGCAATGTGCAAAAGAGAGTATAACCTGTAGTATTCAATGTAATGTTTCTTGATCCAACAGTGGTAAAGTTTCTGCTGAGGACTGCGCCTGATCACAGCCGATGAAAGATGTGAGCCAACTGGAGCAATTCCAGGGAACAGTCCTTGAATAAATTTGGTTTGCTCACATTAGAGAATAAACACTGAGAGATGTAGAAGTCATTACTTGTGAAAGGCCACTTCACAGAGAAAATGAAAAATTTTATGTGAACTTTGAAACTGTGATGGGAGTTTTTAAGCTGCTGTGGGTGTCTGAAGAGGGCATAGATCCCCCACTGCTGGAGTTCTTTAGGAACAGGCTTTCCATGACCAGCGACCTACTTGCTCCCACCTCACAGAGAAGGCCAGCAGCAGTTCCTTCCAGCTTTTTATTCAATGATTTCTACAGAGAAAACTGTTTTTTTTAAGCAATTACAAAGCATAAGAGAGGTAGTGGAGTCTTCCTCTGGAGACATTCAAAACACACTTGGATGCATTCCTGTGCAATCTACTCTGGGTGAACCCACTTTAGCAGGTGGGTTGGACTAGATGATCTCCAGAGAGAGGTCCCTTCCAACCCCGACAATTCTGTGATGCTGTAATTACACGTTTTAAACTAGCTTCATACTGATTTTGCTGAAAAGCTGCAAGTATCCTTAGCTGCTAAATCTGCACATACATTAGAGTTGTGTTGAATTCCATGAGGAAATTACCCAAAGATTTCTGCTTTAAGAAATATGAAGTATTATTTATTACAGTTATTTTAGATAGGATATAGGTTAAGCAGTGCAAGACTCGAATAAGTGGTGACTTTGCAATGTCTGACACTGATGCCCTCTGCTCTGTTCACTACCTGTTCTCAACACATGAAGAAAATTTCACTGATGTTAAATTTATTTACACACTATGAAAATTTCCTCTCAACTTTCATCTGAGTGACTCATTTGTATGTTTACCGTTTGTGAAAACCTTTTGACATACAGCAGGAGTGTTTGTTACATTACTTACAAGTGACTCAGATTCTGATCTCATATAAAGTATCATAAACAGGCATTCTAGTTGGACACTAATGTAAAAGAAATAAAAATAAATCTTCCTTAAAGAGATCGGTTGAATGGCTTTGTGTATTAAGTGAGCCTATTAAAATACTCTTATCAAAAGGATGAACTAAATAAAGGTAAGGTTAAATTCTTTAGGGAAAGAAGTTTATTTTTTTTTCAAAGAAATTGCCAGAAAAAAATGGTTAGATGAGACTGAAGTCAGAGAACAATTGTTCTCCAAACACGTTTCCATAGGACAAATTTGGATGAAGGACTAGAGTCTAAGACCTCATAATAGAAAAATGAACATGTCCTACTTAATTTTAACCACTAATATATAAAAACATATTTGCCAGGACTACTGTCTTCAGAAATCTGAAACTTCTGTTTCTGAATCCCTTAATTACTTTATTAGTTAATAATATTTATTTCATCTCTTAACTTGAGGACTCCTTTTCGCTAATTTTGTTTTCCTGTGGAAAAGGAAGATCATAATTTCAACATCTCTTATGATTTTGATTATGATTTATTAAGTTTCTGGGAATTTGTCTTACATAAAGAATACCGGATCTGACTTAAGATTTTTCATACATTATTGAAATTATTTCTGTGTTACTTCAAGCAAGCTCAGAGAATAAACTAGAAGATGACCCTAGGAAAATAACTTCTAGAATTGACTGCTTATATTACAGTGAACCTCTACAAAGTATGTGCGTTTTTTTTTTTTTTTAGAACTAAGCCTTAATTTGGTTTTGCTTAATTCCCTTTGAAAATTCATTATGCCATGCTACATTGATATCACTTTGATTTTGAATGAAACTGTCCGCTCAGAGATTTAATTCTGTTTAATTAATGTATTTAAATTTGCAGCAAATTTATTTGGTTCAAAATAAATTTCCTGAGTAGCAGTATATAGTCCAGCTCTCTTTTAAAGCTGATTGTGGAAAGCCAACAATAGTTTCTGCAGAAGTTACTAAGTATAATGCATATTCATATATCTCTTACATGACCTTGGAAATGCTTTGTTATCTCTGGTACCTGCTGTGATATTTCTAACTGCAGCTTGTCAGCTTTCATGCTTTTCCCTAGTATGAATAACATTAGCCTTGACAGAAATGTCAATTGAAAACTTTATTGCCAATATATTATGTTATTATGAATTTTACAAAAACATTCTTCCATAGTCCTCGCCTTCCTTTGTGGATGCAATGATGTAGGAAAACCAGCATGCATCTGTTTCTAGAGTCTATTAGTCTTCTAGACTTCTATGAATTTGTTTTTTTCAGAGTTACTTTCATTGTTTGTTCCTGTTGACACATTTTTTCTGCTGTTTATTGTTTTACCTTGTACTAAGCAGAGTAACATGCACTCAGAACTCCACCTTTATTTTACCCTCCTGTACTGTGCCAACTCCAGGTCGTTACACAGGCCTCATCACTCCAAAATACCCTGTGCGTAAACACAACGCTGATTAAGGTCAGCGTGGTGCCACTAACTTCCAGCTGAATTATTCCTATTTACATCCCTATTGATGTAAAGAGAACTGGTTTTCACTGGAAAAGCTGTGGAAAAAATGTCATTCATTCATGAGTTCACCTTCCCTGCTAGGAAGTGAACTTATCCTTAATATCATCAACTTTGTTTTTCCATGATCCCTAGAAGTCTTATTTTGGTCCTCAGAAGTCTTCAATATTTTCTGTTAATTTCACCTTCTCTCTGCAACTTGGCACTTGGGTCTCTGCCTAGCCCAGGCAGAGAGACTCAGGGCTGGCAGCCATGCTCAACTGGGCAGAAAGATCCTCTGTGGGCTCACACTTACCTCTTCAAGGTGAAGGAAGGGACTAAAGGAAATAGACCTCATGATTGCTCTCTATGACAATTCCCATCATGTAGACTGGGAACAAAGAGCCTCATCAATATTCCCTCAGCACTGCATGCTAAGCTAACAAAATGTTATGTTATTTGGGGCATTCACTTCTAAGCTTATAGAGTATGGATATTTTAAAAAATAACAATATGCAAACTCAGCAAGGTAAGTGTTTAGTGGGGGAAAAAGTCATCTGTTGTCAGCACTGAAAAAAATTATATCATATACTTTTGGCTATAAAGTCAAGCTAGAGCCTAGAAGGGCTAAAAGTTGTCCACTGTAGTAGATTTATTCATTTCTCGGGTAGTTTACATTTACATTACACTACCTCTGGCATGGCTACAAATAGCTTAAGTTAGAGCTAAGTCCAATATGACCCTGTCTAACTGAGATATTTACATACTAAAACATGGGGAGATTGTTGCAAAATGCCACTTAGTTTAGATCAAAACTGTTCATGGAAAAGGACTTTTCTCATTAACACTTCCTTTTGAGTTATGAAATTATTATCATATTTGATTTCAGAATTTTAAAAATGAAGTAAAGATGGAAATCAAATGGCTTTTTATTATGAAATACAGGCTTTAGTTCACCTTTCGTAGCTGTATGTAGTTACATATTATTTTTCTAATCTAAATTGCACTTCTAGGCTCCTTCAGGAACCAGAGGAGCAGATCTTCAGTGAGTAATCTATCCTATCCTACAACCAGTGCTTGAGAACAATGGGATAAATCATCATAGGTGATTTAATCAGTTTTAATGATTTTGTATAGATTTTTTTCAGGTTCATAGGTTTTCGTTTAATAAGAGACAATAAATTCTTTCACATCCGATTCTAGACTTAGCTATGTCTGCATTAGGAAATAGTGTGGCTCAGTACAAGCGAATTTATGGAGTGAAACAGCTGATGGTGAGAATCCGGTGTTCACAACATATGTCTCTCAGGGCCATTTCTGGAGACATCTGGCAGGTTGTTTGCCAGATGCATCTTTGCAAGTCTGAGAGCTCAGTGACATCTCTGTGAGGTGGAGATGTGACAACAGTGATATTAGCTTAGAAAGCACACTCAGGAACTGAAATGCAGTGTAGTCATATTGGCAATGTTTTCCTTATCAAGGTCTAGACACCCTCTCTTTGGCTCTGGGCACATCCCATAGTGTTGGCTATTTGGGGAGCCTAAGACAATGCAGTTAAGTGTGTTTAGTTAAGCCTGTTGGATGTATAGATTGCTTTATTCTAGACACTGTTGGTGAAAAGACCAAAATCACAGGAAATACAACAGGTTTGAGCAGCAAAGAAGGGCTGTGCCAGGCCTGTGGAAGTCCTGCTAAAGATGCCAGCACCATCAGATATCACCCTCCCAAAACCACATAAAAATATGCCTTTTTTTGTATATAAATATCTGAAGTCACCCAACATAAAGTACAAATAATTAAACCTCCTTTTTTAAACATTGAGTCCATCTCACATTTCTATGGCAAAGGTAAGTCAGAAAATCATCAGTTTTAAGAAAAAACAGATTGGTGGTTGTTGTTCTGGGGTATAAAACCTCATGCAATGATTAACAGAGAATGGGTTCTGAAGAACTATCAGATTCTTATTTTGAGAGATTTGTTTTAACCTGGACTCTGAAGCATGAGGTTGAGGGAGCTATTAAATCCCATTTCTAACTACAGTAGTTGTTAGCTCTGCTGTGCAATCTTGTTTTCACTAAATCTGTGTTCACCACTAACTGAATTCAAGGGGAGTTTCTCAGTGAGAGAGAGGCCTTCTCAATCCATCTGTTCCTCAGTTTCTCCATCTGCAGAGCTGAAATAAAATCTCTTTGAGATTGTGGGCCTTGCTGTTTTAAGATATCTGAAAGCTCCAAAATTGGCAAGCTTTCCTACCTTCTTTGCTATGAATTTCACAATGTAGTAGATAAACAAATTCACCAAATTAAGCAACAACATTTTGAGAGAATTTGGAAAGAGGTTTGTTCCACATAAGAACCAGGATGTGTGCATGTTTGCTGCTCAGCCATCTGTCATGTCTCTTGGCTATCAAATTCTCAAAGATCTTGACAATGTTCAGTTGATTTGTTGATTTCCCATGTCTCTCCATATTGTGTTATGACAACGGTAGGCTTTGAAGGTGTGGGCTTGTTTTTGTAAAGAAATACTTTTACTGATTTTAGCAATCTCCTTGCATTACTTCAATTTAATTCAATTCAATTTAATTCAAATAATTTCAATTTTTGCCTTACTTTGCCATAATTTACTTGCTTCTGTTTGATTTTTATCATTAGCCTTCAAAGAAACATGGATTTGTAAGCACATATTTGTTCTTTTTCATCTTTCCTTGCCTCTCTCCTGCTGAGTAAAGTTTCTGAAGTCTTTTAAAATTATCTATACATTGTAGTTTACTTTATCTGATGGGAGTTCACGTTTTTGTAATAGTGAAATGGTCATTTCCCCAGGAAATGCTGTAACCATGTATGAAAGAGCTGATTTCAAAACTCTTTAAAATCAATGGGAATCTTTCCATATAGTGGGTTTAGTGGGTTTTAGATCAGGCTCCTTGTTGATCACCTTTTCTGAATACATCTAGATTTGTTGAAGCACATCTTTGTTAAAAAAAAAAGCAAATACAGCAGCTGGCTGGTCAGTCCTGATTATCTGCATTTATAGACGTACATGCATATTTTTCCAGTATAATCTACAATAATCTGTCATCAAATATAGAAGTAAGCTTCTTAAAAATATCTACAAAACAGAAGTATAGCAGTGAAATGGAAGAACAAGATAGTGAATGAAGAAATATTATACTTTTTAAAAACAAACAGTGCGTAAGACACACAACACCCTCCTGAACTGGGACAACATGGAAGTCTTTCCTTTACATCATATAAGAAACTCTTGCAGAGTGAGTTTTACCAGTGGAGAGAATGGGGTGCTTGTGGAAGGGCTTGTGGATGAACACAGGCATGCTGTGCATGCGACATGGAGCAGAGAGGTAAAAGAGCAATGAATGAAAGATATAAAAAGGTTTGCCAAATACAGGAACAAGGTAAATAGGCAGAAGCATGGCAAAAAACTTGTCATGAGTGACTGGAAACTACTATGGACTGGAAACTATTGTGACTCAATATACAACTTTATGGGTTTTTATTGTCTTCAATCTGAATTTTTCTGGTATTGTTAAGGTTTAACCACTTCATTAAAGACCTGCAGCTGCTGTGTATGTGTATTATTGTTAGGTGTTTGTAGTATGGAGTGATTTCTTCTTGCTCAATTGTTAAAGTCATTAGGAGTTTACATAGAATGTGTTGGAAGATGGGGACCTGCAATAAGAAATAGGAACCTACTGCTTTCTTCCTAAGGGAAATATATCTTGAAAGTCCAAGTGCAAAACCATTTTGTATTACTGTTCTGGAAGATCTTTTGTAAAAGTGATGTGCATTTCTGCTTAAAGCTCTGTGAGAGTCGTTGTTTGCTTCTGCGGGCAACTCACAACTGGGATTTTCAGCAGTTTCAGTTGTGGAAACCCAGCTGGCAGTGGCCCTGCAGAAGGGGCTCCAGGGCAGACTGAGTGCGGTGCTGGAGAGGCTGCTGTTGACTGTCATCTGGGGTTGGGGGCGTTCCAGTTTTCAGTCACATTCCCTGAAAACATGTAAGTGGATTAGTGTACTGTCAATGTTATGCAAACCCATTATGAAGACAATTCTGGGGAAAAAAATAGAAAAACAAACCCTCTGAATCTAGTATTTAGTACACTGTGTTCTCAACAATTTTAAAGGCTTGCAGTCATTGTCTCTTCAAGGCTGGAACAGAAGCTGAGGGTATTAAACAACTGACCGTCATGTTTTTTTTCTGAGATTGGTACATGGCCAGGCTGAATTGAGAGAGGTTGAAAAACAAAGTTAAAAACCGAAAAACATATGAGGGCAGCTATTGATGGATGAAGACATTTTTTCTAAAGAAGTATACAATCCTGCTTCTGTGTGCATTTATATCCATTCTCTGCACTCTGTGACATAGTCTAGTGTTATAATGATTTGATATCCTAAGCTGAAAGAAAAACACTATCTGGTCAATGTTCATTAGGACTTCTTCATTAAGCTGCATTCTAGATCTGTCATTTATCAACTTTACAATAGCATAACAGTCTACTTCACCAAGCCTAAATTATGGTCCAATCTGTAAAACTATCTTTGGGAAAGGCTTAAAAGATGCTTACTAACGCTTTTTAGGAGAGGAACCTTTAAACAGTCATTGCATGATCCTTTACTTCATTCTTAGGAGAAAACACCACAGACCCCCATACTACTGCAACTGATTTATAACCTAATTAAGGTTATTTTTTTCATATGTCATCTTCTGGGCAGCTAAAAGGAGGCTTGGGCACTGCCAGGCTGGTCCCTGCACCCATTATACTTAAGCAGTTAACTTGTGCAGTGAAATCTCAAGTCCTATAGAGAGTACTTACACCTCGTGTGGTGTATGGAAAGCAGAAGAGACAAAACCAGACACACAAAAACCCTTTAATGTTGGGAATAAGTTTAAAGTCCTTCCTACACAGAGCTTAAGTATCTAGGCCTGGGCTTCATGGATTTGTATCCTTCTTCAATAAACTTTCCCCTTAAGATGAATGTCCAGCTCAATTCACTCTTAGGAAAGAATTGAAGTGTTTAATCCTCCTTCTCTCTTGGGTAAATCATTATAGGGATGTGAGTATTTACCTGGAATTTTGGACTTCATATTTTATGTTTTGCCATTGCTTGAGGGATCTGAAACATCTCTCAGCTCTCAAGTTCATGCCATAAGCGGTAAACTATACACTGGGGATACTTTAGGTATGTTTTTAGTCTGAGGACTGCATATTAGCTAGAGATTGGTTTACATAAGGGCAGAAACAGATTTTACAATATAGATAGAAAATGGGTTTTGCCCTTTCCCAAGAGAGCTGCCTAATCACTAATACTAGTCATGTTGCTTTTCTTTTATTCTTACTGACACTTTCTGACTGAATATTTAAAAGACAATAGCTTTAGTTTTGTTGTAGTAAAGTCCAACCATGCCTTTGAGGTCTCTGATCAGAAGGTTATTGAAGAAATATTTTGTGAAGAGAGTGCTATTCTGTGTGAAAACAGGTATTTATGCTTTTTGAAGATAACCGTCATCGCTTGTATAATATTTTGGGTGAACCTCTGAGGTTGTCTGGTAAATTAGATGCTTTACAGCAGAAGATCCAGTTGAAGGCACGAAGTAGCTGTTGAGCACTGAAAACCGGAAATCTTCTGAGTATGTGCACACGCAGAGCTTAAATGCTTAAGCAACTTACCTAGTGAAAATACAGGTGCTTATGAGTCAAGGTGGAAGCTCTGAGGGTCATGCTGGTTCATGCTTTAGTGTCTAAATTATACCTACATTAATTGTTGGAATCCTTCTGTGAATCTTAGCCCTCATCTACTGTGCAAAACCTGGTAAAGTGATATAAACACTAATGAATTTAAGATACAGCTTTTCCATTGGTGGCTTTTCTCTCCTCTGCCCAGCTGTACCACCTAATGAAATTCATGGGAACTTCATACTTTTCAGAAGCCAACCCTTATGTCGTATTTAATTGACATTTGATCACCAGGTTTAAAATCCATTAGGAAAATATGACAGTCAGAGGCATATGTGCATGCACAATTATTTAATCTCTCTTCCTGGGATGTACTGACCTCTCTTGAAACAAAAGACTCACGGCACACCACTGAGTTTTGCAAAGTTACCAAAAGCCCTTCAACAGCAAGAGCAAAGCTTAGCATAGGAAGCACTCATAAATATGGAAAGTGCTTTGTAGAAGATGTACATGACCATTAAATGTAGTTTTATTCAGATTTGGAGTTTTTGTTAAAAAAAAAATACAGTGAAAGATGTTTCAGCTCAATGCACTTGAAGTCTTGCTTCTAACTGAGGTACTAGATGAGTAGTTGTGCTAATTATGGCATTTAAGACCGTCTGGGTTCCACATAAAATAGGATGATTGGCAGCTAATAAAGGGAAGAAGACAGTAAGATAAGAGCTTAAAGTCTAAGAATAATGGAGAACTGAAATGAGCAAAGTATGACAGTAATGAAAAGAGTAATGTTCCTCTCCTAATACAGACACAAAAGAGTGACTTCAGACCTGGCAGAAATTATTTCAGCTGCATTTGGAACTTGACCTCCTATCTTTTGTTTGGAAAATGTCTTCATATAAGAATAAATGTGATAGTAATGAGAAAGGTTCTAGTTAGGAAGAAAATAGTTGATTATACATTAATGAACACACAAAATTACAGTTAATAACTAAAGACATGAGCCTCCTGAATTTCTGATTGGATTTTGAGTACTGGTAAGATGGGCTGTGAATAGGGAGAGAAAGAGAGGAGAAACCCCCATATTTTAAATACTCATCTTATGTAAGGAAAATTCAATATATTTCTGTGATTAGCTTGTAAAATCTGACACAATTTTTTTCCTCACACTAACAGGTTAGACCTCAAATAAGTAATTTTGGGAAGTTAGTGCTCTGCAGAATATGATGCTGAAAAAAAAAGAAAGGAAGCAAAATGTGAAATCTGACTTCTGCCCTTGGAAGACAGCACTGTATTGTTGAGTTCTCCTAGTCAAAACACCATCCCTAAAAGAGATATCTCTCATGTGGTGCTTCATTTGTATTTGAAAATTCTGAACCTCAATGAAGATCCTCTAAGTTACCAGCTGGAGATGCCGCTGGCCTCATGTGAACCAGACTTAAGGAGTCAGCACCTCCTCCAAGCAGTTGTAGAGTGTGATGGCAGAAGCAAAGGAAAGAAAGTAAAACGTGAAATCTAACTTTTCCCCTAGTAGATGAATCCCTTGACTTTTGACTATCTTCTGCTACACTTCAGCTGGAGAAATTACTTTTTCTGAGAAAGCCATTTTCCAAAGTGATATATTCAGGAATAATAGACTTACATAAGCTCTGACCTATACACTGTGGGTTTTTTTAATATAATCTCTCTATATTTATTACTATATTTTTGTGAAATGTTATCTCTGCTAAGAATGGCAGAAATGGTAGGATCAAATAAATGGATCCTAGCGTGCTTAGTTTAGAAATTCAGAGTGTCACAGTTCAAGAATGACAGCACTCAATTTCTGATGTGTTTCATAAAAAATCATAACCTTGCAAGTTTCCAAGCTTTGGCCTAACTCAAAAAGCTGTTACATTTCTGGTGTGATTATTCTTAGTAACTATAATTTTCTATAGATAGCTCCAGTTGAAATGGGCTATTTGTCTGTAACTACTTTAAAATTTATGTAGAGTGAAGATAGAATGATTATCAAGAATTTTTTTCAAACCTATTAACAAATCAGACTGCCTTCTTTCAATAGCTCAGCAGAGAAGATGGTTGTTTTGCTTGTTATATACTATTGTGATTGATATTTAACACGTTCTCTCCTAAATAGTATACTCTCCTAAATAGTATATTATCCCAAATAGAAATGTTTAGAGGCAGAGGAATTGTCCAAGCAGCACACTAAAGAGCAATGCCCATTCCTGTTTGTCAGTATTTTTCACATACCCTTCCATTACATGGCAGCTATTATGCAGTCTAGTTGACTACAAGGTCTTTTCCAGTGATGAGGGAGCTGCAAAGATTGTGGCTGCTCTAAGAACATGGAATTGTGTGGAGATCAACATCAACATTTTCTATGTGTGGTGGTGGTAATGGATGTGGCAGGTCCCTTGGAGCACATCCCCGGTCCTTTGTCAGTAAAGGTATTAATAGTCTTGTTAAAGCTCTAAGTACTAAAGTATGCATCTTAAATTTTCACAGAGAAGCAATACTTGCTTTATGGGCATATTTTTACTTCTATCTGCTTCACAGTTTAATACCATAATGAATAAAAGACGGTATTTGTGTTAGAGAGTTCTGGATAGGCTGCAAGCAATCACAGCTGGCTTTCCTTCTTTCTTGGGGTAGGTATGAGGAGATGACCGGGGCCACACCAGTTCCAGGACACTGCTGTAAAGAGGAGAAGGGACTTGAGGGGTGGTGGAAGCCCAAAGGAAGCTTTGAGGCTAAGTATTGATCTCACAGGGTTTGTTGCCACCAGTTCTGTCCTCCTACTTGGACCTATTCAGGCCTACCCACACACTGTCGACTACTATTATATATGCCAGGCATGACAAACAGACAAGATTTATCACATTATGTGAGAAACAGATTTTGTGTACCGTCTTTAAGTGACTGAGTTACTGGAGGCACAGTAAGCCATGTAATACTGTAGTTTGATGTAAATAAATAAAAAAGTTTCTTTCAGAGCAATGGAGATGAGAGTTCATTATACATAAGTGAATCTCATAACCTGCATTAAACTGGATCCTGACATGTAGGGTGTAGATGTGCAGCATATCACAGATCAGGACTGAAATACTGAATTTCTGGTGTGTTTCGTAAAAAACATGATCGCCCAAGTTTTCAGGTTTAGGCCTGCCTCCAAATTGAATGTCTGCTGAGCAGCTGAGGAGAATGAAGTTACAGGATTCTGTCACTTTGAGAAGACAGGCCTGGTAAGAAAAATTGGTGACATTCTTTTCATTTAATGCCATCTTGGTGAAATCATGTTAGGAAAATAAATTTAGACTCCCTCATTTAATAACTCAAATTCAATATATCAAATGAAAGGAGTCCAGACATAAGTTGTTTCTACAGCCTGCTGAATATTGAAGTGAAAAATTTAAAGCAGGTTCTTCAACTCTGAAGGACCCAAGCAATTAACTCTTGCTGGGAGATAAATGTGTAGTTTAGGCCCAAGACTAATCTACTGTGTTTTTTTGTCTGAAGTGAACACAAATCTGATGAACAAGCAGAGACAAGCCTTTTTAAAATTGGTTCAAAGGTATCAAGCTCTTGGACCTTGTCTCTGGGATGAGGCTGGAAGGAGAATCTTGCCATGTAGCAGAAAAATATGGCCAAGAGACTTGCAGCAGAGGATGAAAAACTACTTCCTTTCATTTATTATTTATTCAATAACAATAATTTAAAAAATGCTAAAAATATCCAGAGTTGGAAATGAATTGAGTGAATTTAAGAAATTATATTTAATAAAAATATTTATGAACCATCAATTTCTGAAATGAAAAACTATAAAGCATATACTTGAAAGGATGAACTTTGCACAGCAAATTGCCTTAGCAATTTGAAGAGAAATACTTGATACAATGTTCTACCAAATGCTTCATATGAGAGAAAAAAAATCTTTCCCACAGATGTTCTATGTTTTTCTTCTGGCAAAGAAATTCTGCAATGAGAAATCTTAACATTTCATACCTTCTGTTTTGAATTATTTAGAGAAGTTGTATCAGAAGTATTTTTTCTGTGGGTTATAGTTGTCCTGAAGTTTGTGGAATCCAAGAGCTAACAGATGTCAACTTGTAGATTAAAGCCCACTTAAAATTTAAGATTATGATGACATAAAGTAGGAATTGGACAACAGGACAATCTTGCAAAGGACAGGTGTGATGTATCCATGGAAGTTCTTATTCTTTTTGGTTACAAACACTATGTCAGCTTTTTTTTTTTTTTTTTAATTTTTTTGTTTGTTTTGGTTTGTATTTGTTTGTTTTTGTGACGATCATATACCACAGAATAAGTTTTTGCAGTCTGATTGAAAGGTGACTAAACAGAAGTCACTTTGAGTAGACCTGGACTTAATGGGAACAAATTGCTTATGTGTGTATCGGAGGAAATCATACATATGGATATGACCTGTCTTGTCATTTTTCTTACTGTCCATTAAACTGGTGATGTTAGTAAAGTGGGAGGGTCTGTTATTGATCTCTATACTGGTAACATGATTTTATTTTCTCAAATTTGATCTCCGTTCACAAGCTCATGTCATCCAGAAAACAGGAATGACCTGATGTTTTTAGAATCTGAAATCAAAACAGTAAATATGCCTGGCCTTGGGCAAAATCAAACATTGTATTTTTTCTTGATGGCTTACGTGCTTTTCAAAATAGAGCAGGCATTTACAATAGGTTCCTGAAGACACCAGAAACAAAAATTGAGTGAATTTTAAACACTACTTTTCTAAAATGTAAAGTGTGCATAAGGTGAAGAGACACAACAGAGAAAGAAAGAGAAACAAAAGAGAAGCACAAAGAGATGAAATATTTGCCCTAAAAGCTGTGGGAAAACGAAACAAACCAAGAAACCAAAACTAAAGCTCTTAAGTACCATTGTCAGGAAAAAAAAGTAATTTTGGTGAGCAGAAGAGGAATGTCTTGCTATGTTGTACAAATATTAAAATTAAGTGCTGCTAAAATGAAACAAACAAACAAAACAACTAAGACAGCATCAGATGATGTTGAGATACCTTTTTATTGAAGTATGAAAATATTTTTCAAAATAAATCACAGAAGGTAAAGACATGGAAGACAATCCTTAATTCTCTGCATGGGAAATGATTAAGGGAATTCTACTGATAGTGAAGGGGCTGCTTAATGGTCATAAAATTATTAGTGGAAAGTTACTAAAAATGTAAATGTTTATTTTTCATATAAGTTGAAAAAACTTTTGGGTTTCTTCCCCCTTTGTATTCTATTGTTAATAGAAATTCTTAATCTTCTTTTATGCCAATGTGAAGAGTGTTGTGCACTGCTAATTAACTTTGAATGAAAACAACTCACACATAGAAACATCCTTAATAGTCATTTAAGAAGACCCCTTTTGTGAATTGAACATCTTATTTATTAATACTGGGATTGCATTAATTTACATACAACTGAAATAGCTTTCCATCTTAAAATCTTATAGTTACTTGTGCATGGAACAGACCAGCATGTTCTGTTGAAGGTTCATCCTCTACGTATGTAGAAACAAATGTTTATATGAAGTTCAACAGGTCTTGGAAGGATCAACTGATATTACTGTTGGAGGTAGATGAACCATAGTTCCAGTTCCATTCATTCTCACTCTGCCCTACTTCTCAGTTATTTTAGAAAAAAATTTCAACTCCTCCTGTGTTTTAAACCTATCTTACTTGTTTCCCATTCAGAAGCTCATCTCCTTTGCTCTCCCTCTCCTATTTTTTTCTCAAGCTTTTTTGACTTCAACTGGTCTGTCTCTTATCAGGTGAATGGTTTAATTGACACTAACAGCAAGGTCTACTCTTCCAAGAGGAACACCTGCTCCTTAACATAATCTTTCTCTCTTCCCTTCAGGACCTGCATGTCCTGTGGGTGTTTGGGCATTCTTTCTCTTTCAATTACTGCTCTCCATGTTTCAGGTAAGGAAGAAGAGTTGCTATTGTTATGGATAATTAAAGACTGACATTGTCTAATCCCTTCCCATATTGTAATCCCAGACCCTTAGCTCAGAAACATATTTATTGCAATGAAAACTTTCCATAAGTGAATAAAAACTGCTAGGTAGATAGTGAAGGAATATAAGCATATTGCAGATCTGTTGAACAAGCATGTCCTTTTACATTTTGTTCAATTGCAGAGAGAACCTTCATGCCCATTCGTAGTGGATAGTCATTTTTAGGCTTGTATTCCTCTAATTTGGAATAGTACTTCCATTTTTTAAAAGCTTAAGATGTTCTCTGCTACATTTTTATTGCAAGGGCAGATGAGATAGCCTGAAGCTAATACACATTATATAGGTGGCAGATTCACTTAATATTGCTGATACAAAATCCATTCAGCGATTTCAGGATCACAGTTTATTAACCTTGCTTTCAGCATGCTGAGATGGCACAGTGAAAGATGATATTCATTTTAAATGAAGTCAGTTAAACCCATAAATTGTTGAAGTACGGAAAGCCACTGCTTATTAGAGAGGATGTAATTTTTTGTGACAATTGTTTATGACTGTATCACTTACTGGGAGTTGAGAGATAGTTATTTTAAACTACATTGTTAGACTATGTACATCTTTAGTATAATTTTGCTACACTAATGGAAGTATACCTGAAACACATTTGGCTACAATGTTTGATATTTCAATATAACTGCATAAAAGGGTTAGTTGTACATAGTTTTAAAACAAATGCCTTTAAAGAAATATTTTGCTTAGTTTCTAGGTAGTCTTCTAAAAGATACTGAAGTTAGGAGTCTGGGTTGTTTATAATGAAGGGGTAGATTTTAGCTTTGGACTAGGGTACTCTGAATGACCATATTAGTTCCACTATCGAAATCACCTTGTCTGAAAGTCTTCTCCCTCTGCCTTCTTATTTTCTCTCTCCTACTATTGCCTAAAACCCCTTATCTTCCTTAAGCCATTGCTCTTTCCCTTTACCCTTAGTATAACTCACCTATTTTACCAAAACTTTTTCTTCTATAGCCTTTTAAAATAAAAACAGATAAAGACTAAAGAGATTAAATATTTTTAATGCACATCTTTTCATATTCAATAAGGTCACTGAAGGGCAAACTGCTCTGGCCCTTTGGGTTAAAACTGCAGTAACACTTTGTAGGCAGGAAGAAGAATAAAGAATGCAATGTTTAAAAACGATTAGTAAAGCATAAATTTATCAGCATTTGTCAAGCAGCTATTCTATTTTTGACACCTTTGGAAGTATTAGTTGTTTCAAGACAAGGTGATAACTGTTTAAGGAGATAAATATTAATGTCTGGTGGTATTGTTGATACCCACCCAATTTCAGGCTGTCTGTAACAAAGGCTTCCTCCCAAGATAAGAAAAGAGAAAACTAATAAGCTTTCTCACTCAGGATAATTATTTTAAGACAAAAGAATGACTGGGGCATGAAGGTGTAAAAATAAGCTTAGTTTGTCCTACTTTCTTAAAAAAACAAAACAAAACAAAACAAATACAAAAATCATTATGGCATTTTTTTGCTCACAAGATGAAGGAAAAACTAAAATGCAGTGAACAGAAGGTGGCAATGAATACTCAAGATTAAAAGTGTCATAGAAGAGCAGTTGCAGTTTATTGGAAGATCATATAGGTGGTATTGCTTAGAATCAGTAACAGAATGATAGTAATTTACATCTGGTTCTGTGGGGGAGTATTATGGACCTAATTCTCACTGAAATTCAGTTGGAGATGTACATGTAACATTCATGTTCTCTTTTTTAAAACACATTTTTTTCAGTCTTGATAATAAAAGGGGTTTTGTGCGTGTGTGGTTTTTTGTTTGTTTGTTTGTTGTTTTGTTTTGTTTTACATATTGTAAAAACAACCTGGTGCTCAAGAGAAGAACCAGTTATTATTAAAATAAGCATTTAGAAAGAGATTGTAAATAGGGACTTCTATGACAAATTATCCCAGCTGTGTTAATACTGTTTCTATTAACTACAAGTGACTACTATCACTATGCAAAACACAGCAATCTTAAATGATTTCTAAGGACTGTGTTCTCTTTTCCTCTTTAAGCTCTGTTGAGGAAATGTTTAAAAATTGCAGAGAAACAGGTCTTACAGAAAGGACAGGACATGAAATTGAATCATGTCAAGTAGGCATTAAGAGAAATGGTAATGTCTAAGTAAGAGTGAGATACTTTTTTATGATTAATATTAAGATGAGCAACTTCCACAGTCTGTGTCAAATAATCTTTTCTGAGGGAAAAAATGGAATATTAGAACAAGGAGGTGTACAGTCTCTAGGCTTTACAAACATCTGTCAAGCCAATCTCAAACTAATACTCCAAAATAAGTAGCTAACATAATGATACACGCATTCATTGTGTATTACTGGGGTCAGCACATTTGGCAGATGCAGTAACTGTGCTGCCTTGGGTTTCTGTGCATGTGGGGGTGTCTGCTACCTGCAGTGATGATGCTTCTGGCTGTGGGTTGGGAGCCTAACCATCCCACCTGCCAGTGGGGTACCTCAGGTGCTGCTCCTGCTTTTCCCACTGCCAACATTACCTTGGCAACAGAACGATGCTGTAAGGGATCTTTGCAGCTTGTGTTGCCCAGGTGGAAAAAGTAAGGAATTTTAATACATTTTATGTTACTATTAAGTACGTCTATTTACAATGAGGGACTTAGAAATATCAGTCAGGTTGGCTGAGTCAGTTACTTCCAATTAGAAACTGCTATTTTTTACTGAATGCATAAACCTTTCCAAAAGACTCAAGCGTTTCCATTGTTTCCTTTTACTCTCTCTGTGAACAAGCAACAGATGAAAAATGGAAATGCTGTGGTGAGAAAACAGGGCAGCAATACACTCAGGCTGTCTTTATGCAGGGCAAAAATAATGATGGCAGAAGTCAGAGAACAGAAAGTGTCACCCCAGAACAGGGCTGCCTGTCTCTCTCGTGCACTTTAAAAGAGAAAAATGACCCAAGGGCTACATTTTACAGTGGTGCCTTGTTCAATAATAAGAGATTACTCCAGCAGTTTTACTAATAGACTCCAGCAGTTTCCAGTCTCAAAAGACAAATAAAAGGCAAGGATGGATTTACCTGGAGAGAAGGGGACAACTAAAATTAGGGCCTTTAACCTCCTCTGCCAGTGAAAAGGAGCGGCCGTGCCCTGCTGCTGGCCTCAAGTGCCCTTTCTCTTGCAGTCAGGTAAAAGCAGCATCTTCCTCTCGGCAGGGAGATGGGATTTTGTTAAAGGAGAGAGCTACTCTCAGTTTAATAGGTTAGAATAATTGTTAAGCTTTTGTCTTCTAAACCCACCAGTTTGGGAAAATGAATCAGCTGCAAAACAAAAATGGAATGGAAGAAGCAACATCACAAAAGACTGTTTAATTAAACCAAGCAAAGGCAGAAGTGTTATTCAAGATTAATATTATCCAAAACTGAATTAATTCTGCAATGAACTGTGAATTCTAACTGTAATAATTTTAGTTGAGTTATAGTTTCTAATCAGCCCTAATAATGACTATTTAAAAAATTGACAGAAAAAATAAATGTATTTTAGTTGTTAACAAGCTGGTTTATCTGGTGATCCCAGTGATTTTTACTCTTTTATTTCCCTTACCAAGTGTTTTCCGATTTGAACTATACAAAAATGCAAGATTTTGTCGTGTTTTATTACTGAAAGGGAGAACAGTAAGTGGGTTAAATGTACTATACTAACTGAAATTAAACTCTGATAAACCTTCTAGTTGGATAGACACTGTCATTTTAATAAAATAATTTAAATATTTAGGTTATCATAAAGGAAAACAGTAAACTTTTAATAAAATTGATACTATTCGTGGTTTTGACATTGCTATAATTTCTAGTCACTGTGAGTATTCATTTCTAGCAAATTTCTTTTTTCCCACCTGTATTTTTATATCAGTTAAACACCTATTATATGGAATGTTAAGAAAAAATTTAAACTCTCTGTTACCAGAGGGACTGAGTATCCTCAGTAACACTGCGAGGCTAGTTTGAAAGAGATCCTTTCAGCTGGAGGAGGAGGATGGAAAACCTTAAAAACAGCTCTGTATATGTGTGTTTGATAGATTAAGCCAAATGAAGAAATCAATGCAGTTAACCTGAGATGTGGGTTTAGCTCAGTGCATTCCAGATTCCCAACATAAATACAGCAGAGTGTGGAGTATCCTGGCCTAAAACTGCAAGCTATGTCCCCACAGCATGGCAAAGTTGAGGAGAACCTGGAAAAGCTCTGCAGGAAAGCGTGTGGGAGTACTGAGAAGGCTTGAGGGAAACAGCATGCAGCAGAGGGAAGAGAGCTCAGAAGGATAAATTTGTTATTACACCTTCCTTCAGTTACCAGTGCCATTTCCCTGAGCCTCTGCTGTCACATGCCAGAGCCAGCTATTGCTTTGAAGCAGTGATTTCACAGGGAGCAGGAGTTTATAAGCATCAAAAAAGAAGATAAATTCTTGCCCAAGAAATGGGAATAGACTCTTTCCTGCCAAAAACAAAACAGTGTTGGAATAAAGCTATGGCAGAGATGAAAGGAAAAGATGTGTGTCTTATCATTGGCCAACACTTTCAACAGATGCTCTAGCAACAGGCCAGAATATATGAAAGATTTTATAGAAAGATGAGTTTCTGAGATATTTTTGCACTGAAGTGGGATTGGAAAAGTTAAGTAAGAAAATAAATTAAATTAGGCAAGTACTAGGCAAGTACTGATGGGCTGTTATATAGATGGGAATCTATCAGTCAATCAGCACTGACCCAGTAAATACTGCATGTTCAGGTCTACTCATTATAAATTATGAGTGCTTACTTTAACGACAGTCAAATATCAGTCTAGGAGACACAGTATAATTGAGTTTTGAATGGAAAGATGATGGTATCCTTATGTAGATTAATGAGAATTTTATTCTTCAAGGAGCTGGACTGACTTCAGCGGCATATAATCTCCAGAACAGGTGAAAGCTGTATTTTCCTCTACCCTGGTGAAGCTATTTTATAACATGACAGTGTAAAGCAATAATGAAATTGAAATATGGGTAAAATTACAGTCTGATTTAAATTACATCAGTATTTATTGACATTAAATTAATTTGAATATTACTGCTCTTAATAGAAAGTAAGCATTAATGTTGGTACTTGTGTCAACATAACTATATTGTTTCAAATTCAAAGATTACATTGCATTTGATTATAACTTTCAACAGTCTACCTTAAATTAAGACAGAGCAAACGGGAGAAAGGACTTTTGCTCCTGGTCTTGTGTCTAATCTTGGAGATTGTTAATAAGTTAGTATGCTTTACTTAACATTTATTGAATATCTCTATAGCATGCTGGCAGACACAAAGCTAGCTCCAGTTCTATCCAGATGCTTGCAGAACATCAAAATAAAAGCTTTGTCTGCTTGTTTTGTGAAGGTGAAAAATTTATTGTAAACAACCTACTACTTCCAAAAGTGCCAACTGGGAAGTATCTTCTGCTTTGTCCAGCCTAGTGTGGCTTGAGCTAAATGTTTGTGGTAGCAGATGATGAGCACCTTCTGTCTGCAAAGGTCAACGTCCTGAGCACAGAGGCATTTCTGGGCATAGACAGAGACATTAGATTTTGACTGCCATGTTCCTGAAGGTACCTGCTGCAGAATCCCTCAAGGATTTTTAGGGCTGCAATTCTGAGCAGAGGTGTTTGAAGTGGATTTAAATGCAATGTTGGTAACACAATATCTGCACTGGCAACCAGTGAGGCATAGTAAAAGCAAATGATAGAGTGAAATGACACTGTATACACTACACATAGCCTAACTCTAGACTGATAAACTTGGATGAACACCTGAGCTCCTGAGCACATCTTCCAGTTTAGTTTTATCTGAATGAAATGCAATTCACACCTCTTGAGATTGCAAATCGAAACTAAGACCGCTGAGTGGGTACAACTGGAAGATTAAATTCAAAACTAAAACCCTCATTTCAACTAAGTGTTAAATAGTTGTACACTAAATACTTTATTTTTGTCTCCTCTTGCTTTTGGAAGATCTTAAGGGCCTTTCTGTTGCAAGAACTACGCTTGTGGGACATGACCCCTAGGCTTCCGTTGGAATAACTGAGTTTACACAATAGCTGATGCTGTTGCCTTGCTTGTAGGAAACATATTTTCTTTTTACAAACTATTTCCTTTTGGTTTAGGTTCAGTTTATATGTTCAAAGCCATATGGACTAATCAAGTAGAAATATGCAGGTGGTGGAGAAATAAACTTTATTCCTTCTTCTTTTCCCCTATTTCCTCTCCTGCACCACAATCTTGAAAAGTCTTTTTTTCTCTTAGAAAATTTTATTTTACTTCTGCCGTTAGCTAATCGTTGCATTAAGTTTGTTATTAGCCAAATGAAGAAAGATTTTGAGAATTAGACATAAATCGAAGAAACCCTTTTTCTGAGACGGCACCCACTGGTAGAAGTCAGCTTCACTACCAAAATGTCTGCACAGTTATTTGTGTAGACTTTTTCATGGCGTCTGCTTTATTTGGGATGTACTTTATATTATTACCATAAAAAGTTGAAACATGCAGGTAAAACATGAGATCAGATCCTACTTGTGCTTTGTTAACTTATTCATACTTCGTGCAAAAGGAGCAATTCTTTCTCTTGCAAAGAGTTCAAAAGCAGATGTTGTCCTGTTTGAAGAAGAACCACTTGAAGCATTTGAGATAAAAATTTAAACCATTTTGAAGCATTCCTGAACTGTATGGCTAAGTCCCATTACTTTAAATCAAAACAAACCTAAAATCTTTTTTTCAGGAGCAACTTTTGATCCCCAGACAAAGAAACTTGCTCCAGCTGGTCACTGTTTCTGTTGCAAAGTTCTCATGTCAACTGCATGAATGCAAGTGTTTCATTGTAGTCACTGAGCTCCACTGTATGACATGAGAAAATATCTCAAAAGTACTGAGATTCTGATGTATCTGACCACTGTGCAGAGAAAAGATCTCTGTAAGGGAGAGAAATGCTTGTCCTTAATCACTGTAAACGCATAGCTTCACTGTATGTAAAATATACTGAGGTAAAATGAAATTCTGAGGACTCAGCTTGTTATTGTTCTCTTTAAGAGGTTAGAAATGATACAATGTTTTTGGAACAAAAATAAGAGAAGAAAAACAATGTATTCACTAGCAATTAATTAAACCTGTGAGCAGAGAAAAAATGCTTCTTCATGGGCCAAATTCTTCAGTTCTTTGGGCAAGCCCCCAGCTGAAATAGAAAATCTCATGGAAGGATGCAGAATTTGATGAGAATTTGCAGACAAAAGACTGATTTATTAAATACTGTAATCTGTGTTGAAACTTGTCAAGTTTTTATCATCTGCCCTAGACTGAATATATGGTAATGGACAGCTTTGCAGTTCTGGTCACAGAATCTCTGTTGTTCATTGCCATGAACTTGCAAAAACTACTGAAGCTCTGGCAAAGTTTCTTTAAAGCTGGTCAGCTGAGCAAAACTTTTAAGTCACTAGTGAGGCTTTTGAGTCTGAATTTTCCCTTCAGGTGACCCATAGAAGCACTTTTGTACATTTGTTTTGAATCTTCAGTATACACAGGTTGGTTTGTTTGTTTGTTTTTATTATGTCAAGCGTGGTTTTCTGAAGGAACCAAGCATGATCACCACATAATAAGCTATCACTGCTGGTGTCTCATGTTACTGGCAAACATTTCCTGTGTGAAGAAGGCTTCATAATTACACATTTTTCTTTGTTAAATTTGCTAGTTGGTTTGTTTGTTCGTTTGTTTTTCTCCTGGTGTCTATTAGTTGCCCACACCTGAAAACAGAGCAGTAAGTAGAAATGCCAGCTGTCTTTAAACTCTGACAAATTCATTCCATTACAATGTTTAGTGGTTTCAACTCAGTAAATGAGATTTCCCTTGGGGTTAGAACAAAATTGACTTTGAAGTGCTAGCAGAGAAAAATTTCAAATGTGGGACATTGAAGTATTAAATCTTTTCAACACTTCATATCAGAATGCTTGGTTGGAGCTGTAGTCTGTGAGGAAGACTCTCACCTGCATGACTCTTGAAGGTCATAGAATCATAGAATGTCCTGAATTGGAAGAGACCCACAAGGATCATTGAGTCCAACTCCTGTCCCTGCATATGACAACCCCACAGTTCACACCATGTGTCTGAGGGCATTGTCCAATTGCTTCTTGAATACTGACAGGCTTGGAGCCATGACTACCTCCCTGGGGAGCCTGTTCCAGTGCTCCACCACCCTCTGGGTGAAGAACCTTGTCCTAATGTCCAACCTAAACCTCCCCCGGCACATCTTCATGCCATTCCCTTAGGTTCTGCCATTGGTCACTAAAGAGAGAAGAGATCAGGACTTGCCCCTTCTCCTCCCCTTGTGAGGAAGCTGTAGACAGCAATGAGGTCTCCCCTCAGTCTCCTTTTCTCCAGGCTGAACAAACCAAGTGACTTTAGTTGCTCCTCATATGGCTTTGTCTCCAAACTCTTCACCAGCTTCGTAGCCCTCTTCTGGACACTCTCCAGTAGCTTAATGTCTTTTTTATTCTGTGGCGCCCAGAACTGCACCCAGTGCTCCAGTTGAGGCCTCACCAGTGCAGAGCAGAGCAGGACAATCGCCTGCCTGCTGCTTTCCAGCATCTCATCTCCAGTCTGTATGTACAGCCAAGGTTGCTGTGTCACAGGTGCAAAATCTGGCACTTGCTTGGTTTGGACCTCTACTTACCTGTTTCTTCCAGGCTGTCTGTGCTGCTGCAGAATAACTAAGTGAAGCTGCATCCTGAGTGGCCTGTTCATGAGGCATGTGCCAGGGCTGTTCTTTGCCTGATCAACACTATTTCATCATAATGAACTCCTTCCTTTTCCTCCTACATTGGGAGTTGAGAGTGGTGCTGCTCACTGAACTGAACTAACAGGTTGTCCTGTTGGCTTGACCTAGCAGCCTCACATGGAGCATCGTGGCAAGCACTTTCTTTTGCCAAATCCTGAGAGCTGTGATATGACTGTCACATCATTTGATCTGAGGGTTTCCCCAGAGGCATGTCTTAGATTCCAATCTTTTGCCAAGACCTCAGTTTTCTTAGAAGAAATCATGAATCTTCTGGTCCCAAAGTGAGTGGATGTCCTAGCAGAGACCCTGTTACACAGCTTCCCTCTCTTAACACAGGCAGGTGGATATCCATTGGTGAAATAGGGATGAACCTGCCAAAATTGCAGACTCCTAGACTACAACTGGTAGACAAGGTAGACTCCACACTGCTTGCCCAGAGCATGGGATTGCCCAGACACCTTATTCCATTTTGCTTCACACGTGAAGTTCTCCTTGAATCTCACAATACTCCCTATCCACAGGGGGTAACACCCACCCAAACCAAACTCCAGCCTGGCAGTTCTTCTGCCTGAACCTTTGATATGTGATCCTCTTTGTCCTCAGCTCCACTCCTGCATGCCATTTTTGTAGACTGTGTGACAATCTTTTGAACAATCCCCAAACGTCACCTCCAGCATGCACTCATGCTCTGCTAGCTCCATTATTATTTTTTTATTTTTAATGCATTGACAGTATATCTTATTGTCATAGGAGGATGAAGAAACATGATGGCCCAGCTCATATCTTGAGCTAATCCCAATTTTGCAGGAGACATAAACAAAAAATCCTTAATGGAGCATTGAGCAGAAGGGCATTTGTAGTGCATTTTGTGGAGTCCTCAGGCTTGCAACAGTTTTGTGACAGGAGGAGGATCCTGGAGCATGTAAACATTGAACATGCCTGGTTGTACTTCATCTACTTCCACCCTAAAAACCTCTTTTTGAGCTCTTTCCCTCTTGTCTCCTATTTATATACTCCACATCTGAGGCATGACCAAGCCACAGTCCTGTTTGCCAACTTCTCGCTGGCCACCCACAGTACCAAGAGAAGAAGTTTTCAGCCTTTTGACCCTCTCCACTTCTCCCTTTTGTCGTCCTTCAAGTCTTCTGATATTGATTTATTCCTTCTGTAGATTTTCTTTCAGAACAATGCTTGAAAGTAGATGTTCCTGGCAATCAGTAAGCTAGGCATCGATGTCAAGTGCGAAGGAACAGGGACAAACCCATATGCTGAACACTTATGAGGAGGGATACTTTACATCGGGATAATGGGTGAATATAAACAAGCCACAGCAAGAATTACATCAATGTAACTTCTCTGCATTCCCTCACTTAAGACATGCATGCTTTTATTTGTCTGAGGTGATTATGGAGCCATCAAATCTCTTTTTTGTTTTTCCCAGATGAAGCTGCCAGAAATTATGAGATATGAACTTAGATACAAGCCATTATAATTCTCTAACTATCTAGTATACGTCCTAATATATCTGATGTTCTTATCACCACGGTTTCCAGATGCTAGTGGTAATTAGCTTCACTGTGTGAGCTTCTGTAAGTCTTGGTCTGTTAGGTAGTAATGATATTGGGTAGCTCTCTGCAACAGACAAACAACAAAAAAATGCTCTCAGATGTTGTTATGAAATTATAAATTTTGACTTAGAAGTTGGCAGGAATATTCTTGGCTAAATGAGTTCCAAGAATCTGGGTAATTTTTACATAGGTAGGGAGGGGATTAAGGTGATTATTGTCTTCTGCTTTCTAATTTGTATCTTCTGCTTTCTAGTATCAGGAGCCACACTCAAGAGCAATATCAGAGGTGTGTAAGTTAGACTTTTTTTCTGAGCTTCTGAAAGGAGTTGATTATTTTGTACAGAACATCGTGAGATATAGCAGCCTTGATACCGTGAAAATAAGGTCTTGTGTGTCCCTATTGAGGAAATATTTATTGAATTGATGAAAGTATCATTCTATTAAAAACTGTAGTGCAAAGATTAATATTACAGAAATTACTTCAGTATCGAAGTCCTCTTGAATTTCCCATTTACACATCTATGTGCAAAGCTGTCATGATTTAAAAAATAAATAAATAAATAAGTAAAATCAGATGTTGTTTGACCATAGGAGTTACTATTTCTCACAGATGTTTACATTCCTTGAATGTAAACGTTTCAAATTCAGCTTCTGAGGACTACCTAATCAGTAAAACGTTCAACTCCTTAATGTCTGTTTTGTCCCTATGAACTGATGTGGTCTACTAACAAAGCATTTCGACTTGTGCACTTCCTTAAGGTCTTGATCTCATAGGCATGTCTAAATTAATAGTTTGGTTCTCCAGAAAGTAATGGTCATATTTTGAAAGAGCAAATTATATTTTCACCTTTCTCCAGTACAATGCTGCAAAACAGCGTTAAACCTCCATACAATATAGGAGACCTGACTTTAAGACCTTTTCTGTCTCAGGAGATGAAAATGTACAACATGAGAGTAATCGCTATAACCAGTGGGCTATATGTTAATTGGTCTACACATTACCTGGGCTATACATTGTCAGGTTAGTATCCACCCCTACTGGTGAAGTGGTTTTGTTTTCCTAGAATATTTGAAGCCCCAGTGAGAGGAGGCACGTGATTTCACAGGCTGGTTATCAGATGTTTCACTTACAAGGGTAAATGGATGTTCCCGTCTCTCTTCCAGTAACACTTTTAGGACTTTTCTGCATTCAATCTCTGGCCGTTCAAAACTACAAGGCTCTATATTAAGAAGCTGTAAGGAACTAAAGTTACCCTAAATCAATAGTTATTCCCTTTGAGACAAGGGAGTATGGTTAGGTACCCAAGCAGTGAAAAACATTGGACAGGAGGAAAGTCAAATTAGAAATTTTACAAGCAACATGGGGAACTGGAAGCTGCATCCTACTGATGGGAAGACAGGAATACTCTAACCATTGGGCTGCTGGATTGGGGGTGACTACAGCCTACCCTATCGGGGATGACTACAGTCCTACAGCCTTCTTTGGAAAAACCTGACTGGCCCCATGCTGATTCTTAAAAATATAAATTGTGTAACTAACGTTAGCAGAGATTACTGACTTATGAATTGTTAGGTGTGGGAGCTCCCTACCAGTGGACCAGAGTAAGCATTCCTTTCTCCTCAAAGGCTTATGCTGGTGTCTCCCTCCCATCTGCTCTGTATTGCCTGATCTGACTATGAATGTGTAGGGAGTCTCAGTCTGTAATTGGATTTCCTGTAGGATGAGATGTGTAAAGGCCAACTGCAGCAATAAAGACCTAACTTAAGGCCTGTTCAAGTTTAATGCAAAGACTGCTGACATCAATAGGATTTAAATAAAAGCTTTAGAGGTGCCTCTTTGAAACCATGAATGCGGTGGATTAAAGTCAATAGTCCCACTGAGGTGACTTTATCATAGGATCAGGTTATTGGTATATGAGAGGGACACAGTGTTGGTTCCTCCTCTTTAAATGTCTGGGCTGTGGTAGTGTTGAAGTATCTCTGTTTACTTAGCTCTAGTTTTGCCAGGCTTACTTATGAAAACACGAATACGGCTACTTATGAAAATACGAATATGTTCTCTAAGCCACAAAAAGGTGAACTTTATTATCTGGCAGTTAAGCCTGCAAAAGCTTGAGTCTCGATTCATTAAACTCATTCATCCTTCAATGCAGTCAGTTCAATTTTCCTGTCAAACTGTAACAAGTATTTTCCTTGGAGAGTCAAATATCCTTTTTGACTCCCCACCCTTGAATTTCAGTTAAAAAAAAAATAAAAGACAAGATGCTCTTTTCCTTCTGTGATTTTTTTTGGAAAATGCATTAATACCTATTAAACTGTAATTTTCACTTACAGCTGTCTTTCAATGCCACTGAAAGAGGTAATATTCAAAACACACTATGTAGCTTAGTTGTCTCAAAATTTTGAATTGTGCGTAGAACCTGTTTATTTTACTTTTCATAGCTTGTCTGCATGCCATATTTGGTTGAAAATGAGCTAAATGTGAACTGCATCAATCTCTGTTTCTTCCAAGCCTGTTGCGAACAAAATTATACAGTTCTTTATGATATCATTATAGAGACTTTCAGAACAATTTTAATCACAATTTTTGCCATATGTTCTGGTTTATAAACAGCTTTTCTAATCTCCCCAAATGCAAAAAAAAAAAAAAAATTAAAAAAAATATATATGTAAATGTCACATTTAGCAACAGATTGTGTGCATTTGCTGGGCCAGGTACATATTTAACATTTATCTATTGGCTTGAATCCAGAAGCTCACTTAAATTACTCATGTGCTTATGACTGGATAAGTGTTTAGTGGATTGGGGCCTAGAAAGAGAAGGCTTCTTTCTTTTTTTTTCCAGTACTCAACTTGCAATGCCTGCCTAGTTTTTATAGTTCTGAAAGTTGTGTAACAAACTGCAATTTACCTTGTAATTCCTTTAATTTTTCCAATGGAGTAGGACAGGGAGGGTGATAAAAAGAAAAACGTGGTATAGAGAATTAAGACAAGGCTAAATTAGTTAAGAAAAATACAGTTCAGCTGGTTAAGAGGCATTTTTGTCAGTCTGAAGAAAAAAGAAGTAGAAAAATAAGAAGAAAGAGTTTCTAGTGGGGTTCTCCTGACTTCCCTATATAGGACTCATTTAATGCAACATAGAGAATTGCAGAGCAACATGATTTGAACCTTCCAGTTTACTCCACTATAAACAGCCATTAGAAATTTTTGAGTTGCATGAGGATTTCTGAAATGGTTGCTCAGCATGTGTTCTGTATTTTAATTTTAAACAAGTAAAATCAAGTCCAGAAACAATTAGTAAATCCCTCTATTTCCTCTTTCTCTCCTCCAGCTTTCGTTCTTTATACACACAGTGCTATTTTCACATCTTTTATCCAAATTTATCAACTTTAATCTCTCAAAGGGATGAGACAAAACGTAAAGGCTGGAGCTAACCATGCACCTTATTATATGAAAGCTCATGTAATGCATTGGTCTTTTTACAATCTTGTTTCCTTTTTCTGCATTGACACTTTCTTTTTGGATAACTACATTTTGAGGCAGAGAAATCTATGCCCAGTGTCTTCTTAAAAACCTACCCAGGTCGAAATGATCCCCAAACATCTTTGTTCACAAGCAGGAATAAATGCCATGTCAGTGTGTGAGAACAAGATGCAAAACTTAGTAAGTTTGGAGATGACACCAAGTTGGGCAGGAGTGTTGATCTTGAGGGTAGAAAGGCTTTACAGAGGGATCAGAACTGGCTGTACTGATCAGCTGAAGCCAATTGTATGAGGTTCAACAAGGCCAAGGGCTGGGTCCTGCACTTGGGTCACAACAACCCCATGCAATCAATGCTACAGGCCTGGGGAACAGTGGCTGGAAAGCAGTCCAACAGTAAATTACATGGGGGTGTTGGCCAGCAGTGTGCCCAGGTGGCCAAAAAGGCCAGCAGCATCCTGGCTTGTGTCAGAAATAGTGTGGCCAGCAGGACTAGAGAAGTGATCGTCCGCCTGTACTCGGTGCTGGTGAGGCTCCACCTCGAATTCTGTGTTCAGTTTTGGACCCCTCACTACAAGAAAGACATTGAGGTGCTGGAGAGAGTTCAGAGAATGGCAATGAAGCTGGTGAAGGGTCTGGAGCACAAGTCTGATGAGTAGCAGCTGAGGGATCTGGGGCTTTTCAGCCTGGAGAAAAGGAGGCTGAGGAGAGACCTTATTGCTCTCTACAGCTGCCTGAAAGGAAGTTGTAGTGAGGTGGGTGTCAGTCTCTTTTCCTGAGTAGCAAGTGACAGGATGAAAAGAAATGGCCTCAGGTTGCATCAGGGGAAGCTTAGAGTGGACATTAGAAAAACCTTATTCACTTAAGAGAACGTCAAACATTGGAATAGGCTGCCCAGGGAAGTGATTAAGTCACCATCTCTGAAGGTGTTTAAAAGATGCGTAGATGAGGTTCTTAGGGACATGGTTTAAAGGTGGACTTGACAGTGCCAGGCTAGTGGCTGAACTTGATGATCTTAAAGGTCTTTTCCAACCTAAACAATTCTATGGCTCTTCTATTGGCAGATTACGAGAGTTCAACAAGGTAAAAATGAATGCGAATTGTTGATGGGCATCCTGCACTAACCATTCTCAGCTGAAAAGTTACAGAGTTTGTGGATGGACTTTTGTTTAGGGTGCCTGTGTCTCAAAAGGCTGATGCTTATCTGAGATCCCTTCTGCAAGGGTCCTTTCTCCCCCAGGGTGAAAGTGTCACAGTAATAGGGTCTACCACTTTGCATCATTTCACGTTTTTTGGTGAAAGTGAGTTATGTATATGTGGATGAAATCTTTAATTCTCCCCATTTCTGTAGCCATGCTGATGGTTTCCATAGCAACTTGCCTGGAGTTTGGAAGACGCTCACTGCTGCAGGAGGGAGAAGGCAGAAAGGTGATGGGGCTCATTAGCATGAATGTAGCTGCAGTGGTAGCAGGAATCTCAGCACATATTTTTCAAAAATTATACAGATGTTTTCTTTTTATTTTTGTCTTTGCCATCTCTGTCACCTGAAAGACGGTGCCTGAATAACTACTTACTCTTCTTAGGCTTTTCCCTGTAGGCTGCCGTGCATGAAGACTTCTCACCTGCTTTCATCGCTCCTCAGGTTCAGGGAGATGTTATTCCACTGGCACAAGGTCCTAGGGTGTCCTGGTGGTCCTTCCTCTCCTCTTCCTGAACAAAATCTGAGGGCTCTTGAAAGGTGGCACTCCAGCCAACAGGATATCCAAATGATTTAAACAACTGCTGACACTAATGCAGCAGCATTGGGAGGTTCAGTTGTACTTAAAGGTAGTTGCCTCCTTTGTCAAAAAAGCAAGGTAAAGGGAAGCGTGGATGACCATCAGAGAGAAGGTGCAGGTTACCCTGAAGTGCAAGCCCAGAGGACAAAGTTTGAGAAGTACTGTGAGTGTACACAACGGAGACAGCACAAAATGTTTGACAGGGAACAGTGTGATTTCAATTCTGCTGTCCAACTTTATCCATACTAATTGAAGGAAAAAAATTGCATTTTAAAGGCAGAAACATTAAAATGTGGCCCCTTAAAAAAAATGAGACAACAGTGCTAGGAGAAAGTAGATAAGTTACTCCTCCACTGTAGTCTTCACCCTTCTTTAGAAAAAATAAACAATTCCAAATGGATTGCTTGGCATTTCTGATACACAGGCCTTTCCCCTCTGTATAAATTACTTTTTTTTTTTTTTTTTTCCTTCTGACTCATACTAGATCAATTTCAATGATGTCCATTTTGAACTTAGACCTGATGGACTTTATTTCTAAATTTTAGGTGGAAATGTGCTACTGAAGCTTCAAAAAGGGTAGATTTTCTATCTGGGAAAACCAAACTAGAAAAAAAAAACAAAAACAAGCCAAACCAAACCAAACAACACCCCCCCCCCCCCCCCCCAATAAACAAACAAAAAAAACCCCACACCAAAAAAACCCCACAAACAAACAAACAAATAAAACCAGAAAATCCTCCCTGAAGATAACCCGGAGAAATGCCAAGTTTCTTTTTGTCATGAAGAGGTGATTGCTGATCATCATGAGGTTACAAAAAAATAGAGATATGAAGAGCTTTGGAGCTTTAGATTTATACCTTGCAGAATAGGATCTGCACAACACAATGAACAAATTGAAAATACTCTTGTGAGTGGAGAGAGTGACTGTGACTTTGTTCATTTGCCTTGTTTGCAAGACTGATATTTCAGGGTGGGCAATATAGTGTAGCCTGCACCCTTGATAAGGCAAGAAGCCGTACTTAGAGATTAATTATTGTATTTCAGTCTCAAAACTCATCGCTGGTGCTGGCTGTGCTACCAGGGAAAGCTTAACATCAGCTGTGGGCTCCACAGTGCAATAAAAGGAATTGGAGGATATGTGCTCATACTAAGGGTGTGGTTTGAATATACCAGGATCCTTTAAAAATACTACTGTCCTCTTGAAACTGCCATGAATTTACACTATTAAGAAACCAGGCAAATGACAGTCTTCATAAAATCTTCAGTGTTGTCTCTTTAACAAATTAATTCTCAGTATCTGAAGGTGATATACCTGCATGGAGACATTATTTTACACTTCTGGTATTTGAGACATTGCAAAGGACTCGGGTAGGATGGTGAAGTGAAGACTCTAAAAGGTAGCACAGCAGCTCAAGAGAAGCTTGGTTCATTTCTGTTTTTGTTTTGATCTTATTTTGAAAAAACTAGATTGTGAAAATTCTCTCTAAATTCTAGAGAGTCACATTTTGAAGTGAGAAGGCAAACAAATGTGGAGGTAGCAGGGTTGTTTTACTTCCAAGGAAGTCAAATTTTATAAAAAACAAAACAGAAGGAGCACAATTACCTGCCAGTACTTCAGGTAAGAAATTACTTATTATTTCTTCTAATTCAAATAAGTGGAGTGAATATGGAGATCTGTTTTATCAAGATTTTAAAAGATGGTAGCAATTTATTTGAAACCTAGACTCTCACAAATAGGTGCTGTAGAAACACTCTTGAAGATATTTCAATTAACATTGTTCCCATTTCCTAATCTTCTGGTTACTCATCTTCATCAACGGTGAGACAGCTTTTGAATTCAATTACTGAAGTCAGTCCATGAGTATCTCAGGTCAAGCCAAATATCCATTGTCTTTTTTTTTTTTTTTCCTTTTCATTTTTTGGCCTTGTGAACTTTCAACACTGCTGTTTTGATTCATGGCAGAAAAATCTCAGCTCAGTGGGTTAGAAGTCCGCATGTGAACGAGAACACCGCTGGTGCTGTGGAAGAGACCTGTCTTGGCACAGCACACTTTGATGACTGACCTCAAATGACTGTCCTTGTCAGAAAATTTTCAGAGATGTAATTAATTCTTTTAGCCTCACACTTAAAGAAGCATTGCTTTATGAAGCTGTTTTGTTCCATAATGAAACTTCTTCACTGGAATGAAACACACAAACCTTTTTCCAGAGAGGATGTTTCTTCGTGAATGCAATCAAGACAGCTAAATCCTCCTCTGAATTGTCAACATCCATGCCACATTAAAAATCATATTTCCATATCTTAATTCTGTTGATCCCTGTTCCCCTCCTATACCTGTAACAACCAGGCAAAAAATATTACAACTTCTGGGCTAGAAACTATTGATATGAAGGTCTTCATATCTACAAAATGGAGAAACCAGTTTAAAAATGAGGCCATTGGTGAGACAGTAATTCTTATGGTTCAACAGAAACTTTTAGGAAGCAGATGAAGTGCTGAAGCTGGCAGAGAGAGTCTCACAGGATATATGCCCAAGTGTGATAGAGGAGGATGGCAGCAACCTGCTGCCAGAACTTGGAAAAAACTTCTCAGCATGCATTGGTGTTTGCTCTTAAGAGCAAATGCCACTCTCTCACCTGATTCCACAAAGAGCTGTGCTTCCCGACGCCATCCTCAGTAACTGTTGTCACTAGACTAAAAGGTCCATTTGATGCCTTTGTTTTTGGTTGCTGATATTTGTTGCCTGACAAAGAACAGGCTGATAATTTGTTTTCAAGGATAATTTTTCAACTTCTGGGCTAGAAACTGTTTCAAAATGGAGTGTTACCCATATGAAAGTATAGCCAAACATGTCCAGGATCTAAATATCTGAGAGCATTTGTGTATGGAAATGGGAGGAACAGAATTACCACTGTACTTTAGAAAAACCCCAAATAGCATTCATATTTGTTCCCTCTGGGCACCAAGGCTTCATCAGTCTCTTGAACACTTCCGTAGGCTCCAGTAAGCTTACTTGCTCACTTTCTCCTGGCCCCAGCACAGAGTTGCCAACAGCCCTGAGTTTTTCGAGGGGCCCCACCCACATGTTTCTTCAGCTCTGTTCCAGTCTCCATGTTGCTGTGCTCCATCTCTCAGTCCTGCTTGTCATTGCTTTGGCAATGCAATCTCCGCTCAGTAGCATTATTTCTGGTATGTTGGTAAATAATGAGTTTCTCTGTAGGTTAGAGGCAGCCATTACAATGATGCACTGTGGGCTGCTTCGTTTATCATCTTGGTAATTCTTCTGTAATTAATGGGGTGAAACTGTCTGAGATTGCACTTCATACAATTTCAATTCCCATTAATATTGAACATTAGAGAGATGAAGTAGCACCCTATATGTGAGCGTAAAAAAAAATTTCCTGTCCTTACACAGCTATTTCTGTATCATTATAGCTTTCTATTAGAATTAAATCCAACAACAGATATAAGTATAAACTTTTGGAAAAATTAATCCTTATGGAAACTGTTCTTTTTCGATTCACGCAAGATTTTTTGATCCTGCGTGAAAAAGTGTCATCTGAAATAAACATCTATTTTATAGGTAGAAGTAGCCTTCTAGCTTACAGTAGTGACAATAAGGAGGACTTTGAAGGATGATCACATCCATGGAAGGAAAAGAGACCAGAATAGATCTGAAGTGAGGAAGAACAGAGAACATGAAACAGAAAATATCACTCTATGTGAGCTCATAGATTACTGTATGTGAAATTCCTAAAATCATGGCACAGAATCATAGAATGGTTTGGATTGGAAGGGAGCTTAAAGATCAATGAGTCCCAATCCCCTTGCCATGGTGAGGCCACACCTCAAATACTATGTTCAGTCCTGGGCCCCTTACTATAAGAAACACATTGAAGTGCTGGAGAGAGTGCAGAGAAGGGTAACAAAGCTAGTGAAGTGTCTGGAGAATGTCTTCTGAGGAGCAGTTGAGGGAACTGGGGCTGTTTAGCCTGGAGAAACAGAGGCTGAGGGGAGACCTTACTGGTCTCTACAACTACCTGAAAGGAGGTTGTAAGGTGGAGGGTGTTGATCTCTTCTCACAAGTAGCAAGTGATAGGATGAGAGGAAATGGCATCAAGTTGTGCCAGAGGAGGTTTAGATTGGATATTAGGCAAAAATCCTTTACAGAAAGGGCTGTCAAGCACTGGAACACTCTGCCCAGGGAAGTGGTTGAATCACCATCCCTGGAGGTATTTAAAAGATGTATAGATGAGGTTCTTAGGGACATGGTTTAGTGCCTGAATTAGGTTAATGGTTGGACTCAATGAACTGGAGGGTGTCTTGCAATTGAAATGATTCTTTGATTGTATGGTCAGGGACATTTTCCATTAGACTTTGTGGCTTCCTAGTGCCACAAAGCCTACAGCTACAGGGACACTGGGGCTGCAAAAGGCATGCCAAGGGAACCACAGCATTGCACCTGCATTGCTCCTTCCACATCTTTCTCTTCTGGGCCACCATTGCTGCTCTGATCCCAGATCTAAGCACTAAGCTGCCAACTAAAAAAAAAAAAAAAAAAAAAATCAGCAGTGAACAAGTAGTAGAGATAAGTCCAAAGGTAATCAACATGGATTTGGATTTCAGAGCCTTGAGGTGGTTGGTCAAAGGAGGAGGTTGTCCCATACTGTTTTCTTTGATTCTTTCAGTAGCAGGGAATAATACAGAATGGAACAGGCAAACCCAGGTGATTAGCACGTGGCTCTGAGGCTGATGTCATCAGTGGAACTTTGGGTTTTTAATCATAGGATGGTTTATTCTTCACCAGGACTACTGACATCCGATGGTAAGCACCTTTTCTAGAAGGCGATAAAGGCTTTTTTTCTCAGGAGGTAGATAGGGTGATTGATAGAACTTTAAACTAGATTGAAATGGAGAAGAGAACAGTACCAAGCTAGTCAGGGACAATAATGGGATGGCACACCAAAGATCAAGGAGCTGAGAGCTACTGAAATTCTTCAGACTGTGCCACGAGGTGATAGGCACAAGGAACCAAACTATAAGTGTTTCTACACAAATGCATGCAACATGAGGAGCAAGCAAGAAGAGGTAGAAGCCTTGGAGCAGTCCCAGGTATAACATCATTGGCATAAGTGAAACCTGGTGGCATGCATCCTGTGACTGATGTGCCATGATGGATGGTCACAGGCTCTTCAGAAAGAACAGGTAGGGCAGGAGAGGGGGACAGGGTGGCACTGTATGTAGCAGAGGGGCTGGAGTGCATGGAACTGGTGGTAGGCGATGGCAAAGTTGACATCCTCTGGATAAGGATTAAGGGTCAGACAAATAAAATGGATGTCATCATTGGAGTTTACTATGGGCCACCCAGCCAGAATGATGACACTGATGAATTATTCTTTAAGGAACTAAGGGAAGCCTCTAACTCATCTGCACTTATCCTTATGGGGGACTTAAACTTGCCAGATATCAACAAGAAATACCAGAAAGCTGGTACAAACAGGTCCAGTAGATTCCTATACCATCTGGATGATAACTTCTCAGTACAGGTACTAAGGGAACTGACCAGGAAAGATGCCTTCCTAGAATTGCTCCTCATTCAAAGAGAGGGTCTCATGAGTCACGTGGAATTTGGTGGCTGCATTGGCCACAGTGACCATGAAGCAGTCAGGTTTAAAATCTATACTAACAGGAGGAAAACTGCCAGCAAGACCTCAGCCCTGGATATGAGGAGAGCAGATTTCAGGTTGCTTAGAGAACTATTTAGTAAGATCCCCTGGGAAGAAGCTTTTGAAGGTGTCGGCGTCCATTGGTGCTGGTCACTTTTTAAGTGACACCTAGTAAAAGCACAGGAGTGGGCAATTCCAAAATGTCAGAAGTCAAGTAAGCAAGGCAAAAGACTGGCTTGGCTCAGTAGGGATCTTCTGGAACTAAGGCGAAAAAAAAAAAGTATATGGGCAGTGGAAGCAAGGTGAGGTGTCTTTGAGGTGTCTTGGGAGGACTACGGAGATGCTGCTCACCACTGTA
The DNA here is from genome assembly GCF_036013475.1 of Columba livia. Lineage (NCBI taxonomy): Eukaryota > Metazoa > Chordata > Aves > Columbiformes > Columbidae > Columba > Columba livia. The sequence goes on along the minus strand of NC_088603.1, from coordinate 120,959,558 downwards.
GGGAGGAAATTCATGCAGCCAAAGCTCAGTTAGAGTTTAAGCTGTCCAGTAATGTGAGGGACAATAAAAAGGGCTTTTAAAAATAAATATGTTAATAGCAAAAAGCAAGACACAAATAACATTGGCCTGTTACTTGATGAGCATGGTCACCTCACAAACAAGGACATAGAAAAAGCAGAGAAGTTTAATGCTTGCTTTGCCTCAGTCTTCAACACTGATGATGGGCTCTCAGACCCCCAGAGCCCTGGGCTAGAGAAGCATGACTGTAAGAATGATAAATTCACAGCCAACCCCAAACTTGTGCTGGCTTTGCTGCTCCAGCTAGATCCCTGTAAGTTGACGGGGCCTGGTAGGATTCATCCAAGGGTACTTAAAGAGCTGGCTGATATCATAGAAGACCTCTTTCCACGATTTTTCATTGCTTTTGGGACTCTGAAGAGGTTCCAGTTGACTGGAAGCTGGTGAAAGTCCCAGTCTCTAAGACAAGCAACAGGGAAGACCCCGGCCTCACATCCGTGCATGGAAAAATTATGGAGAAGATTATTCTGGGAGTTACTCAAAAACACCTGAAAGATAATTCAGTCATTGGAATCAGCCAGGATGGGTTCTTGAGGGTAAAGTCCTGTTTAACAAACTTTCTTCTTCTCGCTTATCGTTGCTATTGCAAGCTTCCATTCTTCTGCATTATTGTTCTCCCTACCATGTGTGCTGGTGGAGGAGTTTTTGGCCGTTTGGCCATGGGCTTTGGCTCCACTGCTGACTGAGTGTGGAACCAGCTACTTAACTCCTTCTCAGCCTCCCTGATGTTATGTAACCTTCTCAGTCCTAGTGCTCCCCAGGGTTGCCCTTTTTTTTGGGGGGGGAAGGTGTGGATGCCATTGCTCCTGACCTTGTCCAGGCCTCGTCAGCCTTGATGCACAAACTGCCAACTCCTGGGGTGTCTCTCGGTTCCCCTGGGGCTTCCCCGTCTCAGAAAACCGCACTGTATGCTATGATGTCCTGCTCTGCTGCAGAACGTGTCTGCACTGGAGCTGACTGCCTTGATGAGTGACTGTTGGTGGTATTTAAATGTGCAGCTGTTCAGGTGCTAAAAAGTTATAGATCAATGTAATAGATATAAAAACTTGATTTTTGAATGAGTGGCAAAACTGCCACAGAAATCAATGCCTTTTCAATTTAAAATAAGGGCATTATTTTGCAGGTTTATTTTGTGTGTTTGGATAATCTCTCTCCCTGAGATAGTGTGTTATTATGGGGCTATTGATTGGACTACTAGCCTAATCTATAGGTCTGCATAACTGTGGGACGATATAATTGGCTGAAACTAAATATATGTAAATCCCGAATGCTACAAAAGATTGGGAACTATTAAAATGTCAATAGTCTTTACTTTGAATAAGATATCATTAGTTTTTTTTCTCTAAAGAAAAACTGTTTCCACCACCCAGTTGCTTCAATAAAATACTGTCTCTTGGAAACTTCGATAAGAAAATAGTTCCTCTTGAAGGTGAACATCCTGACACAAATGGTGAATAATCTACTTGTAACAGCCATAATGTGACCTGAAATGCCTTTCCGTCAGTGCAAAGATAATTTTTCATACTTAGTGTTTTTGAACACTAGATGATTCCTTGGCTTTTACTTCATGAAAGGATAGTCAAAGATCAGGCTGAAGCAAGTTGCCAGAACTCAGTCAGATCACTATTCTTGGTCAGGCAGAATTCCCTCTTGAGGAGCTAGCTGACAGAGAATGGCAAAAGCAAGCTCAAAATTTAGACATAACTCAATCAAAGCTAGTGTGCACTCCTTTTAATGTCTTATTTCCACTTTGCCAACCCTGAACAATAGTTCTCCTTTGAAATATACTTCGGAATAGTTACAATTTTACAACATATGCTGCATTAGATTTTTGGCACGCGTATGTCTACTCTCACCTTTTTGAGTTGGTATCTCTTGTAACATGGGTAATAAAAATCACTTGTTAGATCACATTCTCAGAAGTATTCTATGTTTCTGTTATTTCTCCAATTTAGCATATTTTTAAAGTGCCGCATCTGTGTAGGAGGAAAAAATCAGTTCACCATTTGACTAGGATTTCCCTGGGAAATGAAAAGGTGTGTAAGATTAGCTTCCAGATGACAATGCTTTTTCTCTTTAGGGAGCTCAACAGCTCTTTGCAGAAATATATTAAGTTGTTCCTAGTAATACCATAGTAGTGTGTCCTGAAAGAGCTTTTGAGCTGATGTTGCTTTGGAGAAAAAAGGCAATAATGTACATGTATACATAATGCCAAGATTTGCACCACTTTTCTGGTAATTCATTGGTGTTTTAACTAGTTTATTTTGGATGCAGCTGCCTCTGCAAGTTCATATGTATATATATAGTTGTTTTGAAAAGAGTAAACCATACAATTGTATTCTAAGACAAAGCCATGTTCTCGCAGAGGATCGCAAAATATTTGCATGACATCCAACATAAGCTGACAAGCAACAGTGCTACAGGGAGTTTATGGAGGTAACTCTCTTCCAAAGTGTGTGTTGCCCCCACTTATAACCTGACTTTTGAAAAGGTCTGATTTCTGTGACTACATTCATGAGATACCTGCAAAGTAGAGCAAATACTGTGCTCAGTCTTGCACATCTTTTCCCACAAATAAATTAATCTGTCTCTGCAAAGTTTCTTTGTTGTACCTGTTAGTGCTTCAACCCTATTGCTCAGACCTGTTGCTGCCTGTCATGCTTATGTTAATGACAATGTACTGGCAAACAATCAAATCCATAAGGTGTGAAAGGTGTGACATGTTATGTTATCTTTGTTACCATGTGGGTGAATAGTAAGAAAAAATAAAATTGCTTTTAAAAAGTCCTTTGCAGAGTTAGTTGCAAAAGTACTTTGTTAAAAGAATCTGCTAATGAGTGAAGGTTTGTTAAGAATGGGTTTCTTCACTAAGACATGCCAGCTGTAGTGAGAAGAAGGGAGCTCTTGGGTCCACATTAAGCTCTGGTTACATTGGGAAAGATCGGTTTGTACCCCAGGAAATCTTTAGTTTTGCAGTGGACAAACATGGTCCTTTGAGGAGTGGACACTCAGGGTTTTTGTAAATACATGCCTGCTGCAGCCCATCTCTGCTTTAAACCCATACAGAGTTTGGATTAGGCAGCCTTTGGACAGACAACTGAATAATGCTGGAAAGAGTACCCCAACTGTGCATCTGTTTCCTCACACTTGGACTTTTTAAACAAAGCATTTTTCATTCACTCAAAGGTACAAAGCAAACATGAAAGGTTAAAACCAAGTAGCACTATTTTGGGTTTCCTCCTTGCTTCTTGCCTATGCCCTTCCTAAGCAAATTTTGGCCTTTTACTCCCCATTCCTCTGAAGTCTTAATTTTTTAATCCTGATCCTAAGCTTAGTGCTGGAAAGAACAATCATCCTTCCTCTGGCTGTGGTGAAGTAGATGGTTCCAGATAAATGTTGCCAAGGTTTGCACCTGTGATTTCAAAGTCAAAGGTGTTTTTTGTTTGTTTGTTTGTTTGTTTTTTGGTTGGTTGGTTGGTTTTGATTTTCTTTGTGTTTTTATTGTTGGTGGTGATGGTTTTGGTTTTGTGGTTGTTGTTTTTCTTCCAAACAACATTTACTTTAAAAGGATGGAAATACTAAGCAGGGCTGATTTAATTTTTATAGGACAAAGACATTCTGTCAAGTTTTCAGAAACTTATTTTGTTTAAAATATTATTATGTAAGAAATTTTGTTATTTCTTGGCTATTTTTTTTCAACTGAAAGCTTTTATGAGTGGTTTAGAACTTTAATGATGACCCAAGTGATTTTCTGAACCATGGAGTTTTTTTTTCCTGTTTTAAATCATTCCATGTACTTCTTGCTGAATATAAAAAATGCATATAAGCAGTTCCTGGAAATTTATTCCTTTGTTAAACAAACAGCAAAGCTCTAGAAAAATCCTTACTTTGAAAACATACTTACTTGTTATGAAACAAAGGAACAAATAATCTTTGATGAAGCAATATTTAAAATAAGTAGGAAGAAAATGAAAAGCTTACTCCTTATTAAAAGGCAATAATTGTACTTCTAGCACTTTGTAATTACACAGTGCATAAATTACTCAGGCATCTGCAATTTGAATTTTTGTAAGCAGAGTTCTAAATATATAGAAGATTCATTCTCATCTGTAGTTTTCTACTTAGCATATTATAGCTACAGTTTTGCATATATCCCATGCAACACAAACACAAAACCTGGCAATCAGATTTTTTGTTTATAAACAAGAGTAACTGCAGCACATTAATAAAATTTTGTAGTTAGAAAGTGAATAAAAATGGAATATGAACTCTGCAATATAACTTTAGAATAATTCAATTAACTATAATATGATCAGTGTTGAGAGCACAGTTCTTGGACCTATTAATTGCATTGAAGTTGATGGGAAAGTGGTTGGAAATTTTCTATAAGATTTGGACTATTTTCATTAGTTTTAGTAAATTATTTAATTGGCTGATCTCTTATACAGATTAATGCTATGATGCTTATTGCTTAGCTCCATTTTTTTTTTCAGAGTATTCTTTTTTCTCTACGATTTTGTAAAAAAAAAAAAACGGTATGGCTAAATCTATAATTTCATCATCTAATGTCATAAATTACTTCATTTATTTCAGAGTTTAGTTAGTAATGATTTTTAAGAGCAAGGAAGGTGAGAGCTGATAGCGCATATTTATGCTTGTAGCAAATGTTATAGAAAGATGTCTCATTTTATTAGGCAAATGTCTTTTACCAACACTTAATTGTTCATGCAGTTGCTAAAGATAACATAATATGCATTTTCAGCCACATATATTTGCAAGTATAACATCTGGTAATTTTAGCATTGCATGTTAAGAAGGCTCATAAAGCTTGTCTGAGAATTGCATTGGGTCCCTTAAACTGTGTGCAGCATCCTTACATGGCAGCATTTGAGAACAGTTCTCCCCATTCCTGTCAACTTCAGCAAACATCGGGTCAGATTATCTTTCAACAGTTTGTTGCGAGATGTTTTTCTGAGCAAAACCACATTTTGACAGTGAAGGAAGCAGAAGTTCTTAATTTATGTCACATTTTCATTTCTCGTCCTTGAAGAATTAACATTTCTGATGCCTTGCTTTTCTTTTCTTCGTGGCCTCTGACATTTGCTTCTTAGGAGGTAGATGACAATTCCTAAAAGCTTTTGCAGCACATCATAAATGACACATTCCCCTTGCAGAATCAGTAGGAGGCATTGTTGTGCAGATAGTGTCAGAGTCTCCTAAAAGCAGAGAAGGGAGGAACAGAAGAACGGTTGACACTACAATAAAGAACATGTTGCTTCCCTTGATCCCATTTGAGTGGTAGCATAAACTTGATTGAGGCAGTTTGGAAGACAAGAGGATGTTGGAGGGAACACACAGTGAAGTCTGTCTATTGTGGGTATGGCAAAGACCCTGACAGGGTAGAAGAAATTAGTTCTGCAGAGCATTTGAGAGCTTGTAAAGAGACACTGATGGGGTATGGGTGATGGACTAGAGTTAAGAACTCAAAGAAAAGAAGATCCTGACCTAACATCCTCAGTGAACAACATCTGGACTTGAGAAACAGCACCTGGACTCACACACAGCAGTATGTCAGGTCTACCTTAACTGTAGTATGGTTTTTTGTAGCAGATGTAGAGTTAATTTAATGTAGCCTGCAGGTACTGATAATAAAGTGGGTGACTAACGACATCATGTATCACTGTATTTGTCTTTCAAGTGTTACAGGAAGCTAGAATAAGTATTGTCCCTTGCTGCGGGGATTTTCTTACCCCCTTTCAATCAGTTAGTGAATGGATGGAAATCATCACTTCTCTTAACTCTAACTGGTGAGTGGGATGGGACCCAGTTAGCATGCAGTAAGTAGGGTCATCTGCTCACTCGTTCTAGCTCTCTAGAGAGATGTTTCTGTTCTCCTCTGTAAACTTTCTTTTGAATTTTCAGACCATCATTTGTAAAGAAATCCAGATTCATCCACAACTTTAGAGATGATAAAACTTTGAAATTCCTATATTTGCTTTATTTTTCCTACCCTCATGGTACTTTAGAACTTCTTCATTTGTCCACTTAATACTTTACCTTAAAGAGACTAGATTTTATTTTATTCATAGTCAAAGTCTCTTTCAGTCCATGTTTTGCAGAATGGTCAGGCCAGCAGAACCATATTTGGGCCACTGTGTGCTTTCATTGTACAAATAAAAATAATAGTAAAAGGTTTCTATTTCTGCCTTGCCAGGTTTAATTCTGACAGGTAGCGATGTATGCCACCTGTCTCCACACACAGTGTAATAATGTCCTTGGAAACAATTATAGGTCACCATATCTAGCCAAATAATATAAGACCCATTGGAAACGGTCTACTTGGCAAAACAGGCTGTTGATTTGGTCCAGAATGGTAATTTTGAAATAGATTTTTTCTAGAATACTTTTAGCTGCAGTAATGTCACTCAATGGTAGTACTTCTTCATAAACAACAACAACTACAAAATGGCTGTGTAGTATGAAGACTGGGTGCCACTTTATTTCTTACCCTGTCACAGAGGGATGGAAATTGGTCATCTCGGGTTTAACCTGCCTTGAATGAGAGGCCAGTAATCAATACAGCAAAAATTCAAAAGATGATCACTAGCAATGATAGGGCTTGTCAAAATGATTTCTGCATTGATCCTTCTGACTTATATTCCATCTTGATCTGGTTTGTCTATGTTCTAAAGTATTTATACCAGGATTAATTTCTCTAGGTAACATTTCTTGATGCCCTTTTAATGTTACAAAATTTGAGTACGAATCAGCAGCATGCTTCATCATACTAAAAAAAAGTTGTCAACAGGGTTGAAGTTAGTTCTGGGATTTTAAAGAACTACAGTTTTTGAGAAGACTTCTAACCTGCTGATATCCTCTTCACCATACATTGCCTGAGTGGTTGAACAAGTATATCAGATGACTATCAAAGCCTTATGAGAATGGAAAGATTACCATGCTCTTAAATATTTTCCTTTTATCCTACAGTACTATTTAGAAGACAGTTGTCTTTATTTATCTTTTTTTTTTTTTTTTGCAAACTGGTCTAAGTATCCTCAAAAGGTGATAGCTAGCTGCCTTCTCTCATTAGATGAAATTTTCACTTAGTGTCCAAAGCTCCCATTGCATGTTGCAGCACCAAAAATAAAAAAAATCATCTCCCACACTAGCTCTTGCTCATACTTGGGTAGCATTAGCTCATCACAGAGAACAAACGTCAAATGGTAAGGCTCATCAAATATGAAGACAATGGCTTCTATAGGTACCTAATATAAATCACATTAAGGATTTTTATAGTATATTGCTGCTGTGTCACTATGCCAACCAGAAATTAGCCTTGCAATTTCCTTAGCTGAAGATCCATTTTATAACATAAGCTCGGTGACTGAGGCATAAAAGCCCACATCCAATTTTTCAGATTCAGTTTTAAGCTGAATTTAATGCAGAAGTGAAATGTAGACCTTAGAAAATACCTGCCTCTTCTGGGTCATGGAGGGGAGCAGACTCATGGTCCTCTCAGGCTTTCAAGACACCGGTGTCCTCAGTAAAGCAAGAGAGTGTCTGTCTGTCTCTTTTAGGGTGCAAGTTCCCTTGTGCAGTTTTTCGCTTTCTGTAGGTGAGTAAATGTCTACCACGATAACCCAGACTGGTTAGCATCTCAGTGCTAACATAGTATCAACAGTAAATAACAATGATCAACCAACAGTTCCACTATGCCAGCATTCTTCTACTGATTTGACTTACCTTCAGTAGCTAAGGACCCGATGCAGAAGTGATACATCTCAGAGTTAGAGCTGAGGAGTTCTTACTCATCTGGTGCTGTGTAGCGTAGCCTAGATTTTTCCCCTTAGGAAAGGAATCTGCTACCACACATGCATGTTATAGGATTTCCATCCAATAAACACCTAAATGCACATTACAGTGTTTAAGGGGACTGTAGGAACATCTGAGCCTGTAATAATTAGTAAAGACAGATTACTTTGTCGACTATTCATATGTTAAAATTATACTAACTGTATCAAAGCCCATTGTACTACTTATAGCTCCCAGAAAGTCTACCAGATATTTAAATAATCACACTCCTTCCTCCTTATAAGAAACACATAGATTTTTTCATTAATATACACATTAAAAATATTTTGGACACATTTTCTTTAAAGAAAAACCCCATTCTACTTTAAGGACTTGAGAGTTTTAGTTGAGAATTTCTTGCCTTACTGATCTGTCTAGTGACTGAACTGAGAGCTTAAATTTGAGGACAAAAAGGATTTTTAATCTAGATTTAAAGTAAACTGCTGCTATTATTTCAGGAGACTGTTCAAACATTCAGACAATACCTGTTGAAAACTACTAATCTCAAAAATTTTTAAGTGTGTATGGATTCATGCCATTTCTTATATATTTTAAAGTAAACCTCCTCGTATTTTCTTGTTTCCTCTGGCTAATTTGTATTAGTTTTGGCATATCCTATAACACAGCATCCAAATTAACTCTCGGAAGCATTTTTTTAGTCTTTAACTCTGGTTTAGGAAAAGCATTATGGCTTGTCAGTGAAGAACCACTGCCATCTAGAGACTGAAAGCCGAAAGGAGGGGAAGTGTACAAAACAATAAATACAGTCTGGGAATCATAGTAACCAGGGACAGCAAAAAAAAGGGAAATAATGGGAAAAAAACCCAGAAAAACAGCTACTGAAAATAGTGTGAAGCAGAGTACAGAGAGACCCAAATCTGCCCTGGCTTGGGGAATGGTGGTGAGGAAAGGTGGCCTCTGTCTCTGAACCTGCCTTTGCTTTGTGTCAGTGACATCAGCACAATGCTCCCCCAAAACAGTCCCTCCACGGGGCAGATTGACTGAGAGTGGGAATGTGTAGGAGCAGATGGGTCCTCAGATGCACCCAGCCTTCAAACCTTCTGGTATTTAAGGGTATTTGAATAGGATGTTTATAAAGAAAAACACCAAACAGCTTTGGGATTGTGTCTTTAGAAAATTCTGACTTAAACTATGGTTTTAATATATTTTTTTAAAAAGTTATTTTAATATCCTACCTCAGTTTTTCATGCTTTTGAGTAAAGTTTGAGGAGCGGACACCTGACATAGAAAAATGCCTGCTTTGTGTTGGGAATGCTGGCAGTAACTCGAGTTTCCACAGTACCTTTACTGAAAGAATTGTCTTTGAACTCCCTCTGGTGGTATAAAGGTTTTGCAAGTAGAAACATGTTTTACAAGCACTAGTGGAGCAACAAATTACACAGTTTAAGCAATGAGTTAATAGTTTGTGATTTTTCTTCATACTTCCTAAAAATGGCCATGGAAGAAGATGGGGAGAAAAGTAAACACATGAAACTTATGCAGAGTGGTGTAGTGAGTGGTTTTTGTTGGGTATGGATTTTGTTTGCTTGTTTGTTTTCATTTTGTGATGCAGAAAAATAAGTTGGTCGCTTTCTCTCACTCGAGACACAAATTCATAGAGTTACCTTTGGTTGCAGTCATGCTTTACATTGGCGAAGCAGCACAATTATAAAACTTTCTCTATTGTCTTCAATGGAACTATTTTGAAACAGAAAGACACCAGACAGGTCAAGGGGGTTGGGGACCAATCTAACTGGAATGGGAACATCTGTGAGATTGTTGCTCATGCTGGTGAGCAATTAACCGTCAGACAGGGTTAATTAAGGAATCGTTTACTTGACATGGCTGGGCTGCTCATGTCAACAGCTGCATGCCAGAATGAGCAGAAATATCACAACCTGTTTGTGACTGATCATTTGTCTACATTGCACATGTGAACATACAGGAGGTTTGCCAGCTGCATGTTGTGCTAGGTATGTAAGACAACAATGTCAATATTAGACCAAATGTTGGTCTGTTAAATTCAAGTCCATAAACTTATGCTTCATATGCTGTCTGCCATGATTGAATATTAGAGCCTTTTTGCTCTTTGATTAATTAATAATGAATTTCTGTATGTTTTACTTCAAGGAGATTGGATATGATTCTGCTGAATTATTTGTATGTTTGAAATTGCTGAGATCCCATAGGAAAGGTCCCTAGAAAAGGCATTTTTCCTGTATTTCCAGGCTCTGGAAATTCCAGAATTTCTGAACTCATTGAGAAGAACTCCATCTGCTCAAAGATAACTAGACAATTCTCAGTGCATTCTTTATTTAAGAGCAACTCTCCACAGTAAAAATATTTCTAAAAATATTTGACCAAAAATTATGTATTAATCTGGGTTAGAAATGGGAATACACAGTTTAACTAAGCACAGAAAACTGTGGAAGGTTTTACTCACAAAAGTTCTATTAGAAAAAAAATATCTTTTTTTCTTTGTTTAAAAGGAGCAGAAACTAGAAATTTGCTTAGGAGACAAATAAAAGAAATTGATGCTTAGAGACTTCCAAGAATTAGGAATATATTTTAAATAGGTTTAGCTTACCTTGCAGAGTCAATTGGAAGAAAATTTTATTTCATGAAATACAATGCCCCTTTCTGAGGATGGACTTTTCCTTGCCAGCCGTGCCCAAGAAGAGATGCCTGCAGGAACCATCCAGATGTACTACAGGGATCAGAAGTCTGTCCATGTCACAGTCATGCATATGGAGAGTGTATTTAAGACTTTGGCTTGTTAAGTCAGTGACAGGCAGCCTAAAACAGCAAGTCAGGAAAGAATTGCGTGCCACAGGTGTAGTTGCCTGTATGCACCGCAGTGGGGAAAATGTCTCAGCCAGCCACATGCATGGCTGTGAGCCTCAGCACAGGGGTTGGCTACTTGTGGTGAGGATGTCTCAACCTGGAGAAGGTTTTGTCTTTCATTCCTGGCCTACCAGGGGGCCTATAAAGTAGTTGCTGTTAGATAAAGTAGTGGGCTGTAGCAGGGCTGGTGTTGTCTGCCTGTTACTTGCTGCATAATTTTCTTTGGAGAAGTATAAGCTGTAATTTCTTCTTGGGAAGCTCATCCACACTGAGAGTGCCGCTATCCACCTGGATCTGCAGGTCATCCTAGATTTTGCTTCCATCTGGAAATGCAGATACACTTGAGAGTAAAAGTTACTAACCAAATGGATTTGTTACTTTGTTTTTGCTTATGAAAAGGACTAACTGTGCATACAAAGCCATTTCCATCGGAATAGTGATGGCCTGACAGCAATTTCTCTCACTCCCACTTCAATACCATGAATAAAGTCCAGCCTTTTTATTTTATAATTTGATTATATTTAATTACATAATCTGTTTTTCTGTTTTGCTTTACTCCTGGAAGTCCATATCTAACATCTGCAATATCAGGTGCAGGTTCCAATTTTTCTGTGGGGAAAATGGTTTTACTTTTTATTTCACTCATTTTCATATATACAAAATGCTTCCTCACAACAACTGTACTGTGTCAAGATATGACACACTTACATTTCACTATAGCTGGTTAAGCATAGGCTGACCAGGAGCATGAATGCTTCCTCTGGAAAAGAAGTAGCAAGGTTTAAATGGAGCAAATTTTTTGAGATATTATCCCTCTATTGCTGCTCTGAGAGCCAAAGTTTAGCTTCTATAAAGCACCAGGTCGATCTTGCTGACAAGCTGTGTTGTAGATTGAGCCTGGTTTTGGTCACATTTGGAGCCCCCAGAATACTCTGTTTCCAAAACAAAATGGGCACACAATGAAAAAAAAAATTGAATGTATTGTCTGTCTTAATGATGAAGCTCTGCACAACCAGAGGGGACCTTACCTATCACTCAGCACCCTCCCTAGGCTGCCCAGGCTCAACTTCCTCCTACACATAGACGTCCATCTGCAATAACTGCGGCAGAACAGGCTCCAGTCCCACCTTCCAGACATGTCATGGGCACTGAAGACAGCACAGCCATGCAAGGGGAGTCCTGCCCATCAATTTGAGCCGAGCACCCATGCCAGACCTGGGCTGTTGCTCAAGTTTCAGCTTATTCTGTGGTTAATAACCATGGGAAAACCCCAGGCATTTTGGGAAACACTGATTTTTTCTCAAATATTCATCCTACTATAAAGAACAGGTAAGATGTGGCTTCAGAATGAAAAGAAATTTAGGGAAGGATTGTGTTTACCACAGGTGATATTCTGTTTGCATTTTTATGTTTCTGATACAAAAATAAACAAGGAGTAGAAATACTTTGAAGTGAAATTTGGTAATGAGTAGTACTTTCCATGTTTTCCCACCTGGACAACAGGAATTGAGTATGGGAAAGACAAAGTGTTGAGATACTCGGTATGGGAAAAAGCATACCTTAGAATACTTTCCTATTTTCTATGAAGTAGGAGGATTTTAAAGAAATCTCTTTACATCGATCTGGATTAGAAAGTTGTTGGTCTGTTTGTTGTGGTTTTGTGGTTTTTTTATTTGTTTGGGTTTTTGTTTGCTTTGTTTTTAATCTCGAATCAGATTATGTTGTTCAGGAACAGTTAAAATTCTGGTATGTGGAATTAGATAAAAATGAAACATGAATCAGAGTGTTCTTATAACCTACTGTTAATATCAATTGAACACCTCAGTGATGCATTTGATGTATAGGTGCAGGTGGTTTTGCAACACCACAGTAAAGCTGCTTCAGTGGGGTAAATAGAAGCCCTGACAGGTGATGAGACAAATGTGACTGCATAGAAGTTTGATCAAAATATTCCTGTAGTTGCTATCAGGAACGATGCTCAAATCTGTGCCACTCTCTAAAGTGACTGTTTTACAGAGAAAAGTATTTCACTGGCATTCTTCAGTCTTCAGGGAAGGATCAGCAACCAGTGAGAGCACAGCAATTGTCAAAATGTCTTTTTTTGAGAAAAATACTGTTTATTTTTTAAACTGGATGCAGTATTTATACAAGTAATGTTGCTGTGGACATGGTGGCTTAAGGATATAAGAGGGGTCGTGTTTGTGTATATACATTAGCAGCCTAAATGAAGACAGACTTTGCTACTTGGCCCATACGGAGTAAGGTGCCAGAAAGCGTAACTGATAGGAACATGCTGAGACACACAGATCTTTCTCCACAGCAAGCGACTGACCACAGAGAAGCATCATTATGATTTACAAGCCCAGCTGAAACAGCAGGTAGCTAGTGGGCAAAGTTAATTACCTTTTGTTTCAGGCAGAAAGATGAAGTGAGCGATACCGGTTCCTGCAGCACGCCCTTGTACGTGGAGCGGGAATAGATACTCAACAACTTTTAGGCTTGCTCTTCCAAAGATAAGCTTCTGTGTCTGTTGGAAGTCAATCATCTCATTCTCCCTCTCACTCCTGATTTTAATGAAGATGAATTAGGCACCTTTGTCCCCCAAAGGAATCCTTCCATTTCCATGACAGCTCAAACAGGTGTTGGAATTGGCACTGACTGTCTCAGAGAACATTAGTGGCTCATAAGGAGAAATTATTTAACCATCAACCCAGTTATATGGCATTATAATATACCAAGGTTTGTATAATTGCTAAAATCTGCAAGTAAAAATTTTATTTGGAGTTCCCTCAGAAGGATTTAACAAAACAAACTTTCCACATGCCCAACTTTAGCCTGCAACCATGGGAAGGGACCTGGTACAAGGGCTTTCAGGAGACACCTGCAAACCTGCGAATGTGGCACTTGGAGCCTTATGCACCTCCTGACACCCATAATCTCTTCCTGTGTAAGTGGAAATTCAGTTTTGTAACTGCATTTCCCTATCTCTGTATTCAGTGGATGGGGGAATTTGTGTCACCCTGACTTAGCATCTTCTGCAGGGAAGAACAGGGAAGATCAGTAGGATGACAAATGCTGTGACTGCAAATATTTTCAGAGTCTTCCACATTTTTTCAGTTTTCCTTAGAGGGAGAGAGGAGAGGAGAGGAGAGGAGAGGAGAGGAGAGGAGAGGAGAGGAGAGGAGAGGAGAGGAGAGGAGAGGAGAGGAGAGGAGAGGAGAGGAGAGGAGAGGAGAGGAGAGGAGAGGAGAGGAGAGGAGAGGAGAGGAGAGGAGAGGAGAGGAGAGGAGAGGAGAGGAGAGGAGAGGAGAGGAGAGGAGAGGACTTCCTCATGTAATGTTTGGACATGTGACTTTTAGTGATCCTCTCTCCCCTACTCCAGGTAAAATTAATCTTTGATTGGTTGGGGTTTTTTGGTTGGTTGAGGTTTTTTTTTGTTGTTGTCGGTTGGTTGGTTTTGTTTGTATTGGTTTTGGACTTTTTTGTTTATTTGTTTTGTTGTTGTTTGCTTTTTCTTTTTTTTTTTTTTACTTCTTTGTCCTCCTGAAGAGAAATATTAATAAATCTCACCCATAAGCAAAACAGAGCAATGTGACCAACTTTTAAAGGTAACCTAATGACTGCATATGTTATTTATTTGTAAAGAAGAAGTCAGAATATTCCCCATGTTTCATCAAGTCCTTTTCAAACTCTAAAAGCCTAACTTGTTCTGAAAATACCTTCTGATTCTGTTTTCAAGGACCAAAATAAAAAATATCTATATGTACAAAAAGACTGCCCATAAACACATGACAAATAAAAAAGTGAACACCACTTCTGATGCAAACAAAAGCTACAAATTTTACAGGCTACGACTGCCAAGTACACTTTTAAGCTATTTTCCACAGCAAGAGGCTCCAAACCCACATCCATGTATTTTACTCACTAGCGAGGGCTTTCTCTTCCTTCCTTAAAGCCAGACTGAGGACTCTCTTGCCTGTTATAATGGATTTTGACTACCTTATCACAGTCACCTGTAATACAAAAGGATCTCATTACCTTGGTTTACACCTTATTCTTTGGAGCTGAGGCTTTTTCAGTATTGCTAAATTTGCAAGACTTCTGGTAAGCAGGTCCTGTGGATATGAAAGAGGATGAAGAATCATGAAACAAGACACTCAATAACACACCTTTATTGGGCTTTATGCATCACCAGTAATAGAGACAGTTATGTGGCTTAAGTTCACAAAACAATATCTTTAAAAAGGGAAAAGGGACCTGCTGCAGCTCTGTGAGCCACAAACCTGGGACAGAAAGCACGATAGAGAGAAGGGATTAAAAAAATCAAAATAAAATAGGACAAGGCATGGAAAGCAGTGCTGAGTAAATGGGTGCAGAAAAGCTGAGAAAACTCTTAACTGTCCCTCACGCCTTGGGAGAGAGACAATCTGAAGCCCCATGGGCCATCACAAGGGGAGAAAGCACTCGCTGGGCTAGAGTCAGCCAGAAAGAGCAGATGACTGTGAGAGGGACACAGCAGGGGACAGAGGGTTGGCTCTACGAGGTGGTTCTGCAATTTATCAGTTTACGAAAGCTCCTCCGGAAACTGTCATCCAGAAAGGCATACAGGAAAGGGTTGAAGCAGCTGTTGGCATAACTCAAGCTAGTGATGAAGTAGGAAATCCCAATGATCAATGGAGTTTGTGGGATGTCTGTGGTGAGGGCTACCACTGTGCTAAGGTGATAGGGTGTCCAGCAGAACAGGCACACAGCCAGAATGACAACAACCATCAGTGTCACCTTTTTTTTGGCTTTGTCCAGGGCTTTTGCATTGCTATGGAGGTGGACCCTTCTCAATCTGTACAGCAGAGTGGTGTAGAGGATGCAGATGGTGGACACTGGGATGGCAAATCCCAAAATAAGGGTGTAGATCCGACTGCCTTTCCACCACACGCTCTCAGGGTTGGGGAACACAAAGACGCACTGGGAGCGTCCCTGCTCCTTGTGTATTTTAGCAAAGACAGTGAAGGGCAGGATGATGACTGTGACAAAGGACCAGACGCAGAGGCTCACAATCTTGGCTGCTCGGTAGGTGCGGTAGGTTATCTTCCTGGACTTGGTGGTGGCCACTACAACCAGGTAGCGGTCAATGCTCATGACAGTGAGGAAGTAGATGCTGGAAAAGGTGTTGTACTGGTCTATGGAGATGATGAGCTTGCACATGAACTCTCCAAAGGGCCACTGCAGGAGCAGGTAGTCAGCAATATTGATGGGTAGCACCAAGGTAAAGAGCTCGTCAGCAATGGCCAGGTTGAGGATGAAGATGTTGGTGACTGTTTTCATCTTTGGGGCTTTGAGGATTACATAGATGACAGCAGTGTTGCCTGTCAGACCCACAGCACAGATGATGGAATAGATGACAGGAACTGTGACATAGAAGCTGGGGCTCAGTGTGGGAGCAGACACATTCAGCCCCCAATCCCCATTCCTGGTGCAGTCCACAGGCCCATCCCCACATGAGGAATTGGTCTCAAGGAAGGAGGAGTTCTCCATCGTCACAGAAGAGGGTGTCCAGGCCAACTGGTGATGATAACAACTTGGAAGTGGGTGAAAAAAGGTAAGAACCCTGCTCTTCTCAAGCTGGTCTCCTCCAGTGCATCCAGCCACCAAGTTCTCACGTATGCTACTCACTGCCAACCTGCCAGAACCAAGGGAAGATCAATGGGGGCTCAGCCAGTGGTGAAGGGTCCCACCATGCCCCCAAAATGGGGATGGTCCCCCACCACCTGCCCCTTCCCTCCTCCTTCACCAATGAGTGATGTGTGGGGTCAGCGCCCAGCCTTGGACTCTCGCAAAGTGACCACCCCAAAATGACAGCGCTCACCTGGGAACCCAGCAGCCTGTTCCTACTGTGAGGGTGGAGGCTGGGACAGATGACAGGATTCCTGCCCTTGGAGGGGAGCCAGTATCTTTGGGATGCGCTCCAAGAAGCAAAACTTCCCCCCTTCCCGACAGGGCTGAGTGCTTCGGAAGGGGAGGAAGGATGCACTGACCTTTGCCGGCCTGGCTGTGGTGGTGAAGTTCCTGGAGGGGTGCAGGAGCTGTGGGGGTGATGCAGGTCCAAGGTCCGTGCAGGTGGGGGTTGCTGATGCCGTTTCTTTGTTTAATCCTGGGAATTAAATGCGTGCCTGTCTCTATCCAGGTAGCAACAGATCAGTAACACAAACCGCAGAGAGGATGATTTAAAAGTCAGGAGCTGGACCGCCTGAAAGAGATTTGTGCAAATACCTGAAGTCACATCTCCTCCCGACGGCGACGGAGGTATCGCAGTGCAGCACAGGGGAGAGAAATCCCAGCTCTAGGTGGCATCTGCTTGTCGTGCAGGGTCTGAGAGCTCAGCAGCATCCACCGCCTGCCCGGCCCCGGGGGTGGGGGCAGCGCCGGGCTGTCAGGTGATGCTGTTCTTGCCACGAAAAAAAACGTATTTCACGGGGTGAGGGTTATCGAACTGAAGAGGAACGCAGGCACAGGAGTTCCTGTACCTCCATCCGACACTGTCGCTGCTTCAGACTGTGATAATGACAGACTTGAATCCAACTCCACGGGAGCAATCTTTTTTAGAGGGTAATTCAGAGCTCCTGCTTATGCTGTTGTTTTGGGTTTTTTTAAAACAAAAAATCACATGGAGTAAAAGATGTTTCACTTCAGTTCTATTTGTTTTGCTTCTTAAATGAGATTGAAATCTATGGGCTTGTAGTACATTTGATAAAATTTTATGTCTCTTAAAGAAGTGCAAATGTCTTTTGCTGTGTTACCAGAAGTACTGACCACATACATTAAGATACTAATAATGAAATATATGCAACCTTTTGGCAAGTAGTTCGGTAAAACTTTCTAATATCTCTGAGCTAGCATCACAGAGTGAGAGAGAAACACAGTTCTTTAGCTCTGATTGTCCCATATCCTGATGCATAATTACCTAGATTAGCAGGATATCCCAAATATGTAAATCCAAGCAAATAAGTAATGAATAAATAGATATAATAGAAAATACATGAAGAAATAAAATAGATTAAAAAGTACAAGCAAAAAAAAACAGGTTTGATTCATTGTGGTTATTCTTTATAGTGCTCTTATTTTATTCTATACTACTAGGTACAAAATATAGCAAATGATACTTGACCATACAGAATACACTGTCTGCTCTGTGATTGTTCTTTTACAGAATCATTCAAGAAGAACAGGTCTTTACACAATTGTGTGCTCCCACGCGAATAACGTAAGTACTATGCTGCAAGCTTGATCCTTGTTCTGTGTATTTTATACTCACAAGCCAAGTATTAAAAAATCACCTTTGCTATCAAGTTAATCAGAAGCTAGTATTTGACTCACATTTTCTGACTCTGAGACTCAGGCACAGTTGCCCCAAAATGAATATATCTTTGAAAACTTTCTCTAAGAAATACATGTTACATTTTGGATGCAACCAAACTCTTGGTGACCAACTTTTGATTTGGTCTTTTATTTCCAGTAATTAAATGCAGATAGTACCATGAGCCTCCTCTTCCCCTGTTTATCTACCTAAGTTATCTCAATTAGAAAATAAGAATTTAATCATTATGAAACTAATTAAGCCATTTTTTCACTTTTTTTTTTTTTCACATATGTTTGCCTGGAGAAGCATTGTGACCTTCCTCTGCTGTTTTATATATACATATACATATATATATATATATACACACACACACACACACACATATATATATATTTCTCCCTCAAAAATCCTACTGAAATAGGAATTCCTACTGAAGTCTACTGAAACCTTTCATAATATTTTAGCTTTGTTTTAAGATCAGCCATGGCATAGTCCAAAGAAAACAGAACACAAATGCTCAGCAACACCATAATAGCAAAAATGCAGTAGGAAAAAAAAATTACTGTGGTCCTCCTTATGATATCCTAAACAGGTAGAAATATTTTTTATGTAGAGGTGTTATTGGAGAACCTCAGCCAGGGTGTGTACTTATTGCACTAATATAGCAGATAACCTAAATAAATAAAATCTGTCACGTCTCACTTATAGTCACTGGGGAAGGCCTCTGGTGACTGCAAAAGGCACATCATGCTCACATGCAGAAACTGCAAGAAAGACAATCCAGGGAACTACAAACTGTTCCTCCACACCTTATTCCCTGGGGAGATTCTGGGGGAAATCCTCCCGGAAGCCATTTGCAGGAACAAGAAAGTGTTTTGGAGCAACATGACAAGACAAGGGTTAATGGGTTCAAACTGGAGCACAAGAGGTTCCACTTAAATTTGAGAAGAAACTTCTTCTCAGTAAGGGTGACAGAACGCTGGAACAGGCTGCCCCGAGGGGTTGTGGAGTCTCCTTCTCTGGAAACATTCACAACCCACCTGGGTTTTGTAACCTCATCTAGGTGTTCCTGCTCTGGCAGCAGGATTGGACTAGATGATCTTCTGAGGTCCCTTCCAATCCCTAACATTCTGTAATTCTGTGATTCTGTGAACAAGTTTAGATTCACCAAGGGCAAGTCACACCTGATCAACCTGGTTGCCTTCTGTGACAAGATGACCGACTCTGTGGATGAGGAGACAATGATGGGTGGTGTTTGCCTGGACTTTTAACAAAGCCTTCATCACAGCTATGCTGAATAGGTGGACTCAAAGAGTAATGGTCAGCAATTGAATGTCTAACTGGTGGTTGGTTATCAGTAGCTTTTTTCAGGAATCAGTACTGGGGACAATACTTTTTAGTGTCTTCTTTAGGGACCTGAACGATGGGATGGTGCACACCCCCAGAAAAGTTCACAGATGTTACCGAATTGGAGAGGGTGGCCAGTATGCTGGAAGGTAAGGCAGCTATTCAGAAATTAATTGACAGAGACCATATTAAGTTCTAAAAGGGAAAAATTTCCTGTGTCTGAGATGGAAAAGCCACACGCAACAGCAAAGGTTGGGCACTGCCTCTCTAGCGAACAGTTTTGCAGAAAAGGACATGGAGTACCTAGTAGAGAACAAGATGAATGTCAGTGAGCAGAAAGCCCTTGTAACAGTGAAGAAGAACCACATCCTGTGCTGTGTCAGCAATTGTGTAGTCAGCAGGTCAAGGGAAGCAGTTATCCTCTGTTTGGCAACTGTGATACCACACAATTTGGGCTCTCTGGTAGAAGAAAGACGTTGAGAAACTGCAGCTAAGTGCAGTGGAGGGCCATTGAGATGGTTAGAAGGCTGGAGTGTATTAGAGGTGAGAACATGATGAGGAAATGTGATTTGTTTGGCCTGGAGGAGGGTGTGGGGGTTGAAAGAATCTATTTGCTGTCTCCAGCCATCTAAATGGGGCTTATGGAGAAGAAAGAATCAAAAACAACAGGATGAGTGACAACAGTTGCAAATTGTAGCAAGGTAAATTCTGACCAGATGTAAGGAATGAAATTATTCACAGTGAGGATGTTTGAACCTCCGAACATTTCTCCATCCCTGGAGATGCACTGAATTTGACTGGACATGGTGTGGAAAACATGATCTAATTTAAAATTTGGCACTGCTTTGAGCAGGGAGTTGGGTTAGGTGATCTTCAGAAGTCCCTCTAACCTAAGTTATTCTGTGATTCTACCATATTCAGTTCTTATTTTATGCTTTTTGAAATTAGACCCATCCCAACAAATTGTACAGTAATAAAAAATAGGACTTTTAGATGAAACTATGCATTTTTGATGCAATAGCATAATATCAAACTTTGACCATATAAATCAAATATGATATAAAGACAAATTGTCCCTTGTGAAATAGAGTTTGTAAATTCAACATGCATTAAAACTAAGCAATCTAAAGGATTACAATATATGACTTTATTTCTGTGATAAATTAATTCTATTCACCAATGAACTTTCATTCTTTTTTAGTGTAGTTTTGCGGTAAATATAGCCACCCTTCTTCTGTCAGTATGTGTGTTCAAAATCTTGACTCATTTGAAACACGAACAGAGAGGTCACAGAGATTTGGATAAAGGAATGGTCTGGTATAGGGAAAAATCCAAACCAGTGTTAGTTCATGCCAGCTGAGTTTGATTATACTATTCCACAGGAGAGGAGCTGCACAGACAGACTTTTTGACTGCTGCAAAGGAAACGAGAGCGCCCCTTAGAGGTTGTGAGTGATGCAGCTGGGAGCTGTTTGCTAGCTGTTAGTGAGGTACCTACTCGTATTTTTATTTCATTTTCCTGTCCAATCAATTGCTTTTCAGTTTGGTTTTGCTTGTTTGTTTGTTTGTTTTCTCATTGACCCCTGTGATTTGGTGTCCACTGCCCATCAAAAAAATTTTCAATGTAATATAGGTGAAAGCAGAAGATTGTTTTGTTCATTCTTTCTTGTTTCTGCCTTTTTTGGCTTTCACCTTCTTCTGCTCAAGCTCTTTCTGGCTGATTTTACATGATTGTGTATTTGTTGTTTTTTAGGAAGCTGACTAGATTGCTCCTGGTTTGGTGATTAGGCAAGGGAAATG
Source organism: Columba livia (assembly GCF_036013475.1). Classification (NCBI taxonomy): domain Eukaryota; kingdom Metazoa; phylum Chordata; class Aves; order Columbiformes; family Columbidae; genus Columba; species Columba livia. Next base: position 120,938,285 of record NC_088603.1, on the reverse strand, counting down.
GGGGCTAATTGTACCAATTAGTGCTGGAAAACTGATTGTGAAGGTTGAGAAAGAGAAGGTAACGCAGTTCTCTCAGGTCCAGATGAGAAGGGAACTGGTCGTAACTGCCATTGTAAATGTCTTGATATCTCTTTTCAGTAATTTATTTCTGTTTTCTTTTGTAAAATAAGGAAACACATTGCAGTCTCAGAACAGGGACTCATGGGTTCAGATAAGCTAAGTCCCCTTTTTATTTTCCCTCACACATAAGGAAATGTTGTGTAAACAGAATGGTGTAAGGTAGGTTTTTTTCTTGAGGATTGCTGAGTTGATTTCACAGGTGACAAACATCCTTTGGATCAGTTCACTTATTTTCTTCTATGGTCTTCTGTGTGGTTACAGGTAAGCTCAAAGCGAAGGTGCCTGTGTTGCTGGATAAAGCAAGCGTTCACTCTCAAAATGTGATGTATGAACAGAATATGGTTCATTCCTGGGTTGATACATTGCAAAGCTAAACCACAGGAGAAGAAAAATTGGTAGTCTTCAGTTGGGATCTATTTAAAAGCTCCATGCATTTAAGCTGTTTTCTCACATAAAGGAAAACTCCCCCTCCTCATCTTCCCATCCTGTCCTTCTTAAATATCCTGTATCTCTCCATTGCTACACTCCAGTCACAGGTACTACCCCACTCCATCTTTGTGATCCAAACAAGACTGTAGCCCTGCAACTACACACACCTCTCTAACTCAATGTGTTAATTCCTCACCCTGCATGCATTAGTATGAGAGAGGCACCCCACCACGCTGAGCTCCTAGAAAGGGTCTGGGGAATTTCTCCATAATGGTTCCTTGTAGACACTTCCTCGTTTACATTCAAGCACTGGAGGTGACTTCACCTAAATGTGCACAAAAGTTTTGTCTTAATGCTTGTGCTGTGGTGTCTGCACCCACCCCCTGCCTTTCAGCTGTATCATTGCCTGGCTAAACCATGAACCTTCCTCTCCCCAGAAAAGGTCCTCTAAATCTAGCAAGAACTTTATTCTGTGGAGTCAATGTCTTGGTTTTTGACTGTGCAAGGGCAGAAATGCAATTATACTAGGAATATGATCAGCAAGAGGAATCTGCCTGTATCCTCTCTGCTAGCAGTTGAAGAAATAGATTTTTAGCCTAATAAACCTCTGACGCTTTTATGTGAACTGTTGTCATTACTCAGGGAATTGTAGCTGTCTGTCTCTGCTATCAGGTGATCATTGTTGTTATTGTTGTAGTGTTTGGAGACATCAAAAGATATCAGGTCTTATTCAGAGCCGCCAAAGTTGTGTGTGGGTTTTTTTGTTTTGTTTTGTTTTTCGCCTTTTATAACATCAGTTTCCCAGAGAGGCAACCAAAGATATGATGGGTGGGAGCGGAGAGGAGAGAGTTGGGGGGAGACTCAGAGAAATGTAGAGACTTGCCCCAGACTTGACCCCCGAGACTCGCACTCTAGTTATCAGAACAGTGAATAACATGTGGAGTATAGGATTTTGAAGTACTTCAGTGTTTGTCAGGATTCTTGCAACCTCTCCTTCACCCTCCCCCACCACGTTCTTTCTTTCCTCTTCATACTTGTGATACAAGGGCCATTTCTGTTTCACATGAGGCTGAGATAGGGATGTGAAGAAAATAAAAAAATAATACAGAAACTTTAATTTCATTATATATTTCAGTCTTTATTGCTGACTGTTATAAACTTAGAAATCCTGTACTTCTGTTCTTATGCGGATATGTCCAGGTCACAGCACACATCTCAATGTTTCAGCAAGTGTACAGAGCATCTTCCTTTCAGCTGAAAGCAAAGAGAAATGTTAGGAATAACCTGATAACACCTATAAGGCAAGGCTTTCAGGATTTGGAAGTCTGGACTAATATACACAGCAGCTGCTCAAGGAGCCATTAAAACCTGTAGGCCAAATTCAGTTCTTGGTCAATGACATATGACCCTGTCACAGCTGGTGGAGCTGTGCCTGCTGACAAACAGTTGTACCAGCCAGTCATTAGGCATGTCAACACCATATGCTCGTGTCCTGAGAAGACACTATAATCATTATCCGTGCATACAGAATATCTCTGGCCATATTTTCTTCTGAATAGTTTAAGTAGTTCATGCTGTCCAAAGTTAGAAAAAGTCAGATGTATTTTTCTTTGAGCAGTGTACACCATGATTGCTTCTTTGTTAATCTTCAGTATCATTGTCTGATGACCTAGATGAGTCACAAAGGAATAAATGACTTCATGAATGTCTCTAAGAACAGAGATTTCTTCATAACAAACCTATGAGTCTTGTGTCTTCTCCATTCAATAATCTATGTCTGAATTTCAGAATGCATCCCTTTCTCCTGTAGGCCAAACCCGTGTGAGAGAAATCCTTCTCTCTGGTTAACTGAGTCAGTCTTGAAGAACTTCAATTATCTCAAGTGGTAAGAAAAAAGCCATATAACTTCTCTTTGCACAAGTGCCTCATCACTAGCTCAGCAGTGGAGTTAGGGTACAGCTTCTGAAGTGAGAAAACACACTCATTTCCCACCTTTGAGACTGACTTATTTGCCAATACAATGTACTGATGTGGAGGAGTGCAAAAATACTCAAGTGAGACGATCCTTTTGTGATTCCTGTCTTCAATGGAGGGGAGATGTTAGCTCTCTTTATTAGGGGTGATGGAATAAACTTGTGCGCAAGTCAAGTGACATCAAGATCAGCTATCCTACAGCAATCTTCACAAATATCTGCATATATTCTTTCAAAAAATATCCAGTGATGGCAAAGCCACAGCCTCCCCAGATAACTTGCTCCAGACAATCTATTCTTTGAACCCTGACATTTTGCTATGCTTTCAAATCCTTTGAAAATTTTTCTTCCCTAAATGGAAGCTAAGAATGTAATGTTTCCTGCCCTCTGTGATATCTTCCATGTCTTAACACTGCAATGTCTTCCCCTTAGTATTTTCTCTAGGCTGACAAACACAGTTTTTAAAGTCTTTCCTTCTGGGTCATTTGTTATAGATCAGAGAAGAGCAGTTATTTCCATTTGGTCTGTGGCTTTTGTGTGGTGTCTTCTGTCAGGTTTTTTTTTGTATTTATTATGTGCAATATGTTTGCGATAGTATCAAAACTAAGTGGCACGTCAGGATATGGGGCCTGTGACAAACCTTCAGGTTGTTGTGATTTAGACCAGGGTTGCCCAGCTTCTACATACTCAGGATTTGGAGAAATAAAGAGCCCTGAGACATGAGGCCGGAGGGTTGGGAAGCCATTACAGGGGGATGCGTGCATGGTGTCTTTTGTACTATATTAGTCAACAAGAAATCAACCTGTGCCTATCACATCTTATCGGTTTCAGTTCAACATCACCCCAGTAAGATGGGCCTGTGTCCCGCAGAGCAAACTAATCTCTCTGTCCTGTGCTCCCCACAGCTGCACTGTGTGGGAGCAGCTGAGTTCTGGTACTGCAAGAGTGTAAGTGCTAGGTCTTGGTGTGCTGAACCATGCAGGCCTCAGAAATCAGTTTTAAACTGGTTCAAAACATGATTGGTACCAGTGACCTTTTTTAAAACAAAAGAAAACCAAGTGGCTCCCCCTGCAACCAAGGACATGTATATAAGTAATTTGTCTTCCTGTCAGAACTAGGCATCAAACTATGGTAAAGATCAGAACATCCACAAAGATTTGGGCTGCATAGATGCTACATCTAGGAACAGGAATGGAAAAAAAAAAAAAAAAAAAAAAAAAGGAGGCAAATTACTACAACATGCGTAAATTATAACAAGGTTAATGGAAGAGAACAAAATCAGAAAAAAAAATCCAGACACAAACCCTCTGTGTGCATTTTTTGGGTTTTTTTGGTAATCAAAAACTCAGTAACTTTAATATTTTTCTCGTGTTTGTTGAACTTAATGTTCTCTTTGTGAATGAGAAAGTCCTGCTTCATCAGTCTGACAATCCCCCAGCAATGCTTTTAAATTCATTTACTTCAATAGGTTCTTATGAAAATGTTTAAGGGCTCTAACTAAACTCTGTATTTCTTCTCTGCATAGAGATTAGTTCCATAAATCCCTCAATGGCTTTGTTATTTTAACATGACACTTTGAAGGGCATTTAAGTAAGTTGTTAGGGAAAAGAAATACACTTGCAGGACCAAAAATAAGCAACAGAACAGCAGCAACTGGAATACAAAATACAGTTGTCCAAACTTAATCAAAACTTCTGAAAGACCTGAGCACTCCCCAGTTGAAATACAAATGTCTGTGCTTTGGTGTTTTCCTTATTACAATGGCTAAATTATGGGATTATTTTTCTCCAAGATGGATCTTTAATAAAAGCCTAATAAAACTGTAAGACAGTTAAGATCTCCTGAATAATATTTGTTCTTCGCCATAGAAGATTTGAAATATAACAAGTACTACATCAGCTTACTGAAGGAAACTATGATATCATGAATCAGTTTGGTGACTCAGACTGGATTACGACAGCTCCTGACTGGGGTTATTTTGTGTATGGAACTTGAGAACCGCTCTTGGGTCTCTTGACATGTAATCAATAAGGACATTCAAACTCGATCCTTAACTTCAGGAAATGTGGTTATGACCGCATGATTATGGGGTTTCCTTCCATGGCTATAACATCTGCATTGAAAGTTTGAAACTTTCCCCACAAAATGGAGAAAGGAAAAAAATTAACATTCATAATCAATGCTGGGATTCTAGAACTTTTTTCTTCTTATTAACCTGTGTATTTTTTGTCACTTCCCCTGACTGAATGCTAATCCCTATCTGCATGTGGAATAAGCCAGGAAAGGAGGATGTACAGTGAAATTCACCTTGTTCTGTGAAATGTCCTTTGAGGTGAAAAGACGTGATGGCACCACATGTGACATGAAATGGCATTTATTTAATGTCTACATTCCTGTGATAAGAGTTGTTATTTTGTTTCTCAAAAACATGATAATTAGATACTGGATGGAACAGTCATCCTCCCTTCCTTTCTCCAGTACTAACAAAAGCTACTATTGAAATATAGAAGTTTTACCTGCCTTATCATGCATAAGCCTTCATAAAACCATAGAATTTAGGCTGCGAGGGACTTTCAGAGCTCATCTCTGCAACCTTCTGCTCAAAACAATGCCAGCTTCAAGGTTAGATTAGGTTGCTCAGGTCTTTGTCCTGTTGAGTTTTCAGTACCTCCAGGGATGGAGATCCCACTGTCTCACCGTGCACCTCTTCCAGTGCTTGGCTACCCACACTGTAAGTAATTGTTCCCATATTTCTAATTTATTTTTTTTTTCCTGTTATTTTTTTTTTCCCTCACAGCCTTTCATTGTGTACCTTCCAGAAGAGTCTGAGTCTGTTTTGGGTAGGTCATTCTCTGCTCTGGACATTGGCAACAATTTTGGGGGTATCTGTACCCACTGGTGAAGGTCAGGGTGGGAGGAAGTGGAAAAGGCTGTTCCTGAAGAGGACACCTCAGAAATCCAGCAGCTGCAGAGAGGGCAAAGGAGGCAGTAAGGCAGGGATGAATTGTACAGGAAGAGCCAGATCTACCACAACAAGGACTGTACCAAACTTCTGCATCTCATTCTAGCTTGTATGAGCCATTCAGGACCTCAGAAGCCTGTGTAGTGAGTACTAGTCTCAGCTGGGGCAGGTTGATACTAGAGAGTTCCTGAAGTCTCACATCCCTCTGTAACTGCCCATGTGGAAATGTTGCTTACAGCTGGCTAGATCCCTCCTTTTTTTCCTATCCTGTGTCAAAGGGTACTGTAGACAAAGCAGCCAGGAGCCTAACGGAGCTATTTTGTCACTTTTTATAATTTTCCATCCCAGGCAGCTATGAGCTTTACCAATGTCCTGTGCCAATTCAGGATGGAGGTACACTTAGTCTTGGGTGGCTGGATGCATAGAAAGTGGTGGTCAGCTAGAATAGATTCATTTAGTAAATGCTGTTACTGACACCTTTTTATCTGAGACAAGCATTCTGTATAAGCATTGAAGGTCAAGCTCAGAATTTGTTTGCCTTTTTTTTTTTTTCTAGCGTGTTCTTTATAAACATTCTCAAAAGACAACAGACTGAAGGAAACATTTCCTGAGCGGGCACTGAGATTTCTGAACAACCTTTATAATACTCTTCTAATCAAAAAGATGGAATGGCTTTGTGAAAATAAACACGAACTTTTTGTGTGACCTTTGTAGAAGCTAAAAGCGAGTAATCAACTCGTCTTTCAGTCTGTGCATAGGATCATGCTTATTGGAAAAGTTTAAGTGGGGAGGGATGGTTTGCGGTTTTTTTTTTTTGGTTGGTTTTAACAGAGAGGATATGGGCCACTTTGTGAATTGTGTGTACTTACAGCTTCTAAGCTGTCATGACAGATTACTGCACATATATGTCTTGTGATGTCCCGAGGCTTTTTTACATGGTGACCCCAAAGAATTTATGAAAATGTGTATTGCTTTAGGAGCTGATAACCTGTTTCTGGAGTCTTGCCTTGTGACTCTCGGCCCATCAGGATTTGAATGAATCCAGCATTTCTGCTCTAGGTGTTTCCTTCTGCAACTATAGAGACAATGGTAAGAAACATTGGAAGATCTTTGCCTGGAGTAGGTGCTGGCAGTGGGTCTCTGTGATGGCAGCTATGGGGAGAGAAGCTTCAGCATTCCCTCTTCTGCTTCATGCCCACAGCCTGCTAAAGGTGAACTTCATCTCTGAGGAGAGAGCAGCTCATCTCTGACATAGTCATGTAGGTCAGCAGTTACAATAGGGAAAGTGAGAAGTAAATAGTAATCTTTTGTAACTCTTTGGTGCTCTGATTACTGTTTTTCTGGAGATCTGGTTAGCTGCCTCTCCCCCCCTACAAATGATTATTTGCTCTGAGATCTCAGGGTGCCTTAATATGTGTGTGTATTTAACTCTTCCTGTTTGTGTACTGAAGCGCTTCAGTGATGCTGTTGTGAAGGCTGGTCACAAGTATTTTGTGATTTGGAAGCTGAGAGTGAAAAGGTCTCAATGTTTTTCTCTTAGAGTCTCTTTTGGATACTAAACAGTAATAAAAAGGATTAAAGTGGTAGCCATGGTGATGAGAAGGTGTCACAAGCTCATGAATAAGCAGCTACTTGGTCAGTGTCAAATGGAGCTTTCCACTGAGACTATAAAAGCTGTTTATTGTCACATAGGTTATAGCTATTAAACCCACTAAGCCAATTTTATATTTTAGCATACTTATAAGCAATATTTCTTAATGTGGCAAAGTGTATTCACAAATGCAATTCACTCACTGGCCATTTAACACTTGTATCCAGCTTTTACTTAGATACTTTCATGTTTCATACCTTCCTGCTGACAGAAAAATCAATTAGATAACTTTACTGTGATTTAAATGGGAAAAATGGAGTGTCTATTAATGCTCAGTTATGTGCCTAACAGAGTAAATCTGGAAGATAAAATATTAATCTCTTAACTTAACCTGATTCTTCATTAAAGAATTTTTAATGGATGAGACTCAAAATACCAATGTAAAACTTTTTTTGACAGCAAGTAACTTGGTGGCCACTAAACAGCTGCTTGGAGACATCACATGGTGCTGCTCTACATCACTTTTTTCCCTGATAATGTGGACATAGTGTCTTTTGTTGTGTCCGTTGCCCATCCTGCAGCCTCTTTTTTTTTTTTTCTCTTCTCCACACAGAACTTAAACTATATATGGAAAACCAACTTAATTTTTGTTTTACAAGCTTTAGTGAAAGCCCCTAGAAAACACCTTTGTGTATCATGTCTGTCTTGCAAGGAAGAGGAAGAGAAAATAAAACTGACAGCAATACAGGTCTTTACAGGTATACAAAAATTACTAAATCTACCCTGCCATTCTTGTAAACTGTTGCACTTTTATCTTACTGGAAGTAAGGTAATGTGATCTGCTGTTTCTGGGGTTGTACATTGGAGACTCTGAAGTAGAGGAATTTATACAAGTCACTTTATAGACCATGTGGCTGTGTTTCAGAAAGCTGTATTGTGAAAATGAGTGTCTCCTTTCCTGTTGCAGATCCCACAGCCTATGGTCTCCTACTTAGCCACTGAGAGAGCCAGTCACTTGACACCAAGCTGAGTGGTGCAGTTGACATGCCTGAGGGATGGGATCCCTTCAGAAGGACCTGTACAAGCTCAAGAAGTGGACCCATGTGAACCTCAGGAGGTTCAACAAGGCCAAGTGTAACGTTCTGCACCTGGGTTGGGGTAACCCCAGTATCAATACAGGCTGGGAGATTAAGGGATTGACGGCAGCCCTGTGGAGAAGGACTTGGGGGTACTGGTGGATGAAAAGCTGGATGTGAGCTGGCAATGTCCGCACCTGCAGTACTGCATTCAGTTCTGGAGTCCTCAGTACAAGAATGACATGGACCTGTTGGAGCAAGTCCAGAGAGGGCCACAAAAATGATCAGAGGGATAGAACATCTCTCCTATGAGGAAATGTTGAGAGACTTGGGGTTGTTCAGTCTGAAGAAGACAGGTTCTAGAGAGACCTTATTGCAGCCTTTACATTCTTAAAGGAGGCTTATAAGAAAGATGAGGACAGATGTTTTTAGTAGGGCCTGTTGTGATAGGACAGAGCTAATGGTTTTAAACTAAAAGAGGGGAGATTCAGGCCAGATATAAGGAAGAAGTTTTTTTACAATGAGGGTGGTAAAGTACTGGAACAGATTGCCCAGACATGTGGCAGATGCCCCATCCCTGGAAGTCTTCAAGGTCAGCTTGGACAGGGCTCTGAGCAACCTGATCTAGTTGAAGATGTCTCTGCTCAATGCAGGGGGATTGGACTAGATGACCTTTAAAGGTCCCTCCCAACCTAAACCATTCTACGGTTCTATTAATATGATCTGTTGGGGCCTCATTTAGGCAATGGCTAAATTAATGATTATAAACATGAAACAACAAAAAAACTCTTTGTGGTCAAATTTCAGGTATTGTTGAGGTTTTATGTTTGGGTTTTTTTGGGGGGGAGGGGTTTGTTTTTTTTTTTTTTTTTTTTTGTTTCTTTTCCTTTGTTTTTCTGTTTTTTTTTTACATCTGCAATGCTGTCTATTATGCAGAGACGAACTAATTCGACAGCTATTATTGAGTTGGCCCATAATTTTAGAAACAGATCTGATATTAGGTTTATCACCTGTGTAAAGCCTGTGTTTGTGTACTTACTGCATTTAGTGTCTGTTTTCTGTGTGATATGTCTCTGAGAACATAAAACTGTGTTTGGTCAAGGGGACACTGGAAACACTAAGGCAGAGAGTGGTGAGGTAAACCCTAAGTGACAGTTCAAAGGGGTGTTCTGATTGTTCTGCTGCTGCACTGCCATAAACCATCTTGCTGCCAAGCATCATCTCTACTGTTATAAATGAAGGAGGAGGCACGGTAGAGGCTGTGAGTTTCTGTTGAAGTTGGGTGCAGACAGAAAGTTGTTTCTTCTACTACATTTGAGTCTGAGTACAGCCTTCTGTGTTCATACCCCTTATGGATGGTTCAGAAGCTTTTTTATAAGGGGTATTTCTCATAAAAAAATGAAAAATATAGCTCTGGAAGTCAAATTTCTAGTTCCAGAGCCTCAGCTGTTGTAGAAGGATCAATATCTGATGGATTTTAATCAGTTTACACAAATTTGAGGTCTCAGTCCGTTTGTAGCTATACATGAAATGTATCCATAGAAAAAAAGTCTTCCATCTTGTTCAAATGCAATCCTGTAGTCAAGAAGAATACTGTCTTGATAACAAATAAATGTGGAGATATTTTGAATTTAATCCACTTTTGGCATTTTTTTCCATTTCTTTTTCTTGGAGACGAACACAGTCTGATGCTCTCTTTGTGTCCCCTCCACAGACTTTGTGGCAGTATCTCTTTTTAATGTAAGCTGCTTTTTTCAACAGAACACTGTGCAGCATCAGCAGTTCTTTAAGTTGTTCTCTGTTCTGCTAGAGAGAACAAATAAAACTTGTCACTTCAGGAAGCATTTTGGTTTCAGTTGTCCATAAACAGACTTTCAAGTGTAGTTTGTGCTTGGAATTGACTTTGAAATACACTTAAATGCTTCTTTTACAGGGTTTTTCTTGAAAGCAATTGACACTTGAATTGCATGAAGACTATGTGCTACTTACAGAAGGATTAGCCTTGACAAGAGCAGGTGAGACTTGATATTCCTGGCCTGAAAAATTAAGTTATATGAGAACTTGAGTAATGGCTACAGCCATACAGAGCTCAGCTTTATTGAGTGAACAAATATTCTTGAAATACATTGTGTAACTTTGTGTGAACAGTTTGTTTTACTCAATGCAACTTTTTCTCAACATTAACACCATTTAGATATTGGATGCTTGGGGGAAGAAAAGACAGAGATAAAATTAAATGGATGGAGACTAAATGAAAATACTCTGCATAGGCAAGAGGACTGTCTGCCTACAAAGGGAAGAGGGGTGCATCAAGTTCTTGAGGACTCTGCTTTTATTCCTTTGCAGCCAAAAATAGTTTATCTGTTATAGCTCTCATAATCTCTGGGAGATTTAGAATAAAAATTGAGATTAAGGCCCCTGCCCTGCCTCAGGACATTAAAGCATCAATGATGCAATAAGATCCCAGTTTGTGCAGTCTTAGGACTGGGGACAAGACCGAAGAAATGTAGACTTACCTACTGTTAAAAGTTAGAAGGCTAAGTGCTGCAATACTTGGAGAATTGCAAATTAGAGTAACTATATCTCAGTATGAGATTCTTCTTCAGGCACGTTTTCTTTTTAAATAAAGATTAAAAAGTATTTGGAACAGACAAGGCAAAGCACCTGTGGAGCTGGCATGTAGTTGTAGGTCATGATCTGCTGCATGCTTAAGGATACAAATGCATACACACACACTCCTCTCACCCACCCCTTTCTGTCTAGGTTGTAAGTGTAATAAGATATCTCCACACTCTTTCTCTAGGAGGATCAAATGGAGATATTCTGAACCCAATTAAAATTTGAACACACTTCAGAGCTCATAGTAAAGAGCTATTGCAAATCCTCTGTTCTTAAACATAAGAACTGAACATATGTTGTTGAATGTACTTTACAACCTAAATGCTTTTACTGGAGTTCTTTCAATACAGCAAATATATGCTCTTATACAGTTCACTTATGAGTGGTGCAGGAAACTTACTTCAAGTAAATCCCTATTTCCTAGTGCAGCAGGATGTGACTTCTGGGGATGGCCGATTATCCTTTGGTGTTCTAAACAAAACACCCCAAAATACTTTTGCACATGAATGGTCATAGGTACACGCTACACTGACAAAATCTCTTTCTTACTGTTACTGTATCTCCAGTTTTCTAGTCTTTAACTTCCTTCACTATAAGTTTAAAGTTCTGGCAGAAGACAGCTAAGACTTGCTGGATGCTAGTTGTTGCTTCCTATAGTCTCCTAATGTGTACATACAATGTTCCTGCATAACCCTTCATGACTCCACAAGTAGTTCAGTAGGTACCAGCTTATACCCTGTCCCTGAGTTTGACTGTTCCAAGCAGGGCATTTAACTCTCCATTCCCAATGGGACAAATACACAGCTGGCTATGAGGAAAGCCATCTGCCCTTACATGAAACCGTCTAGAAACTATCCATAAGTATCCTAAATAACGTGTTCCTCTTTATATAAGAAAGATTACATGAAAGCTCATATAGGCCAAAGAGGTAAAGTGCTGTCTCAAGGGTCACAGTGTGGTGGTGTTGCCTTTGGGAGGGAAGCCAGCTTGAAGCTTTGTAGCTTCTCTCTTTTATTCCTGCCTCCTTCTACAGCTGTGGATGTTGTTTATGTTTTGGTTTTCAAGTGAGTGTACAGTGTGGTCCACAGGCTCCCACTGCCAAGTTACATCTTCTTTAAAGGCAAAACAGCTTTTGGCAACTGTGCTATGCAACTACACCCTAAGCAGAGCTACTGGTGAGGCTTTATTCTTAGCCATTAACACACTGCATTAAACATGGTGTAGGAGTATGGAGATGCTAATACTTTGTATCTGAATAAGTACTTTTGCAGGAAAATAATTTTATTCTTGGAGATATTTCTTTAAGAAATAGGGCAAATTCTGCGTATGTTTAAAATATGTAGTTACCAAGGAGATTTAAACAGAAAAAATCAATGGAACTGTTTGGGGTTGAAGATGAAGAAAAGCTTCCTGCTGCAGAAGAGCTTATTGAAAACAAAATCGGGGAGCTGGACAGAATAGCAAATACCACTTACTGGATGTAATGATGAAGCCACACAGTGTGGGTTATTTGTTGTTTGGTTTGTTTTTTGTTTTTTTTTCTACAGTATTTGTTGGGCCCAAGCTATCAGTGTGGCAGTCAGGTTTTCCTGCTGAGCCCTTCATGCATTTTCCACTCTGCTGCTTCCCTGTTGTTTCCCCTTCAGTGAAGTGCTCGAATAAAACACTTTCAAGCTTTTTTAGTCTGTCAACCACCAACATCTGGCACTTGGTGAAGTGAACTGTTTTGTTCTATTTCCAGAGGCAAAGCCAGTTATCTGTGCTTGGGCCTGGCCAGCTTTAGTTGTGACTCATAAAATTGTGGGCTTAAGCAACTCCCTAACTAGTTCCAGGTTAGTTTTCACCTTTTTGACTGGTTTTAAGTCTATGCCAAAGCTAGACGGTGACTGTTCCTCTTTGGTTTACCATATATGAAGGCTAGACCAATGCAGGCTTGTGTGCATGGTGTTGGCTTTAGATAGAGCAGTTGATATTGTATAAGTTATTCCAACATGCCCTTGTTCCCACCATACATGTGCACAGGGCAATATACTTGCTCATGGACTAACATGCTTAAATTGCCAGCTGGACTAGGCCAGCCTAGGAGTATTTTTGTTTCCTGTGTCCTGTGACATAACCTGTCCTTTAATTTTTCCTTGTTTCCTTTTATGTTGTTTGGTTTTACCGTTTAAATGAAACTTAACAATTCTCAAGAGAGAGGGGAGAGGGTTGTTTTCAGTTGTGAAAACTGATACAATATTGGACAGCCAGTGGAGTTTTGAATCATTAGCCCTGCCTCACAGGCAGCTTGTTCAATAGATCCTGCTTCAGTGTCCCAGGAAAAAAAATGGTCAATGTGGGTGATACAGAAACAAGGTTATGACAACCTGTATATTCCCCTTTTTGCTGATAGCACTTTTTATAGGATGAGGAAAGACGCAGTTCAAACACTTCCAGCTCTTGTCATGGTGGCACTAACACAGATGGAGCTTCCAAAAGGAGGTGTTTTTTTTCTTCTTTCTCAGAAAAAAATCCCCAAAATATGATAAACTCATGAAATCTTCAACTTAATCTGCATAGCACCAGGCAGCCAGGAATTCTCCTGGAATGAATAGCTCACTGCTAACAAGCAAATAATTGATTTAAATCTGTTCTTGGGACCTGTAATACTGCCAAGTAGTATGAAGAGGCAAAAAAGTCAGGTTCCTGGCCAAGGTTTTGAAACATGGATGCAAAATTAACTTTTCTGACTTGCAGCAGAACCAAGTATCCAACCTTTTCTGCTTCACTGTGAACACTCAGGCATTTTGTGACTTTTTTCTTTTTTAAGGTTTTAAATTTCTTTTTCTATTCCTTGACACCTGAAACCAGTTGCTGGTTGCTCTGAACTGTAGCTCTTCAGTAGACTCTTTCCTTTCAGCTGCTCTCACTCCACAGAAGGAAAGGACCCGAGATATCAAGAGAAATCAGGTCAAGAAAGAAATGCATGAAACAATACAGTGTTTTGCTGGTTTCACCGAACTGTATGCATCTTAAGTGAAAATTACCCTGACCTTAAGGTAGAACTATGCCTCATACAAAAGGTTTTTCCTCCTGTAGGGACCCAGACAGTAGTTAATGAGGGCAGCTGAAGCACTGAAGCTCCAGGCTGGTTGCAATGTGGGAAGCAGTTGGGGTTGTAGAAGTGCTCTGTAAGCTTTCTCATGCCAAAAACATCTGTTTGCACTTTGTTGTTGCAAGGGAAGCAAGTTGTTGGTCAGAAGGCAGGAGAACTACCAAAGACGCTCAAAGTGGAAGGGATGTAGGGCAGAGAGGAACGTGACTGGGCAGGCAGCAGAATTCATTTCAGATAGTACTCTCCAATGTGTGCATAGCTGTTCTTGGTCTCACCTTCTTAATATTCTGTATGAAACTTAGATCAAAAGTCCATGAGAACAGTAAGTTGAGTTGGCCTGTGAAGCTGATGCTCATTGGAAATGTTTATTTCATTCTGTCATTCTTGGGCATCTGTTTATCTTCCTTTCCTGATTTTCATTTTAGCACTTTTTTTCATGTGTTAAGAAGTCCTGTGCTTCCAAGTCTCAAGTTTTCATGGAAGTTCTAAATCTTTATTCCAGCCCCCTCCAAGTGATCCAAGAGAGTATATTCCCTCCTCCACTCCCACACCATTGCCAAATGAAACTCCTTCTCATTTTGTCTGGCTGCTAATTCTAACCAGTAAAATATGTCCTTTTAAATTTCAGTGAGAGCATAAGAGAACATAGAAACTGGGCAGGTCTTACCATTGGTGAAAGAATATGTCATACGATTATAAATGTTTAAGAAATTATTATTTCATTTCTGCCACTTTTCAGCAATGTTTCCAATGAGCCAGAGCTTCTCAGGTGTGCTCATGTTTCTCTTATGATGGAATCTGAATCAAAGTTTCACAGAGAAGCTCTTCTTCACTGTGTAGCTTTTGAGAAGTGGAAATAATATGCTATAAAGTAGTGTTTGTATGTTTGCTTGGCTGGCACCCTACACAGTGAGTATCAGTGCTCTGATACTGCAAAATGTGGTCTTTGGTAGCTTACTATCACACACATTACTTGTGGCTCTACATAGGTGCTGACTGCTAAGTGCCTGTCCAACTGAGTGACGGATTCGATGTTGTCTTGTGAACTGAGGATGTGAAGGATGTGATGGACTTGAGTTGGGGCCTGGAGGGAAAATGGGGAATGAGTTCACTTCGGGTGAAGTTGGGGAGTTACTTTTGGCATAAATTAGCTCTTAGAAGGGGAAAATTAAGCTAAGATTGTAAATGCCAAGAGTTTTCTTCATTCCAAGATTTTGTCTTTTACCTCCATGGTCAGGATGCCAGTTCTCGAGGAATCTTCAAAAAGAAATGCTACTTAACATGTCCACTGAGGCATAAAATGTATCACACGGAAACAGATGAAAAGGCTTACCTTTTTTTTACTTTTGCCAAATTCGCTATGAAAAGACATCTGTTTCATAAGCATTATCAGCTACTATACATTTCATGTGCTCAAATTTGCCAGCTGCAGGATGAGAATACCAGTGAATAACCATTTTGTCATCTGAGTGTGTTCACTGCAGCTGTAAATTATAGCTCCTTTGGGAATGTGTGAAGGTAGGGAAACAAAAAATTGCGGTTTAATTTAGTTTCATGCAAAAAACTGACTAATATCTGTGGGTTCAGTGGGACATAGATGAGGAGATAAAAATATTCTCCCTGAGCATCAGCAGCTGGGCAAGTACACATTTTTTTCATCTGTCAACTAAAGCAGAATCTCCATCATAGACTGGTAGTGACATTGAGGCCAGCATAGACTCTTCTAGAGGACTTCTTGATAATAAATTAGCATACACATGAGAAGCATAAAGCCATTAACAAACGAAAAAATATTAATGAGCACTGGACAGTATGTCACTACAGAAAAAGAGTAATAATAAGCCTTTCAAAGCTTATTCCAAATAAACTGCAATAATTCAAAGCTCTTTAACAAGCTTAACTTAAATGCATTCTGCCCTTTCCCACGGATCAATCCTTATGCTAGCCAGTATTTAAAAATAAGTACTGGAGTAGATTTACACATTCATCAAGCAAGGGAAATAAGGAAGTGGTCTTTTATACTAGTGGGATTGTTGGTGAGTAGTTAAACCTAAACATTTTCCAGTCTTATGACTTTGATGAAATAATGCTGTAAAATGCAACAAGACTGTCTGAGAAGTAAATCCACAAAGATATATTCATCTTTGTTTGTAATACAATAACATAGCATTTGGGATGGAACTGTTAGTGTTGTGATTTTTCCAGAGATGAATAATTTGGCTCCATTCTCTTAATTTACTATAAAAGAAACTTCTGTATTGAAGGAGCTGAAGACCAAGTCAATTTGATGAAAGGGCTGCAAAAAATGCTTGTAAGTATAAATGACACAGATTTGAACAGCTCTTCTTGTGCACAAAAGACTTTGCAAAACAACAAATGACAGAGCTAAACAGTTCAGTAATTTCAAATAAAATTTTAAAAATCATGCTTTGTGACCTTTTTTTCCTAAATTTTGATTGTGACCATTTCTGCAGCAAACTCCCCCACAAAACAACAACAACAACAAACACAAAACAACAAAAACAATGACAGCAATAACAGTGGGGATCCAACCCTCCAAAAACAAGGAACTGGCTCAGGAAAGACCCTTAGTCAGGAAAACATTTATCTAGCACCTATCAACATTCAATTTCTGATTCAGTAGTGAATTTCAATATGGAAGTCATTCTGGTTCTTTGCCTATATTATAAGGATTTGGATGTCTGGCTTGACAGACCTAGTAGAAAATCTTCAGAGAAGTAACTGACAGTGCATGTATGTAAAGTCTCAAAATCATGGGGACCCCACCTGGTGAGGTAGGGTCTATTATAATACTAATCCAATATTAAGTGCTATAGTCTGTTTTGTACATGGAAGATACAAGTTAGCCCCAGATGAAATCTCGATTATATTGGTTATGACTCAAAAAGATTATATTAATAGATAAGTAATCACAATACTTGTGGAATTCCGTGACCTTGGTTTGAATAAATAGATGTAAGAAATATTCCGTGTAGTTACCAGGGAACAACCATTATCTTCAAAAACTGTTTGTACTCAATTATTATTTTATTCTCAGTCCCTTTTTAGAAAGAAAGATCGATCTTCAGTGTTAGACATGAGATTTGTGATTATCCTTATTAGACTTTCCTGGGGTGGTGGTGGGGACTTTCATGCTGCAGCTGTTTTGAGAACCTCATGCTTTAAACGTGCATTTGTACTTGACAGATAGAGGAAAAATAAGTATAAAATGAACAGTTTTAAAATTTAGTAATGAATGAGATTTTTTTGATGTTAAGAGAAGGCATGTTAAGCAATGGCTTTAGTTACCAGTTAAGCAGTTCATGAACTTCAGGTACCTTAAAACAAGCAGGAAAAACCACATTTTTTTCTGTTTTTTCCTGCCTGCTTTAGCTCATGAATTTCCTTAATGCAAGTGGTTGGAAGTAGAATGGCCACTCCAGGGAAATGCTGCATTACGCTTGCTCTGCTTTTAAAACCTTCCCTAGAGACCTCCTTCCGCCTGCTGTAGGATGTTTGGTATAATTTGATACATCTGCTTTCTGTTATATAGCTTTTGACTCAACATTCGGTACTGACCAGGTCATTTTCTTTTATGCATTTTCTGCCTTGAATGAAAAGCAAGGCCCTCAGCTTCTGCTTTTTTAATTTTTTTTTTTAATGCAGAGTGGTATCTGTTGCAGAGCAGGTGTAGGCTTCAGGCTAGCTCTTCTTTTGTCTCGCCTCTGAGATTTTGAGGTGGATTTTTCTTTTTAAGTATATAAGCTAGGTAAACAAAATGGTATTAATTACATAAACAAACAAATTTCTAGATTAGGGAGAGCTTGCTCATTTTAAAAAGCTTTTCTTTCTGTTAAGCTTTCTAGGATACTAAAGCACTGCTTGATAAGCAGCTGCCATAGAATTTACACAATCAACACTCTTCCCCGAAAAATCATTTCAACCTACTCCTGATGTGATTTGCAAGTATATCTAACTTAAGTTACTTTACTGTATTCAAATGTCCAAGGGTTCTGAGGACGTTTTACTCTTTCATTCTTGGTATGTAATTACACATTTATAAATTAAAAGATATATACAATTGTGTGTTTTCTACTGTGAGTTATTCTGAACTATAGAAGAATGCAATTTTGATTTTATGAATATGGTCTTAGAATATACCCAAACTAATGTAAGACGGGAACCTTTCAATTAAAGGGTGATTTACTGGAAAATCTAAATGAATTTTATCTAGCATGTATGCCCATGTATAAAATTAGACCTCAACCTGATTGTGGGTTCAGGCATCCCAGAATAATAATTGTAAATTTTGATCACAACCACAGATGCAAATAAAACCTGTAACAAGAAAAGACAAATAGGGAAAAAATGACTGTGGAGATAATTTTTTTCAATATGGATTTAGAGACCTCTTGGGGGGCCAGGGGCAAAGGAACAAAACTCACCTGTAATCTCTCCTAGTGTTTAGAGATGCACTTACATGCATCAGGTTGTATTATCTGATATTTGTGGTAGGAAAAAAAGATGTTACTCATCAAATTGCTAAAACTTGCCATGTAGGGCCATTAATCACTTAGTTCTTTAGGTCTGATGGAAATACTCTGGGATACGTTTTGTTTGGAATATTTTGGATTTTTTTTTTTTTCCATTGTCTTTACCATAATGTTTTACATATTAGGAGGTTAGTAGCATGTCAGTTTTTAACACTCTAAGACAGATGCTGCTTGAGTGTTGCAGTCTTAACACTCGTGACGTGGGACAGTCAGACCATCAAGTGCTCTCTGAAACAGCAGCTCTGTAATGCTGTGTATATGCTTCATGAAATTATGCAAACACAGAACATGACAGCAAACTATCACAGCTGGGATGTCCTTGCATGCTTTGTAAGAATTACTAAACGACAGAAAGGGAACAGGGCGTAAACTTCAAAGAAAGCGTCATCATGAAGTTATCACATGCCTTTTTGTGCAGGAAACTCTGCCAAAAACATTGGAGCATTTGACATCAGGGAGACAGCTGAAACAAATTAAAGTGAAAAACAGATGCATCCAAGTGAGAAGATGCTGCATAGACATTTTTATATTTCAGTCCCTAAGTAGCCTGAAAATTCAAAGTGTATCATATATTGCATATAGCAAGATATGCTTAGTAGGAGAGGATAGCAAACTACAGCAAGATTGTGCTCATCCCCTTGTAGAATAGTTTTGTTTCTCCAAACAAGAGTTCACCTGTGCCCTTATAGAAAGGAAAACTCATAGTAGAAGGACAATCACTTCACCCTAACCTTGGAATCAAACATCTGGGTATGGTGTATTTCTCTAAGCAGTATTTTAGAGATAGACACCATTCTGCTTTGTAACCAAGTAAAACAAGAACATTCCAGAGTGGCAGTCATCTTTCAAGTTGTAAAAATGTACTTGCTTGTCTTGGACAACACTAGTTCCTAAGGTTGATTATTATAACAATAATAACTCTAAGATTACTATCATGAAGATGGACAGTAGCTACTAGAGCACATCGATTCTGGATTATAGAGCCCATCAGATTTCAGGGAGTATGGTAGTCCTGCAGAACTGAGCAGTTTTGCAGCCATTTCTACATCAGGAAACTAACATTCAGTGCAACATGCTGGCTCCTACCAATAAAGTTGTGAAGGAGGACATCAACCCCCCCTTAGCTTCATTAGTAAATTTACATCTTTTATGAAGCTAGATACTTTATTGACTAATTAGATCTTTCTTACTAGTTATGAGGGACTGCATTTTAATTTTTTTAAAACAAAAATGCCTTGTTTAGGAATTTTTTTTCATAAACAAACAAAAATTCTTTTAAAACTTTCCTTCTTGCACCATTCAACACAAGACAAACCCTTAACAAACAGAGCTCAAGGAACTCTATTATGGGGACAGCAATTCTATGTACCTGTAAAAATCTCCAGTGAACTTCATCCAACTTCATACGCCCATTGAACCTCAGTGTATTGTATTCAGATTGAGAAAAAAAAAAAAAAATGAATGGAATCCATTCTTTCCTCAGCTTTCATTAATCCATTGGTCCCAGACTCTGTGTATTCTGTCATTGTCCATCCCTATCACCTTGCTTGTTGACTGATGGAGTGTTTCTACAGTTGCCTCCCAATACACTATTAATCCAGGAGAACAATGAGGTGCAATGTCCCATGCATCAAGTGACTGATAGTGGCATTTCTTTACTATATAGTGAAACACTTTTTAAAAAT
This sequence comes from Columba livia, assembly GCF_036013475.1. Lineage (NCBI taxonomy): Eukaryota > Metazoa > Chordata > Aves > Columbiformes > Columbidae > Columba > Columba livia. Next base: position 120,918,183 of record NC_088603.1, on the reverse strand, counting down.
CTCCAAATTTTTTTATGTCCTTCTATTAATTAATACTTTTGTTTACTTTCCTTGATTTATGTCTTCTGCAGAGGAAAATAAACAATAATGGAGAATTTAAGGGTTTCAGTGAGTTTTGAGGAAGGCTAGGTTTAGATTTAGAATATCAAAGAGCCTTACTCTGGGGGCTTTCAGACTTATCCCATTTATGTCTTTTTCACCATGCACAGATGCTGCCCCAGTGCAGTCTCTTTTCTATACCAAATGTGATGGAAATGAAGTTTGCCTGGTTTTGCATGCACTGTGATGTAAAAGACTGTATACAGCTGGTAAAGCAGATAAGGCGGTCTGTGGAAATCTGTTTATACGAAGCAACTCTTCATAGCACGAATACTGGGTTTCATAATTCCAGGGCTGGAAACAGCAAGAGCCCTGCAATTACGTGAGTTTGTGTAGAAGCGCATTGTAAAACTTGTCCTTGGCATAAGGCCGCATGAGACCTACCTTTTAAAAATTCACTTTATGGTATGTTGTATCTTCCTTATCTTTTACATATCTGATTTTTACCCTTTTGTGAATAAAATAAGAAAGGATTCATGGCATCACTCATGCCCAAACATGATTCTAGTTACTCATAGCTAACAGATTCTACTTCACTTTCAGTTGAATAAGTTATACAAAAACAAATGATCCCCCTGTACTGAAAATATTACCAGGAAAACTGTCAGCTGCTAAAAAAGCACATTATTCTTGAGCAGGAAAAAATGTCTATAACTACTTACTGTTGGTTGGAACATGGTTGGTTTTCTTTTGCTTTTAGAACTTATTTTTCCTGCTAGTAAATTTGTTATATCTCATTTCCAACTACTTTCCATAAAGCCATATTTCTTTTACATAAAATCTTATACTTTAGAAAACTCTAGAACTCTCTTCCATTTACACATTTCCAAATAATACTGTCTTCAAGTGAAGTGTTTCTGTTTCTAGAACACTCAGACTGGCTTTTCCTAAAAGGAACAGCACTTAGCTCTGTTAGTATGATAATTGGACAGAGCTAGCAATGAGTACAGAGACGAAAAAATTGTTTTACAATGTTAAAGTTAGCCTTTGACAAATGCAGACTAACCTTTACAGAGGGATCATCTTGAGAATGTATGGAGTGGTTAATAAGAAAGCAATCAAAATGTAAAATGTAAAATTAAAATATTTGCTGATACTCTAGACCCTTAGATTGAGACCCTCCTTGCACTGAATTTAACAAAAAAATTGCAGCTGGCATCAACAGAAAGAAAAAACTCCTGTTCGTATCAGTGCAAAGACATCAAATGTCAAGTTGTTCAGATATCAAAATAAGAGAAATATTAATTGTACAGAATCTAGGAACCTGTTCACTTGAATCTTTCAGACTTTATTTCTCACAGGACACGTATATTAAAAGTATAAAACCATGTTGACCTCAAAGAGCTGAAGATCTGGCTCAGAGAATCAAGTCTGCAAGTGTTGAATTGATAGGTTTGCCCCAGTAAGCCATAGTTAAGTGAGAAAGAAGAAAAATTTGCATTTCTCCATTGATATGCATTCACAAAAGAAGATCTGCTTGGTAAAGGAAAGCTGTCTGCCTAAACCGTACCAAATTGTGAACCAGATTGAACAGGCACCCTACCAAAAGGACTTTTGGTCAAAGATGAATAATGTGTTGGGCTGTGTAATTTGAAATTATTTCCATAAACTGTACTGTGAGTAGAGAAGATCTCCACTGGGCAAGATGATGCCAGACTCTTCTCAGTGTTGCCAGCCCATTCCAAATTCAAGCCATAGATCTGTTACCCCTGTATAAGCTGTCCTCCTGCCTCTCTTGCCCTTGGGGCCTGCTCTCCTAACTGAGTGCTGTGGTAAACATGACCCTGGATTCATGTTGTGTAGTGGGGCTGATCTGGAGCAGGGGTTGAGCCAGCTTCTTTGGATTCCAAATGGGAAATCTAGCCACCATGTACGACATTCACTAATCTGTAGTGGATCTTTCACTTTACTTTTTTTAATGTGTTGAATATCTCTCTTTTGCCAGCCTATTTCCTCTAGAAGGTTTCAGCAGCTGGAAATCCTCAGCCTAGGGAGGAACACTTTGGTTAGGTCAGCTGTACAGTCAGCTGTACATTGTACCGTTTCCATCTTCTGCTCCTGGGGAACTTGGCTTAGTACACTCTATTTTTCAAGATCCATGGGCACACTTGCTCATGAACTGTGAGATAATTTTGGACAATGCCAAACTACCTTTGAGATTTCGTTTGCATGTCTGAGTGCAGACATAGCAAAGTACTTTAGAGGAACAATAGACTTTCACTTTAGAAGCTTGCTTGTGATGAATAGAAATAATGCTCTCTTTCTTCTGCCATTTGTGAACAGCACAGGGTGGAAACTGTGTCCACTTATATGTAGGTGCAGCAGCTTGAAACACAGAGCTGTAGCATCCTCTGGAGCAGAGCAGGTATAACTAGGATGTTGTCACCTTCCCTCTTAATGTTATAGGTTTTTATTAGAAAGCAACCTTGTTTATTGTAAATCCCACTGGAAAGATGTGTATTTTTGGTAACCATGTGCAAACTGAGTAACAATAATTTTAGTAAGGAGAAATTTTTAATCTAAAAGACAATGGCAAAATGATTGAAAAAGCTTGAAATTCTACACTCAATCCATACAACTGACAGTTTTGCCATTGACCACATTGTGAAAAATAATTTATTCTTAGTTTCTTGAGGCTGAGGGAAAGGTAAGGATTTTTTTTTTTTTTTCTGCCCAAAGAGCAGTATTTTACCAGATAATTTACACTTTTGCAACAAACTAAGTCTCACAAAAATACCTGTGTGATTAAAGGAGCAGGTATCCATGGCGACCAGCAATTTACCATCTTTCATTCTCACTTCTCAGTTCAGAGAAAGTAAAATAATGATTCACTATTTTGCCTAATGGCTAGTTTTTTAACAAGACAAGATAAACTGTAAAATGTCAGAACTGAGTTATAATTTAGTTGCTAGAAATATTAGCTAAACTCATCTCTGGCAAACCTCCATCTTCAATTGAATCTCCTTATTGATGACATTATTTCATATAAATAAAAGCAAGATCTTGTAGGATATTATATAGGAAAAGGTAAGTTCCTTACATATCTATTTGAAATCCGTCAAGGCTGAATCTGAGTCAGCACAGGACCAAGAAATATCTACATAAACATCTGCAGTTTCCTCACTTTTGCTACAGAGGTGGTTGTAAATCTTTCTGATGACAGAAATGAATGCTTCTTTCAAGGTCACATTAATATTGCCATCCTATTGAAATTATATTCATGCAAAAAATTATTTTCTTTGTATGAAAACCAAAAGTTCTCATTTTCTTACTGTACTTCTTATTAATTTTATTTTGTTTTTATTAATTCCACTGTACTCAGTGCTGGTGAGACCCCACCTTGAATACCATGTTTAGTTTTGGGCCCCTCATTATAAGAAAGACATAGAGGTGCTGGAGCAAATTGAGAGGAGGGTGCCAAAGCTGGTGAGGCACCTGGAGCACAAGTCTGATTAGAATAAGTTGAGGGAGCTGGGGCTATTTAGCCTGGAGAAAAGGAGGCTGAGGGGAGACCTTATCACTGTCTACAACTACCTGAAAGGAGGTTGTAGGAAGATGAGTCTCAGTCTCTTCTCCCAAGTAGCAAAGTGACAGTACAAAAGGAAATGGCCTCAGGTTGCACCAGGGAAGGTTCAGATTGGATATTCGGAAAAAATTATTCACAGAGAGGGTTGTGAAGCATTTTAAGAGACTGCCCAGGGAAGTGGTTGAGTCACCATCTCTGGAGGTGTTTAAAAGGTGTATAGATGAGGATTTTAGACACATGGTTTAGTGCTAGATCTAAGTTGTGGTTGGACTCGATGATCTTGAGGGTCTCTTCTAGCCAAAATGGTTCTGTGATTCTATGACTTATATTTTATCTCTCACACACAGTTTTAAAAGACAGAGAATATGCTCAGCAGCTGAAACTTGGATGGTTTTCCTCCATGTTTCACTAACATATACAGAGAAGTCCTTAGGTATGATTAGTGAAATAAAAGGAGAAATGAGAAAACCCCTTTTTTTTTTCTGAAGAAATGTAAACCTTGGAACAAATTTCCAAGGGTTGAAAGAACTTGCCCCTGACTGTATTTGTAGTTCTCTGGTTTCTAGCAAGAAACTCCAGCTAGAGCTAGTTCTACCTAACCATTTCCCAGTGGCTAATGGCCATAGATGAAGACATGTTACCAGGCTGAATGGAATTTTGGTCTGATACAAACCCACTTGTTCTTAGACTCTTTGATCGGTAAATATTCAGCTATGCAAATGAACATATATCTTCAGCAAATCAGTGGAGATGAGGTATTCTGCAGAATTATATAACCATATTCACAATTAATCATTAATATTTAAGTATTGGTTCATTCAGCATTAAAATCTAATAGTGTCTTTGCTAGTCGTGAAGTTTATTTACTTTCAAGGAAAAGCAAACTTCTAACTTTTACATTTTCTCACTCATTAGACTTCTGATGTGCTGTTACAGTCAAGGTTTGCAGGAAGTTTGCTGTGCTTGATGTGTGCTAGGCTGGACATGGAAAAAGAAAAGGTTTGGTGAGGACAAAGGTGTTGCTTTGACAACTGGGAAAACAAAACAAGACAAAACTAAACAAAACAATCAAAACAGACATTTGGCTTTAAGAGATAGAATGGTCTTTTGTGACATTTAAAGTGTTTTATCTGCTTTCTGTCATCTGTAACATCTTCTATTTTCACTCTGTATCCACTGTGTTGGTTTGAATCTCTGTACCTGTCTTACTGTTACTTAAATGAGCAAATTTCAGTACAGTCCTTGGTATAAACTACTGCATAGTCTTAACTCCTGCACACAACTGAGAATAAGAAACAGCTTGCTAATAGAATTTGAGTAGAAAAGAGTACACAACTTTGAAGAATTCTAAAAAAAGATAAATTAGAGCAGGTCACTTATTATTGTTATTATTATCATTACTAATATTACTACAAAAGAAGAGACCAGAATTTATAGCAGTTGATGAGTATTAGTCACTTTTTTATCAGTGGATATAGAGAAAATAAAGATATGGGATATACCGTTTGGTGTTCTGTTCTTCCAACATTACAGAAGATGCTACAGTGGAATAGAACAGCTGTCAATAGCAATTAAAATGTCCTTTTATTTGATTTATCAATCTAGACTTTAAAGAAACTTTGATGTAAACTGAAAATGAAAAAGTGAGGAACAAATACTGCAGCCTTTGACAGAGCCCAGAAATAAGACTGAACATTTGAGTGCTACTAGTCCTGCAGTCTGACCACTTCAATGTAATCAGTCTTCTAAGTACAAAAGGCAGACCACTGACAAGCAAAGACTGTTAAGTCTGTGCTGTCTGGCTAATGACTCTGAATTCAATATCTGCTTTTAGATAAATGGAGCTGTTAGAAATTGACAGTTCGGTAACCACACACAGACATAGGTTTTAGAAAGCTATACATGGTAAATCTGCTTTTCAAATAAAATGAATGCTTTTGAAATCTCCAAAACCAATATTAAAAGGTAGGATATGGATCTGCAGATATCTATACACCAGTCTTTTAACACAGGATCTCTGTCTGCACTTAGCTTACTTTTTTTTCAGCCTTTTGTTATGGAACACTTCAGTCTGGTTTTGATTACAAGTAATTTACTTCCCTGATCATTCTGTCTATGCAGAAAATGAATGATCCTCTTAAGCTTTTCTGTTTCTCAACAGCAAAGCATTTTGCAGATATTCTCATTTTCTCCCAATAACTCTCAAATAACTTTTAATGGAGATGTGATGCTGGAGATGCCTAGGTAAGCAGCCTGGTAACAATGGTTCTTCAGACTTTTAACTTTTTCCTCTCAAAGTGACATTCTCTAGTATCATTACAAATTATTTTCCAAAAACCTCATTTTTCACAATTGTGTTTCCTGGACACTACTTGTAGTTGGATGTTACTCCAATCAGGTGAAGAGCAAGGAAAGCAATGCTTTGCTTGAATGCACTTTGTACTGCCTATAGCTGTCTTACAGGCTGTAAATTATCAATACTGTTATGGAACCACAAGAGAAACTAAACCATTCTTACTTACTGTATGCCTTCAGAGAACAATTGCTCAGCAATAAACAATGGATAGTAAATAGTTAACAGGAAACCCTGGAGAACAAAAAGGAGTTTAAAAGTCAATTACACAAACTCACAAACTGTTCTATGGATAAAAACGGAGACTGTTTTCTCCTTTAAGGGTATTGTGCTGTGATGGGAACTAAAGTCAAGGGGTCAATATTTCAGCTTGATTTGCCTTTTTCCAGACATGCCATATGGCCAGGGTCCAAACAGCAGCACTCAGGGGTGGGTTTGCTGGAGGAAGTTTATCTTCCACACCCTTACCTGCTTACATTGATTTGGCCTTTAAGCGATGCCAGAGCTGGCTTAAGTATGCTCTGCTTAACACTTTTAACAGTGTACTCATTCTTCCTTTTCCTTCTCATGGCCTCAGAGGGAAATAAAAAACCTGCAACAGGTAGGTCATTATAAAGTTACTGGAAGACTTTTACCCAAAGTCAGTTGACAATGAAAAAAGAAACACGAAGACTTTTATCTGAGAAGATGGGGAGAGTATTGGAATGCCTATAGCAAATGGCATATTTTTGTCCTCAGGCATCAGAATAATAAGGCAATGACTCATCTAGTCTTCCTAATATTGAAACAAAGTACTGTTTTATTACCTGATTAAGTCCAAAAAATGAAAACCACTTGACAGAAAATAATATTAGTTTATCAAATTAAATGTCAGAGCTTTAGGAATATGGAAATATTTCTCTTTAATGAAGGAGCTGAATTTGTTACTGAAGAATTGCTCTGAGACCTTTGGGAAGCCCAGTAGCAGGTCTATGCTAGTAGGAGAATGCTGAATTTTTCCTTCAGCTTCAATATATTAATTGCTCTGAGTGTTTTCTCTGAAGAGTATCATATCTCTAAGTAGGTGATAGTACCCTGGTACTTGTATGGGAGTAGTAAAGACTGGAGGTCTGGATTTTCTGCAAACACTTGTCTTAAACCATGGTGAATGCAAGTCAATAAGTCCTACTGTAACTATACACAGAGCCCTGCCACACCAGTGGATTGAGAGTAGCCCCAGCAGAAGGACTTTGGGGTACTGATGGATGAAAAGCTCAACGTGACCCAGTGATGTGCACCCACAGCCCAGCAAGCCAACCACATTTTGGGTTATATCAAAAGAAGTGCGACCAGCAGGTCAAGGGAGGTGATTCTGCCCTTGTACTCTGCTCTCATGAGGCTCCACCTGGAATACTGCCTTCAGCCCTGGGGTCCTCAACATAAGAAGGACATGGACCTGGTTGGAGTGAGTCCAGAGGAGGGACACAAAGAAGATCAGGGGGCTAGAGTACCTCCCTTATGAGGACAGGCTGAGAGAGTCAGGGTTGTTCAGCCTGGAGAAGGTTCCAAGGAGACCTTATAGCAGCATTGCAGTACCTAAGGGGGCCTACGAGAAAGCTGGAGAGGGACTTTTCACAAGGGCATGCAGTGACAGGACAAGAGGTAATGGCTTTAAACTCAAACAGGGTAGATCTATAATAAATATAAGGAAGAAATTCTTTACTGTGAGGGTGACGACACACTGGAACAGGTTTCCCAGAAAAGATATGGATGCCCCATCCCTGGAAATGTTCCAGGCCAGGCTGATTGAGGCTTTGAGCAACCTGGTCTAGTGGAAGGTGTCCCTGCTTAAGGCGGGGTGGGGGTTGGAACCAGATGATCTTTAAGATCTCTTCCAATGCAAAACATTCTATGATTCTATGGTCTCATGCTTCACAGGTAAACAAGGTTACTGGTTGCAGGCAGTGATTTGCCATGTCATTATTCTCCAATAATTAAAAAGAACCAGTAATGTTTTGAGAAGCAGCCAAATCTGTTGCAACTGTCGAATCTTGTTTTCTGACCTCTGTGCTCCTGTGAAGCAGAAACTCAGCTCAGAGTTTAGAAGTTTACACTTCATGCCTTTCTTTCCCCTTCTATCTGCCTTTGGTTTAAGGTCAAAATTATTTAATACAGTGCCCAGCTTCTGGGACTTCCATGTCACTGCAGTGAGACTTGCACAGTTTTAAGTGGCAATTTTTTCCACAGTTTTTTGAAATTTCTGAAGTGTTTGTTATACTGAAATGAAAAATAAAAGTAGATACATAATAGTCAGGAGCCTCAATGACTTTAGGGGCTTTGTTGCAGGTACGGTGATATTAGATAACATCCAAAGGTGAATATGCAAGCAATATTTGACAAAAATTTTTGACAAAAAAACAACCAAAAGCAACGAACAAACCAACCAACCAACAACAACAGCAGCAAAACACCAAAAAATCACACATATGTTCCAAAAGGGAATAGTATCAGTTGGGTAAAAAGCAGTAGTAAAGTAAAATCGCTATGAGTACATGAAAGAAAATCATAGCTCTTCATTGAACTCTTTCTAACTCAAAGCATCAGATGATACCATTTATGACATAATTATGAAGAGATATCACAAACTTCATTGTGTCTTTCCACATTAACTATCTGTAATATATGGACTTATTAGACAAAATTAGCATTTTTTGATCAGTATCAGTTGAAACTATTCAAATATTTCAGACTGATCTGTCAAAACATCAAAGGTATTGGTATTTTTGCTGCTGTTTCAGTACTGTTTTTTCTGGCAAATGACAGTTTTGTGTCAAGTGGTGAGGAAGTTGACAATAATTCTTTCAGAGCCTAGTTCTGATTTTATTGCTTTGCTTATGATGTTAGTAATAGATGCCATCCTGGTATAAAGCAAGAGTTCCAACTAAGTAACATCCATGTTCAAAAATGGCAGGAATGGAGAGATGCAATAAGAACTTTTCCTGTGGCTTGATATTGATTATTTTTTTCTTTCTTCACCTGATGTTATTTATTTAGCTCCTTATTACTTTCTTGGTGATTAGATTAATAATTGTAACAACAGTTTTAAAGATGTCCTGTTGCTTCAGAATGATGCTGCATGTACGCAGCTCTGCATCTGTTTTATTTCTGGGCAACGGAGAATCTGTAGTAAATAAAAACTAATTTTTTGTAGGCCAAGCAACTTTTTTACTTTATTCTGCTTTATGCAGAAAGTCTTATTCCAAAGAAGCAGGTAAGCAGAGTCTTTCACTAAATGTCCATGAGGAATGAAAATTCTTTGAAGGAAGGTAGACCATGGCCATATTTTCCGAGCTGCATTTTCAAGTTTTAGTAGTTCTACTTTGAGTTTCAAGGTTAAATTGAAACCTCAGCTGAATGATGATTTTGCAGAATTTTAGACCACTGAAAAAAAATTATTTTTATTATTCTATATCCTCATTCCTCTGTTTCTTTTCCCAAAGCTTGGAAAGACCAAGATGAGTGATATCATTCAATTGTTTTAAGGAAATCTGAGACCTTCTTTTACTGATATAGTTCAAGATTTGTTTAAAAAACCCACCATCACCACCACTAAAACACTCCATTATTTCTAGTTTTTAAAGTACAAGGCAATACATTTCTCACAATGTTTATGGTTTTTGTAATTTTCCCCAGGGCTGGTTAATCGAATTCCATGCAAAGTGCATTGAAGTCCGCTGAGGAAAGCTGATATTTGACAAATGCAGTGTGTGAATCTGGAGACTGGGAGAACTATAGACATGCTCAGATGAAATGATAATAGCAAACAGACTTGGACTTCTATGGTGGCTCAAATCAGAAAGTGTGCAAGGACTAACAGTAACAAGTTGCTGATTAGATTACATCAGTATTGCCTGTAACTTTGAAGAAGGCCTCTGGAGAGCCCAGAGGAATAACTTTTTATCTACAGTACATAAGCATTGCTGGAAACTTAGAATTAAGATCCTTAATGGAGAACTAAAATAATTCACTTTGGATAAGTCTGTCTTGATACAGAGCAGTTTGACTTTTCTGTGGCTGCAGTTTCCTTACAGATCAAAATGCCTTAAACCAGAGAGGGCTCAAATGTGAGAGCTAGCAGGGGTGCAGCTCTCACCTGCTGTTTGGGGAACCACTGTGAAGAGGAAAAATAATTTGTTTCAGTGCTTGGGCCAAAAACTGTTTAGAGTAAAACCATTTAACATGTAACAATATATTGAGGGAAAAAACACAGTTCCCGTGTCCTTTGGCTTGAAACTGGTTCCCTGTACTTGGGCAGGATGTGTGTTTATCTGAGAAAGCTATATGCAATCCAGCTGTGACTGCTCCACTTCTTCTGCTGTGATTGGCAATCTATATAGACAACACACGTGCAACTTCATCCACCAAGTTGCAGGGAAAACCCCCTATCCTGCCTTCAATATAAAGTGTTACTCAATTTCATGATCTTTGAGACTAATATATCACTCAGGTGCCTTTGAGTAATGGAAAAGCATTATCTGCATGCTTGAAAGACATGTTAGAGAAATAAAATGCATTTCTTAGTTCTTAAAAACTCATTAATGCTGCCATCACTTAGCTCCTTCACCAAAATGAAACAAATGGAATCCTAGATTTAATAAAACATATATCATTTTGAACATTACTCTGGTATCCAAAACCCTTTAAATAACTTTATAAATTAAGAAAGAAGCATGCCATTCATTAACATTTCTTGACAAGTGAAAGAAACCATTAGGAGCAAGACTAAAAATTTATTCTTGAAATGTATCTGTACGTGTAGAATGATTTTCCCAGCTCAAGCTGAGCTACTGTATGATCAAGATATTTTTACCAGGTAAATTTTTGGTGGGAATATTTTATTTCATTCCTCTTTGTAGTACTTTGTATTTCAGTGCCAGCAACACAAGTCTTGTATTTATTATGAAGTGGGCATCCTATTGAGGCATTCAAAGGGCACCTGTTCCCTCCATGGTGTGGCATTGAGTGTGCTGCTTGGGCTCTGATCTCACACCTTCACTCAGGGTGAAACACCTTACAGGACCTTATCCCATGTAACTTCCCCAGTGGGTGAATAAAGGGTATCAGAATCTGTATCTATGTAATTGGAGGATATACTGAGTCTTTGTTCAGTTTTTCAGATGAGTGTGAGTGCACAAAAAAATAATCCTGCTCTGATGATCCTCAGTGCCTGTGTCTGTGCAGGGAGTTTGTTTATGCTTTCATACATATGTCTCAGACTGCGGCAATTATTTCTGATGCTTACACAGGTGGCAAGCAAATAAGATAACAATTACTCCAATAACTGCAGCATAGTTAATGTATCTGAATTTTTTAATAAGTCCATAGCCACCTCTTCCATCAAAGGAACATGCTTTTAAGCAATGCTGCTTTTGAGGTTGGAGGATGCAAGGGAGAAAAGGGACAGTGACAAACCTTGAATAGGTCTAGAGGTGAAAATACTGTATTTAGTGTGAAGGCCTAGATTCTTTAAGACGTTTTCTCTTTCCTGTGGGTTTTTTGGTTTTAATAGTGCCTGCAAAGTTTTCCCTATGGACCCAAACATGTCACTTTTCTTGTAAACAAGCTTTGTTTGCAAGAAAACTTGCAAGATAATAACGTCATTGCTAGATGGTATTCATATTTTTAAACTGTTTGATTGTTCACTTCTGCTGCTTTGGAGACTTTTGTAATCCTTTTGGTGATGAAGTGATGTAAACCTCTTTACTTTCTGTCATACCTAAATTGGTATTTTAAGGCTGAAGGTGATTGTTAAGACATAGGAAGTTGTAGTTCTGATTTTGTGGTCCTAGTTTTTCCCACTTACTTCTGTAGTGATTTGCTTCATCATTTTAGATGTTCTTATACAAAGTTCTCTAGCTGGACTGACAAGATTTCTAACTGGGTTAGAAAAAAGGGTGATCATTCCATCAATTCAAAAGTTCTTCAGCTTTCTCAGCCTGTCTCAGAAATCAGCAGCCTGCTCAGAAATACTGTTGCTAGTGTTTACAAGAAAGGTTTTTTTGCTTTTAAAAGGGATTCCAAAATACATTCTCCTCATATGTCCAAGTGATGCAAAAGGATTAAGAAACCAATTTCCATTAAGGCTTTGTGATGCATTTAGATGACAATCCCTATAATGTCAGACAGTATCTTCAATAGTTTGCTATTCCCTGAGCTTTCATATTTGTCATGATGGAAAAAAGCCACCTAGTGGGACTATTACATTTCCTGTATGTCTTGAATGCCTCAGAAACTAAATCGCTAGAGCAGGTACTGAGTAAGCTCATCACTCACGTAAAGCTCTCATTCCTGAGATTATAAGTGAAATGTCAAAAGGAACTCTGGAGGTTTGTAAGGTCTGTTTCATTACCGCTATGAACCTCTGCCTTAGCTGCATTCAGAATGGAGTCAAACTCAGCCTGAAGCAAACTGCATCATGGACTTCCAGGCTGAGAAGAGCTCTGAAGTGCAGCAAGGGGATCTTCTTCCAAAGAAGATTCAAAACTCATTTGTTAGGAAATTATTTTTGAGAATTAATGAGAAGGTTGTGTCAGATGGCACAAAAGAAGCCAGTGGAACTGTACCAATTCAAAGGCTGTCAGGGACCACATATAAGTTCTTTATTACCTCCAGAAAATCATAACCAGAGAAAGAAATGGTGATTAGGTGATACAACTTGTATGTGCCAAATAGGACTTGAAACTGTTTGAGTGATTTGAAAGATTTCACTAAATGAACTAATGCACTTCAGTCCAGAAGCACACTCATCACAGTCCAATTCTTGATAGCTATCCAGTGTACTAGAGCTAGAAGAATGAAAGACTTCAGACATAGTTTGAGCAAAAGATGAGTGCACACATGCACTCCTCCTCGGCATGCTACTTGCTGAGGTAGGTGTGGCCCTTGTTTACTAGGGATAAAATTTGATACAAACTGTCCAGGTGGGTTTGAATAAGAACAACTCTGTTTGAAGAGTAGTTTGGAGGAGACTGATTTTGTATCTGTCATTTCAAAATTTGCTTGGGAATGATTTTAGACAGGTCTGGTTGCTACAGTTGCAGGGGGCTTCATGCAAGTTGCCTTATCAAGTGCTTTGATGCTCCAGAGAACTCCCTCTGGAGCATTGTTTGGATCGGGCCATGCTCCTTTTCTTCCTCTCCTCATTGAGGAACATCAGGGTAGAGAAGCACACTGTGTGCCTTCTGCCATCACGATCTCACTGTACATATGCAAACTCCGACCTGAGAGGAGACAAAGAGAAAGGCACCCTGGACAGCCAGGCTAAGCTAACACCAGGATTTTAGCCTGAGTTTTCATAAAGTCTCAGGCCCATAATATTGCTTTTGAAATAGCTGGTCTTATAATTCAGCCTCTTAAGCTGCAGGTGCCACAGCAACAAAGCCAGTGTACCAATAGTAACAAATTAATAGAGGCAGAATAATGAGGCCCAGCTTTATTATGGTGATTAGAAGATGGCTTCTGAGTTCTGCTCCTGGTGCCAGGATAAAATTTCCCTGCATCTGAACAGCTTTTCATTTTCCTGCTGCGTAAGCCAGACATTAGGTGAATGAGTCATGGCTCTGATCCTCAGAGAATGACCGCATCAAGTCAGAAGGATTATTTTCAGGACAAGTAAGGATAATGACATTTTTGAAGTCTTAATCAAACACATTTGAAGGGAAGGAGTTCAGAAGAGTCTTTTCAGACGAGGGAGAAATGGGAAAAAAAAAATCTGGAGTACCTAAAAGACTGTGCCTAATCTTTATGAAAGGAGGTTTTGAGAGCTTCTCTTTGGAGTGTGAGCAGAAGAAAAAGTTTAAAAAGAGACTCAACAGAAAATAAGCCATTGCATTCTACACTTCCATGACAGCACATCAATAAGGAGCCAGACAAAGATATCTATAACTAAGTAAGTTATAAAATAGTTTTACTCAAGTACTTTGCTGGGACCAGGCAGAGCAAGATTACGTGACTGAGGAAGAAAAGGTTGCTAAAAGACATTGGGTAATCACAGCTTGTTCATATACCCAAGTGAGGAATTTTCAGTTCTGTAATATTTAATTAGGTGAAATTACTTCAGCTATGTGATGTTTCCTGTAAAAATTCAGGATGTCTAATGACTCCTGCTATTCCCAAAGATCCTGCGTCCTCACTGGAAAAAAACCTGCAAATCTCTTATTTATGGAAGCACCCAGACCTCACCTGTCAGAACTCAACTTCCTTTTTCATGTTTTTACTGTACTGGCCAATTTCAATAACATTTTGTGGGGTCTTCAAAAGTTTTTGGTACTTACCAATTTTAGGGAAATGATAGATAAGAAATATATAAGTAAATCACTGAAAGAGAAGTTTATTGCTTAGCACAGGTATATCTGAATCAAGTATTGTGTGTACCTTTTTGAAAACTGAAACTTAATTTTATCCATAGTTGTGATGTTTTGCATTTTTCCTGAATGGTTTTATTGCTGTAAACAACATCTAGAGTAACATAACTATGCAGCTTCTCTTTCAGTTACGAAAATTGTACAGTACAAAATTAGCATAGTTAATATGACATGAAATTGATTTCTCTGAGTGTATAACCCCACTCCAACAATACATTGTCTTGGTTTAGACCTTTAAAGATTACTGTTTTTCAGAATTTAAATGAAACAGATACATCTACCTAGGAAATATTACTGCTCTATGAAATATTTTTATGTGTTCATAGAATGGATTAGGTGCATGCTACAAAATGAGGCAAGTGAAAGGTCACAGTAGACTTCACAGAACATGTTGCTTCTACATTAGCTGCTAGACCAAAAGGCAATAGAACCACAAATATGAAGATAATGAACTAAGTTATTAACTTCGTGCCAAATTCAGAGTTGTTGAAACTCACTGCAAGATTGGTAGCATGAATATGGTCCTGTTTCCTCAGTCCCAAGGTAACCAGTGATTACAATTTTCTACCCATCTGGACTGTCCTCTGTAAGACTGTCTGCATCCTCTTCCCAGTTCCTGATCTAAGCGCTCACTAAATGCAGTAAACATGTAGTGGCAGGCAGAAATACAAATTAGGATTCTATATGTGGAAAGTGGCTTAAATTATTAGGAAATGGCATTTAGAAATCAAATTCATTTTGCCAGTGCACGTTGCAAAATATTTTTCAAGTGTTACTTGTTGGCTTATGGACTGAAATGATAACAAGGACCACACTGAAAAAAAAAGCGCATTGTAGTTTTTGTAGTTTTAGTTTACTAATAAGACTAAAGAAGTGAATCAAGCAAGAGATAAGAAATCACCAAAAGATAAAGCTGTAGTAATTATGAGGGTCTCTAAAACATCTTGCAGGGCTGAATCTACAAATCTACAATTTCCCAGCTGACCTCCTCTCAAGATTGATTTATCCAAGGCGAGGTAGCAAGATGACATTAAGGTCCCCTCCTGTTATACTTGTCAGTAGGCATAACCTAGGGAACTGCCTCTTCCAGATGATGTACAAATATGAAGTAAAGAGAGTCACCACACCAGAAAAGTTGCATAGTGATCTATAACACAGGATATAAACACAGATAAAGAGCACTTGGCAGGGTAACATGCACTGAGTGGGACACGTTCCTGAAGCATGGCAACTTAGGCAGAACAACCTTTTCTTCATTTCTGAAAGAAAGGAATGAGAGGATAGAAAAAGAACTCAAAGTATGGTATGTTTTCCATAAAGAATTGTATCACAAACCTATAGTTCAATATCTTACTAATACAAGTCAATCTTTCTTCTTTTGGCACTTTCTTCATTGTCGTAAATTGATGTGACTGTCATCATGCATTAATTCAGACAATGGGGAAAAGGCAAACAGAATATTTTGACAGAACTGCATCCCCTTTGTAAGAGGTATTCTTGCTGTATGCTTGCTGCAGTGTTTTGCCAATTCTATATTTATTGTCAGGGAGGAGTAGAATTTGAAAGGAAAAAAGACAAATTCTTATTTAAAATCACTTACGATCTGTGCTTCAATTCCTGAGGGTTTGTTCCGGGGCTAATAGAGCAACCATTCAGTCTGTATAGTACCACACAGTGATGTGTATTAATATGATGGAGCAATGACAGTACCACTGCATAGTACCCTGACATGACACCACCAGCACTGAACCTGATGGAAGAATTTGCGCTGTTGTACTCTTATTAGTTCCTTGTTGCACTGTAGAGGAGCTTTTGAGAAAAAAATGGCAAACCTTCTATAGCTGACATTCTATATGAGATATCTTGGAAGTTAACACAGGGATCATACTTTTAAATACAGTGTTAAACTCATGCAAACGCTTTTATAAGTGTAATGTAAATATTCTCAGTTACGAGGTCAGTAAATAATTTGAAGGAACCTTTTCCCCTATGATGTCTCTGCATTAGAGCTTTAATATGTAACAAATGTTTGAAGTTTAATCTAAAATTCAAAGAAATCCTGTGAAATCATTTTCTTAGTATTTGCATTAGCCTTGTAATCTTATTACTAGTTTGATATGGATCCAGCTCATCTGAAAATTATAAACTCTACTTACAGCTGTCGATTCTGTTCATCAGACTATAGCGAAATAAAATCTCTTGGGAAGACTCCTTCTCACTACGAAAACACATCAAAAATGTGAGAGGCAAAAATAAGACTTATTTATTTACAGCTTCAGTATAGGTTTGGATTCCTTAGAAATATGTTCATCCACAAAAACTGGCGGAAAAATTTCAAGTAAGAATTGAAGAAATCAATGATCAACTTTGGAATTATTTGTAGTTTCAGAAAAATGTCTTCAAAGCTGAGGTCTGCCAGTAAATCTTTATTGACACTCTTTTTTTTCCTTCAACACACGGTCAGGTGTCCCACAGGACACCTGTCTGAGGGGGACCTGGGGCTGCAAGCACTACAGAGATTCCAGTAAAAGATGAGTATTTGACTGAGCTAATGCTTACATTTATCAGAGAGACACAGATTTTAAAGTGATTATGGAGAAAGGAGAAAAGTGAAGAAAATTAGCCCAAGACTATAAACTAAGTTACTGTGTAACAACTGGAGAAAGGATTGTCTCTTATATCCATTTTGATATCCCAGACACATCCCACCTGTTCTAGGATGACATTAGATGCCCAGACTGTGATAATATTAGAAGTGACCAAATCACCAAGTTCAAGTCCATTGCAAAAAATTGTTCCACATGATATTCTTCCAAAATAGAAGAATCAAGTGTACAGAATTAAAATAATTTTATATTAATGAGTTTTCTTTGCTTATTTTAAAGTGGTGAGAATAGAGAGGATTTTTTTGAGGGAAAGCTGCTGTGTTTACTTGGACATGTTTGTCACAATTTCTGTTCGCTGCTCTATATGGCAAGTCATATGGGAATAAACACCCCGTGTCACTTTTCAGCTTCAAACTCCTCACAGCCAGGAAGTTTGTATGCGCTGAGGCCAAATAACAGTCAGTGGCTCATTAGTGTTTGTTTAATTAAGCTCCAATTTACAAGATGACAGTAGCTATTTCCTATTCAAACCTGACATATTGTCAGGTAGGAATGAGTAAATTATGTAGAAAATAAAAGTACTAATTATTGAACCTAAAGAGATACTGTTGCTTCTAGAGGTAGATAATTCAAAAAGAAATTAAGCTCAAGGAAATAATCTCTTCACAGTGTATATAACAATAGATAATTTCTGGTAAGCTTTTTGTTATTACAATGTCTCAGTGAAATCTAGTTTCTTGATTTCACAGTGCAGCTCTGAGCAATAACTCAGATTGGTTCCTGCCTCAGAGATTCTGTACCCCTTGTGATGCTATTGAACATTAGAAGAAATGTCTGACCCAAACTTAATGTTTCCCACAGGCAACAATTTTCTATAAAAATATCATTTTTCAAAAAACATACAGTACCTTAGTTTCATTTTCTCATACAATTCATAATAAGTTAATGTGTCCCAAGAAATGTAATTTTGCTATACTGTAGGCAACAATAAAATCCCAAGATGTAATGTTCTGTATAATAACTGATCTTAGAATATGTTTTTTTAGATGCTTACTAAAAACTTTTACTTCATTTCTCCCAAAAAATCTCTGTTTTCAAACAACCAGAACACACACCTCCAACAGATAAACAAACAGAACCCACAGAAAAATTCAACTTTGACTTGCCTTGGCACTTTTTTCATTTTTCAGCTTTTTCCTGCTCAGTGTTGGCCTGAACTATGTCTGCCATTTTCTCCTTAAAAATAGTTTTTTTCAGGTTTTATCTGGAAGGAGATAGAAGGGCTGCTGTTTACTTTTTTAACATGTTTATTTTAATTAGTAACCTATGCCAAAGATTTTGAGCTAGTAAACATTCTGTCCCTGTTCCTTGAAAAGCTAAGGTATTGAATTACTAAGGTATTGAATAAGTACTGGAAAACTTGCACGGTGACACAGTAAATACTGACAGAGAAAAAAAATTTACTTGTGAAACACTGTAACCAACAGAAAACTGGAGAGGTGGTTAAGAAGCCTGCTTGTTGGGACACAAAATGTTCAGTAATTTTGATGGGAAGATTCATCTGGTCATAGACAAACTGCCCTCGCATAATCTGAATAATTCTGAAGGAACAGAATTTATTTTATATTTCTAAGCACTGAACCAAAGTTAAAAGTTTGAGTTTAAAGGATGTGTGACATAGTTAGATTAGACCTGATGGGAATAATTTCTGGATACAACTGTGTGTGAGATATGGATGTCTACAAGACAGATGAGAGAGACATTGCAGTTTGTCATTCTTAGATACAAGAATGTGTTCAAATATTTAATCCTAATTGTATTTTTATGCTTGATACTGTAAATCAGTTTTAAACGCACTATCTATAATATGTCAGTCTAGCACAGCTTGCTTTTACTGAGCCAAGTTGAGAAAGCATGAAAAAAGCTGTGCTATTCTTTAATATTTGTTGAATAAAGTGCCAGAAGGAAGATTTAACATTTTTCCATGTGTCTGCTTTGAAATACAAATTCATTTCTACAGATATTGATTTCCAAAGGCATTAAGAAGTTTGATTAAAGACTGCACAGTCAGGTTGGCTACTGAAAGTAGTATGATGTATGAAAATAATCACATAATAGGATTAGATTTCTTGATTTGAAGCTTTAAATGGAAAATTTGTGCCAGGTTCTCTCTGACTATGTGATAAAAAAACACTTTTGGAGCTCTTTCATAACTGTAGCTATGTTCCTCATGTCTTAGCTCAGCTGTAGTTAACTTCAACCCACCTCATTTTTGACCGGCTGACTCTGACTCTCTCAATATCATAACGTTTTTTTGCCTTCTAAGCCTGTTGTGAAGTTACCAAATTCTTATTGTAGCTATGGCACAATTAAGTGATTCTATATTGGTCTTGAACTTACTGATAACATACTTGATGCCAAATACTGATCACCTGGACCTTTTTTTCCAAACAGGTAGAGATGTGGCATCTATTACAACAGCTGCCAATTTGAAAGCTGAATTTCAGAATGTTCTGAAGCAAACCTAGAGGAATATTTTTTTACATGCATTATTTCTGTAAGACATTACCTAGAACATGATTCTCTTAGCAAGTCCTGACACCTGCAGCTTCTCTGATTTGTAAAGGCACGTAAACAGTTCTTGAGCCTCCTTCCATAAAGTCTACTCTTTAGCTTCGCTTTCTTATGTTGATGGTATGAGTTCACAGGGCTGACAAACTTGTAAGTTTATTGGCATGGCATATGCAAATATGGCTTTGGAGCTTATAAAAATATGCCTTCCTCGCAAAGTGTAGTGCAGATAAATACCTCTGCTGAGGAGCCTGATTGTTAAAGCTTTTTGAATAAAAAGTAACAGGGTCTGACAAGTGTGTAGAAGAAGAAAGAGGAGGATAGCCCTCTTTTTTAATGACTTTATAAGTAAGGAAACAATGGTTGAGGTCAGGGTCACCACACAGCCATCAAGACTAAATTCTATTACTTGGAGAAGTGTTCTGCAAAATGGATGGGATTTCTTCATCAGAGAGTGTCTTTCACTCCAAGTGGAAAGCTGTGACATGAGTGTACTCACATCAGATCATATATATCTAACTGTTCACTTTGAATAATGCAAAGAGTTATTGGGATACATGCTTGTGAAGACTAATCATCTCTATTGTTTTCTGCTGTCTTGGTGGCACTGTTATTCTTTAGATACTGACTCAGTAGAAATTATTTGGCTGGAAATTCAATTTGACTTTGGCTTACAGCTCTGGAAAAGAAAAATCCAGCATTCATTAAATTTCCTAATAATGAAGTTTTGATTTTGTGAATTTCTCAGTACTTGTCCTATTAGATGGAAGTGTCATTTCTCTGGTGCAGAAAACACCACACTTGATATAGTCTTGTAAGTAATTTCAGCCTACAGGCTTACTGCTTCTCTGATTCAAATACCATCATCCCAGACAGATTTATTATTCTGTGAGGTTTTTCACAAAAACCAAGGATAAAAATAATTTGCCATGCTTCCTTTCATTAATGCGTTTCAGGTGTGTTGTTAAATTTCAGCTTTCTCTCTGTGCATGGTGCATCCCAGCATAGTTTCTTTTAATTCTATCTATAAAGTATAAGGACTGGCTTTTTAATTTGATTTTTTGCCTTCTATTTTCCTTTCTAAGATCCTGTGATATTTGATGGCTGTCCTTTATTGCTCTTAATGTGAATACTTCAACAAGTAGAATGGTGATTGTCTTTTATAACATTTCATGTAATAGATTTTAACTTCAATTAGACATAATTCAAAAAAACCAAAGATTTCATGAGTTTGAAGCACATGATACAAGCATGTTATTAAGTACATTGTTCAAATGTCTCTTAAACACTGACATGCTTGGGGTATCTTGGGGTATCTTCCAGTGTTTGACCACCCTCTCAGTAAAGAAATGTTTCCTAATGTCCAGTCTGAACCTTCCATGACATGACTTTGAACTATTCCCATGTGTCCTATTACTGAATACTGAGGAGAAGAGCTCAGCACTTCCCTCTACATGCCCTCTCCTCAGGAAGCTGTAGAGAGCTTAGTGATATTTGAGCAAGTGATACTTGAGTATCATTTTGCGTAATATCAAGTGAAAGGATAAGAGGCAAAGCCACAAGCACTTGTAAGTCTATTTAACTGTGATTGAGAAAAACATCTTCGAGATCAAATATTTTTTTTTTAAATACAATCTGAGTGAAAGAAATGTCAGTATGACCTGGCAAGTCTTCCTGCTGAATTACACTGGTAATTTACAGGTCTATACAAGGCTTATTTTAGATGTTTTTACAATTATACTCTTATTTACACATACAACATCTACTAAAGAACAGACCGTAGTAGCCAGAAAAGAAGTTCCTATACCCTGGTATTCTGTCACATCAACTTGTGAATGGAAATTGTGCTCTTAGCTAATGGAAGAAGTGAGAAAAAGTTATGTAATAGCTGAAATCTTGTATAGAATATATTGAAAATGTTTCAGTCCTGCTGTACACAGGGTAAGAAGGCAGCCCTTGACACACAACAGACAGTGACAGAAATTAATGAGATCAGCAGAAAATTAGCATAAAAATTAAGGCAGAAGTGCAGTGAATTTTGCAAATGTCAAGATCAAAAAATAAGGTCATGTTAAAAATTCCTATTCTAGTGTCCCAATTACGGTATTATTACTTGAACTTTTCATGATTTTCTGAAAAAAAAAAAAAAATCCCCCAAACTCAACTAAACTGAAAAACCTGAGCCTTTTGAAAGTGCTCTCTCACATATGGAGGACTCTGGACTCTGATGTGTAACTTGGGAGTGCACAGGCTTTTCCATAAATTGCTGAAGGACCATGGGTGGTGCAGGTTCTGGCACTGCCTACATAAATAAGTTACTGAGGCAGGATCATATGAGTATGACAAGGTAATGATGGAAATGCAAAAAATCTTCTAATAAACTTCCATACATTGCACCTTTGAGAAGGGTAATTTATCCTTGATCTGAATTGGTGAGATGAGTTTGGAAATCTCCCTCCAAAAAGTGCAAAAACACCCTATGATGAAAGTCACAGCAACAGCAGCAGGTCTTGGTCCATAGGACCATACAGGTCCTATGTGTATGCAGTGGCTGTTTATCAAGCTGTTTATTTAATATTTTATAAATGAGACATTGCAGCTCTCTCTTCCATAGGTCTCCACCTTCTCCTCTTCTACGTTTGGTAGATCTACAACTACAATAAGATAAAATTCCTGCAGACTTGCTCTCAAAATGAGCCATTCTAAGTTAACTGCCATGATTTAAATGACTAGCAGGTATGACAACATCAGAAAATACACTGTGCCAGTATGGTGGATAAAATAAATGTAACAGACATGCCTATGTACAAACATAATTTGCAACTAATTTATATGTGTCAGGGAAAATAAATAGCCAATGGTGCATTCTGAAAAACATATAGCATCTTAATTCTAGTAGCTTAAATAATACTAACTCTTGATCTATTCTCCTTCACGGTAAGTAAAAATAATGTTGTGGATACGAGATTAATCTTTCTTTGTTAGTCGAGTGAAAGCCCTTTAGTTTCTTAAAAGTGTATAGCATGTGACTGAGGACTGCTCCTGGTGTGGGGAAGTAAAGCTCTTCTCTGAACCCAGTTCTACCGTAAATTAATGCAAAGTTCTCTGTGGGGTCGGAAGCAAACATCAGAAAGAAAGGAATGAGTTTCTGTTGGTAGGGAGCTGAATGGGGTGGACTTGTTTCACGTTCTCGAGGCTTCTTTAATTAGGAACATGTTATTTTGTTTCAACATTGATCTCCAAATTACTCTTGAGCACTGGAGAAGGGGTGAAGGGAGGCACCTGTTGAGAAGGGCGCAGTGGTGTGCTGTTGCCATACAACTGACCGCAGGAGCACTGTGATAATCTGCCTGTCTCTTTGGGCACACTGATCTGGGCATGGAACAGAGAGTTGAGGAACAGGCCCTGAAACAAACCAAAACTGTAATTAACATTATACGGTAATTAGCCAATAACTTTATTTGAGCTGCTGGAATGTTTTGAGGAAACTCTGGGCATGTCCTATCAGCATGTCAGAAAGTCATAAAAGTCCTTTAGTGCTCAAGCTGCTGGCCTCACTTTCACTGGTCAGAGAAAAAAAAAGTGTTAAACTGGGATCACTGGAAATGGAAATATTTTTGCTACCTTACAGGGTAAAAGGTGATACCTGTGAGTCAGGCAGCCGGTCAGATTTAGTATATCTGTTTTCCTTCACTGAAGAGAATTTAAAACTCATTGAAAAACTGCAGAGTAAGCATCTTGTTGTCACATGAGTTTTTGGCTTTTGGATGCTGTTTAATTAAAGGGCCAAAACCTGCAGTATTTTTTTTGTTGTGTTTTTTTTTTTTTTTCTTAACTTACATAGTCTCAGCTTCAGTTGCCAGAATAGAATTCCTTTGAAAAAGAAAGCTAAATTTGTGTTTTCAAACTCTAGTAATCTGATTTGTGAGAAGGTGAGAAAATGTAGATGGCACATGGATTTAATAGATCATCTCTATGAGGTGATAGCGTGAAGCTTGAGAAGGATAACTGAAAGAACTGAACTTGCAGGTCTGAAGTCTGATTCATTCAATCATGTGTAAATCAGTCTCCTAAGAAATTGCAAAATACAGCTTATTCCACTTTAACAACTAGCCTGTTGTTAAACAACTACCTGTACATCCTGCTTTTATGATTACTGCTTAAATTGAGAGTATTTGCCTTTCCTTTCCTAGATGGTTGTACAAAGAACAAGGGGTTGAGCTAAAGAATCTGCTACTATCCTAAGCAAAAAGATCCTAGAAGAAACTTTCATTTAACACTATTATTACTACAGACCTCACAGTAGTTTGTCTTTGGTTTTTACGAGTGCTTTTGCAAAACATTCAGATGTAGCAGTCTAGTCTCTACACAGACATGCTTGTGTTCATGTGTGGTGGGAGAGGTCTTATGCACATACTTTGCCTTTAACATAATTACCAACAGAAAAGTTAAGCACCAGAGAAATATCTTGATGAATTCAGTAAGCAATAATTTCATATTAATAGTTTTATATATAATTCATATGTACATATTATTTGTGAATAAACATGTATAATCAGTTTCACATATAAGCTCTGATTTATTATTAATAACAAAATAACTTGACAAGTCAAATACAGAATTATACAGAATATTTTTACAATATCAGTGACAAAGCTTATGGTGATACAAAATATTGAAACATTACTTTGACCCTCTGTACCTTACATATAGTTGCAAAGATTTAATGTTCCCAAACAGCTTGCTTGGATGCCTTTCTAATGATTTGCAAAGCTCTAAGGATTTCACAGTGAATAACTCTACCATATGCTTTTTTGAAAGGCAAATTTTGCCAGGCCATCAGTTTAGACGCAGATTAATCTGGCACGTGTGAGCAAACTTTCAGAATCAAGTGAAGTAAAGGTCAATTACTTGTTAATATTTTTTGTTATCTTCTTGTAATATGGAAGTTACAAAATAAGGAGGATAGATGGTTAATAAATGAAATTCCCATTCGGAATGACAGCTGGAGTAGCAGAAAATTCTCCTGTTGTCATGGGTTGTTGCTATCAGTTATTTTACATATAAATTGTTTCACTCATCTCTAGTTGGCAAGTTTTCTTGGCACCACCAGTATTTACAGAACTAATTCTCTAGGCAAATGCTGAGAAATATTTTCCTCTCTAACTGCTTAGGAACGGCTTGCATTTGGCACCAGAAGAAAAGGCAGATTTCTAAATACACATTATAGATTTTGGGTTATGGAAGTAGTCAGAAACAGGCAGGAATGAATAAATACACTTAGCTAGTAAGGAAGATGGTTAGAGAAACTCCCCTTCTGCAGCAGCTGATTATCCAACAAGATGATAATAAAAGTCTTGCTGCTGTGACCATTTACAAAGGAGTGCAGCAGAACAGATACTAGTTTGTAGGAAAATGTGAGGTGTCAGTCATAGTAGATTTCAAACCAGGGTCAGGAAGCTATGAATCCAAAAATGTACTTTATTACAATTGTGCAAAATCACTACACATAATCTCATATATATATGTTTGTATGTAGCGTAGATTTACAATTTATAAATAGTTTGGTGTATAATCTCCTGCCCTTGTCCTGAGATTTCAGTCTCTCTCTGCCAGGAGGTGAAGAACATTTTGCTCTCAAAAGGCTGACAAACTGCTTATGTTTAGTTATATATGGCTTCACTTAATCAGTAATGTTCACTAATTTTATGGGTATTTTAGGAAGTTTCTAAAAAAAAAATAAATGTTAAAGGCAAACATATTGTATCTGGAAGTAAAATGGAAACCTTGTTAACCCCCAAATTATTAAGTGAATTATTAAGTATCACTGACATTTTAATCTTTGATCACATAACTGATGTATAAACATACATGAAGCCAAAGTTTGGTCCAAAAAATCCCCAAAAAGTTGGTAATTCCATTTGATGTGCCAAGAAACTTATCTTGAAAAGGCTACACCTTGAGATACTGGCAATACAGACATATTCTGGATTAGTGCTCCAACAAATATGCTATAGTTTGAGGTAGGATCTTCCTCCTGCTGTATTTTATAAGAAAGCAGCTGCTATAAATACTTCCTATTTGAACTGTCATGATCAGACTCCAATTCAGGCACTGTGTTTACACATTAAGGGAGCCTACCAGACTGATCCCTTCTGGGAGAGAAAAGCTCATCCTGTGGCTCTTCAACTTGTTTAAATATACTAGTCATTTGTTCAGCAATGTTAAAGCTGGGTAGCTCAACACGTATGCCAGGGAGGTATCTTGTGAAATTTAGAGCCCTCCAGGCTTATTTCCATGGAATCAGAGATTCCCCAGGGTGAGATAGCAGCTGAAAGGAGGTTTCTCAGGTTATTTTGGATCTAGGGAGAAAGTGAAATCACTTACACTCACTTTAAGAGCATTTTTTATTTGAGCTGAGTGCTGGAATAAAATTAGTTAGATGGCAACATAATCAGCAGGAAAGTTGTTATTTCTTTGTCCTTTAAAAGGAAATTGAAAATAGAAAATCAATTTAGTTCGTAAGTAACTACAATGACTTCTTAATTGCCTCAGTGCAGGTTGCCACTCCAGCTGATATGCTGATGTGGCATTCAGAGATAATCTCTTCTCACATTTTCACAGGGCCGTGGGAGATGTCTGACATAACCAGTGCCAGCAGCTGAGCACTCAGCTGCCCTCCCTGCTTCACCGTGTAAAATGCTGGTTGCCTGAGTGGCTTGTGAATCCATGTATGACTGCACTGTTTAACTGCCTGCTCAATTAGATTTGCTGCCAATGAAGGTGTGTGAAATGAAGCTGCTGAACCACCAACTAGGGAAGCAAGTTAGAAGCATACGTTCCCTTTTCTTATGTCTCTGCAAGGATGGTATATTAGTGATGGGACAGAGAAGACATCACTTGTATGTGAGTTGCTAAAGGATACCTTGAATAACATATATTTATGCAGAATAAGAACAAGAATCAACTGGTGTATAATACAGAAAAAGCTGAAAATATTTTACCTGTCTATCTTACAGGTAAAGGGATAAAAATAAATTCCCAGGAAGGAAGAGAGTCTTGCTATCCTTCCTTTAAGTGTATCAAGTCTGAAATACTACAGGAAAAGGATTCAGAATTGTGGTTTCTACCCTGCTTTTTTTTTTCAACTCCTCGTTTTGGCTGTCAGGAGAATGAGACTGAGTTAGGAAAGAGGTTTTGATGTCCTGCAGACTCCTGTGAACAAACAGTGAAAGGTGACAGTCACACCGAAAAGGGACGGTCTGAAGAGTCAGGGTGAGTTTTAGTCAAAGTTGTGTCAGAGGGTGGTTTTCCCTTCCTCCATCTCCCCATGGAAAGCATGCTTCATTTGTCTGTTTTCTGTGTGCTCCATTTTCATCTCGTCCATGCCAGGAACTTCTAAACTCCCTGGATTTGGGTTTGGATTGCGTGCTGCACAATACTGGGCTTTCCCATTTCACATCTTCTTATTAGAAGTTCTCTAGGATTATCTCTAATGCCTCCCTTGGGTCCTTTACCTAACGACAGTCCAAGCATAGTATTTTGTAGAGAATCTATGGAGAGGAATCACAGTGGTGAAGGACAACTTGTGCCTAAAGAAACTTGGTGCCTGAAACATGGACTTTTTTACTAATTGTATAGCCACTGTGTCCCCTTGCCACCTCTATGTTCTGGTTTTGGCTGGAATAGAGTTAATTTTCTTCCTAGTAGCTGGTATAGTGCTGTGGTTTGGATTTAGTACGAGAAGAATGTTGATAATACACTGATACTTTAGTTGTTGCTGAGCAGTGCTTACACAAAGCCAATGACTTTTTAGCTTCTCACATTGCCCTGCCACCAAGAAGGCTAAGAGTGCCCAGGTAGCTGGGAGGAGACACAACCAGGACAGCTGACCCAAACTGGCCAAAGTGATATTCCATACCATATGATGTCTTGCTCAGTATATAAACTAGGAGGAAAATTATTCAGGGGGCTGCTGCTTGGGACCTGGTTGGGCATCAGTTGGAGAGTGGTGAGCAATTGCATTGCGCATCACTTGCTTGTGCAATTATTATTATTATTATTATTATTATTATTATTATTATTATTATTTCTGTCCTAACTGTCTTTATTTTAACCAATGAGTTCACCTTTTCTTTTTCTGACTCTCCCCTTTCACACTGCAGGGGAGTGAGCAAATGACTGTGACATTTAGCAGCCTACTGAGCTAAACCACAACACTTTGAAACAAGGAAAACAGGACTTTTCTCACTTGGACTGACAGTTTTCTTCATTCAAGCTATGTACATTCTTCTTTCCCTGAAGAATAAAAATATCTAAGCAATTTTTTAATATTGCAATATTACATATTCTAAGGTGAAATCCTGTCCTGCTGAAATCAAGTGATAAAACTTCATCCAACATCAGAAAAGTTAGGACACTGTCTGCTTTTAGAACTGTGTATATTTCAAATGAAACAGAGGAACATTTGTTTTTAACTTTAGGTTTAACTTTTAATATTATCAGTGCCATACTGATGTGGCTTGTGTGATATTTGAAATTAGAAAATGAGAGGCTATATGCAGATGATGTATTCTCTGCCTCTGTGTTCTTGGAATAGTCTGAATGACAGGATGTTTTCCTGTATTTGCAAGGCATATGCTTTTGAAAATCCAGTTTGTATGCTTTAAAAGTTCTTGAGTCTTTAGATCTAAATATCATTTCCAGTTGCCATTGAACTGCATATATGTAATATTTATTAGTGAGAACAGAAAATATATGTCTCCCTGTGAATGAAGAATGTGGTGTGCAGACAATGAGGATTGCTTTTCTAAAGTAAAAACTATGGCATTAATAATGGAGTCAGGTCTTTCAATTTCCAGCAGATTTGACCTTGGATCAAGTCAAAAGAGGTGGTTTGTTTTTTGTCTGCTTTTAAATATGTTGAAGAAAGAAGCAATGTTCTTCAGCCTTCCTAATTGTTGAAAGATCTCAGTGTCCACATTTAGTAAGATCTGTAGTTGGAAATTTCCGTGGAAAACCTGAAAGTCTCAGAATATTGTATTTAATATATCAGATGCACTTCCTCTGTCTGAAGTAGTATCCCTTCCATTTTTCAGCAACTAGAAAGAGAGAATTTTCTTTCCTGATACTAAGTCCTTTTTCTTCCTCTTCACTAAAAATTCTTATTAACCAGTAGTAGGGGTATCCTGTTCTTTTTAGAGTGGCCGCTTCATTCTCTCTAGTTAAATATCTCTTGGAGTTAACTAAGCCTAGTTGGCTTTTTATGCTAAACTTTTTTCTCCTAGTAAAGAATTGCATGTCAGAAAATTTTGATTGAACTACAAAACACCTGGGTACAGACTGTGATAGCCCAGTAAGAATAAGTGGTGCCTTGTGTCATGCATTATTCAGTTGGATAAAGACCTGGAATTGAGGTAAGACAAAGAGCTGACTGATGTGATTGTACTGAAATCTGGGTCTTCATGGAAGGAAACACATAAGATATTCCTCTTATCAGGGATTCTTCTTTATTTAAGTAGAACAGTATGTAATTCAAATTGAATATATATATATATATTTTTCCAATTTGCCACTGTTACAGGGTGAAGAGAATGGAAATTAATGAACAACAATCAAGTATAAAGTAGGTAAATATTTTGGTTCAGGCTAA
Organism: Columba livia; assembly: GCF_036013475.1. NCBI lineage: Eukaryota > Metazoa > Chordata > Aves > Columbiformes > Columbidae > Columba > Columba livia. The sequence continues at coordinate 120,888,974 of NC_088603.1, read as the reverse complement.
ACAGAAGGTTAAACAAAATCAGAATCACAGAATCACTTAGGTCAGAAAAGACCTTTAAGATTATTGAGTCCAACCATAAATCTAATACTGCCAAGTCCACCACTAGGCCATATCCCCAAGTGCCACATCCATACATCTTTTAAATACCTCCAGGGATGAGGACTCAAACGCTTCCCTGGGCCACCTATTCCAAAGCTTGATACCCTGGATTCTCCTTTCAGCCCTTCTTGTAGATGGGCATCACATTTTCCAATCCCAGTCAAACAGGACCTCGCCAGTTTGCCAGCATTGTTGATAAATGACGAAAAGTGGCTTAGTGAGCACTTCTGCCAGGTCCCTCAGTACCACTGGATGGATCCCATCTGGACCCACAGATTTGTCCATGTCTAAGTGGTGTAGCAGGTCACTAATAATTTCCCCTTGGATTATGAGGGCTTAATTCTGTTCCGCATGTCTGTCTCCCAGCTCAGGGGGCTGGGTACTTGGAGAACAACTGGATTTACTACTAAAGACTGAGGCAAAGAAGGCATATAGTACCTCAGCCTTTTCCTTTACCTTTGTCACTATGCTTCCTTCCTCATTCAATAAAGGATGGAGATTGTCCTTAGACCTCCTTTTGTTGTTAATGTATTTATAGAAACATATTTCATTGTCTTTTACAGCAGTAGCCAGATTAAGTTCTAGTTGGGTTTTTGCCTTTCTAATTATCTCCCAGCATTACCTCATGGCATCCTTGTAGTCCTCCTGAGTTGTCTGCCCCTTCTTCCAAAGGTCATAAATTCTCCTGGTTTTCCTGAACTCCAGCCAAAGCTCTCTGTTCAGCCAGGCTGCTCTTCTTACCCACCAGCTCATCTTTTGGCATATGGGAACAGTCTGTTCCTGCACCTTCCAGATTTTCTTCTTGAAGAATGTCCAGCCTTCCTGTACACCTTTGCCCTTCAGGACTGCCTCCCAAGGGATTCTGTCAGTCTCCTAAACAGGCCAAAGTCTGCCTTCTCGAAATCCAAGGTAGCAGTTCTGCTGAATCCCCTTCTTATTTCTTTAAGAACTGAAAACTTGATCATTTCATGACAACTATGCCCAGGACAGCCTCCAAGAACCACATCACCCACCTGGTCCTTCTCTGTTTGTGAACAACAGTATCAGAGAGGCACCTTCCCTAGTTGGCTGCTCACCAGCTGTGTCAGGAAGCTGTCTTCCACACATTCCAGGAGCCTCTTGGACTGTTTTCTCTCTGCTGTGTTGTATTTCCAGCAGACACCTGGTAAACTGAAGTCCCCCATGAGAACAAGGACTAGCGATTGTGAGACTTATCCCAGCTGCTTGTAGAATAGTTTGTCTGCCTCTTCATCCTTGTTGGGTGATCTGTAAAAGACTCTGACTAGGATATCTGCCTGTTGGTCTTCCCCCTGATTCTTACCCATAAATACTTGGCTCTTTCATCACCATTGTCAAGTCTGGACAGTCCAAACACTCCCTAACATACAGGGCTTCCTTGCCTATCCCTTCAGAAGAATTTATAGCCATCCATTGCAGCACTCCAGCTGTGTAAGTCATCCCACCATGTTTCCATTATGGCAACTATATAATAGTCTTGCTGCTACACAATGGCTGCCAGCCCTTCCTATTTGTTGCCCATGCTATATGCATTAAATGAGACATGAGGAGGAAGGAGGGAAAAGAAAAGCATTAATTCTGGAGAGATTTTATATTACCCTGAAACAAAAAGTTTTTTTTAAGTATATTTGATTGAACTTATTATCTTTTTAACTTGATAATTTGAAATGAAATTTTGAAAATACCTTCCAATTCAGAAAGCAATTTCCAAAACCACTTCCAAATAGACTTTTCAAAAAAACAGAACTCTGGTTTGATGAAAAAGTGATGTTCCAACTCTTTGTTTTCTTTCAGAATTGAATTAGAATGAAAATGGATTTTCAAAATGGGAAAAAAAAAAAAAGTTAAAGCAAGAATAAACATTTTTCAGAACTAGCCAAAAGCCTGTTATTTAAACGCAGGTTCAGATCCCAAGCCTCTCTTGCTCTCAGATGCTTCCATTTTGAACCTGAGAAAATGTCTGTTTTCACTTGTGGTGTTGTTTTAATGACAGACTTCCACAATAAGTCTTTTTAGAAATTAGAATTTTGTAAGTCCTCATATATCCATTTTTCAAATAAGTACTATTAAAATATAGCATATGCTTTACTTGAAATCACAATTATGCCAGATATTTATGGAAATTCCATTCTTTTTTTTATTGGGCTTTTTCTTCCACATGTACGTACCATATTTCAGAGCACAGTGGGAATGCATAAAATGAAAGGTCTAGTTACTGGTGAGCATTGAAGGCTATCATTAGTGAAAATGAAATTAATTGTATTATGCATTATGTGGTGTTCGTTCTTACAGAAATACCAGAATAAGCCAGCAGGCTTTCTTGAGAAGGAAAGAATAATGTAAACAAAGCATCAAAAACCTCACCAGGAAGCATTAAACTTCCAAAAACTGAAAAGAAATTAACCATAATTGCTAGCCTACTGTGGAGGTTACAACCAAAGCCAAGAGATGTAGTCTGCACTTTCTCAAGAAAACACTTTTTTCCCTAGAGAGGTAAAATCTACTGAACTGGCTGTCGATGCCCAGAGAATTCCTGTAGCCAGGTGTTACACAAAGGGAGAATTTGTGGTATTTATTCCATTTACCTCAGGGTACAATGGGCAAATGTCCCTGTATTAGGCTGCTGACCCTTGCTGGGATTTACGAGGTAAGTGGCAAGCTGCATTCCTATGGCTGGTGGCACCGCTGCAGCTGTGACTGCTTCACTGTCCCACTGACTGCTAACTGGCATTTAATTCCCTAAGCCTGCGGGGAATTTTGCATATAAGGAGTGGCACACAAAGAGGATGACAGCTGATTAGGGGGAGTCTTTCACTCTCCACCCCTCTCCCACCAAGCACATCCAGCTTCACGTCTCCCTCATTCGCAGCCATGAGCTTTGATGCTCCAAGATCTCCCACCCCAGCAGACAGGCTGCCCAATTTGCAACTCTATCACCAGCAGCTTTTGACAGGAGTGTGGGACAGGGATAAGGAATAGGGTTGTGGTGTGGTACTGAATCAGGGACTCACTGCCTTGTAGGACTCCATGTGTGCATCCCCACTGCCAGTTACAAACACACTTTAGCTTCAATTTAAGGGCTAGGATTAGGATTGGACTAGATGATCTTTTGAGGTCCCTTCCAATCCCTAACATTTGATGATTCTGTGATTCTTGCCCCTCCTCAGTTACTGGATCAGTCTGTCACTTGTTATATGGCTTTATCAGCCCTTAGGAATGAAGAAGATAGGAAGGTGGGTTTTGTTTTGTTTTGGTTTGGTTTTAGTGTTAACTACAGGGTCTTTGGGGTTTAGTGAAATTCGCTGCCTTAGTAGTTCCCCTTTTAGGACCCCAGAAAAATTTCGAAGGCTTACTGAATGCTTTCTTGTTTTATCTAGCTCCATTAGGCATTCTTTGCAGTGACTACAGCACAGAGCTAGCATGGATGTCTGGCCTCCTGTTACTGGGTACCTGAGAGATACCTCCACCAAACCTGTGATATTCCTTTTGTTGAACATCAAGAAAATGAAAATATTGCTATAATGTAATAAGCTGTCAGTGTTGTTTGCTTGCTTATCTATTTTCCTCTTTCTTTACAGATGAGAATTAAAGGAAACCAGCCAGAAAAAATATAAATGTTTTTATTTTTTTTAATTATTTTCTTCTGTTATTTAATTTGGTGATTCACTTCATTAGCTCTTCAGCTGCAAATTGCACTGCAGATCACTTGAAAATTCATACTAATTTGCAATCTTTTCTCTCCTCAAATCTTACAAAATGTGCTGAAGGCTGTCTAAAAGGGGAGATTCCTCTCTGCCCTTGAAGACTGAACAGAAGTGCTGGTTGTGCTGCTGGCTGATATGAACTTCATTTGGATGAAGGCTGGAAACAGACTTTCTTTCAAGAGAAGAGTCAGCCAGTCTGGAAGGAATCAGCCTGGATCCTAAATGCTGCTCAGGGATTAAACCAAGGATTATAGCATTTGATTCTGCTTTATCCGTATATATATATATGTATATATAGTACTGGGACTTGAAATTTAGGATGTTGCTTCTTTGTATGCTTTTATAATACAAAATAATTTACCAAACTATTTGATGCTTCCCAAAATGGCTGGAAAGCAGACAGTTTATCTCACTGAAAGTTCTAAAACTTCAGAACTTCTTGAGAACCATATTGAAAAATGCCTAACAAAGGGATAGAAGTCTTGGATGTTTGAAATGAGGAATACACATCCAATGATACATTTTAAATCATTCCAGGACATAAGAATTTAAAAGGTGCTAATAACTTTAAGCTAAATGGTCACAAAAAATGCCCTTGTTTAATTTTTTCAAAATGTTTACGTTAAAGATTCCACTTAATTTTGTTGTGGTTTTGTTTGGTTTTTTTGAGATGTGAGGAATGCAAAACTCATTAAAACCCTTTCTTATTAACAAACTGAAAAAATTGTATGTCTTTAGTATTTGTGCCAAGAAAAAATTATTTGTAACAGTTCACTGATAACGAATATTTATTCATGAGACTGTTCCAATTGCAAACAATGTGCGGTATATTCTGTGAAGTGTTAATTTGCAAAGCCACTTGCCTGGCTAAAGCTAGTCTCAGTTTTCAGCACAGTTTTAGGCTGTTCATCAGATTTCTTCCCAGGAAAAATATTATAATGTTAACTTCAGTAATGTGGAATGAATGCTAGCCTGTGTTAAGTGCCTCTATCTTATGCTAAATGTTGGAATTTGATGTCATACAAATCTTTGGTATATTAATTGCAGCTGTTTGAAATAGAGAGGCTTTGCTTAAGACTGATGGCAAGGGTTTTATATGACATGGGACAAATATTTCTTCCTCTGTAGAATTAAAAAAAAAAAAAAAAAAAGAAATCTAATACCTTTTCTTAGTTGTTTTTTGAACAAGGAAATTAGTATTTTGGTCTAAAGCTGCTGCATATTTTTTAGGAAAAATCCCTGCACTGATATATGTTTGTACTAATACATATTTAGTGGATGTGCAGCACAGATATTAAAGCAAACTGAGACACTGTATTATAAACTGCGAAGTATGACTCCAGGGATTTACACATTGGATTTGGTATATTAGTGCTTTTAGTATTCAAATAGAATTCTTTCTCCTTTACCACAAGATCACATCTCATATATTTTTTATCAAAAGAGTATATCTGGAAATGAAGTTTAATTATATTAATTGATATCTTTTTCCAAAACCTTTGATTTTATGAAGTATTTTGCATTAGATATGCTGAAGTAAGTAAATATTATTGCAGTCTTAACCCCACGGGTTAAGTCAGTGTCATTATCTACAGAAGGTCTTGATGGTCTACTTTTACAGCTGATTATAGGAGACAGACAAGAATTGTAAGATAGCACAGAAAAAGTTATGAATCTGAGAATGTACACAGTGGAATCTGAGCTATGAAATCAAGTTGGACAACAGGTTTTAGTACAGTGAAGTACAAAAAGGTAGCTGGAGATGCGGCTAAAATTTTGAATTACCATGAAGCAGTAGTTTAGACCAACTCAGGAAGCAAGGACTTTGCTGATATACTTAAAAAGAAGCAAAATGACATATTTTAGCGGCATGGAATGGGCATGGGTTTAGTCTTCATATGGGGACTGATATTTTAAAGAAAGAAAAAACAAGCGCTTTTTATAGAAACAGCAAAATCACTGGCAAATTGTTGTTAGGAAGCTTTAAATCCCAAGGGTACTGTTTGATTTCTTTGTTCTCCCCAAGTGACTAAACTGGAATGAACAAAACAAAACTTCCAGAAGCAAAATGAAAAATTTTTATTTTCTTGATGATCACTAAAAGAGATGTTATGTAAAATACCTTCAAAAGTTTTTGAAGATAATTATGTGTCTGGTGTTTGTGGGAGTGCTTTGTGCATTCAGTTGTTTTGAGGCTGATCCATCAGTGACTAACACAGAAAAGTGGAGGTGGGACGCTGTGCTGAGCAGTTTTCAGCAACATCAGAGCTAACAAAAGGAGAAGGAAACAACAACAACAAATCTTATCTCTGGGTGTTTTTGAGGGAAAAAAAACAAACTTTGTTCAAACCAAGTAATGTGATTTCTGCATGATTTGTTTCCTTCTCTTTTCTGTAGACTGCTTTCCTTAGAGTCATTTGGGTCACTGTTAACAGCAACTTTAGAGATGCTTTGAGATATGCAGGTTTACATCAGACTTTAAAAAGTGCATATGTGCATTTGCACATATGTATTTAGAGTTACAATAGGAGGGATTGAAGAGAAAAACACCAAAGATGCATAAGTCAATAAATCTTTAGATGTGTTAGGCAGTGTTATACACAGCTCATATAATGACTCATTTTTAAATAAAAAGGAATGCTGTAATGTCTCAGATCTATAAAGATGTATTCAAGTGGTGGCATTGACTTTCTCATTGACGGGGAACACACACAGTGTTGTGTCTAAACATCTCCAGTAAAGTAACATCCATATTGCTTAAAGTTGGCATCTGAGTGAAGCAGATAAGTAATAAATGTCCCTCACAGGCTTTGTAAGGTTTGGAACTAAAACTGTATTCTGTCTTAAGAGGATTGTTGAAGCATTTTCATCATTTTCATGGGAATGTCACGACACTGTAACACCAGTTCAGTAATATGATTACAGACCCAGTGAGGCCATTCTTTGTGGCCGATAGTAAGACACTGACTATTGTGCACAGAAGTATATACTCCTTGGACTTCTTTGGTGACTTTCTCTTCAGTGCCTCGTATTGTAACTCTAAATATTTTTCAGCATCTCCTATCCTATTCTGACATTTGTTAGGCTTTCTGCTTTGCTGCTATTTGTGACAGTGATGTCCAGCATGCAGGACATTTGTTTACTTTTCGAGAATTATTATCTCTGCTGTGATTATTATTTCTTTCAGTTCCATGCACCTGCTACTGACTCTCACCTTGGCTTCTTAGGCTTACCTATAATAGCTTTCCTTGTGTGTTTAAGGGCTCTATGTATGTGGTACTATAACTACTCCAAATACAAAGATTTAATATTTTCAGTTGCTAATCTATACTGCCTTTGACAAATAACTTGATGTACGTGCTTAATTTTTTCCGTCTAAAATGCTTTAGTTTATAAGGTCTTTGCAAGAAAGAATCAAGATTCAGTCCTGAAACACTGCAAGCGCTTACGTGCATTGGATCTGTGCCAACATCAAATAATGAGCTTGCATAAAAGGCTTGGGCTCAGGCTAAGAAAAAGATAATGGACAAGGATCATTAAACAAGCCAGTAGTCACACAAAGGTAATTATCACAATAGTTTTGTTTTGCATTTCCATGGCTATATAAAGATAACTCTAGTACAATTTCAGTTACACTGAAAAATAATTTCATTTTGAAGCTACATTTTAATTTCACTTCAATTTGTGAAAATTCAGAAGCATTTCCATTCAGTTTCCTTTTCTCTCTCTTGTGCAGATACGAAAAGCTGACTTGCCATTTCCCATTTCTTGATGTTAACTCTCTCCTCCTACTCGCGGTGCTATCCCTACACTTGTTCATAGACCTAGAAGTACTTTACCAGATGGATTAAAACAGATGGGCTGGCTTTCTCTTCTTTTTCTTTTTTTTCTTCTCTTAGTCTCTAAAAAAGGGTAAATTTCTTGCACCTAGTGAATTGCCCATACTTTTGTATGGGAAAAAATAATAATCTTTCATAATGCAATTTTTTAGACAATTATTAATTTATGCCTGAAAATTTATAAACATTCAGAAGAAAGTTCATAAAAATGAAATTGAAAAATCCATAATTCAATACACGTTGGAGTTTCCTCCACTGAACTCTAGAAAACAATTCAAATGAAAACCATTTTTTTTCAGAAACCCTTTATTTAAACTTCTAGCTTAAAGTATTGTCAGCACATTTCAGAAATTAAAATGAATACTTTCTCTTTGCTATTAATTACTCTTAACAATATCGTTAAAAAGGTTGTTTGCACAAAACCACATGAAACCTAACACTTTTGTTGCCATTAAATTCAGATTTGCACCTATGAAAAGGTTCCTAGGAGGTCATTTCACTCCGTAGAGACAATAACAACATCAATAACTCCTTCATCAAGCACTTTTCACACATTAGTGAAAAGCTAACCACACAGGTACAAGTTTTACATAGCAGACTGTTTCATGGGAAGCACCATCTTCTGAACAGAAATTTGACTGATCAGCTGCTCCAGCCAGCCCAGCCACCCCATGTGTTTTGTCCAGGGAAGATGTGGGCAGAGCTGTGGGGAGGCTGGTCCCTGGCACAGGTTGCCTCTGACACCCGCTCTGTGTGAAAATACAGCTCAGGTTCTTGTGGAGCCTGAAAGAGCCACTACCTGAGGTAAGGTCTGCTTAAGAAAACCATTAAGTGAGCAAAATGAGGTTTTAGTAAAGAGGGTGAAGGTAAATGAAAATTGGTTTTGGACCAGCATGTTTGCAACAAGCAGCAAAGTATTGCAAACAAAAATGTAGAATGGGTTTGTAGCCAGAGAAACATTCCCTCGCACCCCATAAGAAGTGATAACAGACAAAGCCTTTTGGGAAGGGTCCTGGCTACAAAAAAACGAACAAAACAAGTAACTACCTTAATTTTTGTGTTCTTTTTCCTTTTGGAGAAACTCACAAGGCCTCAGCTTTGCCTTAATGATGGGATTTGGTGGGGTGACACTATGAATGAGACTAAGTTATAAATGAACCCTCTCATTAAATGTGTACCTACCCATCAAAAATGGAATAATGACTATTGTTTATCCTTCCAGTTGCCAATGGTGTATTTAAAGTCCATTTTAAAATGTGCAGTTTTTTGATACAGGCAACAGGCACAGTCTGTGACTGTTCTCTGAGGTTTCCAAGTGTGGGAGGGGTATTGAATGATGCATGAACACTTTCATGAATTCAGTTTTCACTGAGCTTTGTAAAATATGCCCATGTAAAACCTGTCCAAAACTCATAGCAGATCTCCTAATAAAACATGATACCATCAACATGTGCAGTAATAAGATTTTGTAAGTACTAATGATTAAGAAGGCAAAAATGTTATGGGTTTTTTTGTGTGTGTGTTTGTTGCTGTTGTTTTTTTTGTGGGTTTTTTCATTTGTTTGTTTGTTTTGTTTGTTTTTTTGTTTTGTTTGTTTGTTTTTCTTTTGAGTGGGGTTTTTTTAGTTCATGTACACTTCCATGGTAAAAGCTTTTTTCCTTTCTGAATTTTATTCACGTCGAGTTGTGTGTCATCTTTCTAAATTCAAAATTAACCATCTTCTTTATTTTTTGCTGACCATATTAGAAGCCAGTTTTCAGCCTCCAGATCCAGCAGATGTCAACATTTGAGCACTGGAGTAATCAGTTAACAACAAGTGGTTATCAATATTGTCACAAACACATGCAGGGAAATGCAATATAAATACTTTCTTAAAAATGAAAAATATATCTAAGGGGGAGATGTAAAGGTTCAACACACCTGTCTATAAGTGTTAATAAAATTGCTAATCTGCTGCTTGCTCAGAAAATAAAAATCGGAGCTGATTGTAGCAATTTTTATCCCCACAATTTTCAGTGACAGAAAAAAATCACAGGGAAACAAAGCCTACAACAATCCACATTTGGTTTAGTACATATAATTTATGTATCTACCCACACCCCATTAAGCAGTATCGTATGAGGCGCCTCTGATTTCTTTGTTCCAACACACAGACATCCACCATTTAAGTTAATGGTTTTTATTGTGTTTTACAGAGATATTGCAGCTAAATTAGCTAAACCAGTAGGAACATTTTAATCAAAGCTTGCAGTGGATAGTCCCTTGCCAGTCTCAGGGGATTATGGCTTGCTGCATGCAGAGGGTGTCTTTGTTTAAACACATTTATGCATTGATGTATGGTCACCTCATGCCATGAACACAGACAGACTGGCTAAACTGTATTATTTGATCACAGCTCCAACAAACTTAAATTAATGTCAACATTACCTTTCTTGCTTTTGTGCAGTCTACAGAAGGAAATCACAACCAGAGTTTCTGGAAAACTATGCAGATTATCATCCTTTGGAGAATTATGGAGTGAGCATAGGTAAAACAAAGTTTGAAATCATGGCAACTTCTTGACTTCTTGCCTTGCTGTATTTTCTTCAGCAGAGAAGTGTAGCTTAGTTCTCAATGGCTTTGACTTGTATATTATGAAACATTTTATGTTTATTTCACGGTAATGTTTAGGAATGTTACCTCAATAAAACATCTCATTTTAATGTTCACTTGTTCAGTAGGAGTGTTCTTGTGAGACTTATTATATTTTCCAGTATCACTTCTCATTAAATATGAAGTAGAAAAGATACAACGGCGTTTCTTAGTGTAAATAAAAATGACTGAAGTGAGCTTAGGTTGAAGTCCTAAGTCATTAACCAAATAGCACTTTATATCTAACAGTATGTGAGTCTGTTTTGGTCTGGAAATGTTAGAGTTACTATTTGCTATGTATTGTTAGTCTTTGAAAACAGCACAGTCAATTGGAAACATGCATTAACTGTATTAAATGGGTCTAATTTTACACTAACAACAGAGAGAAAACATTTTTTTTACTTTCATGTATAATAGCTAAGATTCCATATCAAGAAGACAGAGACGGGCTCTTCATAGTGGAGCAGTGGGAGTATCAGAGACCATGGGCACAATTTGAAATAGGAGAGGTGCTGACTGGATATAGGGAAATCCTTTTCCCCCGTGTTGACACTGTCAGTCACTTACGTGGATCTGGTAATGCACATCCTGTTCAGCTCCACCATGCAAAATAACAGCTCATACTCTTGGCTTTAGATATGTTTATAGACATATAATCAGGACAAATAAAAATTGCTGTGGTCCTTTGAAGAGTCTCAGATCTTCCTCAAGAGCACTTTGAAAATATTTCCTATTGCATCTCTTATTTTTTTTAAATATTGAACAGTGTTTGGATTATTTTTCCTTAAAAATCTTTTTCATCATTAACTATTTTTCTTGTGTTTTAAAGGACTTTTAATGACTTCCAGTAATTAAAACGTCATTTTTTTTCAAGTAAAATGAAATCTTTTATTCTGTACTGCACATTTTCATTAAAATGAATTGTGATAGAGTTGAAAAATAATTGACCAGACGAAAATAAAACACTAGCATAAAAATGCCTTTATTTTGAACTCTTGTCTGGAAAAAATCAGTTCAGGGTGTTGATCATTACTGAGAAAATGATTGCTCCATTGTTTTTAGTTACACTTTCTTAGTAAGAAAGAATTTCTGTTGGGTGAGATTAGGTGCTCTTGGCAAATAGGCAGCAAACTGCAGTTTGCCCAAGGATTGTGAATAATGTCTTGATCTTTCCCTGACCTGTCCCTTGATTTCTGCATAAACTGAAAGCATCGAGCGCCAGAATCCAACTATTTGTTCCTTGTGTGGGTTTGGGTGCTCAGCCCAGACTTGACCCATGATAGAGACTACTTGTCACTATAGGCAGCAAATAATCCTTAAAAAAGAAAAAAGAGCTCCTTTGGCAAATGGATCTGATGTCACATACATAGAAGTCTTTCCTGACCTTGCAGCAGACCTGTATGCTGCATGGCTAATAACAGCAAATTTTGCTGTATAGCTGGAGTGGAACAGGGCACACAGTCTTTAGTTTCAAAAGTTTAGGACTCTTCAGTCTGAAGCCCCAAGCTGCCCGCAATAGCTGATTCTTCTCTTCGTCAACACTGTCAAAGAGAAGCTGTCAAGGGCTGTCATCCAGCACACACTTAAAACTGCCCTTACTGGGTCTGGCTGGGATGAAGTTAATTTTTTTCATAGCAGCCCATGGTGGATTTGTGGCTAGAACACGGCTGAAAACACACTCATATTTCAGCTGTTGCTGAGCAGTGCTTGCATGGCATCAAGGCGCTCTCTCCCGTTTTGCCCCTACAATGAGCAGGCTGCGGGTGAGCAAAAATCTGGGAAGTGACACAGTCAGGACAGCTGACCCCAGCTGGTCAAAGGGATAGTCATAGCATACATCAAGATACTCATCAATAAAAAATGGGAAGAGGAAAAAGGGAGTGGGGATTTGGGACCGTTGCTCAGATACTAGCTGGGCCTCTGTCTGCTTGAGGGAGTGGCTGCCTTTGAATCACTTATTCCCTTCCCTTCCCTTCCCTTCCCTTCCCTTCCCTTCCCTTCCCTTCCCTTCCCTTCCCTTCCCTTCCCTTCCCTTCCCTTCCCTTCCCTTCCCTTCCCTTCCCTTCCCTTCCCTTCCCTTCCCTTCCCTTCCCTTCCCTTCCCTTCCCTTCCCTTCCCTTCAACTGTCTTCATCTCAACCCAGGAGTTCTCTCACTTTTTCTCTTCCTACTCTCTCCCCTAGGGAGAGGGGAGTGAGCAAGCAGGTGTGGGGGAGCATGGCTGCTGTTTGGGGTCAACCTATGACAATTTCCTTCTACATATTTTTTTAATAGTAAGGAGACATTGCCAAACTCCAGAATAGGTACCTTAAGTAGGGTTTTAAATGAAAAAGGAGTTAGTGTTTAAATGTTGAATAAAATTTCTGAGACAAGTTAAGGAATTTTGAATGTATGACTTCTGAGCTCTTAATAACTAACCAGATAAGAAAACAACTATTACTGATCATGACAGAGTTAGGTTAAAATTGAATTAATTTTTAAGAAACAGATTCTGAAAGAAAATTACTTACAGCTAGTTACCATCATCTACTTTACAATGACTATATGGTTTTCTTTGACTTTGCCTTCTCTAACATAATGAATAGTTTCACATATGCTTTCTTTATTTCTATAATGCAAAAGAGAAGAAAATATTTTGTCCTACAAAACAAAACAAGACATACTTCACACCTGATGCCCACGATGCCTGAGGACAGCATGAAGGAACTATCAATAAATGATATATGCTAGTCACAGTGTGATTTTTGAGGCATCTGTCATAGGTATCGTGAGGTGTTCCCTGTGAGATACACACTTTTCTCTGAATTTGGTCTTTGGTACTGCTATAGGACTTGCACTCAGGTTTGTAGTACAAAAGGGAAACTGAAAACTGGATATTCTGTGGGCTAATGCGTGGTGGGAAATGTGTGAATAACATCTCCAGTCCTTTCCCTTACCATTGTACTCTTCTGTAAGAGGAACTGAGCCTTAACTTGATGCTTACCAGAAATGTTACTTAACAGAACTTATGCAAAACAAAATATTTAGTGCAGGTGTCTGCCATCTGGTATCACACAATTTCTATGAACATAGATAGCTATGAGGAAAACTAATATATGTTGATTAATTTTTCATTTTCTAACATCGATCTCCAAACACCAGTTTTGGCACCTCAGATAAATAATAACAGTTGTTAGCCTGTCTGGGAGCACATTTGGCTTTGACAGGACTGTTGGATACCAAAGTAGAGAATATGTTTTGTCCACAGCGCTATCTGGCTCTCTGCTTTGCTCTTTGCCAGATGCTAAAAGGGAAAATGCTGAAAATGTTGAATGATTTTTGGATCCAGTAAAATACGATGCTTCTTTTTTCTAGAATTTATAAACTAAGTAGTTTAAGAACAAAAAACACCTTAGTGATGCTTTAGGTAACTAAAACAGATGGAAGAGACTACATGCAAATGTTTCATTTATACATTTTGAAAGGCATTTAAAAACCACGAATGTGTTGCTCTATACTGGTCTTCTGAAAAGAAGAGAGCGAATTTCACTTTTCCACCATAGGATCTGCTAATTTCTTCTCTTAATAGTCTCTTCTCTTCCTTCCTTGTTAATAGAAATGAAGTTTCATTTGAAAAATTTTCATGTGAAAAGTATCTCAATGGAATTTCTCTGAAGAAATGACATGTATATTGCATTATATTGACTCAGATCTGCTCTAAATTTTACATTTTATCAATATTAATCAATATGTCCAGGTCAAATGCTGCTGAGTTTCATGAGATTTGTTGTTCATTCACACTTGTGGTTTCTCGAGAGATCAATATATCTCAGCTTGCTAAGTATCTAACACAAATCTTTGGTGTACCACGGCCTTTCCCTCTGGTTGAGCTAGGGGAGGATTCGATGTGGAATTAAATTAATTAATTTTGGAATTTTCTGTGGAATGGGTTTTTCTTTTTTTCAGTCACCTGCAAACCCAGTCACTGTCTCCTCTGCCTTTCTCCCTGGTCACATTCTGAGAGGGTAAATAGCTTTATCAGGTTGCATAGGTGGATTTCAAGTGGTGAAAAATACTAGTGGAGAAAATTAGCAGATTGGAAACATTGGAACTAGATTCCCAAGTATAAGAAATGGAGCTGTGTTTGCATCCAGGAATTATCATGCCTAGCATGTTCCAGATGCCAAATTGTGCTCTAACCTCCACGAACAGTTACCAGCATGTTTCTTTCAATGAAAGAGTGAGCTGCTTCCAGCTCAGATCCTTGCTCCTGTCCTGCTGTCTTATTTGTAAATTGTGATCAACTGCAAGGGAAAAGTCATGGCTGAAAATCAAACCAGTAGTGAAAAAAAGGCTCATTTTAACTCATTCCTGTCCCTTGTCTGTCACACAGCTTCACAAGCAACTGTAGTGGTGCAAATGAAGAAATGACACTGGAGCAGTTCCTAATGTAGCTGTTCAAAAAAATATAAATGCCTGAATTTCTTTTGTAATAATGAGCTGAGTACAAGTGCTTGTGAGTCTGCTTTCCCTTTCTGAAATAATCCTTATGAGAGCTATGAACTGTCAACTAATTTTAATGAAACACCAACTCTGAAATCTAAAGATGTTAAAGTTCATACTGCATATTGCTTCATCACTTATCACCCTAGCAGAAGCGGCCAGTTATTGTGATCCTCTCACAATTCTGCATTTCCACTCCAAACATTTGGAAATCAAATGCTCATAAAAAGCACAACAAAATTACCAAAACATTATCAGGTCCCATTCCCTCACTCTACTTCTTCCCATACTTCCTGTATGTAACTTTTTGAACAACTGAAAATACAAAAATATTGTTATATAGCATATTTGGTGAAATTCATGTCAATGTTGTTTCATGATGGCTTCTCTCCCAAGCAAAGGTTATAATTGAGTCCCATCTTAACTTCCTAGAAATAAGCACTAAACATATAAGTAATTTTTAATACCACGGTTTTATCTTGCCTTAAACCATTGTTTTCCTTTGTTTTAGTTTCCTCAGCTTTTCTGCAAGTTCTGTTTTTCCTGCTTTTTGATACAACTATTGAATTGTCTTGAAGACTGCATATTTCAAAATAGCAGCAAGCTCCTGGCACCAGGTAAAAGATGGGTAAAGAAGCTGAGATGGCTTCTTTCTGATGACACTAACATGCAGCTCTGAGGTTCTCTCAAGCCTGTGTAAAGCACTCACCAGACATATTCGTCAGATGCTGAGAAAACATGTGAATGCCCTACTAATATCATGTAGTATATCTTATTGTTATGAAGACATATTTCTTCTTAAAATGTAAAACCTCTTACTCAAATAAATCCTTTATTACTTCCACTGTGAAAATTATAATAGTTCCAATTGGAAATGGGTAAGGTTCTCTTTTCAATAGTCTTTTCTAACCCAAAAAAGTCATTTAGCTGACTTTCCACTGTAAAATTTTAATTCAGGTACATGGTCTGTTTTATAACTTTTAAATCAAATGTATACAGGAGTAGTACCAGAGATTTTTAATTGGTTTTGATAGAGCAATTAGTTTTGAGGGAAAGAGGTCTGGATCGCTTACACAAAAGTACGTAACCATAAATCTCCTCAGTGAGGATTTGCAGAAGTACCACATATGTGATTTACACTCTCGTCATCCTGCATTCACTAGCTCTCCTCTGCTTCTTCCACACTTGTCCCTCCTGCTGTCTGTGCTCCTTTCTTCAAGCTGTATGTTACTACAGTACATTCCCCTTATTTCTCAAAAATTCTCATTCAAAGTGGAGGGGTTTTGTTTGTTTGCTTGTTTGTTGTTCTTGTTTGGTTGGTTGGTTTTTGTTTTGGTGGTTGTTGTTTAAATAACAGGTTTGCAAATGCTTTTTCTGCACACTTCTTTAATGTTGGAATTTGAAGGAGTATAATTACATTTTTCAGCTTTATTTAGTAATAATATCTTTAAATATATCAATTTAATAGGTTGGAACAAGAAGCTATCCAAATTATTTTAACTATTAATTAAAAAAACAGAGGAAGATTTTTTTTGAAAAAATAATTTTCCCATTTTCATTTTTTTTTTCTCTGTATCCAATCTATTTCCCAAAACGATATACATGGGAAGACAAATATATTTTTAGACAACTATTTCTCAGCTGTTCCTTATTTTGACATTTCTAAACCAATTTGAGCATGACTTTCAATATTAAGAAGTTATTTTTCCACTGACCTTTACCAGTGGCAGGGCGAGTATCTGGAAAGGAGGAAAAACATGCTTCTAAATGCATTTTGTACTCACAGATGAAAGATGAAGATAGTCAGTGGTCACAGTCACAGTTCAACTTTTTCATTTCTTATGATGAGGCTGCTTTTGAACTCACAGGGTAGCTTTAGGTGCTTCTATGTAGGCAGCAATTTGGGAAGAGTTAATTATGGGCTTTAAGGGGTCTATTTGCCTGATACTACTTTCATATGAGGGATTTCATTGGTTAGTTGCTTTAGCACCAAAACTAACGCTGTTCCTTCCTGATAATTTTAGGTGTTTCAGTGATTCAACTTTTTTTTTCCCCATTTTTACACATTTTTCCTCATAGCTTACCAAGTCACGACTTTGATTCTAATCAGTGAATGTGCTCATTTCTCATACATGCACATTACGTTTTTTGGTTTTCCATTACCATGTTCTCATCTCCTGCAGGAAAACAGCTTTTTCTTGCCGGCACAGTTCCAAGGTGCTGCTATTTGAAAGGCAGGTTACTCAGGTTAACAACCACTCCTTGTTGCTATACCAACCCAGCTGATGGTGTGGCATCATTGCTGAGCAGCTGGTTTGGTACAAGAAGAGGTTTTACTAGCTAAAACACAAGCAGCTGGCTCAGTTCAAACAGAAGTTTTCCAAGACAATCCATGGCTCCTGAAGTTTGCATTAACACATTTGCTGAACTAGCAAGCAAGCAGTTAGAAATATGTTCAGCTGTAATTCTAAACCCATAGGTTTTCATTTTAATGGCACACTTTATATCCGCATGAAATATAAGCTGTATTTATGAAATTTATCTAACAAAATTCTATAAGTAAGCTCCCTACTTTCATTGACTTTCATGACCTGTCAAGACATCGAGATTAAAATTAGAGTATTTTAAACATAATTTGGAGAAAAGTCTGATTTGGTCTTGCAAATTTCTCTGCTGTTCCATCATCCAGAAAAATATTTGATAAAATGTCAGTACAAGAATGAGATAATATTTCTGAACCTCAATTAGAGCTGATTTGCTTAAACAAATGCAATTTTTTATATTAGCTTATTTCTTAATCAAATATTGGGCTTTATTACTGATATGTCATAAAGGATGTGCCACTTTCAATAAAAGTCTTACTCTTTGATGCAGTTCATGTCATATGTGCTTAGACATTTTTGTACTTAGGAGGTTTATTTTAGACCATTCAGAGTACTAGCTCTATAAACTCTTGCCATCACAGACACAAACGTGACAACTACAGCCTTGCTCTGATAACAGTGAAGGGCTGGAGATCAAGTCTGTTTCTTAACTTGTCCGTTTGCTACCAAGAAGAGTTATGGAGTTCACATAGTAATGAAAGAATATTGAATTTCAGATGGCAAATACTACAGAAGCAGCAAAGCAGCCATAAGATAACAGCCCATTTTGATATGCATCGGAAAGCAGATTATGAGGAAGCAGAAATATTAATATTATGCCAGCCTTCAAAAAGGGCAAGGTGGAGTGTGTAGGCAGGTCAGCCTCACCTCTTCTTCTAGGACCATTTTTGAGTAAATATGCCTGGAAGTCCTTCCCTGGCATATGCCAGGAGAGCAGATGGCCAGAAGCAGCCAGCAGAGCTTTACAAAGGCAGCCAGCCAACCTTCTTCCCCTCCATGAGGAACTGACTGGCTCGAGGAACAAGGGGAAAACCAATTATTTTTACCTTGACTTTAGTCAGGTCTTCAATGCTATCTGCCACAGCATCCTTACAGACAAACTGGAGGGAGAGGACTTGGACAGGTGTACGTTGAGGCCAGTAGAAAACTGACGGGACTTGCAGGCTCAAAGTGGAGTCTGCAGTTTGCAGCCTGATGGTGGCTAATGCCAAGCTCTGTTCTCAATAATCGATACTGAAGCAGATGGTGTTTAACATCTCCATTTCTGACCTGAATGATGGGATACATACAGTGAACCCTCAGCATGCTGGCAGGCAAGCACTGAACTGGAGGGAGTCATCAATCTGCTGGCAGAAAGCGCTGAGAGTCAGAGGGGCCTTGACATGCATGAGGAACAGGTTTCCTGGGAGAAACCTCAGGAAGTTTAGCAAAGAGAAAGGGGAAGTCCAGCACCTGGGACAAAATAATATCATGCAAGAGTAAAGGCTGGGCCCTGACTGACAGGATCAGCCATACACAAAACAGCCTTAGATGCTGGTTAGGTGAGTTGGCAGTGTGCTCCGGCAGTGACAATATGATTGCACTAACAAGAGTATATAAAGAAGTGATTACTCCTTTCAAGGCAGTATTTGTGAAGGTAAGTCTGACCTACTATGTCCTCTTTTGTGTTCGCTTCCTCCCCAGTACAAATGACAGATTGAGAAACTGGAGGAACTTCAGCAGAAAGACGGTTAGGGTGCTGTAGCATAACATAAAAGAGAAGGCTAAAGAAGGTGGCTTATTTCAGCCTGGAGACTAAACGTGAGGAAGCATAACTAGCCTTCAGCTACCTAAGCACAGGCTATAGCAGACGCTCACTCCAGCTTCTCTGTGAATTGTATAGGATGACAGGCAACAGCCACCAGCTTCGTCAGGGGAAATTCTAATAGCTATAATGAAAAAAATCAAAATGAGAGTAGTTAAGCACTAGAACATGTTGCCCTAAGTTGTTGAGAAATCTCCATCCTTGCAGATATCCAAAAGTTGACTGGACACGGCTCTGGGCAACCGTATCTAACATTGAAGCTGGCCCTGCAAGTTAGGCTGGGGAGGTGGGTATGGATTGGATGCCAAAAGTCTCTTCTAACCTAAATTATTATTGATTCTAAGCTCAAACCAAGCAGAGGGGATCTCTGTTCTTTCCCAGGAAAGTAATAAATAGGTATATTTAGTCACTCTGATAAGGTCAATTAAAGCAATAAATGCCTCCTTATAACTACTGAAAATGGATTAAACATTGTCTTCAGCTAATCCAGCATCAGAGCTACCACAATCCAACTACTCTTTGCCACTCATTGTCCCTTGACACATTTTGGCAGTGGTGATTTATTAAATAAATGTTCCAATTGCAGGGCTGAAATTTGTTCTATTTAGTGATACTCTCCTGAAAATCTATACCCTTCCTTTAGGCACGCCCTATTGGTGATACGTGTACTATGCTTACAATTAGTCTGTAAAGTTGAAGGGTTTTGTGCATCTCCTACATCTTTAAAACTATGACACAAGCACTATTGTAATGTGTTATACTATCATTTATGGACATAGGTGCTCATGAGATGTAATCTTGATCTTACTGAAACAAGTGGTTAATCCCGACTTATTGTACCACACAGCACCACTAAAGTAGCACACAGACCAGTAGGTTTTCAGCTCATCGTCAGAAATTTAATGTGAACAGATCATAAGAGAAAACTGAATTAAGTGATTTTAGACTTTCCTACTTATCAAGAGTATTCAGTTCAGTCATCGTGTTAGTTCAGTATTCTCATACATATGGAATGTATTATTGTTTTCTTTCCTCAGATATGCTAAAGACAACTATGTAACTGCCATGACTTCCTCTGTGGGAAAAGGAAAATACTGTAAAAATTTTGGAACTCATCAATACCCTTGCTTTAACAGTCCCGAGAATGGGAGTAGGTAATGGGACCTCAGATAGCTCCAGTGTGTCCTCCTCAGAACCAGGTAAAATCACTACTGGAAGATTATACTAGAAATGGCTATTCTCTATTTTGAGATTATCAGCGTTCAAGGACCCCAAAAATCTGTTTTGGTTTAATCATTTTTTATCTACATACTTATAAGGCCCAGGATATACAACACAGCCAGACTCTGTGCTACAGAAGGCACTGAAATGCTGGCTTTGGGCCAGTAATTATGACCATGGTGGTCTGAAAAGAACACTGAATTATTTCGACCATGAATAATAAATAATGTCATGGTTATTAATCCACACATAGAAAATAAGCATGGATGATCTTACAGTGACAGGATTTATCTCAAGATCAAGATGTTTGTTTTAGATAGTTTTTGGTCATTTAATGCATTTGTTTAGACTGAATGTCAAATTAGAACAAATTGTTAACTGTGACTCATGAAATGTCTGGAGTGTTTCCAGGTATTAGTTTATCATTTCAGTTTAAAACAAGTGATACAACTTAAAGATATATAGCACATAACCCACTGTTAGAAATACTTGCAGCAATACAGAGAAAAATGTCTTCTGAATCTATCACTGTGTTCTTCCGTAATTACAGTGAAATGTTGAGTATTCTCTTTCCCCTGAAACATTTTCATCTGTTAACCTCAGACTGTTTCTTTCCTTCCATGGCCATCAGAATTACCTTCAACAAAATACCACAGTATCAGCACACTTATAATACAAAAATCTTTCCTCTTCCAATACAAAATGCTAATTCCATGGTAGGATTTTATTTACTGAGGCCTGCATTTTTTCTTATGGGAAAAAAATCCATCTTGATATCCAAAATGTAAGGTGGGTGTGCATATATAATTATGGCTTATGAAATATACTGTATTTATCTGATATGTGTTTAAATCAATTGAATTTTTTAGATCTCTGAAAGACTGTTAACATTTTCTTTAGCAACTGGATCATAGACAATACTGGTTATTTGATTTAGACCATACATTCAAGGTTTAGATTACACTGATTAAATCCAGCATTCATATCTTCATATGTTGTGTTACATCTATATTATTTGCATTATACTTTATCTACTACACAAATAAAACTAATTTTTAAGAATATGAGATGAGAGGCAGGCATTTCCTGGAATATTTTATTCAATAAAGGCTTATTTGAAAGACGATGTCTTTAATGTGTGGTTAGGAATAACTGTGGCTAAATAAATTAGACAAATAAAGCTTCTGTGGGCATGCGCATGAGTCTCTCACTAGTTACAAACAGCCACACAAAGTTTGTATTCAACCCTGTGTAACTACACACTGTAATTTTAATTTCAAAGTAAAAATTGACTCCTGCATCAAAAAATTGTCAATAGCTGCTTATCTTGTATTTCATAATACTGTAACACATACAAAGAGTTTGTAGAAAGGAAAACATTTATATTTCTGACCATCCTGACACTAAAAATGTGTGTCCATGAGGCTTGTGCTCTCTTTATAGAAGAGTAGTTCAAGCAAGTTCTTGGCAGATTCATCACCTTAGAATTGACATCAAGTCTAGTGGTCTGAAGCTTGAAATATATGTGAAATTATAGTCTTGTTTCACACAGTTGCAGTAGTACTGCTTGGTCCAGATCCTGTATTAATTCTGACATTCAAGCACACCTGCCTTTGACAGCAACAAGGGCAAAGACTGGTAAAATGAGAGAAACAAACCAGCAAGGTGTTTCTGCTCCACCTAAATATTTACAATGCTATCATTGCAGCGTTAGCAAAGTTCAAGTTATAGGTTATATTGTATTAATTAGCAAGAAAAAACAACAGTTTAGGACAATTTCTTCAAAGTAGTTCTCGGTTTCAGTTCTCATCTGTTACAATCGTGGCACATCACGAAGGTCTAACAGAAAAATATATGCAGCTAATACAAATAATATGAATAGTTGAAAACAAAAACAAGTATTTTGACTTTGCACAAAATTTGCTTTTTTAGATTCCATTTGGGTTAGACACTTTCAGTTCCCTTTTCATGGAAATGGTGGAAGCAGAAGAGTCTGGAGAGAAACATCTATAATGATTTCTAACACTCAGAATTAATGAACAAATGATGCTTTCCCCAATCATTTATTCTATAGTAATGGCTGCACCATTTTTATAAATCAGACTCTGAAAATATCTCTGAAAATGCATGTTTGCGAAAAAAAAAAAAGCCACCAGAGACATTGTCATTGTATCACACATTAGAGGTCAGAAAGCTCTTGCTATTTAACCACAAAGCTGTAGAAATGAAAGGATGTGTCTCTGTGGAATAACAGGTTTTCTGTTCTGTCATCAGAAGATTATTAATGCTTTAAAAGGTGTGGATAAAGCCACATTTTGAGCTTAGCATTATTTTATACATTATCTACAAAACATTTCATGTTCTGTATCTAATGTGCTCCTACACCTACACAACCATTATGTCAGGAATGTCTTCATTTGAATCTTTAACAAACGACAACACAAACCAGCTGAATTATATTTTTATTTCTCTGATAATTTTTCCTGGTCCAAAGCACAACTGTTGAACAGTTTTAGGTTTTTCTCTTTAAGTATATAAAACTGATGTTGAAAAGCAATGTTTTGAGCAAAAGGCAATTAATCTGAAGCAAAAATCTCTGACACAAGTTATTCTCTACCCAGCCAGTGATTCTGGCTGTACGTAGCCCTGAAACAGAAGCTTTCAGCCTCAGCTACCCTTGCTGCCATGGGAGCAGGCTTAGATGCTTCACTGTTACACATACCAGGAACAGGTTCATTCTACAGGCTGAGACCTTTATCTAAATTGAGTCTTACACTGAAAAATGTAGTTTTATTCTAGGGTCCTAGGAAGGCAATTGGGGAGAGAATTGACAAGCAGCTTCAAGAAAAGATTTGTTTACTATGGATACACGATAGCAAGAACTTTCTAAAGCAGTGTGGGGCAAGTGCACTTCTTATTACTGTCCATAGTTCTGGACCGATTATTTCTCAGACTGCCTACATGCTGCTTGCAGGTGCTGAGGTCCAGCTGTCAGTGTCACAGGGATGAACCTTCTCTTGAACAAGTGCCAGTCCTCTGAGTAAACTGTGTTGCCTTCCACAGCTTGGTGCAAGGTTATCTCTGCCAGACCTTTGTCACAGCCTGGGAGAGCTGCTCATAGACTTGCAAAATAGTGCATGGCTCCAGAAAGGTATCTCTGTGTTCCTTTAGTTTCTCTTCCTTTTCAGAGAGAGGAATGTAGGAAAACGCTGGTTTGGTTTAGCAGATTTCATTCGGCCTTAAAGTTTCGTTGACTGAAAATAATCAACACTATCTTCAGTTTTCCTTCTAGCTGCCTTTATAAATCAGCATTTTTATCAGTTTACTATTAGCCATATCTGAGTGTGAAAGTAATAAAGCAATTCACCCATCATTTTGGGATCATTTGCTGTGCTACAGCAGGAATTTCTTGTCAGACACTAAGAGTTCTTTGTAACTCATACTGCTCTTTAGCAGTCAGCATACTACTCCACTGTCCTGAAACAAATTAAGTTACATGATATGTTAAAAAGGGTATGTTCTCATTAACAGTTCCTTGATTCAGGCTCAGTGAAGAAATCTAAGGTAATTCTGCTGTTTGTCATTGGCTCTAGACCATGTTCTATAAAAGTCTCAGTATTCTTTGAGTATATCTTGTGTGTAAATCTATCACCTTTTCATGAGACAGGAAACAGTATTTCTAGTTTCCCCTTTACAGGCTAAATCCATCATCTGCCTCTCAGAGAAATTGTTCTGATATGGGACCTGGAAAAGCCTTTGTGACCAAACCTCTGGAGTATGTTCTCTTTTTCAGTGTCAACTGTATGTTTGTAACAAAGATGGTTAACTAAGACTGTGCTTTCTAAAACATATCTCCAGTCACCAGAAGGTACCATGATTTTTAAATTAAAGTTCTGGTAGGCCATCTCATCTTTTTAAAATGCAGTGTCCTATGACCCATTCCTATAGACATGTATAAATCTTTAATTTTTATTGTGAACAGCTTATTTCTTTTATATCTGTCCTATTACTCTTTTTGTTTTCCTTTGAAAAACAAACATGTTGCCAGCTTGTTGGCTCTGCCATATTTTTAACTACCATGTGTGTCTATTTTGCTCCTTCCAGAGATGCTCATAAAAAAGTATACTTTTACTCATCTGTTATTGCATGGTTGATAGCAGGAATAGCAATGGCTTAAGGCAAGAATAATTCAGATGAATGCGTTCTCAGACTTCAGAGCTTTGCTGCATGTGAATTCACAGATAAAGTACCTGCTTTAAGACAATTTTCAAAGTCCTTAATGATGAGACTGTCAGAGGCATGAAATTTTGTTTTCTTTACTTACATCAACAATGGAACATCTCTTTTAGACCTGAAGATCTACAGATAATTCAAAAGCAGATCTTTTACCAGAGTATACTTTATGTTTATGTGATGCCATTAGGTCTGGCTGTGAGCTGGATGCAGGAAAAAAGAAATTAGAAATTACTAGGTAGTACCTTACCAGG
Source organism: Columba livia (assembly GCF_036013475.1). NCBI lineage: Eukaryota > Metazoa > Chordata > Aves > Columbiformes > Columbidae > Columba > Columba livia. Next base: position 120,864,306 of record NC_088603.1, on the reverse strand, counting down.
AACTGATGTAGACCTTCAGCATTTAAGATGCCAGATACTGGATCATTTCACAGAGATGGATGTCTAGTTATGAGTCAAAGCACAGACTCACTTTACTCAGAAGCTGTGATTTTTCAGAAATACCCATAAGCAAAAATCTCTGGTCTTATGAAGATATTATGGTAACGAGGAATAAAAATACTGTTTATTTAATACAGGTACTTTTTTTTCTGCTACCAATCTCTTCTCTCAAGTCTAATATGAAATGAAAGTGGAGTATGGGTCCTGTTCTTCTAGTGCAGTGATCCCACTGTCACCCTGTTGTGCAAATTTGGCTTTTAGCTGTGTCAGAAAACCAGAAATCAAACTTTAAATTAACCACCACATAACTTTCTGAGAAAAGAAAGAACATTGGGGCAGTAACATTCTAAATACTAAAACTAAAGGAAAATTAAGCTGAACTAACAAATTCAATAATACTGCCTTGTACACACAAAACATCTAATTCCAGAAATAACATTAGTGGTGTAGCAATGATCATAACATGTAACAGTAACTGCATCTTTTTTTCTAATTATGTTCTATTTCAATATCCTGCTCGCAGTTACTACCTTCCACTGTCATCTAGTGTTCAAAAAACTTTCTGCAAATGTTTGGTGATTACACAGAAGAATAAAATACTACTTTTTCCCAAGTTCATTTTAAAAGTTTCAGTCAGAAAGTAACTCCTCCCCCTCTACTCTGCCCTGGTGAGGCCACATCTGGAGCACTGCGTCCAGTTATGGGCTCCCCAGTTCAAGAAGGACAAGGAATTACTGGAGGGAGTCCAGTGGTGGGCTACAAAGATGATGAGGGGTCTGGAGCATCTTTCTTATGATGAGAGACTGACAGAGCTGGGTCTGTTCAGCCTGGAGAAGAGAAGGCTGAGAGGGGATCTCACCAATGTTTATAAATATGTCAAGGGTGGGTGTCAAGAGGATGGGACCAGACTCTTTTCAGTGGTGCCCAACGATAGGATGAGGTGCAATGGGCACAGACTGAAGCACAGAAAGTTCCATCTGAATATGAGGAGAAACTTCTTTACTTCAAGGGTGACAGGAGCACTGGAACAGGCTGCCCAGAGAGGTTGTAGAGTCTCTTTCTCTGGAGACATTCAAACCCCACCTGTGCAACCTCCTCTAGGTGAACCTGCTTCAGCAGGTGGGTTGGACTAGATGATCTCCAGAGGTCCCTTCCAACCTCGACCATTCTGTGTGATTCTGTGTGAGCCATGGTGCCAGACTTTCAAAATTACAAGCTTAACAAAGGGCATTAATATCTGTTCCAGAAAACATACATAATCTGTTTACTCAGTAAATGTTATTCCAAGGGTAGAGGGCAATATTCCAAGGGTAGAAGCTAAATTACTCCAAATGACATAAGGGCAATTTATTAACATAAAACACATTAATAAAAGGGTGATTAAAAAAAAAATAAAATAAAAGTTCCCTCTGCAAAAAAACCTAACAAAACCCAATACTGTTTATGTAGGTTAATAGGTAATTCAAATACAGAAACAATTTTAACTCCACCTTCTTATAACCTATGAAAGATATAAAGATTTTAAAAGAAACTTTCAATCTTTACAACTTAGATTCATGCCACCTTAGACCAAAAAAATTAAGGTCAAAACATCACAATTATTCTTTGAATAATAATAATTAAAGAACAGGTAAATTTGCATGGAATTAAAGCTTTAAAAAGAACAGATCTACTTGTCCTTACAACCTGGCAGCTATATTCTTACAAGTTCAACTCAAGGAATCTTGGTGTCCATACAATTTACAAGTAAAAAAATAATAAGACCTCACAATAACTTATTTTTAAAATATTTATTTGGCAACTAGTGCAAATAAAATTGCAGTTCTTGATTAAGGTAGATATTGAACTTAAATGTGCGAAGGGAAGAAAGATTTCAACCTTTGTAACAGGACTTCTAATTTTTAAGCTTTCTTCCTGTATTTGCTACATACATAAATTTCTTTCAGTTGGCACCTTATGGTAGTAAATGGTGAGGTCTTGATTACAGAATTCTGGTTAGTGTTAGAATGAAACAAATAGAAGTTGCTTTTTAAGTGCCAGTACATCCCCAGAGAGATCCATATGGCATATGCAAACACATCTGGAAATCAATTAAATGTGTGCATTATTTATTATCCTGTCTATTGCTCCACATAGTAACTAAAAAAATTTCAGTAGCTCAAGGCTCTGAAAGTATTTAAACTCATTTTCTGTAAAGTAAACAATCTGTTCTGTAAATTTGAACTAATTTCCTTGCATTAAAGCGTGCTGAAAGAAAATCTAACAGCAACTTTGGAACTCAGTAGCAAATATCATACTAGAGCTGACTGTGCCACCTAAAATGTCATTTTAAGAAAATAAAAATTTTGTTCCAACAATATTTTTTTGTTATGGTTATCTCTGATTTTTGAATGCAGCAATTTTCAATTGGAATATAACCTTGGAACGCATTAAGTAGTTCCAACAACTTTATTCCTTTGTGAAATGAAGTATATGTATCTAGTAAAATACCTAAGTATCAATACTTGAACATTTGATATCAGACTACATTGAACCTCTAAATTTCTACTTGCTCTTCGCTAGAGCATTAGAAATATTCAAGGATATGTCTTTCTGCATATAGTAAAAGATGTTCAGACAAATTTGCAATCAATTATTAGACAATAAAAGATACTGAACAAAGATAAACTTCCTGAAAAACCTCCTAACCTCACCAAGCATTCTACATACTATATTCTAAATAAAAATTCAGTAGAAATTACTTATATTTGCCTTTAATGAAAAATGGCAAAAGGCAAATTAATCCTTGCTAAATAAGATGCTGGGAAAATTAAGAACCAAATAGAGAGTAAGAAATATATAATGTAGGACTGACATGCAGGTTTCCAGGCCACTGTGTTGTTTTTAACGTATACATTCCCTTGTCTGTTCTGGGATTGTTGTCCTACTCTATTTCCTAATTTTTTTTTCTAGAAACAAAATCCAAAATGAAGTGTGAAAACTTATGAAACCATATATAAAGAGTGGATCTGGATCCTGGATATGCTCTACACAGTCTATAATTAAAGAAGAAAAAAAAAATACTCCTATCATCAAACTCTTCGAACTCCAACACTTTCTTTCAGATTCAAAATATAAAGACTAGCAATGACCTCTAGTGTTGCGGTTTAAATACTGCAATATAATGCTGTGATCAGTAAACCACAGCATCCATGAAACAGCCAGGTAATGTTAGACTGTAGCATTCAACTATGTGGTGTAGCACAAAAGAAGCTCTTTTACTGAAGAGAAAACGCCTTGTCGAACTGAAGCTATCAACAGCAGAAATACTCTTCCATTTTTCCCTAGAAGCTAGTAAAAACTAGTGGAATACTGTTTGGATTGATAGTGTTTGGATTTCAGATGATGAGGGGCAAACTTTCTGTACTTTTCTTTGTACTTGGTTCTAGAACAAGGATTATGTATCAGATGAGATGCCACTCCAGCTGGCTCATATGTCCAGGACACATATCACAGAATCACAGAATCACAGAATCACAGAATCACAGAATCGACTGGGTTAGAAAAGACCTCAGAGATCATCGAGTCCAACCCTTGGTCCAACTCTAGCCTGTTTACTAGATCATGGCACTAAGTGCCATGTCCAATCTCAGTTTAAAAACCTGCAGGGATGGCGAGTCCACCACCTCCCTGGGCAGGCCATTCCAATGCCTGACCACTCTCTGTAAAAAATTTCTTTCTAATATCCAGCCTAAATTTCCCCTGGCAGAGTTTAAGCCCATGCCCCCTTGTCCTATTGCTAACTGCCTGGGAGAAGAGACCAATACCCACCTGGCTATAACTTTCCTTCAGGTAGTTATAGAGAGTGATGAGGTCACCTCTAAGCCTCCTCTTCTCTAGACTAAACAACCCCAGCTCCCTCAGCCTCTCCCCATAGGTCTTATGTTCAAGTCCCTTCATCAGTCGTGTTGCTCTTCTCTGGATCCAATGACAGAGGGAGCAGGAGAAAGTGAATTAAATCCCCACAAGAAGCGCGAATGAGAGGCTGTCATTTTTCATACATATATTATCTCCTTAGGACCATTTGTGGAGAAAAGACAGAGCAGTGTTGCTCTCTAAGATGGCCTTTATGCAAGGATAAGGCTATTACCGTCCCCTACACAAGCAAATGTTCCCTGCTGCATATTGGCTTTATCAGCCATGGCTATGAATAGAACAGGCCTAGATGCACAGATGTGGTTCAAAAAAGACAGTACTAGGACCTAAATCAATTGTCCATTTCAGCTTGATAGGAAATATTTCTCTTTGGTAACACCATAGAATTCTTGGCCTAACTCTTACAGCTCAGACCTTGAAATTATTTGAGAAGTGGGATTAATTTATTTCTACTAAGTATTAAAAAAAAGTCTACAGCTTCAGTGAAATATGAAAAATTGTCTTTAGGGACAAATTGCCACAGCATGATGGTTAAAAAGATCACATGAAATAAGCTGTGAAACCCTTGTGTGGCTTACCTGACGATTCAGGAGTATTTCACAAACAGTTGAACTAAAATCACACAATTATCTTCCTATTTTTTTTCCAGGGCTTGCTTTGGCAATCCAGTACTGAAGAGTGTAACATTTCTGTGCCTAATTCCACTTTTGGATCTGGTTTGCTCTCACTTGCTTCTTACCTTTTTTTTCCCTAATATTTATTATATTAATATTTTTTTCCCAATATATATTATTCCACTCCACTTGGAATTATTCTTTTTTATTATGGAATTATTATGGAATTATGGAATTATTGGAGTGGAATTATTCCACTCCACAGGAGGACCTGAAATTCCATACAGAGTGTTAGCATTGTGTGTCGATTCTAGGATTAGCTGTCTGCAGGAAAATCCCCAAAATACCCTGATTCATGCTAGAATGTACTTCACAAAATATTAAACAGCACAGTGACCTTAGAGGTGTGTGGAAAACAAAGGCTTTTTGAGACAGTAGTCTGGAGTATTTCTGAATTAGAGAAAATTGCAGGAAATGCTTCAATTTCTATAAATCTCTGGAGAACATAATGCAAATCAAGCCTAAGCAGGTTCAGATTTTAAGAAGCATTTGTGACAGATACGGGGTTTCTCCTCTTCTGCATCCTAAGGAAACTCCAAAGTTGAGTTAGTGCTTAGAGAAATATTAAACAAAATTCTTTATGACAGTTTCTCCAGCTCTGTCTTTCAGAAATAACTTCTTATAACTAAGTTGGAAAAAACAATTCCTCTTGCAGATAAATCTAGACTAACCAATTCTTCAACTGGGATTTGAGACTATTTAGTGACAACCAATTATTTTTGTCTCACATTCAGAACAGGTATATTTTGTTCACATTAGGGAACATGTGCAAATTCGGCAATTTCCTTTGCCTAATTTTCCAAAGGTAAAGATAATGAGCAAATTCGACCTGCAAAGACAAGTATAAAATAAAATGGGGATGAAAATTGAGTATTCAAAGAATTTAATAAACAGTCAAAAAGCCCCAACTGTGCAATCTAGAGAGAGCTACTTTTAAGAGCCTATCCAGATTCACCAGTTATATAAAGGACATAGCTGGAAATTAACCAACAGCAGCAACAAAACTAATCACTATTACAGACGATGAGGACCGGGTTAGGGAGCAATTAAATAGTCTGGACATCCATAAATCCATGGGTCCAGATGGGATGCACCCGCGGGTGCTGAGGGAGCTGGCTGAAGTCATTGCTGGACCGCTCTCCATCATCTTTGCCAAGTCTTGGGAAACGGGAGAGGTGCCTGAGGATTGGAGGAAAGCAAATGTCACTCCAGTCTTCAAAAAGGGCAAGAAGGAGGACCCAGGTAACTACAGACCGGGCAGCCTCACCTCCATCCCCGGGAAACTGATGGAACAACTTATCCTTGGTACCATCTCAAGGCATATCAAGGATAAGAGGATTACTAGGGGAAGTCAGCATGGCTTTACCAAGGGTAAGTCATGCTTGACCAACCTCATAGCCTTTTATGAGAATGTAACAAGGTGGATGGATGATGGCAGAGTGGTGGATGTGGTCTACCTTGACTTCAGTAAAGCCTTTGACACAGTCTCCCACAGCATCCTCACAGCTAAGTTGAGGAGGTGTGGTCTAGACAATAGACTAGTGAGGTGGGTTGCAAACTGGCTTAAGGAGAGAAGCCAGAGAGTGGTAGTCAATGGTGCGGAGTCTAGTTGGAGGCCAGTATGTAGTGGAGTGCCTCAGGGGTCAGTACTGGGGCCAATATTATTCAATATATTCATTCATGATTTAGACGAGGGAATAGAGTGTACTATCAGCAAGTTTGCTGATGACACTAAGCTGGGAGGGGTGGCTGGCACACCAGAAGGCTGTGCTGCCATCCAGCGGGACCTGGACAGGCTGGAGAGTTGGGCGGGGAATAACCTAATGAAATTTAACAAGGGAAAGTGTAGAGTCCTGCATCTGGGCAGGAACAACCCCAGGTTCCAGTATAGGTTGGGAAATTACATATTAGAGAGCAGTGTAGGGGAAAGGGACCTGGGGGTCCTGGTGGACAGCAGGATGGCCATGAGCCAGCACTGTGCCCTTGTGGCCAGGAAGGCCAATGGCATCCTGGGGTGTATTACAAGGGGGGTGGTTAGCAGATCGAGAGAGGTTCTCCTTCCCCTCTACTCCGCCCTGGTGAGACCACATCTGGAATATTGTGTCCAGTTCTGGGTCCCTCAGTTCAAGAACGACAGGGAACTGCTGGAGAGGGTCCAGCGTAGGGCAACAAAGATGATAAAGGGAGTGGAGCACCTCCCTTATGAAGAAAGGCTGAGGGAGCTGGGTCTCTTTAGTTTGGAGGAGACTGAGGGGTGACCTTATTAATGTTTATAAATATATAAAGGGTGAGTGCCATGAGGATGGAGCCAGGCTCTTCTCGGTGGCAAACAATGATAGGACAAGGGGTAATGGGATCAAGCTGGAACACAAGAGGTTCCACTTAAATTTGAGAAAAAACTTCTTCTCAGTGAGGGTGACGGAGCACTGGAACAGGCTGCCCAGGGAGGTTGTGGAGTCTCCTTCTCTGGAGACATTCAAAACCCACCTGGACATGTTCCTGTGCAACCTCACTTAGGCATTCCTGCTCCAGCAGGGGGATTGGACTAGATGATCTTTTGAGGTCCCTTCCAATCCCAAACATACTGTGATACTGTGATACAGAACTGTCATGGTTTAAATCCAGTCAGCAGCTCAGCCCCACACAGCTGCTCGCTCATCGCCCCCGACTAGTGGGATCAGGGAGAGAATAAGAGGGGTAAAAATGAGAAAACTCATCGGTTGAGATAAAGACAGTTTAATAGGTAAAGCACAAGCCATGCACACAAGCAAAAAAAAACAAAGGATTCATTCACTACTTCCCATGGGCAGGCGGGTGTTCAGCTGCGGTGATTAGAAACAATGCACACCAGGACGCAGACAGAGATTCACACACAGACAGAGATCTTGTTCAGGAAGGAGCGCAGAGCCGGACAGAGCAGAGAGCTGAGCCAGGATGAGGCCTTCTTTGTTAGTCAGTGACAATTTATAGGATTTACAGGTACGGACCTGGACTAAGATGTTACATAAGATGTTTTTCCAATAATTGTTATTAAAAACACACCACAATGATGTTATCTTTGTTTCAGTTACGTTCCCACTCATTCACAGACCAGGCCCAAGGACGTTCACACATCATACATATGGGGGCGGTTTTCCGACCCGAGATATCATTCTCAGTGGCCTGGGCTATCACTTCTTACACTCATAAAAACCAAACTTCTGTATAATCTGTCCAAGGACCTTTAGCTGTTCCCACATTCAGCCATCTTCAGGAAAGCTGGGCTCCATCATGCATAACAGTTACTTGGGAAAGCAAACACCATCACTCTGAAAGTCTCCCCCTTCATTCTTCTTCTCCCACCTGTATATGTTGAGCATGATGTCATATGGTATGGTATATCCCTTTGGTCAGTTGCAATCAGCTGTCCCAGCTGTGTCCCCTCCCAGCTTCTTGTGCACCCCCAGCCCACTCGCTGGCGGGGTGGGGTGAGATGCAGAAAAGGCCTTGACTCTGTGAAGGCACTGCGAAGCAATAACAAAAACATTTTCTGTATTATTTATTGTGTTTCCAGCACAAATCCAAAACATAATCTACTCTGAAGAAAATTAACTCTATCCCAGCCAAAACCAGCACAATAACACACTAGAGGAAAAGAGAAATAGGTAGGAGCAATACGAACTGGAAGATATGAAACACTGAAAAGCTGAAGTCCATAGCCAGTCTAGGCAAGGGTCAGTTGCTCTTTTGTTCCCAAAGTCTTAGAACTAACACTGGGCCTATAACAAGGTGTTGAAAATTTTAATGACATGAAAATCATCTACTGTTAACTAAGAAAGTTACCAGACACACAGATAATTTAAGTAAGTCCAGGTACCTTGGGGCTGTAAACCATGGTCCATTAAAGTTATTATCAATACAAATCTTAAAATCAGGGAAACTTAAGAAGAGTGAACGAGTACTAATGTTAGGGTAATGTTCAAAAAGGACAAATAGATGAAACTGCTTAATCTATAATTTGATGTGATGCCTATATCACACTTTTTCTTTACAAAGCTAACAGTTCAATTCTGTCAATACAGCTAAAAGGCTTAACACAGTTAATGTTGATCAGGAAGGTTCTGTGAAAATGGATCCAAACCGGTAAATTTTAATTGACTGGGATTACATATTTGAGGAAACAAAACATACTGCTTACTGAAGTCAGTTCCTTCACTGTTAAAGCAGGGACAATATAAAACTGTATACAGAAATCTGATTTTGTACGTACAGTGTAAAATAATATAAAAAAGCAAAACCCCAAATGAGTCTTCAAGGAAAGAATCCTCTTCCCATTTTGGGGGTGGGAAGGGTAGGGGTGGGAAAGGAAGTATTACAGTTTTGATATATTTTTCTTTCTTTCCTGTGCCAAAAAAATTATGCATGTATTGATCTCTATTATCTCTACCTTGCTTATTTCAGTCGAAGAGAGTAATTTGTAATTAGCAGATATTTTTACGTCTTAGTTTCCATTTTGGTGTCCTTCATACATTGGAGTATAAATACAATGAATACAACCATTTCAGAAATGTGTTTTAGAAAGACATTAGTTTAAGAGCTTTAGATATTCTTAACTTCAAAATAGCCTGCCATAATCTCCGCCTCTCTAAACAATTCCCTGCCTATACTGATTTGAACAATCTATATATGCTTTTAAAATGTGTAGGGAACATAAATGATATGATTAAACCAGCAGTCATCTGAGTTGCTGTATGGGAAAGCTCAAGTGCAGAGCAAATTCCAAAGCTTTAAAGCCCTGAAAGAGGATTCTTCCAACACCCACGCCTGATCTCAGCAATGAATATAAAATAGTTCCTAAGAATAGGTAATGAATGCAAGTGCATTCAGAATAGTTTTGTTTTTTTTTTTTTTTTTTTAACGATTTAAAACTTAGTTTAAATTAGAATACTCCTACAGTATCTTTTAAAATAATCTAACTAGGTACTTAGGAAGGTTTGATAGGTGTAGTCTCTTCTGGAGATGCAAAGAATCAACAGTTCACTCAGTTCATAATTCCAGTTTATTCTATTAAATGAAGTCAATGACTAATTCTTTGAATTGAGGCTCCGGGAGCTCAAAAAAAAAATGATGGTTTTGTTTCTATTCCATTCAGAAATAAAAATGAAACAAAAAGGGCTGAATGCTATAAGTTAGTAGAACAAAGGACAAAAAGTTAATTCAATGTGTTAATAGATGATATTTTCATTTAACAATTCATCTTCATGTAAGCACAAAGAGGGTTTTATATATTTGCTTTAAAGTTCTTGGTAGTTTATTTAAGCAATAAAATATAATAAATGAAAAGTTTCTGCGTCTTAAATTTTCAGTTTGTGTTGATGTAGAGACTGGGGAGGAGAGGGAAATTTACATGGTTATTTAAAAAGGCAGTTAACAAAATGCAAAAAAACCTCCAAATGTCTAAATTAGCAGCTTAGATTAAATACGATCATGCTTTTCTAGCCTTTAAAAATAGATTGCACATTAAAATCTAAATATAGGAGTGGATGTAGCCTAGAAGCATCTGAGTCTGTCTCACTGGAGTGCCTGATGAGGTACACGTCCAGGCTGGCTGCTGTGATGTTGGCTGGCTTGTGGCCTGGAGATGCCCCAAATCCCTGTTCCTGGCACAATACTGCCATTTGTATCTGGCTTTCTGTACTGGCCCAGGGGTTATAATGAGAGACAAAGTTTCACTGCTGGGGCTAAGGGAGGAGCTGAAGCCTCATAGGTATCCCTGCACCCCTTGGTTTATAAATTCTGTCTTTGTGGTTACTGAACCAGAAGAATGACTGATGTAAATCATAAATGGATCAGAGTATGTTATTTGTGAACAGAAAGACCATTAGATACTTAGAATGTTATTTTGCAAATGGGGACAGTATATCCTGTGCTACAACTGTAAAAAGAAAAATAAATCAGGTTGCTAGCAACATATCACAGAATCGACTGGGTTGGAAAAGACCTCAGAGATCATCGAGTCCAACCCTTGGTCCAACTCCAGTCCGTTTACTAGATCGTGGCACTAAGTGCCATGTCCAATCTCAGTTTAAAAACCTCCAGGGACAGCGAGGCAGGCCATTCCAACCACTCTCTCTGTAAAGAATTTCTTTCTAATATTCAGCCTAAATTTCCCCTGGTAGAGATTAAGCCCATGCCCCCTTGTCCTATTGCTAACTGCCTGGGAGAAGACACCAATCCCCACCTGGCTATAACTTCCCTTCAGGTAGTTATAGAGAGTGATGAGGTCACCTCTAAGCCTCCTCTTCTCTAGACTAAACAACCCCAGCTCCCTCAGCCTCTCCCCATAGGTCTTATGTTCAAGTCCCTTCACCAGTCGTGTTGCTCTTCTCTGGACCCGCTCCAGCACTTCAATGTCTTTCCTGAACTGAGGGGCCCACAACTGAACACAATACTCCAGGTGTGGCCTCACCAATGCAGAGTACAGGGGAAGGATCACTTCCCTTGTCCTGCTGACCACGCTATTTTTGATACAGGACAGGATACCGTTGGCCTTCTTGGCCACCTGGGCACACTGCTGGTTCATGTTGAGCTTCCTGTCAATTAGTACCCCCAGGTCCCTTTCTGTCTGACTGCTCTCCAGCCACTCTGCGCCCAGCCTGTAGCGCTGCAGGGGGTTGTTGTGACCAAAGTGCAGCACCCGGCATTTGGCCTTATTGAACTTCATCCCATTGGAATCAGCCCATTTTTTCCAGTCTATCCAGATCCCTCTGCAGAGCCCTCCTGCCTTCCAGCAGGTCGACACTCCCTCCCAACTTGGTGTCATCAGCAAATTTGCTGATGATGGTCTCAATCCCCTCATCTAAATCGTCAATAAAGATGTTAAACAGGACTGGACCCAACACTGACCCCTGGGGAACACCACTAGTGACTGGCCGCCAGCTGGATGCAGCCCCATTCACCAGCACTCTCTGGGCCCGGCCCTCCAGCCAGTTCTTAACCCAGCGTAGAGTACACTTGTCCAAGCCATGGGCTACCAGCTTTTGCAGGAGTATATTATGGGAGACAGTGTCAAAGGCCTCGCTGAAGTCCAGATAGACCACATCCACGGCTTTCCTCTCATCCACCAGGTGAGTCACCTGATCATAAAAGGAGATCAGGTTGGTCAGACAGGACCTGCCCCTCCTAAACCCATGCTGGCTGGGTCTGATCCCTTGTCCATCCTGAAGGTGCTGTGTGATTCCATTCAGGATGATCTGCTCCATAACCCTGCCAGGCACCGAGGTCAGGCTGACAGGCCTGTAGTTGCCAGGGTCAGCTCTGCAGCCCTTTTTGTGGACTGGGGTAACATTGGCCAATTTCCAATCATATGGGACCTCCCCAGTGAGCCAGGACTGTTGGAAGATGATGGAGAGCGGCTTGGCAAGTTCTTCTGCTAGCTCCCTCATCACCCTAGGATGGATCCCATCTGGTCCCATAGACTTGTGAGGCTCCAGATGGCTCAGTAAATCACCAACTATTTCCTCCTGGAATACAAGGGGCCTATTTGGCTTCCTATCTCTGTCAACCACCTCCAGAGATGAGTTGTCCTGAGGGCCACCTGTCTTACTGGCAAAAACTGAGGCAAAGTAGGTACTAAGTACCTCAGCTTTCTCCTCATCTTTGCTAACTATATTTCCCTCAAAGTCCAGCAGAGAATGGAGGTTTTCCTTGCCCCTCCTTTCGTTATTAACATATTTGAGGAAGGACTTTTTATTATCCCTGACAGAATTGGCCAAATTAACTTCAAATTGCACTTTTGTTTCCCTGTTTTCTGCATGATCTAGCTATTTCCATAAATTCTTCATAAGTAGCCAGCCCTTTTTTCCACAGTCGGTAAAGTCTCTTTTTATTTCTGATTTCATTCAAAATCTCCCTGTTTAGCCAAGCCGGTTGTCTTCCCCGCTGGCTAGCCTTTCGGCACACTGGTATCGCCTGTTCCTGTGCACTCAAAACCACCTGCTTGAAGCACATCCAACCCTCCTGGGCCCCCTTGTTTTTAAGCATTGTTTCCCAGGGTATGCTCTGAACTAGACTTCTGAATAGGCAAAAATCTGCCCTCCGGAAGTCCAGCGTAGAGGTTTTGTTAATGGTTCTCCCTGCATCTCTGAGTATTGAAAATTCTATTATTTCATGGTCGCTATGCCCCAGGCAGCCTCCAACCACTACATCTCCCACCAGCCCTTCTTTGTTTGTAAACAGTAGGTCTAGTGGGGTCTTGCCCCTGGTGGGCTCATTTACCAGCTGATGAAGGAAATTGTCCTCTATACACTCTAGGAACTTCCTAGACTGCCTCTTCTGTGCAGTATTGAGCTCCCAGTAGATATCCGGCAGGTTAAAGTCACCCACAAGAACAAGGGCCGCCGATTTTGAGACATCTGCCAGCTGCTTGTAGAATAATTCATCTCCTTCTTCATCCTGGTTGGGCGGTCTATAACAGGCACCCACGAGGATGTCAGCCTTGTTGAACTTCCCTCTGATTCTGGTCCACAGGCACTCAACCTTGTCACTGCTGACCTCAAGTTTAACAGAGTCGAGTGACTCTCTAACATATAAAGCCACCCCTCCACCTGCCAGATTAATTCCTGGTATGACTTCTTCAACTGAAATATCTGCTTCTGTAATTAATTTTATTACTTGCAGGAATTAGACTTAACATTTAAAACTATGAAAGTATATGTGAACATGACTTCAGTGCTTTAATATTGAAAAGCAAAACTGCTACACAGTACAAAATGGGAACTTTACATTCATATATTCAGTAATGCTAGTACAATAGTACCTTTCTATAAGTTCAGTATTACTGGTGTTCCATGTGGTCTTCAGTGTGTTTTGTTTGGCCCCATTGCATTTGGTATCGTCTGTGTGTTGTGGAGAGGTGGTGGTGTGGGAAAGGTCAGCTGCTACATTACACAAATGGGGTCTCTTTAATCAAAATGTGCTACAGGGGATTTTTGTAAGGTTATTTAGGCTGCGTGTTTTCTCTTGAGAGCCTCTGTTCTTAACTACTTCTGAGGGTATGTCCACTCTATTTTATCTGAGGTTTAAATATCCTTTATATATTTCTAGAACTGATGTTATGACCTAGATGTTAAATTGAAGGTAACCATCCCCTTCCTTGTGAGGAGCTTGTGCAATAAACAAGAAAAATCACTTATGAATTCAAAACCTGTGTAGTCAGAAGTACTGAAACATATTGGGAAGCCACACAATGTTCAAATCACTGGTTAGGAATGATCCATAAAGGCTCAGAGGGAGTGGTGTGCTTTCAAAAACGGCATCAGCTGCGCCTGAGTCACTGACCATTCAAAAACAAATTACTGAGAGCTTAGGTACCAGAGCTTAGGCTACATCAAAGGATAATCAAAGTTCTTGAAGTATCTCTCCCTAACATGCAGGAGATCTTGTGTTGTTGGAGACCAGTGTTTACTTTGTACATTCCAGTTCAGAGCTGTAATACATACTTTGTGCTTTAAAAAATGTCAGTTTTTTAAAGTGATTAAATTGTTCAGTTGTAGGAAAGCCTAAATTGAAAATGAACACTTGTTCAAGATCACAAGATACCACAAAGCCCCAATGGAGAAGGAAGGAACTTGGGTTTAAAACATCAGCAGGGAAGTGAGTGCAGCTGTTTCCAATATTACAAAAAAAAAAAAGAAAAAGAAAAAAAAAGATAAAAAATGAAGGGAAGTTAATGAAGACAGCAACTATAGAGAAAGCAGAAGTACACAGGGAGAATTTATGGCAAGTAGAGCTAAAGAAAATAGGAAGATGTGGTTTTTCAAGTACATTTAGCACTAAATAAATACTGACAGTATTGGTCAGTACTGGCATAGCAGGTTACAATCATACAGAAAGATTGATATGCTACTTCTCTGCTTGGTACTGAATCTTTCTGACCTGGTGTTATCAGCTTAAGAGGGCTGCTTGATGAAGAAGTATTAGAGATGAACTATAGGAATAAACTCTTAAGAGCAGAACTCAAGAAGCTTAGTTTATTTGGCACCTTGGAGAAAACTATGAGGTCTTAACGAACATATGAACAGACTTCTCCAGAGAGAAACACATAACAAATGGCTGACAGTGAAACTGCTCAGTTGCTGTGAAAGCATGATGGTAATTAGTCACTGTAATCCTTGAAAATTTAGATTCATGTTCAATTTTTTTTTTTTTTGGTAAAACACATTGTAAGTCAAACAGGAATTTTCACAGTCTTGTCCCATTTGTTTTTGGAAGAAAGCGGAGTGCTCAGACTAATTCCCACCTCCTAATTTTCTTTTGGAATTGAATTAACTCAATAATTTGTTTTGTTTTGTTTTTTGCTAAAACACTATCTCAAAAAAGCCTTCTTGACTTCAAGAAATCCACCATCCCCACAGTCTGCATTTGCTAATCAATCATGCTTCCTATTCTTTAAAATTTTGTTTTACAATTGGAATTTTTAATTATAAATTACACTTACAGTATTCAGTTAAATAGACAAAATCTATTGACAGGTGCATATTTAAATTGAAAGAAGCAGAGTCAATGCAACAGCTAAGGCAGAATGCGCTACCACATTCAGGTGCTAGGTTGTATATAATTTGACAATAATTTGGGGAATGAATACTCCTAACAGATAAATAAATCTTGAAATTGGCTATAAAAAAGAGACAGTAATCTGCAATTGAAATAGGTTTATCTATTTATTTCTTATTGGGTTCTATATGTACAGTGTCTTAATTTTGCACATGAATCTACTTCCAGCCATGGCAATGGTAACAGCCCTGGAAGTGCTAACAGGCTCTGTGACCTTTGCTGCCCCTCCAAAGGGGCCTGGCTGTCCCTTCTAAAGGCCAGCTCTGACATGGCACAGCCATGGGACCTGCTGGCAGGGCGCTGCATCCCCTTTGCTCAGGAACTGCACTCAAACCTCAACCCTTGGCCCTTTTTTGAGCTATGTTGCAGCTTTGACTCCACTGATCCTACTGCACTGTGCTGGCTCTACCCCAGACCTGCCCTGTCACCATGGACTTGTCTGGCAGTCACTGAACTGGTGGCTGAACTGGGTTGTCACCAAACTTGACTCTGAGACTGTGGGAGTGTGCCCCTTTTCCAAGACAATGGCCCCCGCAGCCTGTTTCTTTTGCTTCTTGACTACAGCTGCATAAACATGTAGTTTAAAAGAGATACATTCTTTGGTAAACCAAATTTAGCACCCAAAATTAAAACCACACAGTGAAAAACTACTTAAACCTTGTCTGTTTTACAGAATGTGAACAAAATATGCAGGTGAATCCTGAACAGTATGTGGAAAGAATAATAACCTATATTTGGTACAGCACTTTGAAAATGTGAACAATTAACAGCAAATCTGATTTAATGCTTCCTTTTCATATATCCTGCAGAAAAAAAAAAACAAAAAACAAAAAACAAAAAAACAACTTCATAAAATAGTGCTTTTTCAGAATGGAAGTGCTAAATACAATGCTAAACTTTTGTTTTTGTTCAGATAGCTTCATGAAAAAAAAAAAACCACCCTATAATTAGTTGCTTGGCATGAAGTGGCTCTGGAACACTTTGAGAGGAAGTAACATAATGAAACGTTACCAGAACAAGCCAGACCAACCTGCTCTGCTGGCAGCATTTTGCTTACTGCCCAGATCCTGCTTCAGTCCTGCCTGAGCTGCCTCTCAAATCAACAGTTTTCCCACCCATGCTGTAAAAAAATCCTGGAGTCTCATTCCATGCAATTGCTGAGAGCTTGACTGGCAGAGGTGCTTTGCCAGAAAACTACAAACCCTGTTGGCACTGCAGCTTCAGTGTTTGAATAGTTGCTGCTGCTTCTCTTGCTGATCTGTCAGCTCCTCAAACTGTAAGAGGTCACTCTCAGTAGTATCTCCTCAAGACAAGTTTAATGAGGCTCACTGGTCCTTCAGGATTACTAAACCTCAAAGTTACTTTTTTTTCTGCAAAAAGCAGAAGCAGAGATCTGTAGAAGTAAAACACTTAATTTTGACATAATCAGTGTTCTATGACACAAAGCTGCCTTGAATTGCTTTGTATTGTATTTCCCATTACATTACATCTGCTCATCATAGTATCCATGTCTTCTCAGCTCCATTCACTGTTGTAGTCTGAAGTGCCAAAGATTATGTCTTTCAGAATGTGGGTAATTAGGACATGTTTCCCAACAAGGGGCAAAATTGGAGAGCGCTTGTCTATCAGGTGACACAAGGTGGGAACTGGGGGTAGTGAAGATGTTTTTACTTTCAAAAGCTCGGCAGTGGTCTTTTCCAATAAATCATATCTGTACACACTGGGACTGTTCAACATTGTATTTAACATGACAGACAAGCAGAAAGCTCTTCAATCTGGCAGCAACAGCTACTAAGAGTATACTGTGCAAATCAGAAGCCTGATCCAGCTTGTAAGAAATAGTAGTTATAATCTGGTGAAAAATACAATTAGATGAAGGGCCATGTGTATGAAATTTTAGACATGCTGAAGCGGAAACTTTAGGCGAAGCAAAGAAAATGCTTTATAAAATGAGCCTAGCTATTTTACTAAATGCATGTGTCCTGTGGGCTAAAAAAGAGATGCTTGTGCTCTCTTTTGCACTCCTCTCTGATGTGATTGCTTCATATTCTGGTCAGAAGATCATGCTTTGAATTTCTCCTATTCTCTGACCTGCCATTTACAGCATATGTTATGGAAGAAGAGGTCATGGTGAGGCATCAGACAAGGTATGACCCAGCTGCTTGCCATCGTCACGGGATCTTTACTGGAAGATATCTGTAACTGCAACGTTGTGATCCCTACCTGTGGTTCCGAACGAAACATACTGCTTCCTCACACCCCTCTCCTATCAGCTCTTCCCTGTTTATGTGGTTATGTCCTCATTCCAAAGAAAAGTTCCACAGACAAAGCCTCTGAAGAAACCTATAATAAGAGAAAAATCTGAAAGTGACATGTGTGACGCTCACTTTTGTTTTCTCGGGACAGGACAAAGAGGCCGGTTCTTACCCCACGGCTTACACTTTGCTTTGTGTCCCAACTTGTGAGCACTCACAGGACCAGCCCTTCACCACACAGGGAGGGAGCGAGAGGAGCCCGATCCGGATAATGAGTACACCCGCAGGAGAAGGGAAAAATTTAACGTTTGTTACACGCGGAGGCGCGCTGCTGCCCGCCCCGTTACCCGTGTGGGGGTGAGACCTAGTCAGCCTGCGGCCCTGAGCTGGGGCGGCCTCCGAGCGGGCATCCCGCAGGGCGGTTAACGGCTGCCGCTCGCGAACACCCCCCCCCCCCCCCCCCCCCGCCGCGCTTCAACGATCCCCGGGGTCTCCCGGGGTGAGCGCGAGGGCGCAACTTCCACCTCCCCCGGACGCACGCATTACCGCCGCTTCCGCCCCGCGGTTCCTCCTCCGGGCCGCCCTCTCCCGGCATGCACTCGCGCCGGAAGCGGCTGACGACAATAACAAACATCGGCGGCGGCTGCGCCAGGACTCCCCGGCCCTGCGCTCCCGGGCCCGCCCGCCGGCCCCGCACTGCCGCTCCCGGCCCGCCGCCTCTCCGCGCCCGGGCGCGGTGACCGCTGAAGCGGTGCGCGCCCCTGAGAAGCCGCTGGGCCCGGCCGCGCGGGGTGGGGGGTGGCGCGTCGCTGCCGCCGCAGGATGCGCGGCGCTGCCGCGGGAGCCTCGGGTGAGTGCCGCCGGGTAAGGCGCGGGCTCCTCCCGCCGCCCCGCGCCTCGTTTCGGTCCCTCCCAGCGGGAGGGAGGGCGGAGACCCCCGGCGGCGGGGGCTCCATTACTGAGAAAGCGGCCTAGGCCAGGAGTGGCGGTCCCAGCTCTGGCCGCAGGGCTCCACCTGTGGGGCGGGCGACAAAGAGCTGGGAGCCGGGGGCGGGAGGGGCCGGGGAGGACGGGGATCCCGTTGCTGGCTCCGGTCCCGGGCTGGCGGGGTGACCCTAGCGCAGCCGGCTGGAGGGGGCGGGGGCCGGCGGCTCCCGGCTGGCTGGGGGTAGCGGCGGGCGGGCCGGGGTGCGCCCTCCCTGCCCGGGCTCCGCTGCCAGGGCGAGGGATTCGCGGTGAAGTTACTCCAAGGAATGACTCAGCCTGGCTGCGCCTCCGTGCCCGTGGTCGGGCGAGCGCCTTGTGTTTACAAACGTTGTCCTGCCTTTCCCTCGGCTGTTTACTTATTTCTGCTCCCGAGGAAGCTTATGTCATGTGAGGAATTTTCTTGTCGGTTTCTCGTTGTTGTTTTCGTGTATGCTTTCAGGCTATTCTGTTGATCCGTGCTGGCGTTTCCTTCTCGATGCCCCCAAAGTTCTGGCTGACAGTGATCCATATTTCTAATGCTAATATGAATGGTGGAAAAATTAACTGATTTTTTTAACACTCGTGTTTATAACTGAACTTCTAGAGACGAAAAAATCATGTCTGAGACTGCGATACTTGGAACAGACCTAAAAATGTTAGTTTAGTCCTCTTATTGCCGAATGCTATTACTATTATTATTATTATCTTTTTTTATTGTGTCACTTGATTATTGTCTGAAGTAATTAAGTGGCATGTTTTGTCCCTGAGCTTTTTCCCATGTTTTGTATTTAAAGCTTTCACCTTTATTTCTTTATTGGGAGAGAATGAGAAGTTCAAGTTGTTTTTTTTTTTTTTTTCTGCCACTCACATAACTTTGTGTTGGAAGTAGCTATTGGCTTTATAGAAGAACTTACAATTATGGAGTTGTTTGGTTGACTGCAGGGTAAAATGTACCTCAGTGCTGCTGGAGAAATAATGAGGATGGAAAAGCATGCTTCTTACAGTTTAAGTTCATACAGCTGGGAAGTACTGCGAGGAGTGCTAGACACTATAAATACTTCATAACAATAAAGAAAACTTGTGCGCTATCATGGTATATTTAATTTGTGAACTTTAAAAATCTTTGATATCTAGTACCTTGGGAAGGTTTTAGAAGATGAGGAAAGGGCTCCACTGTTATCTAGTGTTTTAATATAAAGTTTAGTGACAAGAAGCAAATATTATCAAGGAAGAAATTAGGCGTTTAAACATCATTAAGTTTTGTTTAAATGAAAGTGTGCAGAGGATATATTAGTACTTATTCTAAATGCTGTTTGGAACCCGGAATGGCTGTATTTTATTATGTTGAGAGTAGTGAAGAAAACTTGCTGAAGAATGTGAGGTAAGGGACTTCAACTGTGACACTTACAGAGCTGGAAATACAAATGAAACTTTTGAGATAATGGATTAGTGTAAGATAGACGTAATTGTGCTTTGGAAGGATGTTATTATTGTCCACTTTGTACAAGTAGTTGTATATTTTTTTAGATTAAAAAAAAAGTGCAAAAATCTATCTTATGCTGTGTTGTGTTGATCTAGTCTTGCCCTCAACACAGATTTTGGTTAGGAGTCTCTGAGGTCATATTTGAGGGGCTGGCTCTCTCCCCATGTCATGTTACCATATTTATAATTAGAAGTGTGTGCAGCAGACTTGCACTCTGACTGGAAAAGAGGGCAAGGGGTATCTTGAGGGCTTCTGTAGCATCTGTTTAAAACATTTTTGATCCTTGCATGTTGTCTGAACACAGCTAAGGTTAGTCTTGCAAAAATTAAGGTGAAAACTATTATACATTTCTTTGAATTTCAGTTAATCAGATTAAGCAGGGGGTGACTGTATGTAGTGGGATAGGAGTAACACATGACGATTTGTTTCTTTTGATAAGAGAGTGGCAGTTACAGCAGGATTGTTTGAAAGAATTTTTTTTTATAGGTTATCCTGAGGGGTAGGTTGTTATCAGTGTGTTCTTAAGTCTTTATTTGGCTTTAAGCTAGCAGTTAGCTTCTGTGGAAGACTGGCTCAGAGTGGTGTGAAGCTCTCAAGACTTTCATTGCACAGGTTGGGTTCATTCGCATATTGTGTAAAGTGAAGTAAGTCAAAATGAAAGACTAGTGTGCATACCTGGCTGTCACTTGAGCTGCTTCAGAGTCACTTGGGAAGTGTCCAAGCAGTCATGTGCCTTCTTCTGCATATGCATTTTGCTCAAGAAAGTTATGCTCCTGATTTTGGTCCACAGCTCAGTGACATTATATGATATGAGGAGTTTAGGAAGAATGATAAAAAATAATTTTTCAATACCTTTCTGCTTTCAAGGACCCTACTAATAGTTAGCATTCTGATGCAAAGTTGATAATCAGTATTATTGGGTAGCAAACACTTGATTACAACATGCCAACTTACATAATAATATTGCATTATGGTGTAGTATCTAATTAAATGCACTGATACCAAGCAGGCAAAAAAAGTAGAATTAAAATGTAAATTACTAATATAATTGCTAGAATTACAATCTGTCTGCTTTGCAGCGGATTTGTCAGTAATGATTTCAGTGTACAAGTGGAAAGATCCTCACATGAGCTCTTTGTCGTAAAAGCCTACAGCGTGATTAATGATGATAGAGAAATTGCAAACAATTATTTTTGTGAGCTAATTAGGATTCTGTGGTTACTGTGGGAGTCACTTGTCTATGAGTTCATTCATATTGCAGATCTACTTTTAATTTAGTTTTGATTTCAGTTGAAAGAGAAGTTGGAAGACATCATGGCCATGTATCAGCCATTTCTGTTCCCATTTGTAAGCAGGGTTGGAAGCAGATTTGCTTTGGTGATGTGTTTTCTAACAGGATTTGAGCATAATTATGTTGTTAATAACACATACGTAATATCTAAATCTAAATTCTTGGCACTTGTTGATAGAAATTTTGAAATAAATTTATTAATACATAGTGTTCATTCAGGGACTCGGATGGAGGTGGCTACTGTTGGCTGGTCAGGAGAAGCACCTGGAGTGTCAGGGTAGTTCTTCCTTGTCTTCTGTCCATCTCCAGGTGTGTATTTTACTTTCATTGTTCAGGTTTGCAGTTCAGGGTTCCAGTAGGGTTCTTAACAAAAACTACCAGCTCAAGCCACAGCTAGCGTAGCTTTTTATGTGCATTCGAGGTGTTGGCAGTTTGTTTTGGGAGCAGAATTTTGCAGCTGGGCCTGCTGTCTTTATCGCATCAAGGTGAAATGATTACAGTGTGCTATATA
Source organism: Columba livia (assembly GCF_036013475.1). NCBI lineage: Eukaryota > Metazoa > Chordata > Aves > Columbiformes > Columbidae > Columba > Columba livia. Next base: position 120,842,558 of record NC_088603.1, on the reverse strand, counting down.
TAATTCTCTAGCAGTTTGTGCATCTAAAAAACTAGCTGTTGTCTAATGTAGTAGCCTGCTTTCTATGTGAAATGACTTAAGTATTATATGAATTCCTCTCTGACCTCTATTGATTACCTGTTGATTGAAAGTAAAGTGTAAAACAGCTTTGATTGGTTGAGTTCTGAATGTCTGCAGCTGTCTGGTTGGGTAACGCCATAGGTCCAATAAGCAGACTGATATTTGAATATTTGAAAGTAGCTCTGCTTAAGGAATGTTCTAATGGGTCTCTGACTTCAGAATGTGCTTTTATGAAAGAGCTCATTTTTTCTTACCTCCTAAGACTTATGTTTGAAACAGTATTTTTGCTTTCTCAGGACAATAGGCAAGTTTTGATGGTGGTCAAACAGTGTTCAATAGTTCAAGTACCTGTTGTTTTTATCTGGAGGTATTAGGTGAAACTAATGCCTGTATGATGGAAGCACAATACATAAATCTTCATTATTATTCTTGAAGGTGTGTTTGAAAGGCCAGTATGCTGGTTTCAGTTTGAACAGATTGAAAGCAATGTGTATTTTAGAGGTAGAAAGCAGCATTGAAGAACTAATTAAAGGAAAAGTTTTACTTCTACCATGGATTCAAAAATCAAACCACTCTTAACAGAATTCATATTATAGCTTTGCTGAGAATGGCATTTTGCTGAGATCGGATTTCTGTTAACATTTCAGGTAGTTGCTCCTAAATGCCCAAATTAGTGCTCAAGTTTTCTTTTGTTAAATGACTTATCTGCCACTTTTTTGTATGATTGAATATGTTCATGCTTCATTCTGTAAAATATGCTCTTTTGTCTATTGTGTACGTTGTAGATATGGCTGCAGTGATTTTTTTTTTTATTTTTTTGCTCTTTATCATTTGAATTGTGATGTTTTCCTGATACTGCAAGGACTCTAAGTGTCAGTGGTTTATCTCAAATTTTATTTTGGATTTATTGATGTCAGATAGCTGTGCTGATATATCAAAATTGTGGATATTTGATCCTTATTTAGTATAGTTGTGGCTAGGGTAGACAGTTCATACTGACAAAATGATGCTTTTATTTATACAGTTTTCCTTCCATCCTCCAGAGTGTGTGTTTTTATTAAATACAGATGAAGCAGAGATTCTTATATAAGAATATATTGTGTAACTGGACTATCAGCTCTCTTCTAATGTATTATGCTTATGCGATAGTACAAGTATTCTTCTAGTACACTCAAGATGACTTCTCTATTGTAATTAAAAATATTATTTACAAATACTTGTGTTGTCTACAGATTGAAAGAGACTTGGTTCAAACCCAGTGAATGCTTCTTTAAACAAAAAAATTAAAATATGATTCAAAATTCTCAATTCTGCCTGAACAAAAAGAGGGGGTGTAATGTGTGAGCTTTCCTTTACTTACGTTGTGTGAAAGACTTGGATATAAAATACCTATACATTTAAAAATGAAGATGTAATATAAGAACAGTTTCACATGCATGTTATGGCTGCAAACAGTACAACCAGCGTTCAGTAAGGTAGGAGTTCAGTTGTGGTATCTCTGTCTTGATCATTGTATGTGGGTTTTTGTTGGTTGGTGGTGTGTGTTTTGTTTTGTTTTGTGTGTGTGTGAGGTTGTGTAGTTATTAAGTTGGTAATATTTCATAAAGGGATTTATTAGTGCACTTTGTTAGGTGTTTTAAACTACCAAAGATTTGTCCCAGAGAGGTAAAAAAGGATAACTGAAAATTACTAAACACCTTCTTGAGATAAGGTAAAATTTAAGTCTTCAAACCCATCCTGCAGCTTTTCTGGTGTCTTAATATGTTGCTGTTATCTTCTTTCAGATTGATGCCAATAGAGATCTGAAGGTGGTTTGTAACTATGTAACATCCAAATAGAGTAGTGAGCTGATTCACCAAAAATCTGGACATTATTTTTGAATATGTATGAATAGCGAGGGTGGGGGTGATGTTGACTCTGCCTGTCATTGATGGTCCTTTACTTATCTGTTTTAGGTACCACTGGAAAAAAAAAATAGGAGGTTCATGGGTGACCTGTGAATTATAAGGAACTTAAAAATGGGAAATTAGAGAAATTTGACTTTTGGATCATGAAAGTTCAAATGTTTTATTTTATTCATATGGTTGTTTATAAATCTATTTGAAACAATTTTGGAAGTTGCTAATCATTTGTAGAGTTTACCGAGGTGGTGGTGAATTTCCTTATTTCTGGAAAACTTTAATGTTATTCTGAAATATGATTGCTTATGAATAGAAATTAAGGAAGAACGTGTGGCTTTTATGTAGGCAATCAGACTAAATCACAAGGATCTTCTCTTAACATTTCCTTACTGTCAATCTTTTATTTTCTATCTATAGTGTTTTCATTTCTGTGAAATAAATGCCATTTAATCAGTCTAATTTTCTGTGCTTTCATCCTTTAAAGTAGATCTGGCCAAGTTACCTTGTACTATCCACTTAAAAGCGAAAAAAATCTCCAGACTTGTAGTATTATGATGGTGTATCTGGAGAAGGGAGGGCAGGAGAAGCGGCCTCATAGTCTATAGTCTGAGACACTCTGTCCTCAATTACATCCATAGTAATTGCCCATTTTTGAGTTATTTTGGCCTATGCGTTAAGAGGATACTGGCATTTTTTTTTAATAGGTTAATGTTTATAAGAAGTTATCTATTAATAACTGATGACGGCATGGGCAGTTAGGAATGTGAATGGTGCATTCTGGAAATTCTCACTTCTTGGATGATGGTGCTGACATTTGGTATCCCCTGTATTCCTCTTTCCAGCCCAAGTTGTCATGTAACAGTTTGTGGGGCTGTGTAGGGAACTGGATCACAGAACTAACTCGAGCTAGCAGTAACCTGTAACAGCAAATAAATCCAGTTTACTCCACGGAAGTATGGAAAGTTGCACCATTGAAAGTTGGTACAGGGAAAGGAGCAGAAGAACTCGCTGAGGAAAGGGATTCATAAGTCTGGTGCTTTTATTATAACCAGTGTTTGTGTGGTTGTGGTCTTGGCTAACCAGATAGTGAAAGAAACATTGGTGCCGATTTGTCTGAATTTGATGTAAGAAATAAAGGAATTTTTGTTGGCCATTTCTTGCAGAATTGTTTGCAAAAGCTGCAAGATTTTACATTCTAATTATTTTTAAAGAGTACAGGGAGAGCCTTTCCACCAGTATGTAGTCAGTCAGTAACATGAATAAAAGTATGTGAAGCTCTGCATGCCCAAGAGCACCATTCTTTGCAAAGTGGATGCATTAATCTCTGTAACTGGAGGGAGACTTGTCTACAAATGCATTTGAGATGGCAAAATTATATGTTTAAAAAAAAAAAAAAAGAGCTGACAGAACCTTCAGTTAACTTTGTCAAAGACCAAGTCACAGACAGCTGTGGAAAGACTGTTTCTGTTAATTACAAAGAAAGAAAGAGAAAGGGTACTGTGGGCTGTTTCCTAGCAATAAGAATATCAGAAAAGCTCGGTTTCTTGTACCTGTGACCTGAGGCACAGAGATGTCACTCTCATATGTAAGAGATGCGGGGTTTTGAAAAATGTGGTAGAGTGTGTTTTTGGTTTTGTTTGTTTGTTTTTGTTTACTGTTAGACAAGAAAAACTTTTTTATCTGATCCATTATATGGATTGTGTTTTGTCAGCTCCTCAAATTGGTGAAAAGAGCAGTGTAAATACTTCCTAACCCTCAGATCTGAAGTTTTGTAATTATATACATATGAAATAATGACACAGTGCCTAATACTGTGCTTGTTGCCTCATAAACATGTTTGAAACTGTTGCTTTCCTAGAATTTACAATATAAGTTGTGTCTGAACTTGTAAAAAACTGCATCGTTTTGGGCCACACCAGTTTCGAAGCTATTCTTTAATGCACAATGTTTTCTTACCTGCCCAGGTGCAGTTGCTTTTGATCTCTTGCTCTTCCACTGTTGATGTTGTTGAGGATCTGTGAAGGTGCTGCTGCACCTACTTTGCTGAATGAGGAGCTTCCACATAATTCAGAGTCACAGGAACAATAATGTAACTCTTAAGTTAGTATTGTGTAAAATTATTCATCTTAGAGAGGGAGAAAAGACAATCTCTCTTGTACTGTGAATTACTGTATACTGAGTTACTGAGTTTTGAAATTAGAAAGTAGGGGGCTTATGCCTGTTTCCTGGTTGCTCTGCAGAACTGCATCTTTGTTCTTGTGTTGACTGGAAGAAACTTGCTTTACTGACCAGCAGCTGAATTTGAGAGCTGCTAACAACATGGTGACTGGTGGAGATGCTGTAATTAAGTAACCGCCTCTGTGCCTGGTGCACATCTCAACAGAGTATAAATAGAGCTCCAGATGGCACCTTGCAGATGTCAGGGATTGACAGACTTTCTTTAAGACTACAGAGTGGCTTGGGCATGAGGTTTATAGGCTTTGATATAAGGTGGTAATGGGAGATGGATCTCCACCTGAAATAACATGTATCTCAGTGATGAGATGTGGTCTTCTGGTTTAATATATTCTGGAGGAGTGGGGGATGAAGTTATTCTCTGCAAATGGGTCAGGAGGAGCCCTACTATTTATTCATCACATAGTGTAGTTCAAGTGCCTTTTAAGGCATGTTTCCTTTCAACACTTGATTGTTCAGCTGAGGGTATGCATTTACATTGTGTTTTAGAAATTAAGCCATTTCTGTTCTTGTGAAAACGTTAGTAAAGAATATGTGCCTTGATAATGAGGTCATTCTGTCTGCTCTTCTGGTGCTGGTAGCTTAATTTTACAGAAGACTACTATTTCTGGTTGCAGTATTAAGGAAAGCTTCTTGAAGTCTGCTTTTAGAGATGGTCTGAAGGTTTTGTTTCCTTAACTTCAGCTTCAGTCTCTTCCTTTTCCTTTGGTACTGAGAAATATGTGCTATAAAATTATTTGTTTATGAGGGGAGGTGTCCAGGTTAGAGCAAGAGAGTGTTTTTTGAGAAGGGCATCTGAAAAAGCAAGGGCAATAGGAGTAGAAGACAGGTTTGTAGAAGAAAGTAAATTGCATTGTTAGGAACATTTTGTGCTAGTCTCATACCTCTGTGTGTTACAGAATTGCCAAAGTCAAAGTGAAATGGGAAATCCTGCTCTAAAATGAGAGGAAAGAAAGGGGAAATCACACGAGTAGCAGCATCTCAAAGGCAAACCTTAAGATTTGCTGTATGAAGATGAAGCACAGCTTAATAAAATATTAACGTGCCCCAAAGTTGGCTTTCCATTTCCAGAGGTAATAAAGGTATATTCTCCTTGAGGGAAGATGTTCTCCAGATAAGATATTTAGTGAATGAGGAATAGCACTAGAGTCTTTTAAGGATATGATGGACTTTTCAGCCTTTGCCTCAGATGAATTGACCTTTTGATAAGCAGTAGTTCTGCAGTGATCTCTACTGTGAGAAGCCTGACCTTTGTAATCAGGAGTGATGCTTAGGACTCATATTGGAGGCACTGTCTATTACTTGCACAGTAGCCTCAGCTGCTCTGCACGAGAACCTTCCTTTATGGGCAGCACATGGATGATGTTCATACGGAGCTATGTGAGTGTCTTATAATTAGCAATGTGGAATTGCAGCTTTCTGAGTGAACAGTGAGAGTCTTGCCTTGCTTAAGTAGTTAAGCTATAGTCTACTTTCAGAGCTAAGTCCTTACCAGCCAGGAGGTAAACATGGCTGGTAGAATAGTTTCGTCCTCTTAGTCCTCTGTGACCTGGGAGATGAAGCATTGTACATAAGTACAATACTTACTGTACAGATGGGAAGCAGTACTTCCCCAGGCACAAAAAGCAAGGTACCTTATACTGCTGGTGTGTTGTTCTTGTAGAATGTGGAAATTTAAACGCTGGGCTTTGAAGAAAAGCCATGAGTTGGACATAACTCAGTTTAAATTCCAGGGGGATAAAGGAAAAATGTATTAATTACTTGGTATGCTTAAATTTGATTTGTAATCCAGTTTATAAAGCAAGCATGGGAAATGAGATATCACAAACATGTACACAAACTTAAATACCAGAATATTGCAGAGGAAACTTAACTTTAAAGTGGGGTTGATGATGCCCCTTTAAATTAAACCAGCATAAATAAATGTTGATTTCTGTCTTTGTCTTACCTTGAATGCTGTATTTCAGTGTTTGAGTATGTGAAGTTGGAAGGAATTGTACCATGAAGCAATGGAACAGTCAGAATTGGATAACAGTGTGAGTTCTGCACTTAATGGCAGAAAAGGATGGTTAATATAGCCATAGGATTATTTGTGGAGTGCTGTGAAACTAATGACTCCTTGTACTATAGTTATAGAAAGATCTGTAAACAGACATCCATTTCCTTTTATGGATGTAACAATGAGCATGTTCTGAACTAAGATACATTTCAAAACTTCTGAACAACGTTCATGAAAACAATGATCAACAAGTACTTCAAAAGTACTCAGTTGTGGAGGAGCTTATATTTTATAGGAAAATCTTGCAATACTTTCATGAAGTGAAGCAGATGTAGTACTTGCATTGAAATGTAAATACAATGTAGACTAGTGAAATGAATGTTATAACCAGCATAACATATTGATGGCTGGTTTTGGTGTTTTGCTAGCTAATATAACAAAATGCACATCTTCTGAATTGGCTCTGGAAGCTTTTTCAAGTTTGTGCTGTTCTTATTTTTTTGTAATCTAATTATTTTTCTTATATTCTTGTGTACCATCTTCTGTCTGATCTGAAAACTGCTACAGAAATTTCCTTTTCAAATTTTCAGCTATTTTTTTTAAATGTTGTTACTGATAATTAATAGCTATTCGTCATACAAGCTTCCATCTCATAATTGGAAGTATCTAGTTTACACAGTAGCATGGATTTAATGCTGCAAGTCACACAGTTCAAACAAGTAGTCGGGGTAGATTAGTCATTTTGTTACAGTTTGTTTGATTGAGTAGTTAGCAGCTCTGTCTTTGGTAGTTGTCAAATTTTGTATTTGTCCAGCCTCTATTAAAATTTAATCTCTGCAATGTGACACTAAAAAGCTTGAAACTTGCAATACTCTGTAACACTGTGATGCTAAAGCATGAAATTCTCTTAATGGCCTCTTCAGGTAATAAGAAGAATAAAATGTATGTGTTTATGGACATATTCTATTGACGCTTGATGGTGCCTTTCACTCCAAGCTTATTTTAAAAAACTTGTCTTACTGCTGAATCATAATATTCTTGAATACTGGGAACACACTTAAAGACTATTTTGTGATAAGTAGCTGGCTTTGCTTGTGATAGTCTGCTGTAACCTCACTTTTGAAAGAAAAGAGACTTAGGCAACTGTGACTGCTTTTCATGCATCTCCCCCTTTAACTAGTCTTGGACTTTGTAGGCCGAACTCAGCCAGATGTTGTCTGGAGAGGCAAGACTAGAGAGGGCTCTCAAAATTCAGTTTCTTCCAGGGTTGTGTGAACAGGCAGCTGGGGAGAGGCAATCAGCACAGTTCCTGCTGAAAGGAAAGGGGTGCAGCCTACCTTTACTGGGCACCAGTGAACCTGTCGGAGAGCTTGGTGCTCAAGGCATTTATTCTCTGAAACGTTCCTTCAGACGCTGCCTCTGTTCCTGGAAGTGCTCACTCAGATTTGTGGCAGCCTCGGGAGTGGGTGAATTCTACTTTTGTTTTGTTTGTGTGTTGTTTTTTTTTTTTGTTTGTTTGTTTGGTGGTTGTTGTGTTTGTTTGGTTTTGTTGTTTGTTTTGAGTTTTGGGTTTTTTTTTTTTGTTTTTTTTTATTACAGAGTAACTTAATACATTTTTTTTCCTACCTCTGTGAGTGTACTTCTGTCCCTCAGGATTGTTTGCTTAAATGTTGGGTGGAAGAAAGGAAGAAACAATGCTTGTTTTATGACTACTTAATGGTTGCAATGGAATTAGAAGAATAGAGATTATAGTATTGTGATCCTACTTTGTCACAGAAGTGTTTCAGTAGTTTCTTGTTATTCATGTTAATGTGTATTACTCTGATCTGAAGTGAGTATTCATAACATTATTTTGCTCGAGTAGAACTACTGATAGCTAAATTGGAAGAGGACACTTCAGATACTCATTTTCTAATGATAGTACTTAGACACATTGCTTTTTTCCCTTTTATTGCTCCTTTGCTTTTGCCAAGGTTGTATGTATGCATTTTGCATAGGAAGAAAAGAGGGAGTGGACAGGAGGGAGAAAGATAATAGTTCAAACAACAGCCTAACGAAGAGCTATCTGTTCCATGCATGTAAAATACATATAATAGTTGTGTAATTTTTTCCTTTTTTGTAAGGTTTTCAAATTTGGGATTAAGTAGTTTTTATTTACTCTTAGTAGCATCAGTTGTATAAAGTGATTTACGCCCTCTAATGTTTTTCAGGCTTCAGCAAACCTATTTTTAGTAATGGATTATCACTCTTTATAGTGCCTGATCATCTCAGAAACCTTGCTAGAACATTAACGTGGTAGAAGTAATGTTTGTTTGTAGTTCGGAGTTTGATTGTGCACTTGTCTGAGCACCCTGAGCCCAACTGCTCATCACCACCCTCCTTGCCAAGGGCTCCTTCTCCTTCAGCACTGCTGGTTAACCAGCAACAGTTCAAAATGAACTAAGGCAGCCTAAAAAGACCACCGTTGCGGATCTGGCTCATTTTGATTGTTGTAGCTTCCATTGTAGTTTAAATGGCAGTTCTGCAAGACGAGGCCAGTGACAAGCAGCTGGGAATGCTAACATCTTCAGTTTATTTAAAAACAAAAATAATTTTTAGAAATTGCAACAAACATTGTGAAAGTAGATGAATGGATCAACAAACAAGGTTACCTTGTTTCAGGTAAGGAAGGTGGTGCTGATTTCTTAAGGAATCTGCTGGATACAGCTGCAGGATGCGGCTGTTCATTCAACAGCAGTATCATGTGTACATTTTTACGCTGGATTTTCTTGGTCAGGTTGCATTTTTTTATGACTTTCTGTATTTCTTTTAGTGTCACCATATCAGCATTTTGCACAAGGTCTGAAAAATTATTTCAGATAATGGAAATAAAAGCGGTTCTTTTTAGTGAGCTAACTTTGCCTCCTTGTAAATACTGAAAAATATCACGAAGGGTTTTTTTTTTTGGACTTATTTTATGAGCAATAATATTCAGGTGTGTAGCAGTTTTGAGCAGATTCGTAACCAGAGAGCATTGTTAATTAAATCAAACAAATAAAACAAAACAAAACCCATAAACAAATACAACAACAACAACAAACTCCCACATAATTATTCTTTCTGGCATTGGCATACACTGATTGATGAGTTAGATGCACTGATGACCATAAAATCTTGACGTTTTAATAATACCTGTAATTGCATTCTGTATCTTTTCTTTGCAGATCTTCTCTGGCTTTGAACAGCCATGCTACTTTGTTGCCAAAAATCAAGTCAAGCAAATGTGTGCATTAATTCTCTTCTTGCATTTGAAGAAGGTGGTAACTTTGTATAGTGCCTGAAGGTAATTCTTTCTTTGCTTCAAGTTAAAAAATTCCAGACGGCTGATGCCTGTGTGGCAGATGCTGTCATAAGCATTTTGATCTCAGTAATGTGTTTTTCTTTCTGTGTTTTAAATAGTTTTAGTGTTAAGGTGTGGTGTCACAGAGACACCCCGTAGGTTAATTTAAGGGACAACAAGGTCCAAAACCAACTTTTATTAAACCAGTGAGAAACAGGGTTTTAGCACTCCAAAAGTGACTTAAACAGAGGTTCGGATATCAATTGAGGAAAATTATTAAGGGGCAGCAACTAACACAACAGGCGGTCCACAGAGTGCATACACGTGGCTTCACTCAAAACAATGCCAGAGCCGGCCCTGAGTCCGAGACAAATACACACTTGCCTAAACACGGTGGGGGATTATTTTTTAAAGAGATACACGTACTCATAGTGAATACGGAAAGTGTACACTCGTGATTCCGCGAGGGTAAATTTATAATACACTCGCAATCCTGCGAGAGTTAACTTACTTACACGTGCAAATGTGGAAGCACGGGAGGAAAGTACACTCGCGATTGTGCGAGGAAAATAATTTAAAGTACACGTGCAAATGTGCACGAAAAGTATAAATATACTCGCAGTCCTGCGAGGGTTAATTTACTTACACGCGTGGTGGCAAGGCAAGTGGAGTCTCAGTCCCGGGGAGCGGGGGGGGCCGTGGCTCCTGGTGGCAGTGGCTAACGTCGTGCTCCGAGAGACCCGTGACAATGGGCGGAGACAATGGGCGGAGTCTCGACGAGAGTCCCGTGTTTATCTGATCAGACCTGACTGTAGGCATTCTAGAAGCTCCTCTGCCCCCACACACACTGGCTGTGGGTGCCCCTGAAGCCTCCCAAAAACATCCCCCACACTGGGCACAGTGCCTCCCTGGTGCCTCGGCACTCCCTACCATTGCTAATGGCCCTGGCCAGGGTGCTCTGGGGCCAAACAAAAGAAGCTGTTAGCCTCAAGTAGCAGAGAGAGAGGGAGATGTGCCCACTCCTCCATACTGAAGGAGAGAGGGGGGGGTTGCATTCTGCCACATGTGGAGAGGAGAATGTTTTATTAAAATTTTACTTTATTTACATGAGGTTTCTGGACAGATTATCTCTTAAATATCACTTGATATTAGAGAAAGTAGCATTTATGTGAAAACTAGATACCGTGTGAGCCTTTTACTTTGCTTAGGTGGAAGAGAGTTTTTTTTTTTGGTGGGTGCTCGCCTTAAGCATTGTATTATTTAACACATTTGTTTCTTATTCTACCTGGACCATGGTCCCAAATCTACCCTGTGTGAAAAGAAGTCTCTCTACATGCGAGTCTGATTATTGTGAAACCTAGGCCAAAGAATTTAATAATAAATTATTGCTAGCTTGTTCTTGATGTTCAGCAGTGTTTGTCTAATAACTTTGTTTATAGAGTGTATTATTCTTTTTCCCATATAAATTGGAACTGGTGCCACTGAGTGCAGTACAGTTCAAGTGTAAGAACAGCTAAACTCAATTTAGATCAAATAATTTAACTGGGGCTTTTTTGTTTGATGTGATTCTGTTTCTGAAGCCTTGTTGTGAACATGCATGTTCTGACTAGCTTATATACTATAAGCTTATGTACTATAATACTTGAAAAGTGTGTGGAAAGCCACTCTCTTGAAAGAAAGTTCTTTTGACTTTCTGGACTTATTCTGGTAAAACCTCCCCCCCTTCCTCATTTTACTGGTGTTTTTGTTATTTTTCTCTTCAGTTTTTCTGTTTGTAGGCAAGGAGATAAACGCAAATTTCGGTTTGTTTTACAATAATATAATTGGCTGTGTAGACCTTGTGTGTATATCCTGTTCACATTTCAGGGAAAGTGGGACTACTTCCTGTGAAGTAACTTAATACAAAAAGTTGTTTTTATAATGATATAAGAATATTGCTGAGTAGTTAGAACTTTTACAGCTTTTCTTAACTCCTTCTACATTAAAAAAAAAAAAATCGGGTCATGAGTGACTGCAGTGCTAGTTGTACTTCTGCAACAGCTTTGTTAGTGTGGGGGAAATTATGAATAAACTTCTGAGCTCCTTTGGGGGAGAAGAGAAAAAGTCTTAGAACTTTGTGTGTTTTTTTATTTTTTTTTTTCTGTTTCATTCATTGGAAAAATGTGCTTATAGTTGTTCACACAGATACTTGTAGGGCACAGGACTGAAAAAGCATGCAGTATGTTGGACTGCACTGCTTTTCTCAATCACTCAATATTCACTATTAGTGATGAAGAAAGTAGCTGCAGATTTGCTGAAAATAGGAAAATATGTACATTTTGTATACGTTCATAAGGAATTAAAAGTTAAAAATTATCTTAGCTGTTTATTTTTATATTTTGCTAATACTTCCATATGTCTGAGTGAAAAAAATATAGATAGGGATAGTAGTGAGCCAGTAGACTTTGTAGCAGTAAACTTAGCGCATAGAACATGCTGCTGTTTGTTAAATTTAGAAAATATGTCTGGAAATAACTGTACCTGGGGCTTTAAAAATGCATTTCATAATTGAGAAAAGCCAGGTGTTCTCTGCAACTGAAAGTTGTCTTTTCCTCTCCCCCTGCCCTCCCCTCAAATTCTCCTCAGTGTATGTTTTCATGTGTTCTCCTAACCATCTGCCAATGCAGAGGCTTACCATGCCCATGTTTCTGGTCATGGGAGCATCTATATGTTTAGTAATGGGTAAAGAACTGTGGAATATGAAAGCTGATGTGTTCACTGCTATATATCTGCAAGTATTTTTTCAAAAGCATGTAAGTGTCTTTTTTGTAACTTGTATGTGAAACTAACATTTGAAATTTTTTTCAGTTTCTAAATGATTTTATCAGTGGAAGTTATAAACTTCAGAGACCTAAAGAAATCATCATGAAGCTATACGTATTTCTGGTCAACACTGGAACTACCCTTACCTTTGACACAGAACTTGCTGTACAAAAGTAAGAAAGTAAATTAATTGCCTATTGTTTGTTTTTAAAATAAATTTTTAAGAGTGTATGCATACTTTTTGCATGCTGAGTTCTGGAGAGCTGATACTTGGTTTTGTTTTGGTCAGTCCCTATAGTTATTGTCACGGAGGCACCCCGAGGTTAGTTTAAGGGAATTAAACTGGTGAGAAACAGGATTTTAACACTCCAAAAGTGACTTAAATACAGGTTCGGATATCAGTTGAGGAAAATTATTAGGGGGCAGCAACTAATACAACAGGTGGTCCACAGAGTGCATGCACATGACTTCACCCAAAACAATGCTGGAGCCGTCCCCGAGTCCCAGAGAAGTACACACTTGCCTGAATAAGGTATGGGATTATTTTTAAAGACATACATGTACTCGTAGTGAGTACGGAAAGTGAACACTCGTGATTGTGCAAGAAAATAATTTATACACGTGCTCATATTGAGCATGGAAAATACACGTGCAAATGTGCATGGAAAGTATATGTACTCACAGTCCTGCGAGGGTTAATTTACTTACACATGTGGTGGCAAGACAAGCGGAGTCTCAGTCCCGGGGAGCGGGGCGCCGTGGCTCCTGGCAGCAGTGGCTAACCTCGTGCTCTGAGAGACCCGCGACAATGGGCTGAGTCTCGACGAGAGTCCCGTGTTTTTTTTATTGGCTGATCAGATCTGACTGTAGGCATTCCAGAAGCTTCTCTGCACCCCCACCTTTGGGGTGCCCCTGAAGCCTCCAAATATCCTCCACACTAGCCACAGGCACCCAGCAGCTCACTGATGCCTCAGCACTCCCTTCTCCTGATGGCCCTGGCCAGGGTGCTCTGGGGCCAAACAAAAGAAGCTGCTAGCCTCAAGTAGCAGAGAGAGAGGGAGATGCGCCTACTCCTTCCATACTGAAGGAGGGAGGGGGAGAGAGGGGGGTTTGCATCCTGCCGCAGTTATCTTCTAGGTTTTTGTGTATTTGAGTTAATTTTGGGGTTTTTTTGGATTAGTGTTTTCAATGCCTTGAAAAGGTGCTTGTGTTTGTTTGAAGTCCCATGAACAGGTGGAGAGGTTATTTACTTTCTGGGGTAGTGAGACAGGGTGACCTGCTCTTAGCCAAGTCTGGTGTTTTGTTTGGTGCTTTTTGGAAAATCTGTCAGAATGACTTCTGATCTTCTGTGACCTTTCATTGAATGACATTGTTATTTAGAATTCCTATATAAAAAGCTTTTTTACTGACTAGTATCACAGAAGAAATTCTGCAGACTACTCTTACCTCTCAGTATATACTCATCCTGAAGAAAACGTTCAGCCTCTAGTATTTTTAGATTGGATGCTGAAGAACTGGAATATAGATGGGGTTTTCTCTCATTTCCAGGATGATTCTGCCCTGTGTCGTGAGGCTCCAAAACATTTTACAGCATTTTATATGTAGAACATGAACTTTTGAACTCTGTACTGCCTGAGGTGTGAGCAGTGTTACAGAATCACAGTCAAGTCCCAACAGCTTTGCTGCTTCTATTTTTTTTTTTCCACTGCCCATTAAAAGCATCTTGCAAATGTAAATATGCTTTCAGAGAGGTCTAGATATGCTGGATACATTGGATCCTTTTCCCTTGTTCTCATATAGGATTCTGATCTAATAAGTAAATCATTTATCATGATAGCCCATATACCCTGGAGCTTGCAAGAGCCAAGTTTACCTGCTGTATTTGTATTCTGTCAGTGATGGATGAGTTGTGATTGTGCTTGAAAGACTTCTGCCGTGGATTTTATGCCCAAATCCATTATGTCCTTTTCTCTTGAATTCCTGTTTGTAATTTTCATGACTCAATAAGTGAGTCTGGATTTTGAAACTTCTTTGGGGTGGAAGAGCCCTAGGACTATCTACATTGAGTGGTTTTGCATGCTCTTCTGCAAAGCCATTGATGCTCTGCGTGTTTTTGTACGTGAAATAGCATTTCATCTCAGCCATTCTGGATCTACTGGGTCATTTGCAGATGTGTCAGCACCCCTGTATGCTCTCAGTTACTTGGAGACATTATGTTGCTAAATCATGGTGTGTGAAGCACCTAATAGTCTGGTATGGATCAACTCTTTGTTCAGTTGGATAGTTCTTTGAGAAGACTATTCAAGGCTTTTCAGTTGAAGAGTTTAACTTCTTATTCTGTGTATCTGTGTAAGTAGACTTGCTCTTTCTAGCAAGGCTAACTTTCTTGGGTTCTTTGCCTATCTCCATGTCTAATGCATGGACAGGCCAAGCTGTTTTCCCAGAGACCATGGAGACGATAGATGAGCACTTACAGTGACGCAGCTAGCGAGTACAAGCTTGTGCTTGTGAGATATTTGTAGTGAATTCACAATGTCATATTGAATCATGGTTATTTTAGATAACTGATCTTTATTTTTTAAATAACTAGTCTATATGTAGGCTATGCTTCCTACCATTTGTATCAAAACCATTGATGCTTATATTAATTATTCACTTGATACTCTGAAGCTTTTTAATACCTTTGTACAGGTACTGCCTTAGTGTGTTATAGTTCAGGTCAGTTACTGTATCATATTAGTAAATTCTTGTTTAGCTTGCTGTTTGCCTGTGTCTTCAAAATGAACCCCAGAACTGTCTAAAATAGTCAATAATGTGACCTTGTCATCACCTAGAATTAAAGGTTAAGGGTGGTGAACAAAACCAGGAATGGTTTATTGATGTACTGTTTCTGCATTAGAAGTGTCTGTAATGTTTATATGAATTTGTTGCATATACATGGATTGTTTAATTTCCTGTTATTGTTAAGTGCTATACTGCGCTTCACATACAGGAAGTCAGTCAGAGTTGTTGAGGTGAAGTTGTGCTTATGTTATGCATAAGAAAGTGTTAATATGCTTGCTGTTGTCTTCTAGGGTTTCAGTAAACCAGCTGTTTGTTCATCAAGTATATATTCAAAGAGCATAATGTGACTTTAAAAGTTATTATCCTAAATGCGTGACGTGACTTGATACAGAATTTCAGCATCCTATCAGAACTTCTTGGAAGAAGATTGCTGATAACTTAAAAGTAATGCAGAGGCTGTCATCTTTTAGCTGATAGCTTAGTAGGTGGATATTCAGAGTGCGACACATCACAGCACTTACAAAACTTAAAAATATCTATTTGTGCAGAATAAAAAGTAATATTTCTTTTAAAATATTCTACTTCGATACGGACAAGTCACCTGTCTCTATTACAGGAATATGTAAAATTAGACGCACAAATATGCTGATAGTGTCATCTTCTCTTCCCATTTTTTTCCAGTGTGGCTGATCTGAAACATGCAATTCAAACAAAGTATAAGATTGCCATTCAGCACCAAGTACTGGTTGTCAATGGAGGAGAGTGTATGGCACCAGATAGAAGAGTGTGTAGTTACAGTGCTGGAACAGTAAGTGCATACTGCATTTCTCACCTCAACTGTCATGTTTAGGGGAAGAAAAACATGTTTTACTAAGGGATTTTAAAGTATTGTACCGTTTGCTGGGTTTCTTAGCTTAGAAAAAACGCTGTTGATGTATTCAGCTTATAGATGTAGCTCTTAATGTGTTCTTAAGACATGTTACCCATGTGATGGAATAATTGGTGATTGAAGAATAAGTTGCCTTAATGTTTGGCTTCATTTTCTTTTTGAATGTAGGACACCAACCCAATTTTTTTATTCAACAAAGAAATGATCTTGTGCGAACGTCCACCAGCTATCCCCAAAACCACATTTTCAGCAGAGAATGAGATGGAATTGAAAGTAGAAGAATCTCTCATGATGCCTGCAGTGTTTCATACGGTAGCATCACGGACACAGCTTGCTGTGGTAAGTAAATTCTTACTGCACTTGTACACCAAAGGAAGATAACCTTTTAGATGTCACAGGGGACACTTGTTACAAATTATGAAATAGTTTGTTCAAAAGACAGTAAGAGTAGCATATTAGTGGTGCTGTATTCTTCAGAGCCTTTGTCTTGAAATTTTAAGGTAGGCATTGTAATGCGTTCGTTTCTTCAACGTGTTCAAAGCTTTTTTCAAAAGCATATTGTAATAGAGCTTTATGGATGCTTGTGTTTACAGGATTTGCAAGATAAAAGCAGTCTGTTTGCTTTGGACCCATGCCTTAATGCTCTGCCTTATTTTCAGTGTCTTCAGTCTGCCTCAACCTGTAAACAGAAGAGTTTGTTACTTTGAAAATGTTAATCCAAGTAGAAAATTAGCAGTAGAATTTTTAAAAGCACCTTGCCAAGATTGTGTTTCATCTTATATGTCTAAACAACTGGTGAGGAATTAATAAAACTAAGCTTCCTTTTCCTAAAATTCAGGTCTTTTATTATTGAGTGCTGGCTTTTACTTACATAGAAAACAGACTTGTCAGATTACCAATTTGATTACTTTTGTATTATTTTGATAGGAGAAACTAGTTTTCTGCAACATGGTCAGTAAGATATCAAGTGTGCATGCAGCAGGAGTGGCTGCATGTTCAAGAGAGTGACACAATGCCTTCAGTAGCTGGATTATTTTTCTTAATGTTAGCAAATACTGTCCTAATTTGCCTTTTCAAATTTTGTATTATAAATGCATTAAATATTTTTCATGTCTCTAAAGATTATTTAAATATTCAACAGCTAGGAGTGAGGAAATGGTTATGTGTAGCACTTAAAACAAAATGAATAGTAATATATGTTTTTAGCCTGTTGTCTTGGTAATAAGGTTTCTTGGTTTCAATGACAACTTGAATGTAGACCAAAAGAATATTTAGCACTTTAAGGAGCTGTTTTTTTTGTATAGCTGAATGCAGGCAAAAGTGCCAAGTCTTGCATATAGTACAGGGTTGGATTTGTTTTTTCTCCTTGGCTTCCTGACCTGTCAGGACTGGGAAAGTTAGCCTAAATAATCTGACCTTGACATACTGTCTGATTTAAGGTCAGGATTGAGTCCAGCAGACTGTCTTCCTCTGTCTGCCACCTGTTGACAGTTCTGCTGACTTAGTAACAAGGACCTTGAGTAATTAGGGATCTGTGAATCATATGACCATCATACCGAGAAGAGTGTATTTCAATGTGAATTCAGCTAGGAGTGGGAGGTTTTCATTTGTGCTCCTTGAAGACTCTGAGGATTCTGGTTTAGGCAGCTGAAACCCAAAGTGCTTTAAAACCTTGTTTTTTTCTTGTGGGGTGTTAAGATGATCTTATAAAAGTCAGCAATACTGATATATGTTAAATGCTTAATGTTAATTCGGTATGAAAGTGGGGATGTAGTAATTACTATGGTCTTTGTGCTGTATTTAGGGTAACAGAAGTGAAAGGTGGTAGTACCCAGTCCCACATTTCTTATTGTTGATATTTTATCTTCTTTCTTCATGCTGTGTCTAATTTTGTGGTCTTGAAGATTCTTAATTTGGTTTGAAGATTCTTAATTTTGATTTTGGTCTGGTAAAGTTAGTATACTCTGATAGAACAAATGTAATTCCTCTGGAGTAAGCTTTTTATATTCCAGGAGTTTTATGAAAAATACTCCTACTTAGACT
Source organism: Columba livia (assembly GCF_036013475.1). Taxonomy (NCBI): domain Eukaryota; kingdom Metazoa; phylum Chordata; class Aves; order Columbiformes; family Columbidae; genus Columba; species Columba livia. The sequence continues at coordinate 120,824,526 of NC_088603.1, read as the reverse complement.
TGAAAAGAATTGTTAATGCTACCATCTCTTCCTCCTTAATTCTGAAGGATTTATTAATATGCAGAGCAAACAAGTTTATTGCAATGTTTCTGCTTTTTAATTAATAATTTAGAACTTCACTAGCTCATTCTGGTTGACAAGCCTTCTGTAAGGGAAGCCCATATTTCGGAAATGCTCTTCAAAGTCTGTGCGTAGAGTGCAGCTTTTATTGGCCAGCTGGAGCTAGAATATTTAGCTGGGGACTGAAAAGTTTATCTGGACACAGAGATCCTGAACTGTTTTGCAAGAAGAAAATCTTTCAATACTTGATGGCACCTGTTAATGTTATTATGGGTTGGAGGGTGGAATTTGGTATTTAAAGGTCTTTAAATGTGGATTTAAGTAGAATAGAGTTTTTGTTTTTAGCCTGCAGATTTATCTTGAAAAAGATTATTCTCTGTTCCCCAGCTCTTCCTGTTCTTCCTTGCTTGTAAAAGGGCTACAATTATATAACTTAGAAAAAAAAATACTTAAGTGAAAAACTTAGAAATTTATTTAAAGGTTAAATAAGTGGTATTATTCTTAAATCTGGAACACCTCTATACCCACAGTTAATTTTACCCAAGACTGAGGTCTTTCAAAACCATTGGCTCTCTGTTAGGCTGTAATGACGCATTGGGTACTTCTTTGGGAGTTCAGGGGAATGACAAAACTGTCATATATGGTGGAAGATGAGCAAATAGACTATCGTTTTACATGTACCAAGGTGTGGAAACTGTGTAAAGGAGTTAAGTATTACAGTGTTGTACTAAAGCAGTTTTTCATGATACCTGCTTGAAGCATATTGAGCAGTAATTCAGAAGAAACTGAGGGAGGGCTGGGAATGTGGTTAGAACATTTATCTTCCTCAAGTTTCATCATGAGACTCTTGGCTGGAAGAGGGAGTATGGGATATTAATCCTTCTCAAAATTGATGAGGATCTGGGGGGAGCTATAAAAGCGCTGAGCCTCTGTAGCTGTGAGATCGATGCATCCAAAGGCACACTGAGAGTACCTGGGAGAATAATGGAAGACTTCCTGCAAAATGGGCACTAGAAATCTACCTTATAATGAACCAAGATTTGTCTTTTTATTGATTTTAGTGAGATAGTAACCTGCTTTACCAGAAAAGCAGAGTGGTGGTACTTGATGGAGTGTTTTTGCCTATTGTAATTATTTGACATAACTACATTTCATTAATTCATATTTACTACTAATATGTGATTAAAATGTTTTATGTTAGGAAAATGAAAGTTACAATCTACCTCATTGTTCATGATAGAAAGTCTTACCTATTCTTGTCAGCAATAAGAAACAGTGATGTATAACTGTGTAGAAGTGGAGGAGAATATTTTGTAGCTACCAGTTTATATTTAATTTGACATCTGTTCTACCAAGAGGATATACAGTATGATTTTTAAATCAGACTTGATATGAAATTGTAAACAGCATAGGAAGGAAGTAGTAAAAATTGCTTAGGAAATTGCTGCTAACTTGTGCAAGAGCTCTTTGTCATCTCTTGTACCTCATGCCCTAAGTCTGCTTTAGTAGTAAGCAAGCTTGTGGTGTAGAAGATTATGAATATTTCAGGGTGTGAAGACTTTTATTTCTATCTTATTTCTAACTCATTTTAAGCATGCCTGAAAACTGTTTAATTTAATCAAGTCTTTCAGCATCTGTGACATGAACTGTATATTGCTTGGCAACTGCGCTGTAGAACTGTATGAAAGGTGTTGTTCGTTTGTTTGTTTTACCTTACCTTATTTTAAATCTTATTTGTACTGTAGGGAAAGGTGCGGAGAGAATTCTGGTTCACTTTTTTCTGACCCATACTTTGTATACACTGGTATATTGCTTTTTTTTCGTACAGTAACAAGTAGTTCTGGATTCTCCTTTAACAAGTATTTTTATTAATCCATGCCTTTCCATCATTTTTTGCCTATCTAAAGCTGAAAGTTATCCATTTAAATTCTACTTTTGCTTTCTGCGTTTTTTTTGTCATAATTTTCAGATATCTGTAGTTACTATTCAGGTATGAACAAAAGTAATCTTTTAGTTCACAGTGGAGGCCTTGGCATCCTTATGGGCTTGTGTCCATATATGCTTAGGGTATAGGTATATGTAAAAGCAGCCATTATTTTTTTTCCCAATTGAAACTATTTTCGTTAACTTACATGTAGCCTTATTTAGATTTAATACCTACTAACCAAAAATCATTTCTGTGTGAAACTTGCTACCTCTTGTTTGGCTTTCCACTGTACAGTACTGTGATTATCATATCAAGATCTCATTTTATTCTTTCTTTTTGCTTTCATGATATAACATCTATACAGATTTTCTTAAGTTCCTGTTGATTCACCAAGATCTCATTATGTAGAATTCAAAGATTCAGTAGCTTTAAAGTAGTTATGTCTGTTACATAAACTTGTTCCTTTCTTGCCATAGGTTTTATCATATGTGGCATGATATCTTTGTTTTACAAATTTCTTTTAATCAGATCTTTTTTGGTCAGTGTTTGTGGTATCTACTGTCTGGCTTTTAAATGTCAGTTAAAGAAACTTTCTAAGCCTATCTTCATTTTATGTCTCAAGTGTCCTGGTTTCCCTTTGACTAAAAACTTTCCTTTGAGAAGTCTGTACCTAAAGGGCTGTAGCGTGCCCTTTTACAAAGAGCCTGGTTTCCCACCTCTCTTCCAGTTCAGCAGTTTTGGCCTTGAGCTGCAGTATGTGGACAATGAGGTACACAGTGTGTTTGTAAAAAGTTACATACACACCAGCTTAGGAAGAGACAAGTTGTTCTCTACATAGTGCGTTGCGCGATAAACTATGTTGTGTGAATCTTATCTAACCTTGAGGTCTTTTAACACTGTTGCTTAAAATGATTTCTGGTAGCTTAGCCTTTAGGAAAGGACTTTTTTTTTTCAGTTAGTGATCCAGCTGAAATTCCTGTGTTGTTTGTCCTAGAAGAAGGATATTGAAACTTGGACATTTTGTTAGTGGATATATTTTATGTTTCAGGTGATGCTGTTGCTGTCATCATCAAACTGTCAATTCTGGTCAGTTTTTCTTTGAGAAATAGAAATGAGGATGAGAAACTATGTGGTCATTTCACTTGGTTGCCTAAAGCTGTGGCTGTAGTCATCGTACCTAGATCATTCTTGGTTTAGTTCCAAACACTTCATAATACTTAAGCCAAGAAATACAGTCATTCTTCCTGAAAGCTGTTTGTATACTATTTAGAGAAATGCTCTTTCAGTTCTACTAGAAAGCTGTTTTGAAACCCTTTGGGAAAGAGTTACTTTAAAATTTTAATGTTCTTTTAGGTGTTGTAATGTCTGTAACAATTGTGTAGCTAAATTAATTTAGCTAAAAAGGATGAATAGCATTATTAGTCTAATAGACACAGTTCTGGCTCCTCCACAAAAGTCCGGAGTTGTTTGTAACTCAGATTAGTGATCAATATCATATCTTAAAGTAGTGCAGCTGGAGGGGTGTTAGGGAATAGGGTAAAAATGGAGTAGGTTTCAGTTTACAGCATACTGACAGATCTACCCTAAGGCATACTAAAAGATACAGCATTTGTTTTGGTTGGCCTTTGTAACCAGAACTGTTAGTTCAAGCCTTTAGAAAATTCACCAGGAGAAGATGATTTGTGTGGCTTGGAATCAAGCTAGTAGAAGTTACCACTTACCTTGCACCATGGTTTGCTTCCCTGGCTGTGGCGGTTTATGTCAGCTTCTCAGTATTTTCTTCTGTGGTGAACTCTGTCACTTGACTTCTCTAAGCCCACTTTTAATGTTGGAGTGAAGAGCCAGTGAAAACAGTAATGAAGAAAGTCATTAAGTTATGACTTGCAGAATAACTTGTTCCGAGTATGTCATAAGTTATGTACTGTGTGGAGAACTGTCTGAAGGATGCGGTCACCAAAAATGACGAATATTAAAGGAGAATGAAAGGAGAGAAATTGCCATGAAATATCCAAGTCTCTCTCACAGTGAAGTTAACTGTTCCAATTACAGATTTTAAAAGCTAAAATATTGAAGTTGGTTTATCTAGTTAGCTTTATTGATGTTTTAGTTGGAGCTGTATAAATTATAGATAATGGTCTTGGTTACTAATTTTGGTAAGCAAGAGAACAGTAACCTTTTGTGGAAGTGCTAATCTGCTGTTATAGTATATGGGCATGTGTAATTTCACTTTCAAGGATCTTTTTTTTTGGTTTGAGGTTGATTTTTAGGGTGACTGAAACCTATAAGGAGTCCTTTCTACAGGATTTCAGACACATGGCGATAGAGGACTTTGATGACTTGTTTCCTTTTACTACAGGGTTGTAGAGAATGGAAAGAACCCTGCATTTCCTGAGAACTTTTTGTTCTTTAGAGGTAAGTCCAAAGACCACTTAAGACAAACAGACCTTCCCATATTTTCTTAATTCACATGAGCAGAATTATGACAGTAGGATGCAAAGACAGTGTCTTGAAATCAATGGCAGTTAATTTCTGTTTTAGATAAAACATACTTTGTTGCTTCTACTGATTTTGGTTGAAACATACTAAACAGAAGTAATTGTAATCAGATGAATCACCTAAATTATTATGATTGAAGGAAATAATTCAAATAAATGTTCTGTTAAAGCACCCAGCCAAAGATAAAAATCTTTCTGTTGGGTCTGTGAATTTCTTGACAAATTAGGAAGTGAGGATGCCTTTATTTACAGCAAGTTGAGATTAGCCTGGATTTATTCTAGTTTTGTACTGGTGATGGTGATTTTGAGGTCCACATTCCAGTGTTGTGGTAAAGCTGTCACTGTTGTAGGTATGCTGGTATAACCAAGATGGACATAGCTCTACAAGGCAACTGAAGTTAAATTTTTGCTCTGTGAACCATTGGGTGTCTGCCAGCTATCCTTGAGAGGACCTGTGAAAAATCAATGACAAAAGCAAGCCTGTTGTTAGGCAGGCTTCATTTTCTATGCTGGAGCTGGCAACTTTACTGAGAAGTGTTAAAAATATGTTGTATTGCAGACCTTTATTTAGATGCCTCGCATAATTCGGGTTTTACACTGTATTCATTTAGCAGAGAGCTGCTGAATTCTTTTCTGCATACAGACATACTGTTTGTCACAGAGGTGGACAAAACTAACCCAAGCGAAGGATAAACTCAGACTTTATTTCGTGGCAACACCAAATCAAAACCACAGAAACCAGTGAGCAACAGGGACAATTGCAAAACCAGTCAGCACTCCAATAACATTTAGCACTATCCATGCAAGTCCAATGTGCCAGTGTGCCAGTTGGGGTTTTATTACTCATCTTGTTACTAGTCCTGCTGTGGCCAGCAGGACTAGGGAAGTGATTGTCCCCCTGTACTTGGTGCTGATGAGGCTGCATCTCAAATACTGTGTTCAGTTTTGGGCCCCTCACTACAGGAAAGACTTTGAGGTGCTGGAGAGAGTTCAGAGAAGGGCAACAAAGCTGGTGAGGGGTCTGGAGCACAAGTCTGATGAGGAGTGGCTGAGGCAACTGGGGCTGTTTAGTCTGGAGCAAAGGAGGCTGAGGGGAGACCGTATCACTTACTACAACTACCTGAAAGGAGGCTGTAGCATGGAGGGTGTTGGTCTCTTCTCCTGAGTAGCTAGTGATAAATGGAGAGGAAATGGTCTGAGGTTGCATCAGGGGAGGTTCAGATTGGATATTAGAAAACATTTAATCACAGTATCACAGTATGTTTGGGATTGGAATGGACCTCAGAAGATCATCTAGTCCAATCCCCCTGCCAGAGGAGGAACGCCTAGGTGAGGTCACACAGGAACATGTCCAGGGTGGGTCTTGAATGTCTCCAGGGAAGGAGACTCCACAACCCCCCTGGGCAGCCTGTTCCAGTGCTCTGTCACCCTCACTGAGAAGAAATTTCTTCTCAAATTTAAGTGGAACCTCTTGTGTTCCAGCTTGATCCCATTACCCCTTGTCTTATCATTGTTTGCCACCGAGAAGAGCCTGGCTCCATCCTCATGGCACTCACCTTTTATATACTTATAGACATTAATAAGGTCCCCCTTTAGTCTCCTCTACTCCAAACTAAAGAGACCCAGCTCCCTTAGCCTTTCTTCATAAGGGAGGTGCTCCACTCCCTTTATCACCTTTGTTGCCCTATGCTGGACTCTCTCTAGCAGTTCCCAGTCCCTGCATGGAAAGGTCTGTGAAGCATTTGAACAGGCTGCCCAGGGAAGTGGTGGAGTCACCATCCGTGGAGGTGTTTGAAAAACATATAGATGAGGCTCTTGGGGACACAGTTTAGTGCTAAATTTAGGTTATGGTTGGGCTTGATCTTAAGGTTCTCTTCCAACCAAAATGATTGTATGACTCTACTACATGGTGACTCACAAGAATGATGATCCAAAGCACGTGCACACACTCGCAAAGGGAAAACTCTCTCAAGGACAGCCAGAAGATAAATTGCTTGCCCAAAGGGGCAAGAACTCACTCAAGGTTATATCCAGAAGTACTGTTTGCTCACCAAGGGCGAGTTTGAGGGCTGTCAGTCCTGGGAGGTTTCCTCATATGGTGTCCCAGTCTGAGGGTAGAGATTTCAATGACAGTTCCTCTGCTTTCAGACCACTCAAAGAGGCTCTTTGACAGGAGAACTATTTATAAACTGGTTGGATCTGAGCTGTGATAATATTTGGACATGGACCAGAAGCTTTTCTGGGCTGAGGTGCCCATTGGGTTGGGACCCTGTCTGTTGAGTGGGGGGTCTTGCCTCCCTTGCTTTCCTGCCGGAGGGCTGTGTGTGACTGTGGGCACCATACCCTGGTGGGTACGTGGAGGTCAGCACCCAGCCAAGGTGTGTATGTGACAGCTGCCATGCTGGGGTAAAAAGGGCACAAAAATAAAAGAACCAGTGGCTGCCATGCTAGTTGCCCTGGTCTTTATCAGGACAGCTGGATCTGCCACATGGGTTATGTGAAATAGTTCAGTCTTGATCCTTCTGTAGTGGCCTTAGGAAATCTCCCCAGAATTGTTGTCTATGGAGATGGTAGGAAGAAAAAGCCAAATCACTTGAAGATGTGTTTCAGTAGTGAGGGAGTGATAAGATATAGCTGAATAGCTTTTAAGTTCTGAACTACTTTTAAGCTACACAGATACTCCAAAGGAAGCAAAAAGCTTCACTACTTCATTTTCTTGCTGCACACCCTCCCATTTTGAAAGCAGGGTTGTAGAACTGACTGAAACAGTGTTTTCTTTTTGACCCCACCTCTTCCATACAGCATTAAAAATAAAATAATGGTTTATCAGAGTGTTCTTGTTTGTAGTGAATGAGGCATGGACTAAGGTGCGAAGAGAGACATTTATTACAAATTCAGGCTTGCATTTATACTTGCTATGATGCTTGACCAAGCATTTGCTGATTTGCTAAGTTAGTCATTACATAAGCAATATATCTTGTGTTCCCACCAAAACTGGGGCATTTTTTGTTCTATCACAAGTTACCCCCCTGTTCTTGATGTATCAATCAGTATACAGTCCTTGCTTCTTGTATTTTTCCACCAATGCTTATTCTCACACTGAATCTTGTAGTCTCTCAGAGGCCTGATGGCAGAATACTGCCACATCTCCTTCCTCTTTTTTTAATAATTGCATAGCCATTACACGATTACAGCTTTTTTTCAATCATTCGTTGTACACAGGATAAGACACGTGGTATAAAATCAGAGTAAGTAACAAAACTCTACATATAAACATTCTAAGCACTGGGTTAAAGAAACGCCATGTTTCACAATTCTCTATGGCACCCATAACTGTTACAGAATAATTACTTAATTTTCCCTGCATAGTGTTTAACACAGAATAATGAGCTCCTGTGTCAACTAAGAATTCTGTTTCCCTGTTCAGGATCTATATTAGTATATTTTTGAGCTGTCTCTTTAAGATGGTTTAAAAACTCAGTAGGAGATTCCTTATGATCCTGTTTAATCTCAGAAAGTTTTGGCATATTTATGATTTTAGGCATAGCATGTCTAATCCCATAAAAAAATCACTGTCAATAACGATTCCGCCTGTCCCTCGATATAAGGATATTAGGATCCCACTCTGGATCCGCCAAGGGACAGTATTGATCTAATGTTCCCTGTATATTGCCTGCCAATACCTGTTCTTCAACAAACCTTTTACCAGTTTTCACAAACATCTCCCTCTCAGTACTATCAAACAACATCTTTAACATAAGGCCAATTTCTTTCCAGTCTGGATTTTGAGTCTTTATCATAATCTTGAATGCCTTTTTCCTGCCACTGGACTAAAACATCTCTCTGACATATCCACTCTACCTTCTTGGCTATACTTTCTCTGTACCTTCTTTCATTCTCTGTACTTTCTCTGCTACACATTCTGAATCTGATTTGGCCAACATTTGTGGTATTGCACCACAGGGAGTGATTGACATATATGTCTATAGGGGACACATCAAACCCTAAACTATTTAGATACTGATGTGTTGTGAAATTTAGATAAAAGCAAATAGGTGCCCATAAGGTGGAACTCCTGTGGTTCAAGGAGCAATGCAGGAGAGTCATTGAACTTGTACAATTTATCACAATACCATGTAGCTTTTTCCCTGGCAGCCTGTCTCGAAGTATCCCAACACCACCACCATGGCTGCGTAACTCCTGGTTTGGTGCAATTTCTTCCAACAGTTTCATTATATAAGGTACTTAAACATCGTTCTGTTACCGGCACTCCTATTAAGTATGTACGGAAAGGATCTGTTGGTGTGGACAAAGAAACATGCAGCATAGTTGCACGGGTTAAGTTAGCTAAGGTAAGCCATACATTTTCTTACTGAATCAGTTCTCTGTTGACAGGCCACCTGAAGACTCCAATGAGGAGGCAACATAAGGTCCTACACATCTTGACACAATCCATTTCACTTGAGAACCTGAAGAGACACAAGCATAACCCCTCCCCAGGTTATTAGATCAACATGTCCTGACCATTCCTTAGACACAGAATCTTTTACCATCCTTAGAGGCCGTTGCTGTTCTGGTATGCTGGTACTATGCTGCCATTCGTAGCTACTACAGTTCAAAAAATTCAGAACGTAAGAACCTTTCCATAAATGCTCCTGGGACGAGAAGCCAGGCTCTCGCCTCTTTCATTTAGTTAGCATAGCTTCAAAGTCTCTATGCGCTCATTCTACTATAGCTTGTCCTGTTGGTAAGTGAGGTATTCCCGTAATGTGGGAAATGCCCCATTCATTTAAAAAGAAGTGAGCTTTGCTGAAGCAGTAGGCTGGACCACTGTCTGTTTTTATACATGGTGAACTCCTAAAACAGCCAAACATGTTAACCAGTGTTTACAGACATCACGTGTTCCTACAGCAGTGTGTGCGGTAGCAACAAGAAATCTGGAATGAGTGTCTACAATAACATGTATATATTTGAGTTCACCAAATTCAAAATAATGCATTACATCAGTTTGCCATATTTCATTAGCAGTAATCCCTCATGGATTAACATCCTCTTTGGATGGCATAGGTGTGAACTGTTGACAATCAGGGCAGGACATAAGAATGCTCCTGGCCTGATCCATTGTAATTTGAAAATGTTTTAACAACCTTGCATCCTGGTGAAAGAATTAATGTGATAATTTAACCTGCTCGAAGGCTTTAGGCACAGTAAGTGGCAGAGCTAGTGCATCAGCTCTCCTATTGTCTTCTGCAAGAGGTCCTGAAAGGGCAGTGTGAGAGCAGTTGTGCATTGCATAAAAATCATGACGTCTATGATTTATTAGAAACCATGACATTCTCAATTCAGTCATGAAGAAGTTTATCCACTTCCTTGAGAAAAGAAGCTTCAAAGTGGTTAAGTATGCCAGCTGCATAATATGAATCAGTTACAACATTCAAAGGCTCATTACAGAACACCTCAAAAGCCATCCTAACAGCTGTTAGTTCAACAACTTGTATTGACACTTAATCTCTTTTTTTCTACCTTGTGTTCCTAACACTGGGTTTCTGAGTTTAGCCACGTAATTACAACTTTGTGAGTCACCAGAGGCATCAGTAAGAACAGTCTTGCTGTTTACTGGTCATTTCTGACAGTGGCATTTGCTGTACAATGGTAAATTACCAATTTCAGCCCAAAGCCTATGTTGAGGGTAAAGAACTAATATGTTCCCTCTGTCTATTGGCAATTCAATCTGGAAATTCTCATATTTGGTTAATAAACGTATGTAAATTCTCTTTTCTTGTAGGAATAAATATACATTCAGGGTCTATCCTATCCATAGTGTATAAACGTTCTCTGCATTTATCAGTTTTTGCATACATTTCATTAATTGTCCAAGCTGTTTTCATTGGTGTGTGAGTGAGAAAAAGCCATTCCAGCACTCTTCCAGAATCACTTCATGATTTGTCCCATTGAAATAGTACTGCAAAAGTGCTAGCACAAGACTGAAAAACGGTGCTGGTCTTCTTTGCCGGATCAGAAGGGGAAATCGGAGTGCTCTGTGCGCGTTATGCGCAGAGCAGCCCAGCAGGGGACGGCCGGGCCAGGTGGCGGCGGCCCGTCCCCCAGCAGGCGGCGAGGCCGAGCGGGACGAGGCGGGGGATAGTTTCCGCAACGCCCAGGCTAGGCGGGCGGGCAGGCAGCAGCCGAAGCGCCGTGAGGAGCACCGGCCGTCGGGAGGGGGTGGAGCGGAGCAGCCGGGCGGAGGCGACGCCCAGCGCCACCAGCCCATAGGAGAGGAGCTCCAGCAGCCGACACTCCTCCGGTCCCGCCTTCCCCTCCCTTTTCCCTGGGAAGGGTTAATTGGCTCCCCTTTCATATTAACCCTTGAACGACATTCACTCGCCCAGTGCCTGCCTTTTCCTCATTTTGGTTAGTCTCTAGGAGGTACAGCCTTTGAAGTCTGGTATACATACTTTGCGCAATCTCTCTTTACACGACCCAGGGCTCCACAACAAAAACATCTTGATTTCAGTTTTGTTCCCAATACTTGTAACTGTCCTGCTAAGGCTAGAGAGCTGGTATAATGTTCAGCTGACCATATGTTTTGACATGCTCTCACCATGTCTGCTCTAGTACACCTGTCTCTATTTCCCATACCCTGTAACACACACAGACAATTAGCATTAGTATTTTCAAAAGCCAATTGTTTTATTAACAACTCATGAGCTGTGTCATTATCAATTTGTTGCTCCAAAGCAGTTTGCAAGTGGTCTAAAAACTGCACATAAGGTTCTTGTGATCCTTGCAAGATTTTTGAAAAGGCTGTATTGGCATCTCTCCCACCCTCCAGTAACTTCTGAACCGCTTTCATTGCTAGTTTTACTATTACACTATATATGTCTCTGGGATGTGCAACTTGATTCTCTGGCAAAGCATTGGCACCTTCCCCAGCTAAATGACTGCAATCAATTCCTCTTTGCTGATATGCATTATCAGTAGTCTCTATAGTACAGTTATTCCGAAAATCAGATAGCCTTGCAGTATATTGAGTAGTGGTTAAAATCATTTTCAACAAAGAACGCCAGTCATGCAGAGTAAGTATGTAGGAGAAGCTTAACACTTCCAAAAAATTTATAACAAATGACAAAGTAACCCCATTTTCTTTGGCTAATGACCATAATTCCTTTATAACATCCTAAGATACCTGTTGAAAGCCTGGAGTTTGCCTTTTGCGATAGATCGCAGGACATGCCGTAACCGCTTTCCAGTCTTCTACTTTCAAAGCCTCTTCTCTCAATTTATGCCACATGGTTAAATTAGTGTGCATTTTCGGTTGCAAAGTATCGTCTGGGGGAAATAAATCAAGCTTTTGCTCCAGGTCTGTCGGGCCAGGATCAAGGGGGTTGTCGGCTGACTCCCACAAACCATCTTTCATAAAAAGCGTTTGCTGTAGTATACCAGTGGGGGCTTTGTTATCAGCCAACCCTTTCTCCGCTACTGCATCCATGGGTAGTACATTTTTGCCCGATACAGTTACATGATCCCCCTCCTTCCCTGGCAAGGGAGGAACAGAAGGTTCACAGATAGTTGTGACCTGCGGAACTACTTCTGAGTTGCTTTTAAAGTAGTCATCGTTTTTCCCCCCAGTAGATAGATGTTCACAAGCAGCATTATCTCCAGTCTCTCCCTGTTCTAATAGTTCTCGTCCAACTGTGTGCCATGCTTCCAGCTGAAATGTACCAGTTGTAGGAAAGTCCGGCACATGATTAGCAATCCATTCGAATAAAGTCACTGATAGGACTCCTGGTATGTCCTGATTTTACTTAATAAATGCTGAAGGACATCTAGGCTTTGTCTTTGTTCAAGGGATAACTTCCCACCCACTGTTCCCAATTGCTCACCTTCTCTCGGTGATGGGTGCGTACTTTTTTGGTTCCCGGTTCTGTTTCCCTGGGTCTGTTTCCTGGTCCTGGTTTGATTGGGCTTTGCTACCGAAACGACTGCTTCCTTTACAGCCGCGTTGAAAGTCCCTATTCCAGGGCACCATTTGTAGTAAATGAGGCACAGACTCTCTTTAAGGTGCAAAGAGAGACATTTATTACAAATTCAGGCTTGCATTTGTACTTGCTATGATGCTTGATCAAGCATTTGCTGATTAACTAAGTTAGTCATTACATAAGCAACATATATTGTGTTCCCACCAAAGTTGCTGCATTTCTTGATCTATCACAAGTTACCCCCCTGTCCTTGATGTATCAATTAGTATACAGTCCTTGCTTCTTCTATTTTTCCACCAATGCTTATTCTCACACTGTTGACTCTTGTAGTTTCTCACAAGCTCGATGTCAGAATACTGCCACACTTGTTCCCTGTGTTGTTATCTGCTTAGTATATTCTAAGACTAAAACAGTTCTGATAGGTGGACAGTTACTCTGTGAACTTTGTTAGAATGGTATACTTGGTCTCCCCCTAAATTCAGAGTAATATTCCTTATTGTTTGAAAGTAATGAGCTTATTTCATGACATTTCCTAGGGAACCAGCATCAAAATCAGTAGTGGATTCCTGCAGATACAGCTCGTGTTCGGGTTTGCCCATGCAGACAGAATCCTACTGCTTGCTCCCCCACACTCAGAGATAATTTCTTTGGCACTTGGTATAAACATGTAAAAATAACTTTGGGAAGATTTGTTGTAGTATTTTGTGTATGTGCCCTGAAACAGTCATGTCTCTGTTTAGTTGTACAATTTGACTTGTAGTTTATTAGCTTGCAGGTGACTTTGAAAACATTGTATTTGTAAGAAACTTAGCTATGGTTTCTGGCTAATGAATTTAGAGCTCAATGTTAGTTCAGTTTGAGCTCTAAATAGTTCAGAAAAAAAATCTTTTGTCTTGTTGTATTTGATTGCTTTCACAAGGGGATGGTTTTTTCATGTCTTCTACATTTACAACAACGAGCTTCAGCTCATCTGGCAATGAATAGCTGGTTGAATACTTAGGTGGCATTAGGGTATTTTTATATAACAGTTTCTTTGGGCATGTCTCTGTTCTATGACAGATCCTGACACTTATTAGATTGATCGCCCTTCTGTTACATGGTTTCTGAAGAATAAAGAAATATGAATTTGTCACTCTAGGAAATACTGTTGTTTGCTCTCCCTTTTCTAGGAGTCAGACTGCTGGGACACAAGCATCTGGTTTGGTTAAATTTGGGTAAATTGCTGCAGGTTAGAATCCTATATACAGAGTGTCAGTGCTGGTCATCAGTAGCGTAACAAGCAAGATTAATTGTAACGATTTTTTTTTCCTCACTAAATTTGGTAATTTGTGACTTCTGTTTTGTGTTTGAAAGTGTTTTGCTCAGGAAACAACCTTGTTAAAACTAAAATCTTAAACTGACAAAACTTAGATTCTCAAGGAAGTATCCAGAATTATGTATTAGAAGCTCCATAGGACAACACAAATTCATAACTTCCTACTTCCATTGTGAACAGAGTACATAGATCTAGCTAAAAAAGCAAATGCTGGCCTCTAGTGAAGAGCATGACTCAGGGTGGAAAGTCTTGTCCTATGAAGCCTAGTGTATACATTTATGTATTACACATTTGAGCTGTGCCATGCAAAGTGAGTTTGTCCGAAGGAAAACAGAATAACAAAAGTCTCTACCCAGGGCTTTTAAAGAAACTTTTTTGTTTGAAGGTAGAAGTCCTGTCTTTATTTTCCCCAGTAAACTGTGATACTCACTTGAAGGAACTACATTCAAAGTCTTCATGATCAATTTTGGTTTTGAAGATGGCTTATAGTATTTTAGTCTGTGAACTAATGTGTGGTTCTGCATATGTTCTCACTTTTGGAATTGTTCCCAGTAATTTGGAAGAAGGTTGAATTTGAGAATAGTGTTAGTGAGTTGAAAGTAAAATACTTGTGTACATTCCCAGGACATGTGTTAGAACACAATGAGGACATACCTTTTCAGCTTCATGTTTTTGGTGTCTTTTTTTAGTATACCTTAGAGTAAAACAGCCTGTTATTTTAGTTCTCAATATGATCATTGAGGAAACAGTAATTCTGCCATTTTATGTGCTGTGGAATTTGCCTTTAAGTAACTTGTATACAAAGTTGTTCAAGTTGTCGATATTGCATTAGTCAGCATGTGTGAACTAAAATTTTATGGTTGGACTAGAAATAGTCTGAAGAAAATGACTTGCAGGTTTTGGAACTATCTGGATACTGTCCCAGTTGTCTTATTGGTTGATTTTGACTTTAAGAAGTGAGAGCTCATGCATCAAATAACTCTTTTTTTTCAAACTTGAAATCCTTATTCTCATGTGCATAGAAAGTGACCAAAGCTCAGAAAACAACAAGATAAATAGTATATTTACTACAGAGTGATAGAAACTTGTAATAGCTTTTGGTTTCCTTTGAGTTTCAAGTGCAAGTATGCTTGTATATTCATTTTTCATCTGCCGATAGCTTAGGTACAAGTGATTTGAAGGGCAGTGGAATTTTGTCATGCCGCTTGAGACAAAGCTTGGACCTTTAAAAAGAGGGGGGGTGTTTGTGACTTTCAGGTTTGGTCAGTGTTAATTGTGAAAAGTTCAGATAAAATGTTCTGCACTTTTGTGGTTTGTTTCAGGATGATAAATATTGTTGGGCTCAAAGTTCTTCTTAATGTATGCATATGTGCTGCTGTATGTTCAGCAGCAAATAAGTTCTGAAATGTACTAATGTGCTGGGTTTTTAACACTGCTTTCTCACTGTATTTGTTTAACTTTTCTCCATGCATGGTTTTCTCACACATACTAGAGCAGAGGAAGGTTATGTGTTCAGTCCTAGTTCAACAGTATGCTCTACCTGCAAAAAGTACTACGGTTTTATTTCTTGGAGAGTAGATAGATATTAAAACCCAGCATTCACATATGGTCAGGAGGATATTTTCCATGTAGTACGTTATTGATGTAGCATCGAGCTGAAGGATTTATTGTATGACTTCTGTTTTACTTCCTCATTTTGGTATTTGATTAGTAGGCACTTTGCGGGGGGATAGTCTCTTTTTTCTTAAATTGGTAAACTTGAAATAGTTACTTTTCTACTAGTAGTTAAAACTTTGGAATTTAATAGGCATTGCTGTTAGTGCACTTTTAGTAAGATATGGTACTTGCCATGTGTAGGTCTCTGTTTTAACTCTGCCAAGTTGGGTCGTAATTAAATTCTCACCTATGGCAGTAAAATGCCTCTGTCATCCAGTTGTTTAACAGAAAATATTCCACATTGGTTTGCATATACCATGTCTCAGGGCGTGCTTTAGAGTTTTGTGGACACACACTCTGTATCGCTGCTCATCATGCTGCATCTGGTTTATTAATCAGTGGAAGACTTCAATGAATTATGTGCACTGCTGTTTTCTTCATGCATTTCTTCTTGTATCTGATGCACCTGCGCTTCTGCTGCCAGTTCTTGCAATTCATTGTCTTGTTCTGCGCTTCTGCTTGGCTCACCAATTGTTTTCTCCTTAATGGATCTTGTTTGCCAGCCCCTTCTGTTGGATTAGTAGAATCTTGTATGTGTGTACTGAATATTTTATATTAACAGCATTTAATTAATTTTATAAGGTTTATTTGGAGCTGCAGCTTTCACCTGCCTGTTTTGAAGATACTTCTCAGAAAATCATCTATACGCTTTTTTGTCATCTAATTTTTTGTATTTAAAAAGAAAGGAAGCTTTGTTATTTTTGGTTGAAGTTTTAAAGTGTACCATTTTTAAGTGTCTGTATTAAACACATTTTGTATTAATATTTTCTAAATGTCTCACTTTACTGTGGTAACTGTATAAAACATTAATAATCTGACGTGATTTGCAATTTTTGTTGGATTTTTTCTTTATTTTTTTTTTTAGGAAATGTATGAGGTTGCCAAGAAACTTTGCTCCTTTTGTGAAGGTCTCGTACATGATGAACATCTTCAGCATCAAGGCTGGGCTGCCATAATGGCCAACTTGGAAGATTGTACCTACTCTTACCAAAAGCTGCTTTGCAAGTTTGAAAATGTATATTCAAGCTATTTGCAGTCCATAGATGAAATCAAGTTGAAACTTACACAGTAGGTTTGCCATTAACCTTCAGCCTGAGTCTCCGAAGTGACTATATTTTCAACTTATTTTTTTAGTGTTATATGTCTGGTCTTCTAATTAAGTGTGTTCATTCTTTTCTATACTAATAATTTTTTTAACTGACATGTTTTCCTTGTGTTCGTCAGCAGACAGAAACCTGTATTTAATTATGTGGAAGATATGCTCATTAATGAACAGCTGTTTAAGAGCTGGAGTCCTTCCAAATGTGCACTAGAAATAGCTAGATAATACATTTAGACAGTCAACATTTTTAAATACATATTTGTATTTCTGAACTAATTGCTTTTTAATATACTTGAGCAGATATTAATGATGATCTGTGTTGTAAGTATGAAGTCATAAAACTTCATAAAACTTTGGATACATATGTATACCTTTGAGCAGGTGGACATGAGCGTGTATATATATGTGTGTGTATACTTGTACCCTGCAAACTCTGGATGTTACTTCAAGGAAAATATTTGACATCTTTCCGAACATTATAGTATTATGATATTTCTATGAGTGATTTGCCTAATATAATATAAGTGGATGTCAAGTACATAAAGAAATAAAGCATAAATATATTTTACCTTAAAAAAAAAAAAAGTTTAACTTAATAGCTTTTATCAAATCTATAGAAACTGTTTGAACTCTGCTAGTAAGCACTGGTATCTGCACAGGTTGGAAACAGAAGTCCCAGTTGTGTGTTCAAAAAGATTAAAAGGGGGGCATGTCTCAGTTTATCCAACTGTTCTTTTTTCATTGCATTATAAACATACACTTACTTGGACATTTGGAAGAGTTCATGTTCAGTAGTGGAAGAAAGCAAAAATGGTAACTTGTCCTTGCGTGATGTTGATACTGAACACAGTGTTTTGAAAGGGTAGTTACCAAATTAATTTTGAAATATGCTTCAATTCTAAAATAAATAGTACTTTATATTATGGGTGGTTTGTTTCTAAGTTTTTATGTCACATTGGCTTCTAGATAATGATGTTTTTTTCTTTTCACCCTTTTTGAAAAAGCTTGGGTTCTGCTGTTTCTGTCATGGCGAAGATACCACTGCTGGAGTGCCTAACGAGACATAGTTACAGAGAGTGCTTGGGAAGACTGGATTCTTCAGCTGAGCATGGAGGGGCAGAAAGTGAAGAAACTGAGGATGGGAAATCTGCTGAATTGGTGCTTTCTTCTGGTTTATCTAAAATGAACAGTAAATCAATGTTAGCCTCATTTTGCAAGTCAGTTGAACATTCAGCTTTGGAAGGCACAGATTCTGAAAATGTAAAAGATGATAAGGAGTCTGGTCAAATTGCTACTGTCCAGGACAATGAAACATCAGTAGAACTGAAAGGTGATGATCAGCCTTCCTTCAATGTGTCTTTGTTAGACTGGATAAATGTTCAAGATAGACCTAATGATGTTGAATCGCTGGTCAGAAAATGTTTTGATTCTATGAGCAGGGTAAGTTAACAATTTTTTGAAAATCATATTATATTGCATTGAATGTTGCTGGTTGGTGGTTTGTTTGTTTTTTTTCCGGATGCTGGTGCTTTTGCAATGGCTCAACTTTTTGTAGCTTGTTGTTTCTCACGTAACTTTCTGAATGGAGACCAAAGCAGAAGCTGAGGGGGTAGTGGGAATGTGGGAAGTATTTTAAGAGTTCTTGAGTGTTTGTAGAAATTAGGCATATAATGAAAGTAAAGATTTTCCTGGACCAAAGTTAATGTTCTTTGTTTAGAAAATACTGAAGCCTTTGTTAAAATACAGGACAAATTCATGTAGTTAATTGTGAAAAATTTACATACTTTATGTATGTGCATTCCTTATTAACTGATGCGGTTGTGCTCAAAAGAGCCCAACACGTCATTTTGTATTTCTTCTGATGGTAGAATAAAACATTGCTCACTTTCTTTGATTTCCAAATGATTATTTTAAGCCATAATCTTTATAACCTTTTAAAAAAGGTTTGCCTAGAGATTTTGTTCTTTTGTTGCTTTCACTGTAGCATGTATTTCTTGCATTGTTTAGCCTTGTTTGCTTATGTATAATTTTATACTATTAGAATTCAACATACCTTGAACAAAGGAAACAATTTCTCTTGTCTTTGACACTTTATTGCTTCCTTAACTGAGACAGTCTTCCTGTCCCATCTTAAGTCTAAACACCATCTGTTGTAGGTAAATTTATCATGTGATCATTGATTTTCCAATTCTGTGTAAAGTAGTTGGAGCATTTGGCTTAATGTTAAGCACTGCTTAAGATTTTGAGCTGAATTGTAGTAGTTCAGGAAAGGCTAAGAGAGAGACTAGACTTTAAAAAAGGTTTTTTTAGCAAAAACGATATTCACTTTTCTGTGTGAAAGACTTGTAATTGCTGAAGCCTGAGACAGTCCTCTCTCCTGTTTGTTCAGCAATGCTATAAGGTGCTTTCTAGTACTTTAAAATAACAGCAACAAAAACCAGTAGTTTGGTTGTAAGAGAATAAATTCACTTTGTACGTAATATTAACAGTTTCTTTAAAGTCAATATTTTAAGAGACAGAAATTAAACAGTTCCTTCCAAATAATTTTTCGGGATACTAAAGACACAAAAATTAAAGGGTAACCACTTCAGTTAAAAACTCACTGTACATTTTTTGGGTCAGCCTGTAGTCTTATCTGATATATATATCATGTTTTAGAGAGGCAATCTTGTAGAGCTTTTCTGTCCTTGGCTTACCTAAGGCTAGTCAGAAATCCTTTGTTTCAACTATCGTAATTGTATTGTAAGTTAAGCTGATTTGTGTAGGGAAAAAATGTGATTGCTCCTGCAAAAATGAAGGTGTTTTTTTTCTTGGCATAAGCAGAATTGGCACGTAAGGAAAACACTTTAGTCAGACTATTGTGGCCACTACCAGAATAACTATGATTGATCAATCTTGACCTGTTTTAGTTTACAAAATCCCCAAAGCTTTGAAATAATGTGACAGTTGCTGGTTTTCGTTAGGAAAACATTGCATTGTTTTGATAGCAGCACAGAAAAATGATTAAATGTTTGCTTACCATTGAATTAGAATTAGTTTCAAAACAGAATTGGCCTGTGGCTGAAAATACTAAATCAATATCTTGCAACATAATTGTTTTTTTAATATTTACCTGAGATGACACTATAACATAACAAACTAGAATTAAATGACACTCGTTTGTTATGGGGTTTTTTGTTGTTTGTTTGGTTTTGGGTTTTTTTTTGATGATTTTTCCTGCATTCTCCCCATGCTCTTTTCTTCTTGGAAATATGAACTATACAAACGGTTTGTGATTGTAATTCTTATTTGGAACTTTGAATTCAGGTAATATTTTCATGAAAGTGTAAAGCATTGTTGTATGAGCTTTATAACTTTGATACTGGTAGTCTTGGCAGAACTGATGTGTTGCACAGAGTGCTGCTAGGTGTCTGGTTCTTCGAGTTTCTAGGTGTTTCTACAAAATGACACTTCTAATTGCAGAAACCTAGGCTGCAGCAAAAGCAAGGGGTAAGCAGGAGCTAACCAGATGTTTCTGTTAAGTGCTGTCATAGCTACTTAGGTAAAAGTCTCTTCTAGCCTTTAAAGACTCGGATAGCAATATTCTCTATCAGTGAAAGTAGAGCTGAGTGCTACAATTGTAATTAGCTCAAAGATGGGATAAAAAGAATGGATGGAGGAAATACATTACAGGGTGGAATTAGAGGATTATGCTCTTTTTTTTGGTAATAAGAGGTACATAATTGGTTTATGAAGGTAAAAAAAAAAAAAAAAACAGAACAGTCAAGAAACTGTTTGGGATGCTGCAGTGGAGTAATCCTGAATAGGATGGCAATGAAGATGATCCTGTAAAAACCCATCTGGTTTAATTCCAGAGGCTATTTTTATTATGGTTCTTGAAGATGGACAACTCACTTGAGAAAGACCAAGATTCAGAGGACCATTCGTAACATACTAAAAATGGACCTTTGCAATTTTCAGAAAACTTTGATGTATTTTGTCACACTAATAATAACATTATTTATTCTGGGAGTTCTGGGCTACCAGTTTTTAGTACTTACCCTTATGGTCTTGTTTGTTTGTTTATTTTTTGTTTGTTTATTCTGGCTTTTTGTTTCAAGAGAAAGACCTGTTCTTCATAGTTGCTCCTTAATTTGTAATGCCTTTTCTCTTCAGATTCCTCTCTCTGTATCCCAGAAGGGTGTTTCCAGAATGATAAAGTGCTCTGTATGAAAGCTTTTATACAGTTAAATAGCAGATTGAGGGGAAAATAGTACTTTTATTTGTGCTAATATTTATTAGTGTAAGTGGCTTCTTTTCTGAGGGTTAATTTGTACGCTCTGTGATGTGACATTAACCATGCATATTGATAAAAGAGACCTGTGTTCTGACATCTAGTATGACCTCACGGGATAATATCCTTTCCACTTGATTCTCATATAATAGATGGCATACAATAACAATTTGAATAAATTTGCTCATGTTCTGCTAACATGTATTGACTCCAAAGTTAATTTCCTAACTAGTCCAGGTTTAGACTAAACTGACCTATATAAACTATTGTAATTACCTATGCTGATTTTAGAATCAAGGAAATAAAGACTAATTTATGTCACTGCTCTTATAGTGAAACTTGCAAGAGTCACTGTTAATATCTGTGGATTTTGGTAGCCTCTTTGTGTTTAAAACACTTTTTTTCTGGATAATGGCCTGCGAAGAAGTGTGATGAAATAATTTTGAAAATGTGTTTTTATCAAGAAAAACCTTAGCAAAAAGTATTACAAATGTATTGTTTTTCCATAGCATGTTTTCCAGCTACTTAGAGCTGAGCTGCTTGAGTAAGGAATCAATTAAAACATTCATTTAGTGGAAAAAGGCTAATGGGTCTCGCAGCTTTTTCCTACCACCCTCCCTGCTGCACCTTCCACTGAGTCACGTTCATTGCTTATTTTAATTGTAGCTCTATGAACTCTGTTCCACTGTACACTGTGACCATTAGCTTTAAACTGCTGCTTCCAACTCAACCCGGCCTTGTGCTCTCAACTAATGTCCTTTCCTCTTGTAAGGATCCCAATTTGTATGATGGTCTGGTTGGAATACTTCTAAGAAATTCATGCTGTCGTATAAAATCCATTAACTCAGAATTCTGAAAAAGGTGACAGATGTAGGCACGCATTAGATTAAAAAAAAAAAGGTTATAAAAACTCATGTAGTTAGCTCATGTCACTTTTAAGTGTGGCAACTGTTAATAAATTTTTTTGTTGTTTTTTTTTTTTTATTTTATTTTATTTTTAGCTTGATCCAAGGATTATCCAACCTTTTCTGGCAGAATGTCGTCAAACTATTGCCAAACTAGATAATCAGAACATGAAGGCCATTAAAGGCCTTGAGGATAGGCTCTATGCATTGGACCAGATGATAGCAAGCTGCAGCAGACTGGTGAATGAACAAAAAGAACTTGCTCAGGTAATACCCATTTGTGTGTGCAACACTGGAAGATGGTAGACTTTTGATACATGTATGCTGTTAAAGATTAAAGCAAAGGTGCTATATTCACAGTAATTTGGTATTTCAGTTTTGGTAGTTATACATCTTGTGGTCATGTTTTCAGCTCATAACTCCCACTACCACATTAATTTAAATACCTTTTTTTAAAACATCAAAGTAGTTGAAAATGCAACAGTGGGTGGTAGACAGCACCAGAACTTAAGTATAGGGCTTATATTTATGTAACTTCACCTATACAGGAGAATAAATCAGTCTACAAAATAAAAATGCCTTACTTAAAATATCCTAGACTTAAAGCACTAGGAATGTGCAGAGGTGTAGTTCACTGCAACTTTGTCAACTGCATATTAAGCCATATATTTTTATAACTGAAGTATTTCTGTCAACATTCTCTTGGTTATAATTTAGAAAAATGTATTTAATTCTAGTTCAGCCAATCAGCATTCTCATAAAAGCACCAGCGTAAAATTGCTAACTTCTGATATGATTCAGTATATGGTGGTGTTTCTGGCATAGAATACATCTGGTTTATTTTTATTTTAGAAATCAGGTTTCTTCTGCAAGAGTGAGAATTGCTTAGAATATGATAAAATTTTAAAACTTTGAATATACCTCTTAAGGTGTTTCTTGTTGTGTAAAGGTGTATCTTGTTAAATCTAGTGAATGGTTTACAAACAAGTTGTTCTTTATTAGTGTAAAATTTTGCAAACTAATGTAGAAACTGCTAATTAAAATAGGATCCAATGAAGACGTCTAACAGCTATAATCTTTGTAAAGTATTTTTAAAGCTTATTTGAAAATGGATGTTTTAAATGAGCTTATGGAAAACACCTGGCTTAAATATTATCTTAGTATCTGCTTGTACACATTTCTGTCAAAGCTGTCTAAATTCGACCGGGTTTATAGCTACATTTAAGAGCAGACAACTTTTTGTCAATGGTAGACTGTCAGAGAGCCTGTAGTTTGCAGTTGCTCCTGTGGTGGAGACCAGGATGCCGTGAATTGATTAATCTTCGCTAGTTCATCCAGTCTTTCATTAAATGGAAGACAGACATAGAAAAAAATCTCACTCATGGAAAGGGAAAATGATGCATGAAATTGGCATCATGCTGAGGTGGCATGTCCTGAACGCTTTCTGTCGCACCCACTAATTTGTTGGTTTGTTCTTAATATGTTGTCATCTTCTGACCTTCAACTAGTTAGTTTCAAAGTCAAATAAGTGCAGCCAGATGATTCATGAGCTTTTCCACTGTCTTTTTTCTTGGTAATGTTAATTAGCTGCCGTGCCAGTCCATGCAGTGAGCTTTTTGTGTTTTGAGGGGGCGTTGCTTTGTTTTCTGAGTTATGGCCCAGCTGCATTATATACTTCAGGAGTTAGAAAAAGTCTAAGGACCTTCAGGTTTGAGCTATGGAGAGTTTTTCTGTTATCCTTATAGTCCAGAAATAGAAAAAAAGCTAGAAAGTCAGAAATTCAGTTGAAGGTAGGGAAAAATAGATAAGCAGGTTAAATGTAATTTTCAAGAGAAATACTGAGTCCTTGGTAACAGATCACTCAACCATATAGGAAAGAGGGAACGTGCTTAATGGTTGATCACCAAGCACGCAGTGAGGAGAGTAGTGTGCCTGCATTGGACAGTGTTGTTTGAAGTTATTTGATAAAAGGCTATTTGAAGTGTAAAATATATAGCTCCTATATTTTAAAAAAACATGTCAGTGCCGTATTAAAGCTTCTTTATTAAATACAGTTTCTGTGAAGTGCTTCAGTTAAATTTATACCTAAGATTGTCCTTTTATGCTTTGTTTGCAACTGAAAATATATTAAAATCTGTATGTAGTCATTATTTGATGTTCAGATTTTCACTTTTACATCAGAGCGAAGAAAGGCAAGGCATGAGTTTCTTATTTCTGCTTGCATAGTGGTATATCATTAGTAGGAGTAAATGAACATTGCTTCCCTATCTTGGGGTGGGTAGAACCTCTTTTTGAGGAGGAGAGAACTGGGCTGACTGTCACATAAGACCCAGGCTTCCTGTTGCGTCCTCTGGCTGATACATAAAGGGGGGTGCTGCCAGTACTTCTGGCAGTGTTCTTTGAAAGTGGAGCCTCTCTCTCTTCAGATAATTTCAATGAGTAAGTCTAGAAGTAAGTTTCTGCTAAAGTTTGGCCTTACATAGATGTTTATATTGTAGGCCAGTGCTAAATACAGGGGGATTTAGCATGATGGAAGAGCTGCTCTTGCAATCCCATGCCTGGTTGCTCAATGCTGTGAGTAGTGGTTTTAGCTATGTTTTCCCTCTTTACTTGAAGGAAAAGTCTACCTCAAGGTTACCAATCCCACTTTTGAGTGAGATGTCTAAAAGAGAGTTGGAAACATACTTTGCCACCTTGTTTAAACGCTGCTGTAAATTTTGAGTTTATACCTTTGAAGAATTTGCTGAGAGCTGTAACTTTCAAACAATTGATTATTTAGACCTTGGATTTCTCCACAACATAGAGGGATTTCCCTCTTTCCACCCCTCCCCCTACCCCCCCTTTTTTCTTTTGGTCAGTTTAATGTACTTTTTCTTCACTGGCCTTTTCCTAGTATACCAAGATTCTTCTTTCCGAGTTGTGCACTAGGGTAGTTTTATTTGACATTGTATTTCAAATATAGGTCCACAGAAAGGAAATGTCAACAGGTACTCAAATTTATGGAATAGCCTTTCAGAACTCAGAGTAAAGCTGGGAGGGGTTTTCTAGCTCACTGCATGCAGTTTTGTGTAACTTCAGGCTCCATGCCATGTGATTAATTTAAAAAGCTTACTGAGCTCATATTTAAAAGCAATTATTTCCTTGACCTCTCTATTCCTGTTGAAAAGTTGTATACAATCTGATCATCCTAATGTTTATAAACATATGCTCATCTCAGATCTTAAAGTATTCTTGGCTAGTTCAGCTCTATATTCTGTCATGCCTATACTGCCTTTGATTTTGGTGCTTGGTAATTCCCTAACGATTACCACTGCATGTTTCTTCAATGTCTTTGTATTCCTTCACTAAACAACCTAACTTCTTTTGATGAGGCTGTCTTCTTTATCATCAGTAACAGTTCTTTCCGCCTCTTCTGGTTTCCATTTATTTGGGTTGGATAATACAGTTAAAAAGTTTGCAGCCTTCTTTTGCTTCACAGAGGGTGCTCACTCATTCAGTACGTAAGTTGCTCAGTTTTCAGTAAACAGTTGACTGTTCAGTGTTCTCTACCATCTTCAGTGTGCATCTTCTTCCTTTTCATTACACTTAATATATTTTTTCATACTTACTTCGATTTCTGTGCTGTTCTCACTAGGATATAAATATTTGCAAATGTGTTTTGTAGCATCTTACAAGAAGCTTGCTTTACATTCAGTGTCAAATCAGCAATGACATTGGTCTTTTTTTTCAGCAGTTTTGTATAACTCTCTATGTTTACTGTTCTCATCAACCTCAGCTTCAGAAAGAAACACTTATAACTATTGTCTGATTTTTTTGAATTCTTTATTAAGAAAACAAAGGTTTAAATAAGTTTGTAGAACTGCAATCAGCCATCTAAGGCAGTCCATCTTCCCTGTTTTGCCCCCACACTTCTAGGGGTTGCCTGTTACCATCCACAACAGATAATTCTTTGCTGTGCCCAACTCCTATGGGCAAATAAGATGTCTAGCTGCGATCTTTGCTCTCAAGGAGAAATAGTTTCATGTATTAATTTCTTTATGCAAAACCTATACTATTTAGCCCACAGTAGCCTTAGGAGCATGTGCTCTTAAGTTGATGTTAAGTCTTTCATATGCCAGAAGTTAACACGCTGGTTGTTTGCAGAAATTAGAATGATGGTTGATCTGCTCCATCATAGGAGCTACTTTTCTGCTGCATTAACTTCTGTGATCTTTCACTGGTGTTGGTTAGTTGTGTCAGGTTCTTATAAGGTTGTGTTGATAACTGTTTGGAAGAGAAATATCAAATGAGATCTATTCGGACCAGATTGTACAATGAAAAGAAAGCACCTTCTCTGTGTAGCTTTGTGTTGTACTCCTGAATGGTTACAGTAAATTTATTAAAACGCGTGCCTTCTTACAGAGCGGGTGGATAATTTCCATGCTTTTTGATTGTCACAAAGCTTGCGTAACAAGCGTGTCTCTTTTCCTCTAGGGATTTTTGGCTAATCAGAAGAGAGCTGAGAACTTGAAAGATCCTTCTGTGCTACCTGATTTGTGTTTGAGTCATGCAAATCAGCTGATGATTATGTTAACTAATCACAGAAAACTGTTAGATATTAAACAGAAATGTACCACTGCCAAACAGGAGCTTGCAAATAATCTGCAAGTCAGACTGAAGTAAGTTACAACTTTTCAACTTTATATTGCTTCCGCTTGCCTCAAGACTGTTTAAAGAATGTATGTCGTAAGAAAATCCACAAAGATTTTCTTAATGGGAGAGAAAATAAAAGTTGGATCAATTAAGTTTGTATATGAAGTTATTTGTAAGTGAGAAACAAAATATTATTTTAAGATAAACTTTTGTTAGAGTTTAAATGGTCTTCATAGCAATAAAACAATATAAAAGAACTTATAATCCCCTCTCCTCTCATCAACATCAGAAGCCGTCAGTATCTTATTTAAAATTTGACAGGCATTTATATTGATGTTTTCAGAGGATTATAAACATAGGTGAAACGCTCTTTGGTAGTTTGTGATCGCATCAAAGCAGAAAAATATGGCAGTAGGTCAACTGGCTTGTAGTTCCTGAAAAATAATTACATCCAGTCACAGCCAGTAAAAATGGCAATTTTCCTGTAAACATCATACTGTATAACGTGGAAAGCAGTAAGTAGTCTTTATTGCTCACTGGGAAATACAATTTTTCATATTACTCCACTTAATTATAAAACTTTAGATAACTTGTCATGTCAGATACGTAGGAAAAATTCAAGTTTAACAATTTCTAGAAGAAAAAACTTTCTTTATACTAGTAGCAAATAATTAGGCAATGTTGTGACCCTGTTAGGCTTGCACACTGGATAGCCACCAGTTGTTTTTTTTTCTTGAAGAGACTGTGGTTTATATAGACAAGGCAGACACAAGCTGTAGGAAGAAGTAAAACAGAATCAATAGAACACTAGCAACAAAGATTCTGTTGTGTTTGTAAAATAAATTACTGCTAGGTAAATCAAAATGTAAATTTGTTTGTCTTTACTTATGTGTCTGCTTTTAACCCAATAAAATATGACTTTTTTTGCACCATTTTTCACTGTAACACGTATTTAGGGGTAGTACATAGAACCTAGGTTGCCATAAATACCACTTTCATTTCCCATGTGCTAAAGTAGTTTGTGTAGAGGACACTTAATACATGAGTTATTAGAGGAAAAGACTTGCATCCCAAACAAAAAAACCCACTGTATTTTGGGTCAAACCAAAGATTCTTCTAGCTTGTCTTCAGTAGTAGTTAGTATCAAATTACCATAGTGACATAATGGGAATCTAGTAATGAGAAAAGAACATAAACTTAATTAGATGTAAATATTCTTAGAGGAGAGTATTATGGTCTGATCTAGAAGCAACTCTTCTGTGTTTGATTGCTGACAGAGTATTTTTTCCATGTCCAGCTTCTTTTTTAATCCACAAACTCCTGTTCTTTGCAAGTTCTGCCATTATGTTATGTGGAAAATGTAGCTCTTTGTGTTTTGAACTGGCCATGTGTTGGCTTCACATAGTGCCCTCTTTTTACTTCTTAACTACTGATTGCTATGAGAAAGTCCACAGTGCATTTCTTGTATTTCTCTGTTAGTATATGTTCCCAGTTGCTTAATGTTGACTTGTTTGTGTTTGTTGTTTCACTTTTACTTCTGTCAATAAAAATTTTCGTTTTCTTTGTTACCTGCAGTATATACCTCCACCTTATGCCTTAATGTTTCCCCTCAAGCACACCAGTTGATCACCTTTTCAGTAGTTATCCTGTGATTTACTTATGTTGGTGGCTGTGTTTGAAATTAATGTATTGATTGTATCAATGAGTTAATTGAAGATGTGGTTACAAAGTGTAAAAATTTGTGTATTACATGGCCTGTTATTTGTATGGCATGAGTAGCCGATGTGAACTTCTCAACCATTTGTTCATCTTATTTCTCCAACAGTATCCCTACCCTTAATGTTTCCTGCTAATTCTTTTCTATAAGTATTTTTAAGCTTTATAAACAGAAAGTACTGTTAAGAAGGTTACATTATCTTTCTTCCTGAGGTTGTGTATGCTAAGAGCATTATTTGGAAAAAACAATACCTTAACTCAAATAATGGTAAGTGTTCATTTTTTGAGCACTGATGTGGATATCTTACTGTGAGAACTTAATAGGGAGCTACAAGGAGTTTAAAGAATTCAAAATTGCTTGATACTTACAGATAGCCTGTTGTTTTCCCATGTAAAACAATGTTGTTCAGCTCATCCAGACATGTTGCTAATCTTAGTGAAATGTAAATGCAGAAAAGATGACTAAGTTGTTATCTTCTAAAGTGTAACCTACTTTTGTAGGTGGTGTTGTTTTGTAATGCTTCATGCTGACCAAGATGGAGAGAAACTACAAGCGCTGCTTCGTCTTGTAACAGAGCTCCTAGAAAGGGTCAAGGTTGTAGAGGCTCTCAGTACTGTTCCTCAAATGTACTGTCTAGCTGTTGTAGAGGTGGTGAGGAGAAAAATGTTCATAAAACACTACAGGGAGGTAAGTAAGTAAGTCAGTAAGATTTCAAAACCAAACTTTTGTGTCAGTGTATAAATTAACAGCTAACTACATATTTTCCCTTCCACAGTGGGCAGGTGCTTTAATAAAAGATGGGAAGCACCTGTATGAAGCTGAAAAGGCAAAAAGGGAGTCTTTTGGTAAACTGTTCAGTAAGTACTTCTGTGAAATCAGAATTGTGGTTAAGTATGACTTCTTTGTAGTTTAAGTACTTTTATTATGTTGTAGTTCTAATAACTGTCCTTTTCTTTAAATACGAAATGCATGCAGTGTGCCAAATGTTCCTATTATGAACAAATATTTTTCTATTAATCAAATTAATGAACTGTTTCATATAGATTATCCAAAACACTGTGAAAGTTCTGATTAGTTTGATGCCTGTAAAATATAAGATTTCTAATTATTGCATTTGAATGCAGTTTCTGTTTGAACATGCCCTGCGAGCTTTACTGTTCTTTTAAATAACACTTGTAAAACCATTCCTGAATATTTGGATATTGCTGCAACGTCCTCTGTATTACTGCAGGAGGAAAAGAGAAAACAAAACAAAACACCACCACCACCAAAGAACCCCAAAACAAACCATGAAGACTTGTGTCTAAATACCTCAAAGTTTTTAGATTTTTCTAAAACAAACAAACAAACAAACAAACAAACACAAAAAAACCCCAAAAAAACAACAACATTGCTGGTAAAAGAAATCTGATTTTTTTTTAATCTGCAAAGTCTGCAACTTTTATGTTCTGAATGAATGCTAAAATAAGAAAATTGAGGAAAAGGTTATCAACATTTTGGAAAGGCTACAGTTAAAATTTGAAAAAGGAGTTGAGGCTTTTACAGGGGTGACCGTTAGATAAAAAGAAGCTTCAGTGAAGTGAGAAGTTCTAATTTGATGGTGTGTGTTGTGTGGAGTTCTATGGTCACTTGCAGTTTTTATGTGGTGAAGAAATGTCATATTTAGTAATGCTTTTAATTTTAGTTCAGCTGTTAAACTGTAGTAGCGTAGTTGTTTTCTCTTGCGGCTTTGTTTGTGTGTTGCTTTTCCTTCTTTTAAATAACCATTTTTTCTTTGCCCAGGGAAGTCTTTTCTAAGGAATCGTTTGTTTAGAGGACTTGACTCCTGGCCTCCATCCTTTTGTGTATGTACTCAATTTATTTGGGAGGTTTTATTTCATTTTTATAAACAGTACTTTGTTAAATTGAAAACCTAAGCTTAATTCATGCAAGCTGTATGCCTGTCATATTACTCTGAAACAGATGAAAAAGCTGGGAGGCAGTGTTCCTTGGTATTTCAAGTTACTATTATTATAATAATACTGGTTTGTAACTTGCAGTGTGGTGGGAAAGGAAGTGTCACCTCGATATTCCTTTTTAACAAGGAGTCTATAGTATTTAACAAAAAATCACTATTAATGATCAGAAGAAAGAAGCCGGGAGGGATAATCTGACCATCTAATCCTCTCTTTTGAGTAGCAGAGCCATAAAATTCATTGTATAGTAAAAGCAAGTAAAAGGTTTTGTGTTTTTCTATAAACACTGCATGAGTGGAAAAGCATTTTTGTCTCTTGGGCTGACAACATGAAGGGATGAAAAAGTTAGTTGTAGTCAAGCATTGCCTGTGAACTTTGATTTCGTACAGATTGCTTAATTCAGGTAAGATAACACCCCCTGATTCTAGCATTGCCATCTCTCTTGGCCTCATTTAACCTTTTCATCTTCTCCCCTGCAGCTTTCTTTGTCAAAGGATACTTGGAAAATAAGAATGCTACTCATTTCAGTGTGTTGAATACTGAACTGAACTAATACTTGACTGTATTAAATAAAGCTTTAGTGCTATCTCTCATCCCTTAATTATTGAAAAATATTCTTAATGTTTATGAAGCTTGGTAGTACGGAGGAAATTGAACTAGAGAATCGTTGTAGGTCCCTTCCAACTGAAATACTCTATTCTACTGCTGCACAAGGAACTATGGATAGAGTTAGTTACTATGAATATAAATTATTTGTCTTAGGACGGAGGGGCAAGGCATGGTTCCTTTAAAAAAACTATGAAATCTTCTGAGAGATCGATTTAACAGCAACTTTTCCATGTAATTAAACTCTTTTTAATCCTTCCTGAGTTACCTTGATATTATTTACCTTAACGACAATGTGTAAATTAATTTCTTCTTAATACAGACAAGAAAACCTCGCAGATTTGACAGTGAGCTTCCAGATATCTCTTTAAGTGATTTGCAGTTCTTGCAGTCTTTTTGTCCTTCAGAAGTACAGCCACTACTCAGGTAAACCACCTTTTAAAAGTTTGTATGTTATGAAAATAGCTGCACCCTGGACTCAACCCCTTCAGTCCCGCCCCACAGTTCATTTTTTCTAAGGAGCAGACAAGGATATTTTTTGAACTGATATCATTCTTAAGGAATGGTCTTCACTGACTTAATGCTTCACATACTCAAACTTGAATGCTTTGAGCACTTATACTCTATACTGAGATGTAAAGGATGTTGGATGTTCCTCTAAGCTGCCTCATAGCTAAAAGACAAAAAAATACTGTTGTCAGTTTTAAACTGAAATAAACTCATAACTTTTATGTTTTGTCAGATCAGAATTAAATTGTGGGGTTTTTAATTTGTTCTTTGTTAAGTGGTATTCTGAAGGAAATAGAATAAATTTCTTCAGCCCAGCATGAGATCATGGACATCTCCTGTATTCAGTTATCACTTTTTCTCTGACAGGCTGATTCTACTAAAAAGTGTATTCTCTGAAGTGCATCTGCTGTCTGTGGAAATCCATCATTTTGAGCAGAAGCTCTATTTCCATGTTTCTTATCTCCCAACAGTGAGGCAGACATGCAAATATAGATAGGAAAGCTACTACTTTATCTCACAGGCAACTTGACAGGATTAGTTTCTTATCTAAAACTTGGAGATGTCTTTCTGCAAAAGCTGACTATTAGAGTGAGATTTCAAACTCCTGTGTCTTAAACCTGTAGCAGATAGGGGAATGGCAGCCAAGATAATGGGCAAGACATAGGCAGTAGAAAGTTCTATGTAAAGTTCTGTCTAAGAGAAGATCTGTCCATCAGGATGACCACAATCAGATGATGCATGTAACCATCATCCTTCTCATGGAAGAGATCTGCAGTTGGGGATTTGCTGAAGTTCCATTTTTTTAGCCCCAAGACCATAGTCCCACAAAGCATGATAAGATAAACCAAAAGGAGGATGCTCTGCTGTCATCTGTCAGATTCACCAATAGTATCAGCCTAGATATCGGTTTACAGTGTAGGAGCTGAATTCACCGTGTTTTTCACCTATATTTTGTACTGGCATTCTTTTTGATTGAGAATTTGTGACCATCCTTATGGTATTGCTGCTGGAATTAACAAAAAGAATAGTGAGCTTAGTCTGCTTGACAGTGATATGTCATGATCCAGCTGATGTACCCTTTTAATTTCTTATTATGCCTTTAGGCTTGCTCCTCTGTGATTCTGCAGAAAAAAGGTGCCAACTATAGTATCACATTGTTGATGTCTGCCTGATTTTTGGGTGTGTGAGAATTTCACAGTCTTCCTGGGAATTTTGGACTGAGTTCAGGAAGAATTTTGCCTTACTATTGTTAGAATCACTAACAAAACCGGTTTATTTCCTCTGAATTGTAGTGACATAGCTTTCCACTTGATGGCAATAGAGGTGGGATTATGTCACATTCCTCCTGGTTTCTGAGCTCAGGGTTACATTTGTTGGAAATATTTGTGATAGTGGTGGATTTGCAACTTGAGTGTGCAAAGCTGTCACACAACTTGGTAGACACTGAGCTTCAGAAGAAACTGCAGAGCAGTACGTCCTTTGGTATTTTCATTTAACATCTGAAGAGCAAGCAATAGGCAAATTGAGACCCAGCACAAAGTCCGTTTCTGTCAGCACTGAACCCCTGAGCTGTATAATTAAAATGATGCTTTATTTACTTACAGTGCTTCAGTCTTCTGATATATGTTTTAGCAATTATTGAAATCTTAATTCTACAAAAATACACTAGGTACCACTTGCCCTATATAATGAATACAAAATGTAAAATATTTTATTTTATTGTTCTGTTAGTGTAAATGAACTCCTGCTTCATGATTTCAGTGGAGCTATTTCTGAACAAATTAGAAATTCTGGATATATGGACTCTCAAGAAAAAAAATAAATGTATGTTTCTTTTCAGAGTTGTAGAAAACTTGCAAGTGAAAGCTTATCTTGCAATACTTGCAAATGTGATCACGACACATTAATCAATGTTTTAATTTAGGTTACCTATCATTACAATAAAATAGTAGAGAATTAATAGCTACTTCAAAGGAAGAGCTGGATTGGAGAGTATCCAACTGGAGGGAAGACTAGAGTCATTTGCAAACATAAGTGCTTCAATTACTGATCTAATCACTGTCAATTCTCTTATGTTACTGTTATTGGAACTCTAGGTACTACTGGTAAATGTTTTCCTCAGAAGGTGAAAGACTGACTTATTACTTCCCCTTCATTGTGTTTATCATGATCTACTCCTTAAAAGCTCTCAAGTTCTTAATTTAAAACAGAAATATCAGGTGGTCTTTGAGGATTTTCCATGTAAATGGATGAAATGCAGAAAGTACAAAATTTATACAGAGGGAAGCTTAGTCTTGTTGGGATATACACATAATGATTTAACATATTTGAATATCTAATTAACAATATGAAAAAAAAAAATAATCCTGTACTGTTTTTAAGGGTCCCCATACTTTGTGACTTTGAACCTCTTCACCAGCATGTACGTGCTCTACATAACCTGGTAAAGGCAGCACAGAGTTTGGATGAAATGTCGCAAACCATTACAGACCTGCTGAATGAACAAAAGGTATTTTTGTTTTTCTTTACTAAGAAAACAGAATATTCTATTCAAAACAGTAGAATATTTTCATAATTGTTTTACAAACCACTTCAGAAAAGAAACTCTGTTTTTCTAGATGTAAAAATTAGTTGGTCTCATAACTGCATAATATTAGTTTCCTTTCTGATCCCATTCTAGTAAATACTCTGAGAATTTTGAGCTCTCAATGAGTAAAGTGAGTTGTATCTAGACAAGAGTCAAAATATATTGAATGTCTTCCAAACATTTAATAAATGCTTGTATTCCACATAAATTGTAGAAGTAGAATACTTCTGTTAATATTTCTGTTTTCTGCCATAATCTCAGGCTTCTGCATGCATAATGTGTGTGTTTTGCTTCTGTTAATTTTGTATGTATTTAATGAAGTTGTTGTTACTTTTCTAGATGCTTGCATTGCTTCTCAACTCCTTTTGGCATAGGCATTTAAGAATAATTTAGGGCCTTGGTTAGTTGTATCCATTAGCCTGAATATTGATCTGTCACCTTCTCCTTTGTTGCAGTCCAGCTTTTTGGGGAAGGAAAAAAAAACATGCAGTTTTTTTGTTTGAGTATAGAAGGAACAGATGGCAAAAAGATTCATTCCTAGTTCTGCGCTGCCTGTCAAGCAGATTCTTTCTCCTAGAAACTGTTTCTGCCGATGACTTTTGATTGCTTCTGTGCATTCAGCCTCTAACTTTTGTAATACGCCAAATGGGGTCCTTTTAGCTTCTGACTGTAGCCTGTCCCAGTGAAACTCTGAGTGAATTCAGCAATACTTAAAATTTTATGTGAAGTTGACTGATTCAAAACGGATTTCTTGAGCAGTTTTTGCTTTAGAAAAAAGGTATAATTTTTGTGGGGCTCCATGTTATCATCTATAGTGTATTTCTATGCACTTTGCCGACATGAAGTATCTTCTATAACTGCCAAGGTTATGGACATGCTTAATTCTGAATTAGCAGATTCCCGCTTAACCGTGAAGTCCTCTTTTTATTCTTCTGTGACTTGAAGAAGAGATTTACTGGAAGTCTTTCATTTATGTAAAATATGAGATCTTGGCTTTTATTTATTCTGTAATATAAATGCCACACCTTTTTCATCTAATTTCTTAGCTCTTTTCTCTTGTTATGAAGATTGTTTTTTTACAAATGAGTGTTAGGGCCTGACCACTATATTAGCCAACGGAATGGCTAGAAATGGTGTCAATGTTGTGAAATTTGGCAGTTTTCTGAACATGCTATTTTAATAGATCATGCTCTGAAATACAGAAGTCCACCCCCAACTTGGAGCATCCTTAAATTTATCTCATAGGAAACCAGGATAATGACAGGTGTTTTAATGAACTAATTTTTCACTAAGGCTTGCAATGTCAAAAAAGAATGTAAAATAAAAGAGTAAGTTTTAATTCAAAATATGCATAATAGTAGAAAAATAAACAGGAAAGGTGCTTTACTTGTTTGAGTCTTGATAGTTTGCTCTTTTTTTGTTCAGACTTGGTTATCTGAGAAATTTTTATCAGTATCTGTCTGCACAAAAAAGGCGTTTGCGAAGTCAGGAGAATCTGTTCTTTCCACCCTTCTCTTTCACTGGGCTTTGACCAGTGTAGATTCTTGGCTGACTCCAAAATGTCAAGTGTTTAGACAAATTTGGATGATTGTCTCTTTCCTTAGAGTAAATTGCATTGCACAGTCAGAGCTGGGCCATTCATGATGTCATCTTGAAAATGCCCATCTCTGTGTGTAATTTCAGTCATTCATTTGAACTCTTTTTTGGAACTGAAGCAAATAGATCTGTCAGAGAGATTTTTCCTCCTCAACAACAGTGCTCTTGTTATTACTTGGTCTTCGTGTTGCTTTGTTCTGCAGAGGGTCTAGAAGTGCTTGTTAGATTATACTACTTTTGCCCATGCTTGGGGTTTTTTTTGCATAGAATTACTGAAATAATATGAAAACATTTTCTTATCCTTAGTATTGCTGGGAACTTACAGTATATAATTAAAAGGATGAATAAACATTAAATATTAGTCCTGAGGATGCCTACAGCTTCATGCACCTACACAGTCTGTTGATGAACTGTAAGATACTGTCCCAGTTTGGGGCAGAGTTTGTGATGACTTTGCAGGCGTCGAGCATTGCCTATATAGTAGAATGTTGCTGTCATGGGGATACACCAAAAGTCAGTTTAGGTGGACAAGAAGCTCCAAACACACTTTACGCTAGCCAGAAAAGTATAGCAAATAAACCAACTAGAAATGGGGTTTATCCGAATTATTTAGCACTCTAACAACATAGAACACAGGTTCGGATACCAGCTGAGGAAATCACTACTGCACAACCACATAAGAATAATGAGGATCCACAATGTGCATGCATTCACTCACAGAAAGCAAACCTAGAGGCCTCTTTTCCACAAGGGTACCCAGTAGAGAAGAATCACTTGCCAGGGGTGGGCATGGGCTCACTCAAGGTTATATCCAGAAAGGAAAAACACTTCCCAAATGAGGAGGTGAGGCACTCTCAATCCCAGGAAGTCTCCTTAGGCGACGTCCAAGTGTAAGGGGAGGGCTCCAGTTCACAGTCCTGCTGCTCTGAGAAGACCACTCCAAGGGTCTCCTTGGCAGAGGCCCCATTTTATAAGACTGTGCAGATCTCGCTGCGGTCATTACAACATGGTCTAGAAGCTTTTCAGCTTCTCTGGGCACCTCCTTTGTTGAGGACCCTGTCAAATGACTGAGAGTCCCACCCCTCCCTCCTGTCCCCCCAGCCAGGGGGTGGTGAAGTCACCCTACCCAGGGGTGGGGGAGGATGTGACTGTCAGCACCTTGACACCACCTGAGGTCATGGTATGTGCAACTGCCACAGTTGCTCTTGTCTTCTCCCAAAGAGACACGTTCAACCCCAACCTCCCTTTCCACACAAGTCGCAGCAGAGGCCTGGTGAAGTTGGACTGGGGTAGTTTCCCTGGCTTGTTGGTATGCCGCAGTTTAGCTCTGTCTGGACCAGGAGTATATCCTACTGCACCAGTCGTAGCATTTGTTTTTAAGCTGTAACTCTTAGTATTTTAGCTTTCAAGTTCGTAGAACATTAGTGATGATATGCTTCTCTGATATCTGTTTTCTTTTTTTTTTTAGTATTACATCAAAGTAGTTAAAGACCATTGTTGATTTTTGCTTAACTTGTCACTACTTTGAAATCTGTTTTCATTTTTAAAGATTTCTGCTTATTCTGTGTAACTTAGTGGTCTCACACCAAAGATATTGCTGTGTCCTTGCATTTCTATAATACTAAGTTTAAGGAGATCAGTGATTTGGTTAAAAATGTCCAGGAGAAAGTTAAGCTGCCCATAGGAGTCAGGTAAGATGATTAAGGTGTCTTTTCCAGAGTTAGTAGGTAATTAACATATGCAGTCCTTTGGTATTAAGTTTCTCCTGTAAGAGAAGCTTGCTTTTCAAATGGGATTATTAATTTACCATTTGTTCTAGCTGAGTTTGAAATTCAAACATTATTTATAATCCTTTCAAGAATTGCCCCATTCTCTGCCTATATTTATCATAGTAACAAAACTAGAACATGTAATTCAGCAACACCTGAGAACTTAAAAATTAACTCTGCATCTGTCTCTGCTTTCTATTTTTTTCTCGTTTGCTCTAAACTCCTTTTCCTTTGTCATCACAGGAACTACGGTGTATGGCATATGCACACATTGCTGCCTTTAGATTGTAAATAGACTAGATGGCACACACCAGCTTCTCAGGGAAATAGGCAACAGTAAACAAATTATTCCATATAGTTTCAGCTGCTCAAAATGTGAAGTTTAACTCTTCGTTAGCCAGTAATCTGGTGCTCTAACTCAAGACACAACTCACAGCAGCCACTGCAGAGGCATGGAATTTGTTACAGCCCCAGGTCGTAAGGAAACCAAGCTCAGTAGAATATTGCTCCACATAGTGACAGGTGGTGTGATTTTGATTGTTTTGTTTGGTTTTTTTACTTCTATACTTTATATCCTTAGTTTTTAGCTTCTAGGATGATTCTACTGGTGTGTCAAAAGTAGATACTATGCTTTGCATGTGGCTTCCTGTAGGGCGTTCTAATGTGTGAAGTCCTTGAAATGTTGTTGGGCTTTTTTTGTTGTTTTGTTTTGGTTTTGTTTCTTTGGGTTTTTATTTTGTTTTGGTTTTTTTGCATGTGCTTACTGACATCTGTGATGCTAACTTTATTACTGCTAAAGTTCTGTTTTGTCAATGCTAACTGTTGTCACTTAAAGCATATGGTTTGAGTCCAGGCGTGTATCAGCATATACAGTGTCCTTCAACATTTATTTTTCTAAATTTTGTTAGACAAATAGCAAGCTGAAATTAAACCCAGGCGAAATGCTTAAACCTGAACCAAGAGTACCATTAAACAAAGATTGTTTCCCTTTAAGTTTTTTTGTCTCATGTCCTGTGTTCATTTTTGATAAGGACAGTATTTTGTATATAATGAACATACGTTTTTTTACTGTAGGTTTTCATCATTGGATTTCAAAATCATTACTTGACTTTCATATAGATGCAAAGGCTGATGGGCATGAGGTGTAAATGAAGCTCTGCTAAATAAAACGTCAGAGCTAGAGAAAGATTCTCCCTATATTTCAGGTCAGAGTTCAGTTAGTCACACTGCATCTCCATTAGGTGAACATTTACGTGGTGCATAGAAGAATAGGATCCTTTTTTTGGGTTGCAGCCATTTGTAAAAGATTAAAAAAACATCGACTATTTATACATCAGTAGGCCAATATCTGTCACTTCTGTCTAGTTTTTTTGGAGTTCTCTCGCTTACCATTTATTGAACAGCTCCACTGACTGGCGCCAGTCAAGTTGCTGAGTTCAGTGGAAAGCAAAAGTTCTTCAGTAGAAACTAACGTACTGAAGAACACCAGGCACACAACTTAAATGCACGGAGACAGTGTGGACGGTTTGGAAAAGAGGCACAAGCAGGATCACTGGAGACAGTGTTGGCTTTTTGGAGAAGAGTGCCATTCGGAAAGATCTCCAGCACTTTGAGACTGATCATCTTACAGGAATCTTTTACTACAAATATTCCCATGAGTCTTTAGGCACAGTTTTTTTTCAAGATGATCACATTCCTCAGATGAATAAGATCAGACAAGTCCTTCAAGGATGAAGGATGGAAAAGCGTGGTAATGTTTGAGCTACGGTGTCACAGACAATGCATCTGAGATCTTTCAGAACACTGATCAATGCAAAAAACTCAGCATCTCTTCCAGTTTGTGATCCTGATGATCCTGTTCATGCCTTTTCATCCTACATGTACAGATACTCTTAAGGATTTTAAATATGTGTGTTTCACTGTCATACTTGAGAGTTATTCAGGAATGCATCCTTGGTGGATACTGAGGCTGTACATTGCTATTTGGCTTCTACTGTGGTGTGTTCTGCACTTGCAGAAGCTTAAGGTTAATATTTTTGTTCTAAGAATCTTCAGATGAAATTATTGTTCACATTAGGGCTTTTATATTCTGTGTTGTATTTAAGTTAAGATACTACAGGTTGACCATTTGTTCCTAGTGACAGATGTGAAGATAGTAAAAGAAGAGGACTTCAATACACCTTCACTTACTCTGTCAAAGCTTGCAAACAGTAAATTTATTATGTTAAATGTATTAAATAAATAGCAAAGGTAAGAAAATCTGTAACTGAAGTGTACTTTTGTAGATACATCATAATGTAAATTAAACTAAGGCTTAGTCACATAAAAAAAGCTTGAAAGTTGCAGGTCAGTTTCCACAGTCTCTAAGTCCTTACTGAGGTTGATTATTTTTTTAGAGCACTTCATATGGTGCTTTACTGAATTTCCGATGCATAGAAATAAGCGCATGTAGCTTGGCCTGAATTCACTTAACGTATATAAGGTATATTCCATGACAGTAGTAATAGCGTAGTAATTCATATACTAATGAACAAGAACTGATGATAATGAGATTTAATTATGTTATCACAATTAATTGGAAAATGGATTTGAAGGTAAGTTTTTAGCCTTTAAGAATCAAAAGCACTGGAATTGGTCAGGAATACTTGGGAGCAGTTCTGTGAAGGTGAAGCTTTTTTAGTCTTTGTATTGTTTTTCAAGCTGCTGTTACTCGTTAATGATTATGGATGATTATTCTAACCATTAGCTTTTTAGCTGAATATTGAGGGATCTGGTGCTACAGAATTAGACTTGGTCTAGAATTAGACCAAGGTCTAGAGTCAAAATGGAAAAAATTGAGAGCAGCATAGACACAAAAAAAAATCCATTCAGACTGCGATGTCTTGCATTTTGAAAAGTCAGAATGTTACTTTTAATTAGAATATGGCCTTCATTATACTGTACTACTTCTACACTCTCCCAAGCAGAACAATTCTCGTGCATGTTTTTGGTCTGTTACTAGACAATGGTTTTGTTGTTGTAGAGTTTTTGGTAAACCTTCTTAGTTGGGTATGTTAATAGTGACTGGAGTACACTCATTTTTAATAGCAGAATTTGCAACAATAAAATAAAAATATTTTTGTAACAAAATTATTAGGAAAACTGAAATCACTAAGCTGTTAGAAAACACAGCCTGTTTCTGACTGGTTGCTCCAGTTTTTTGTATCATATAAACTTGAATTTAAGCTCTTTCAAATACAATTATGTGATCTGTGTAGGAATTTTGAATAAACAAACATTTGGTGCTTTTCTGACACATACTTGAAAATATCTCTGAATTTCTGCAATTTTTTATGCAAATGTTAGTCATGTGTATTTTGGACTGTTGTGGATAATAAGGCTGACTTTTTAAGTTCTTACTTTGCCTGGTAATTTTTAATGAATTTAAAATATTAACACTTTTGCCTATCACTTTTTTAAGTGTTTGTTTCATATTTTATAACTCGTAGGCCTCCAATAGTCAAGCATCACCACAATCTGCTACCACACCAAGGATGGAAAGTACAACAGTAACCACAATTGCTACCTCTTCAAGAACTCCTCCATCACTCAGTCTTCAGGGTCCCCTGTGTCCTCCTGTATGTCCCCCAGCTCCGTTAGAAGAATTGTCTCCAGACAGCATTGATGCTCATACATTTGATTTTGAAACTATTGCCCATCCGAACTTGGAGCAAGCTCTTAAGCAAGGATCGTTAGACTTGGATTCACTAGCAGAAAGTCCGGAATCTGACTTTATGTCAGCGGTAAATGAATTCGTAATAGAAGAAAATCCAGTCTCTCCTAATGTAATAAGTGATCCACAAAGTCCAGAAATGATGGTGGAATCTCTTTATTCTTCAGTTATCAATGCAATAGACAGTAGACGTATGCAAGATACAAATACTTGTGTAAAGAACGTCTCAGTAGAAAATGCATCTCTCAGTGTTTGCATGGAGAAATGTAGGGTTATTGCCCAGGACTCAAAGGTACATTTAAGAGGTATAAAGGAAGATCTTTGCCACTTTAGAACACTTGTACAAAGAGAACAGTGTGACTTTTCTAATTCTTTAAAATGCACTTCGTTAGAAATAGTAAATACTATTGAGAAGGTAAAACTTACACTTGAAAAAACACTAAAAGATAAACATCAAAAAGAATTACAGTCTTTGAAAAGTGAATATGAAACTAAAATTAATAAATTATTGGAGGATGGTGAAGAAAATCAAAAGAAGATTAAAAAGTTAAAAAGTGACTTATTAGGCCTTGAGGAAGTTCTTCAGAATAAGAATGATGAATTTGCCATGGTAAAAAATGAGAAAGAAGCTGTAGTTTGCCTTCAGAATGAAAAAGACCAGAAGTTACTTGAATTGGAATGCCAAATGGAGACACAAAATTCTGAAATTAAGGAACTGAGACAGTCACGTGAGATAGTACT
Source organism: Columba livia (assembly GCF_036013475.1). Lineage (NCBI taxonomy): Eukaryota > Metazoa > Chordata > Aves > Columbiformes > Columbidae > Columba > Columba livia. The sequence goes on along the minus strand of NC_088603.1, from coordinate 120,782,929 downwards.
TGAAGACTTGAAAAAACTTCATGTTGAAAACAATGAAAAACTACAACTTCTGAGAGCAGAACTTGAGAGTTTAGAGCAAAGCCATTTGAAAGAACTGGAAAACAACCTCCAAGCCAGGCATTTACAAGAATTTGAGAAGGTGCTGGCTGAGCACAAGGACTGTTTAGATAAATTAAAAAAAGAGAACCAGCATAGACTTGAACAAATGCAGGAATCTCATGCAGTAGTTGTGCAAGAAAAACAACAACAAGTAGAAGAGTTACAACTCAAGGTTTCAGATCTGTCTGATTTGAGGTGCAAATTAGAAGTTGAACTTGCCCTGAAAGAGGCAGAAACTGATGAAATGAAGCTTCTTTTGGAAGAAAACAGAAACCAGCTACAAGAGACCTTAAAATCTCAGATTGATAAAGAAACCGAAAGCTTGAAAAAAGAGATAGATAAATTAAACAATAAAATTCAAAATAGCAGTGATGAATACCAAATGGGCTTATCAGAACTACGGCTTCTGATGAGCATTGAGAAGGATCAGTGCATCTCTGAGCTAATAGACAGATATGAAGAAGAAACAAATTTGCTTAGAACTGAACTAAATAAAGTAACACTTCTTCATCAAAAAACTTCTGAGACAGAAAAAAGACTTTCAGAGCAAATAACAGAACTACAAAGTAAATTAGAATTGGAAGCAAACGCCCTAGAAAAGGAAAAAACAGAAAAATTGTCTCTCTGTGAGCAGCAAGAAAAATATGAAGCTATTATCCATAAGCTTAAGGAAGAAAAAGAACTGTTAGTATCTAACCAGGAACAAGACAGGCAGTTGCTCATTCAGAAGCTCAATTGTGAGAAAGAGGACGCAGTACAAACTGCTTATAAAGAGTTTGAATTACAGAGGGAAGCTGCTGAAAAAGGACTTTTGGAAAAAATACAACAACTTGAGATCCAAGTAAATCGGAGGTACTGTAAGAATTAAGTTGCTGTGTTTTCTTAGTATTCTAAAGTAATTAATATGGTGTAATCATGATGGATTATGCAGTAAGTAGAATTTCTGTGTATTTGTAATAGCATTTATCTGGCTTTGTTTCTATGTTCAAGTTTCAAGTTACTTCCATATTAATGGTAGTGATATTCCTGTGTCTGTAGTTAACCTGAAAGATTGTAAAATATCTTATACAATGTTATTTTCAGATAGCAGTGAAGTTATTTTTTCAGTCTTGTAACATTACATTGAAGGAGTGCTTCCACAGTAGCACATTGCTTGACATTCCAGTTTCGATGCTTTTAGTTTCTCCTTTCCCATCCCTTGCTCTGGTAATAGCACTGTGTGAGCATGCAGTGGCTAGCTTTGAGCCCGATAACTTTCTTTTATTGGCTAGCTGTACGCTCTTATCGGTGCTAATGGTGGTATGAAAAAGTGTGTGGGAATATGTATGACCAACTGGCCACTTGGACTTACATTGACTTAGCTGCCACAGTTATGTATTTTGAGATCTTCAGTTTGAGCTTTATTAATGAAACACATGTGGGCAACATCATTATAAAGAACACCCTATCATCGTTGTTTTTCATTGTTAATTTCTGCAGTGCTTTTCCACTTTAAAAAGAAAAATCAATTTTCCCTTGCCATAAATGCCTAGAATTAGTCTTTCTGACTTCTCATATCTTACCTACTTATTCGTTCATAATGCCTGTCAGCAGACTAGATTATGATGTTGTGGAATGGAAATACTAGCATTTTTCTATGTGGCTACTGCTTAGAAACAATATTCTCTTTAGAAATGCTAGAATTTGTCATTTATGTTGTAGTAGTGTTGAAGAAACTCAGCAGATAGATCTCATTTGTACAATATCTAAATTGAGCATTTTTTTTCTAGGTATTATACCAAGTATGTTAATTGGGAAAAAAAGACCAATAAAATGGACAGAATGGGTTTAAAAACTAGAAGAGTACTGCAGAACATGAATACATTTAACTTTCCAGTATCAAAGTAGTGTTAAAAATGTTTAAAAAAGGAAGGAGAGGAGGTTAGGTGGAGTCTAACATGTGCACAATTCACTTACACAGTGCAAGGGAAATCTGAATATCTGCTTCATTTGAATTATTGACTTCAGTCCCATTACCTCCGGATTTTGATATGTGAACATATCCATCATTAAATGATGTTGTATCAGTGTCTGTGTTTTGTATGTCAGCGAATGGAAAAAATACATCAAGATAATATTACATTTTTTTATTTGAGATATAATGAAATTAAGAACTGCTCTTCTTAACTGAACAAAAGATTCTCTTAAAGAAATATGGCAAAATGAGGAGAAAAAAGAAAAACTCTATTATTTTCATTTTATATGTATTAATGTACTGTGAAAGTGTTAAAAACTTGACTCAACAGGAAAAAGATGTAGCTATGTCATGCAACTTTTTAGAAATCCAACATCTACACTTAAATTTAAACAACCGAGCACAGCTGTGTATATTCTTATACAAACTGGATAAAACAGATTGTGATGTATTTCAAAGAAATATTATCTGCTTCAGTCTAAAGAAGCATTAGTAGTTTGTTCTGAGTTCTGCAGAGTAATTTAATATTCAGTGTGACATTAAAATGTATATTGTCTCTTAAGGCTTTAATCTGCTGTTAGCCTTTTTCTCTAGGACTGAAGACGTGCTGTGATGTATGTCTGGGGCAAATACCTTATGTGAATCTGTCTTAATATTTCAAAGTCACTGTCTAGCTGTTTGTTTTTTGAGTTTGTAAAAACTCAAACTGTGTCAGTAATTCAAGTTGACTTGTTATCCTCACTCGATAGAAATGATAGAAACCAACTTTTATTTGGTGTGTGCCTATATATTTGTCAGGTAAATGTCCTTTTCTGCAAGACCAATGCTATGTTAGCCGTCTGGTAGACACAGCTGGGGAGATGAGTTGTTAAATTTGACTTGAGTGTTGCACTGGTATCAGGAATTTTGTTGGAATTTATATGAAAACAAACAAAAATGTTTAGAAGTGAGAAAGAAAAGTTTGTGACCCATGCATTACCAAAATATGAAAAATAATATGTTTTGGTCACAATGTGCCTGAAATTCAAGCCATCACAATTAGGAAAGGTAACAGAACGGCAAGGCACATGTAACTCTCCTACTTAATCTTTCCTTTGTATGTAGTTTGTACTAGCCAAGATTAACTGAAAAATACAAATTCTGTAATTACTTTTGTTGTTAAGCAGTTAGCTAGCTAGCTAGTTAGTTAGCTAAAAGATTTCTAACATTTTAAATAATGTTGAAAATAGCATAGGAATCCTGACTGCTTTGAAAACCAAATTGCAGGTTTGCTGTCTTCCAGCCTTGGTGTTTTCCAGCCACTTCTATCAGACCACCATCAATAGTGAAGCTTCTCTGTAGAGCACATGCTCTGTTTTGCAGAAATACATTGAAATTTAATCCAGCATAAAAATGGTTTCTCAGTGGCACAAAAAAATATTTGCTTGGGTGTCTCATGACTTGCTTTGTTCTCTGCTTATTTTACATCTGGTTTCTGGAATGTCAAAAGTTGTTTTGCTATCCTGAGAACTTCAGTTGGCTTTCAAAGCTCATTTATTTACAAATTCTTATGGGGTTTTTGAGTGCTTAGCTACTGCATGGTAGTTTGTATCTTCAGTATATGCCCATGTGGTAGAACAGTGGTAGTGTTGTGTCCTGTTTCGGATGGGACAGAGTTAATTTTCTCCCTGCTAGCTGGTATAGTGCTTGTTTTGGATTTAGTATGAGAAGAATGTTGATAATACGAGGATTTTTGGTTGTTGCCAAGCAATGTTTATACAAAGTCAAGGACTTTTCAGCAGGAGGTTGGAGATGCAAAAGGGGCTTGGAAGGGGGCACAGCCAGGACAGCTGATCCAAACTGGCCAAAGGGATATTCCATACCATATGGTATCATGGTCTATATATAAACTAGGGAAAAATTTCACCAGGGGATCACTGCTCAGGGATGGGCACCAAACAGCAGGTAGTGAAAAATTGTGCTGTGCATCAGTTATGCTTTGGGGTTTTTTTTTTTTATATTCTATTGTTACTTTTGTTGTTATTTTCTCTTTGTTTGCTGTCCTGTCGAACTGTCTTTATTTCAACCCATGAATTTTGCTCCCCCACCCCAATTCTCCTCTGCATTCCACCAGGTGGTGGAGTGAGTGAGTGGCTGCGTGGTGCTTAGTTGCCAGCTGGGTTTAAACCACAACATTGCTAAATACATCCTTTGTCATCTTTGAGCAGTACAGTGTTTACTTGCCAGTAAGGAACCCAGATCTCTGAAGAAATATGCTTTTGGTATCTTGAAAACACTAAAAATATAGATATTGTCACTATTGCCATAGTTGCTGAGACCTTTGCAGATTAAATGTGTAAACCTGATAGTCTGATAGAGTGATGAGGTTTATAAACTGGCACTGTGCTAGCACCCTTTGTGGAATAACAGTATCCTTTACTTGGCTGTCATTTGCAAACAGCCAGTAGTCCAGGCAGCCTGTCTGAGAGGCAGGTGATACTTGCTTTGGTTTAGTGCAGCTGACAGCTCTGGGTTTAGATAACCTGGAATAATAAGGGTGAATTTTTGTTACTTGTAAAGTAAGGTGCAGGCATACCTCTTCTTCACATTTCTCAGACAAACTTATCCTGTGCTTTCTTAACTTGATAGGGAGAATTGATGCTGGAAGCAGAGGTAGATATGTGCTGGAACATATGGTGAAGCAAAGACTCTGTAGAAGTAGCTGGAACTGGTCAGTTCATGGATGCCCAATCTCCCATTCAGTATGCAGTGATCAGAATTTTAGGTTCCCTACCTCCTCTGCAATTCAGTTTTCTTTCATATTCTCCATGCTGAATCTTTCTGGTGTCTCTGAAGTTCTGTTGCTCTTAATCTTAACAGAGAAGCTTTGCAGTATGGAGCAAGAAGAGTTCTTGGAGCGTTTTTAGCACTATGAGTTGTGCTTTTGGATGTTACTATATTAGGACACAATGTTTTGCTTTCACTGCATCCTACTTAATATCAGGAGATCTTACCTCCATGCTGCTCTTATGAGATAAAACCATTGACACGTGTATGGAGATGAAGAGTTAGGTTTGAGAACAATTAAGTACATGAAGTACAATTCTGTTGTACAGGAATAATAGAAATTAAAATAATACAGTTTTTTTTAAAAAATATTTCTCCACAAAGTTGTTGATGCTTTTCTTTCTATTGTGATCATTGCTATTTCTCCAAATTCTGCAATATTTCTGAAAAGAAAGTCTCATGACTTTTTGCTTATTTCATGTATTTTGAGGCTCTGTGTATGCTGCAAATTTAAAGCCTAAACATTTTCTTTTAAGTCCTCCCACTGAATCATCTGCTGAATCAAGCTTGGTTGCTGAACTTCAAGAGAAGCTTCAGGAAGAAAAAATGAAGTTCTTGGAGCAACTGGAAGAACAAGAGAAAAGAAAGAATGAAGAAATGCAGAACATCAGAACATCGCTCACTGCAGAACAACAGGTAAAGCTGATTCTTTTCTATTAAAATTACTTTTGTTCCCATGATGACAATTGTGTGTTCTTTTGCTGTTTTGAAGTTAAGGATTTTTTTTTTCTGTATAACATTTATACTCTAAATTTGCAATGTTACGTGGAACGAGAATATGATGTGTTAATGAAATCTGATACTTAAGAACAAAAAAATTAAAAAATCTCACCTTTAGTATGTGTGAATGGACGATCCACATTGCTTTTTTTAAACTTTTTTATCTTTTGCTTATGTTGTTAAGCTAATGCTGTAAATTTTTATCAGTTAATCTACTGAACTCCAAAAAGGTAACAGTTAAGTATCATTTAAGTTAACCACACAAAATCTGTGAACAACACAGATTAGTTGTTTGGAGTGCTGGTTGGTTTGGAATGCTACTTAATGGCTTTTTGAACTTTATTAGCCTGGGCAGGTGCTGCTTGAGGTTCAAAGCAAATGATGTATTTTACTGAATAAATTTAGCAACACTAGGTATTCCACACCTTGATACAAAATCATGTTGCACCGGATTAATAATTATATATGTATCCACACATTTTTTCCTTTCAAAGCAATCTTGAGTCTCTCAGATTTTTGTAAATGAGTTTTCAGTTCTTAAATTAAATCTCTTAGTAGCAGCTATTATCTACAGCTTTGCATTTAAACACTAAGAAAGGATTTTCTGATTTAAGCACCTCTACTTACTTTAGCTGTAGAAGGATCAAATAAGGACAAAGAGACAGTGTAATGAATGAACACTATGAATCACTTGAGGGAGACAGCAGAAAGTTGCAGACAGTTATAAAGAAAGGAATCTTTTTAAATTTTTGGACTGCAGACATTAATATGAAGTGAGCCTTACGTAGTATATCTAATTGGAATATTTTATACATAACATTGGTAATGTAAGATTTCTTTTTCCATCAAAATCTACTTTACAGGTCATTTTCCTCACTATCTAATAATGTTCTTCATTCATACAGCAGAGTGTGGAAGGGAAGGTTCTGAGCTGCTAACAGCAAATCCCAGTGAAAGATGGAACCCTCTGTTTAAAAAAAAACGTTCAATGGTTATTAAACGTCACCCTTGATGTCAATCTATGTGGGATGCGTAGCCCACTAAATAGCTTGCATTTTAAGACTGAGAGTTGATAGGTGCAGATCATGACTAATCTTAAAATTTGAAAAAAAAAAAAAAAAAAGAGAAATTATAATTTAAAATATCCTTTTAATAGATGGTGATTGGTGGTTTTTGTCTGTCTCTTTGGTACAACTGTAAGAGTGGAAGGGCTGAGGGCGTAAAGGTTAGTAGAAGGATTCAAGAAGATGGGTCAAACTGATACAGAAGAATTATGTTAGCTTCTTATTCCTGTGTGACTTCAGCATTGATTGTTCACTGAGGTATTAATGCATAACTTGAAATCTTTTTTTAATGCAATTCTGGTGTATTAGTAATGATATTTTATGTTACATGTAACATATCATGATACAGTGCATATTAAGTAACTATTTTAATCCAAAAAGTAACTGGTTTTAGTATAAAACATGCAATTGTGGTGCATTAACTGGTATATAAAGCATTGTGTTTTAAAAAATAAAACAACTTACTAATTATTTTTTATTTAATGATGATTTCTTTGTAATTGTACTACATGTTTATATTGGGCTTGAGAGAATAGGAGGAATAAAAATGTAAAAAACCAAATTGTTACAGAGAAGCCTTAAAATAAAATGTCCAGGTGAGTTATCTTGTCACGGAAGTAATATGTAAACAAGTTTGTTTCCTTGTTTAATTATAACTTAAGTAAGACAAATGTGTATCTTTTGTACTTTTTGTTCTTGTGGCAAATATTATATTACATTTATACAGTACATTTCTTATTTCAGTAATACTTTTTTCTGTTTTCAGACCAACTTTAACACCGTTTTGGCAAGAGAAAAAATGAAAAAAGAAAACATAATTAATGATCTTAGTGACAAGTTAAAAATGCTAACACAACAACAAGAAAAGGATAAGGGTAAGCAAAGCTCTGAAAATGTATTCAGTTTTTCTATTAGGACAATTCTATTTGCTGCAGATTGGTTATGATCCTTAGTGCTGTTGTTATTAAAAGAATTTTTATTTACTTGTGTCATAGATTTGATTGAAACACTCTCTGAAGATCGAGCTCGCTTACTCGAAGAGAAGAAAAAGCTTGAAGAGGAAGTTAATAAACTGAGAAGTAGTAATTTTTCTCCATCAACCTACTCAGCGGCAGCTTCAGAAGCTTGTGGAGCCTGCGCAGCTGATCTTCCCACTGACACTGACAGACTGGTGTCTGACATTGCAGCTGAAGGGAGGATGGACTCCACAATGGAAACCAGTATGATGGCTGTGCAGTAAGTATGGGGCATTGTGATAGAAATACAGAAGTATGCAACTTAAAGGTGAAACTGGGCCTTCCCAATTACGAGATGAAAAAAGAAGACCCAAGTATGTGGAATGTTAGTCAAATGGGAGAAGAGCAACTTTAACAGTGGCCTAGAATGAGCTGGGTGGCTGCATGTTATTGGCCTGTCTTCTGAAGAGTGACTGGGTCTCATTTAAAAAAACAAACAAACAAACATCTTTGATTTTTCATGTACATGTCCGCTGTAAGACAGAATAATGACATTCCTTGCTAAAGAGGAAGGGGCGATAGGATGCCTGGTAGACATTAGGCTGAATCCTCAGGGTTCAAAATGAGTAATGGGACTGAGGCTGATTAAGTGGCCTCGATAGGTCGCTGGTTTGTATCATTGGAGAGAAAGACAGGTATTCGGCATCCCTTTGTTTATATGATCTTTGAATCATCAGTACTGTCAGCTGTGAGGTACTGCTGACTTAATAGAAGGCGTGATGGGATTGGGGACGAACTGCGATGATTTAAACTCTTACTTGAGGAAAATAACCAGGGCAAGCAACTTACATACTTCAAAATAAACTTCTCACTTAAGATTAGTTTGTTTGTATTTACATCTGGTTGATAATCTGGATTTACAACAGATTCAAATAATAGGTTGATATCACAGGCACTTAGTTGTTTAGCACCCTTTTTTATGGAGGTTAATTAGGCAAGGGCTAATTTGCAGGTAGTTTTCTGAAGCTGTGCTTGAAATACTCAGGTGATTATAGAGATCAGAGGAAACTGAGAGTCTTTTTGCAGTTATCAGCTTTACTATATTCTCTGTTTTGGGTGCCCTACAATAGCAGTGCCCTTTGTTATTGGCGTATAATGCCTTGCCTAGTAAGTTAAGAGTCTACATGTGAAGCCAGTAGACTGTGATCTGGTCTTAGTACATGACTCCGAAGTCTTCTGAACTTAAACAATTCTGACTGGTACGACGTTGTCCTGTTGGTTGTTGTCAGGAATCCAGCCTATTGCAGATGTATTTTCTTTTATTTACTTTGCTGTTATCATGCTTAGAGCATTATGAGAATCCGTTCAGAACCGATTACTGGCAGAGAAAGAGCTAAACAGCCTTTTAACTGAAATGAAGTAATGATTAGCATGGCTTAACTATAATCTATTAGTTCTACTTGGCATTTTGCTTGGATTTATAGCATGTTTTGTTAGACTAGATGAATGGACTATAATGTCCAAAAACTTGTCCATTTTCTTTTTCCAGCCAAATCAGCCTGAACTACAAAAGATATTGTTTCTTCTCTGTTAATCTGCCTTTCAAAATATATTTTAATTGTATGTACTCAGTTTATCTCACAGATAAATGGTCACAATTAGGAAATTTACATTAGTTTCTCTCTACCAGAGAGTGCCAGGGCATTTAAACTACAAAGAATAGGAAAATATGATGTAGCAGAGCTGAATCACAATGTCAAGGGTTAACTGCAAAGCATTTTGAGCTGTATCTTTCATCCTGATGCTTTGAAAATCATGCAAAATATGCAGGAAGGGCCCCATGTAACCTCATAAACTAATCAGTGACTGAGAATTCGTTGGCTTGTTGCAGCAAAGAAGCTCCTTGAGTGTAAAGGAAAAAAAAAAAAAAAAAAGGAAAAAATCCCCAAAAACCTGCCAGAAATGTTGATGCTGATTCTAAAGGTATCTTTCTGTGCTATTCCCTCTGAGCTAGTAAATACACGGCACTCATCAGTGAGTGAAGATTATGGGGTGGAAAATACAATTTTTGACCATGGAAAAAAGAAATTCATTTTTACCCTATCCGTTTTCTTCTTTCTCTTTTAGTGAAAATGTCCATATGTCTGAAGAGAAACAGAGGATAATGTTGTTAGAAAGAGTGAGTAGATTGTTTGTGATGTTAAGAATTACAACTAAGTACTTATATATATTTGTGAAGTTGTGCTGTGGTCAGTTATATATTCTGATGCAATACAGTATCTGCAAGGCATATGATTATCATTTCAGGATATGTTTTTTCATTGTACTCATTTCAGATCAGTATAATTTGTTAAAGTAATTAAAAAATAAGTATTAGTACATTATACTTGACCTAGCTTAAAGTTTGCTTATTCTGTTTATGTGGGCTTCAGTATGAATGAGTCAGGTGTAATGTTTCTTAGGAGTGACAGGTCACTGATCTGGGGGATTTCTATAGCAAAAAAAATTTTGATTTTTTTTTGGAATTAAGGTGTCCAAAGCAGCTGGACAGGAATTAAAATTGATTTACCTGCTTCTCTTGGAAATAGGTAATTTCTCCTCTTAAGCTGCTGCTACTTAAATAATTTTAATTCTGCCTGGGGTGCATTATCATCTTGACAGTATTGCTTCTATAAAGAATGAAATAGCACTTGTTATGAATGTGCTTGAACTTCCAGTTTTCTGAAGTAACTGTCATCTGCCTACAGGCTCGAATTGCAAGTTTATCACTCACCCCCCCTGATTCTCGCAGATATATACTTCAAATTTTCACTTCTGTTACAATCGAGCATAGCTTTCATTGTACACTGACTAATTGAACCTTTTTGATAAAATAAAAGTTGTTTTTATTGGTAAAAGGCCAGGTTAACCCTTAACAGTTAGACTGGAATATTTCAGATTCTAGTGATTTTTAACTATCCGGTTGTGTCTAACTTCATTCCAGTTGCATTTTTCTTGTCTTTTCAAAGTTGACTTAAAAAAAACCAAAGTGTCTTTACCTTTCAACTTTCTAAGATCTCTTAGACAAATATCTGTGATCAGTTAGAGACCAGGAATGTTTTCTGTTAATGGATTGTGGCACTATATGATGCAAGTGTCTGGATGTTTCTGACTAGCAGCGCTTGCTTACATCTGCTTACAAAGGATTTGTCACAAGTGGAAGGTATAAAATAGTAACATATTACATCTCTTGCTGTACTGTCAGTGAAATGTTTTTCTAACTTAAGGACGAGTATGGAGATAAGCACAGCTTATCACAGTGGGTTTTGTAGCACTGTGGTAATTGCCACACTTTTACATGTGTTTGGAAAGATGTTTTCATATTGTTTTAAAACTGAAGGCTGTAGTAAATGGGCAAATTCTACAGTAAATGGGTAAATGTGTATATTCTATAAGTAGTTTGGCTGTGGTCATATCAAAACTTTTTGAAAATGTTTATACTGTGTGAAGTATTAACTAATCAAGTAAGTTTTTCTTTCAGACTTTGCAGTTGAAAGAAGAGGAAAATAAGAGATTAAATCAACGATTGGTAAGTATTTGTGTAATGCGTGCTTTAAGTCTCATGAAAAATAAGAAAAGCTTACAAATGTTTATTAAAATCTAAAAAATGTGATTTTTATTAACTTATTAAGCGTTAAGGCAAGTGATAAGTAACCTGATAACTTCAGGGGTAACTCAACTTAGCAGTCTTCTAATGGAAGAGATTCACAGAAAGAGACTTCTTCCCAAAGAACAGAGACCATCCAGGCTTGGGGTGCAGGCACTTAATTCCAGTGGCACCATGGCTCCGTTTTTCAACAATGGTAGTTTGAAGGCTGGTTTACAAGAATGTAAATATTCCTGCACATTATATGTAACTAGGTGTGTTAGCAATAACCTAGAGATTGTTTTTGGAAAGCTGCACCCATCGTATTTGAAAGCTGTGAGACTTTGTCGAGGGTTTAGATTGCGGGGTCACAATAAAACCCTGGCAGATGTATTGTTAACCTCCTCTCCCCTCCGCTTCCCCTTTTTGCCCCTCTCTCTCCCCCCTTCCTACTAAGGACAGGCGATCGGGAGGGAAAGAAGGACAGAGAGAAGAGAAGAGAGTTGGAAAAAATTAACAATGTTTTACTAATGCTACTAATAAGAATAGAGAAAATAATACAAAATATACAAAACCAATCTTGAAAGTCTCAGCAACTGCAGAGCCGGCAACCAAAGTCCTGGATTGGACTCTGCAGCCAACCGGAGCTGGATTCAGTCTCTCACTAGGCCTCAGTTCGCAGGGAAGACTATCAAGGTCCTCTCCTAATGTCGGCCATAAGCAGAAGGAAGAAGGGAAAGGGAAAAAGGGAAAAGGAAAGGGACGAGATCCTCGTGATCTCCCACTTTTATATGAAGTATTCACGTGAATGGAATGTTATACACAGTTGGTCAGTTTCTTGGTCACTGGTTTCTCGTTGCCCCTCTCGCGAGATGTCCATCCATGCTTATCAGTAAGTTTGCATTCCATTGCTAGGTTTACAAAAACATGTGTCTGGTTCTCCAGGAAAATGCGGTTAATATGAAGGCTTTAGCTGACAGGCAAATTCACTAAAAGAGAAACTTGTTTTTAACAAAACCAGGACAGACTTTTAGCAAAACAACCAACCATTGTCTTAAACCCTCAAATAACAGTCAACTCTTATGGAAGGAAAAATAATATAGTGACAGAGTTCCCTTGATTCCTGCACTGTGGATCCTTATTTACTTATTTATTTATTTATTATTCCACAGTTTATCCTTGCTAGCAGGTCAACCTTTAGTCTTAAAAAAAATTGCTGTGTATCCAAAACAGACACATCCTTTGGTAGTTTGTTGGTTGGACTGGCCATAGTTTTCACTTTCTTCACGTGACAGGTGATGTCTAGGAGTTTGGTAGGAACACATATCTGTGTACTTACAAGTTATATTTCATAATAAAAGTATTTAAAAAGCTTCTCCCATTTTTCTGTCTGGGATAGGATTGAGATTTACTATATAGTTTATTTAGGTATGAAATTGCAATGCTTTTTCAAACACTTTCCCTTCCACATTAAAACTTGTACAAAATAACCCTGCTAGTGCAGGGCCTAAGAAAAGACTGTACAACATCTAAAAGCATAATTTATAAAAGGAATTTTTTATTCAGAGTGTAAATGGAGTGCACAAAAGGTATTTCAGTGTAGTTTTTACAAAAAAACCCTCAAAACACACTGGACAGTCTTCTAAACCTCTCTAGACTTCGTGAATTAAACTCTTGATCTCTTGTCTTCTCAGAGTAAAATGAAAGTGAACATTTTTGTGGTTGTGATTAATACCAAACCATGTAGGAGAACTTAGTAACTCATTGGTGTCTAAAGCAATTCGAAGTTGGTTTCTAAATGGGCATAGGGACATAATATCTTTTCAATCTCTTCCTTATAAATTGGTCATTTCATAGATAAAATAAACTATTTGTATTTATTATCTCTTCATCCTCCTTTCTCCCCTCCTGCTTCCAAATATGCTTCTAAAACAGAAGTATACATCCACACTTAAATACCAATATTCATTTATATCCAGGTACTTCAGATAAGGAACCCAGAAGGGGTTACGCACAATAAAAGAAAAAATTCTTAGGTCACTGACTTCTGCGACGAAACTTGTGGGTTGCCTCCGCAAGCAATAAAATATAAAAAGGGCTTCCTTTTACTATGAGGAATGTTGTAGGATTTTTGTTGTTTTAGATAAGTTATTGGGAAATGTAACCTTTTCTTCTATTTGAAGTCTATTAGAACTCTAGTAATAAAATATAGTATACTGAGTTTTCGTGTAAATATTCATAATATTATAATTTTTTCCATTTTTCTTAGAAGCTATAAATTAAATACACAGAAATCAGGCTAGTTTGCATTTTAATTTAACATTTATTTCAGTTTTAAAAAACAGAAAAACTTTGGTCTTCACATCTAAAGGGAACTCTCAGGCACTTGTGTATAATTTCCCTACATCGTTCAGGAATTTGACAATTTTCTTGTTAGCTGCAACTTTTTCAAGCAAGAAAACAGTGTGAATAAGTAAAAGAAATCTAGTCTCTAATTACAAAAAATAATAATAAATCTAAAATTGAGCTTCATAAAGAAAACTGCTGAAAATGTCATCAGAAGTTGAGAAGTTTTTTTTGTTGTACTGTATTCAATTTGAACTCATTCTTTGATGAAGGAAACCAGCTGTGAATAGTCTTCAAGCTCATGTTAAGATGGGCTGGTGCTGTTTCCGGGGAAGTGGGTGAGAAGGCTGAAAATAGGAAATATGCTGTAGGTAACAAGAACAGCTGAAGAATCATGTGCTGAACTTCAGATATGAGTAATCTAGATTTGAGTGGCATGTATAAATAGTCCAGGAAGTAGGAACCTATGGAAAAACTGCAAGACCTTTATTCAGAGTTTCTACAGGGCAATTATGCATTCTCTAAGGAAGTCACCAAAGGGTAACAAAAAGTATATATTTACATTAGCTTTTCTGTTTGCCTGTATGCATGCTATGTATCCCTTTGTACATATAAAGTAGCATTACCCATTTTCATTTCTTACTCTCGCAGTTACTGTAGAAAGTGTATGTACACTTCTGTTCATTTTTCGATCTACTTTATTCTGTTGGTTCATGTACCAGCATTAGTTAATTTAAACAAATTCAAAGGCAGATATAGTGCATATAGGAGATAAGAATTATGTCCACATTCTTATGTAATTGAGCCTTTGTTTGCTCTTAGTAAATCTGACTCCAGTTTTATTCTAGGGAGTGCTGCTCCATCTACTACAAAAAACTTCAGATTATGTGACTGTCCTTAGTAAAACTGAGAGACCAAATCAAGTTCAACATCCAGAGTTTAATGGCAATAAACATGTTTTACCCACAGCCCTTTTCAGAAAGCCAGTGGCTTCTTTGTTGGAGTGTGCAGCTGTGGTTTAGGTCCTCTGTCTGCTTAGAACAAATCTTCACTGGCACTGATCTGGAAATCACTTCTCAATTTTAAATAATAAAAAGTCAGTTGTGTAAGAAATTTCACAGTCAAAGGTGTCTATTAACAAAAAAACAACAAAACAAAACCACAACCAGCTAACCAAACCTGCTACACAACAGGATGACAAAAAGGTATAATGTTTTCTGGAATTAATATAAGATCTGCAAGAATTTACACTGTTTGAAATCAGTAATGAGTAATTTATCTTAACCATATTGCTACCTGCAATGTACATTTCATCATAACTTGCCAGTACTGTATAGCTTTCCTCTTTTTTTATAGATGTCCCAGAGCATGTCATCAGTGTCCTCAAGACATTCTGAAAAAATAGCAATTAGAGAGTAAGTACGTGTTAATTTTCATATAAACAGATGGATATGCCTTCAGTAATAAGTATGTAGTTAAGGAATGTCACAGTTCTTCTGTTCTTCCTCTGTGCTAAAAAGATACATAGGTCATCTCTATAGTTTAGCTGTCAGTTATTGACAGCCCAGTTGGGCATAAAGCAAATATTACTAATCCTTTTTTTAAAAGAAAAGCAATGCCTCTCTGGCTTCTGTATGTCAATGGCTTTTTGAATTCTGTGCCTTTCTTTACACAATTCATAAGGATAGTACCTCGTGGGACTTAAATATTTTGCTGTATTTTTCCATGTTCAATTTTACTTCAGTTTAAAACATTAAGAGTAGTTGTAAACATTGCTACAGTGATCATTTCCATAGATATTGGTGAATAAAAATAATATAAAATTGAAACCTTAGTATTTTGTTAGGTATTTCTGTTTATATTTTGAAGCAAAACCGTTGTTTCAAAAACAGTAGTTTCAGCTGATGTATGTAGAAAAACGTTTCAAAACCACACTTTTTTTTAAAAGTAGAAGTTTTTTGTTGACTTTAGAAAATGTAAAACGTATGTGAGTTGGCATAAGAAGTACAAACATCTGTGCTGCTGTTCAGTTAAATCTCAGCCCTTGCAGTACTCGGAAAAAAAAATGTATAATTCATGTAGTTTTAAGCTTCTTTGCTTTTTTTTTTTAGTTAAATTCCTTGTGTTTTGTTTTTTTTTTTCTCCAGTTTTCAGGTTGGAGATTTGGTTCTCATAATCTTGGATGAAAGGCATGACAACTATGTATTGTTTACTGTTAGTCCAACCTTATATTTCTTACACTCAGAATCTCTTGCTGCACTGGATCTCAAACCAGGTGAGTGTGGTAAGTGTCAGATTACTTCCAATTATTTTCTCCTTCTACAAATAGCACTCTTAACTTTCTAACATTTAGTAAGCGGTTTTATAAATACATATGTGATAAATATGAAGAGTATGTAATATAGCTAGCTGTCAGCTTTGTAGCTTTTGCTATTTCTTTTGACACTAACTATTTTCCAAGGCATGATATTTTACATCAGAAATGTATATGGATGTTAATAGCTTGGAAAAATAAGGGAAAATAACTGGGTCTTCAAAGTAAGCTGTAAAAAAAAAAAAGGAAAAAAGAGAGAGATGCCAATTTTGTACACACCCAGTGTATGTTAACCTGTCTATGGAGAAAGTATGTACATATCTGGTTAATAATTCTGTATCAATCCACCTGCAGTATTAAGTGTAAGGGATTTAGGCTATCATAGGTTGTCTTTGCCTACATTAAGAGCACGTTTAATGCTTTGACAACACTGAAGTTGGTTGAGGACTTCGTGGTTTCTCTATTGTATTTTATCTTCAGGGTATGAAAGCTTTCAATCTGCAAAGGCAAGGAAAAATAACCCTGCATCTTTCTCACCATTTTTGTTAGATCAATGAAGTCTTTCAGACAAGCAAATTCAAAAACACTGAAGTTTATTTGTAATTTAGATATTAGTTGTAGAGTGTTCAGGCCAGATATGAATACTTGGCACTGATTTGTAGAGAGTGTGCAGTAAAGCAGAATCTGCTCCATTATTGATAGCCAGATTAATCTTGAATGATTGAAATTTTAAGCTCTGGTTCTCAAGTGACTCATATTCTAGTCACTAGATACAGGTTGTCTTAAATAGTCATGTTTAGAAAAGGATTGATTTTAGTATTATGCAGCTCATATGTGAGCTGTTCCATCTTCTTTGATGTTTTCTTCATGCTGTGATTAGTGATAGTACAGTGCAAAGAAAATAAAATGGATATAATTTCTTGGAATACAAAACAAATAGATGTCTCCTTGCTGTTACAGAAATGGACACAAACTGAAAGTGTATTTATGCCCACTGTTGCTCTTTTCACCTGTCAGTTTATTATTGAGGTTTTTCACTTTTCTCCTTTCCGAGCAGTATTGGCTGCTCTCAAAGACTGAACCAAAACTAGCAGACTTGCAGGGCTTTGTAATTATTATTTGTGAGTAACTAATTTCCATCACTAATACAGAAATATAATTGAACGTTTCAGTAAGGTCAATAATGGCCCTTCTATCCTTTGAAATACTTCAAGAAATTCTCACTTTAAATCAGTCCAAAAGGTCGAGCTGGGTTAATTAGAATAGATTTGAATCATTAAGTAAATGCAGTTTGGGTTTGCTTTTGTCTTCTCGAATGTTAACTTTGAAAACAAAATTTAAACTGAAACATCAAAGTTTTTGCTTAAAAATGCCAGTGACCTATCTCAACATCAGAACTTACTTAATTTGTATTAATTTATTAAAAAAAGTTTTTTTGAAGAATTTCTGCTTTCAGTGAAATCCTTTTAGCAAATAATCTTTAACCATATTGAATGTAATATGTTGTCTCTTTAGCTTCAGGTGCATCTAGGAGACCTTGGGTGCTAGGAAAAGTAATGGAAAAGGAATATTGCCAGGCAAAAAAGGTAAGGAAATTGGAATGGAAAATCAGCTGATAAAATTAATTGAGAAGAAAATCACATCTAATGTTTGTAACAGTTTTCAAAAGTAGTCTCTACATAGTAAGAGAAATGAAAATTGTCTTAGATTCTTCAATTCCTGCTCTGTTTCTTTAGTCACTGAACAGCAAGAGAAGAGGAACTAGAAAAAAGAATTAAGTGAAGCAGTGCCTTGGGTAGTTGTGTCCATACTGCCCTGAACCTTGCCAAACTCCAAAGGGTCTCATGAATACTGAGGGGTGTAGATTAGTATCTGCTTAAGAACATAAAAATCACAGGAATAATCCCACATTTCTAATGTAATTTGATTTTTTTTTCTTTTGTAGGCACAAAACAGATTTAAAGTTCCCTTGGGTACAAAATTCTACAGAGTGAAAGCAGTACCTTGGAACAAGAAAGTATAACAATAAAATTTTAGTTTGTTCTGTCTCCATTCTTTTTTGACTTGTCCTTCAGTGCTCGTTCATCGCTCCAAATACCAGGCCATCTTTTTATACTGAGGTCATGTGACAAGATGTGTCATTGATGTACTGCTTTTACTTTTTAACAGGTCACATTTTAGAAACAAGAAGTTCATCAAAAACTCTGGCCCTAATTGTACCAATTTTTTACCCAGATAACTTTAGGAGTGTGGACCAAATGAGTTCATTTTCGCAAAGGGCAACCACATGAAACATGGTTTGTTAGCCATGTTAATTGCCTGTTGAATATACATTAGCTTGTATTTAGATGTTAAATGTTAGTTACCATTATTACCAGCATACGTCCTTTTGTGAAATCATTATCAAAGTACTTGCACTCTTTAACAGATTCTTTATATGTGTAAAATTCATCAACTATTTAAAGAGGAGTGTTCATTGCATGCAGATAATCATATAATTTTTCTTCAACATGAGTTTGCCTCAGTAGATGAATAAAAATAACTACTGCAACTGGTTTCATTACATGAAAATGCTCTTTAACGTTAAAGAAAAAACTTGTAATTTGATGGACTGATTGTGAAAATCAGTCACAGTTAGATCTGCAATCTTCAAAAGCACTTTCGATGGATTGATCACACAGATTCTGAAGGGAAGACACCTGTGCCGTTTGTTCAGCGTGAAGCACTTGTTCTTCCCAGCAAAACAGAAATCTTGTATTAATCTATTTAGAAAAATCATATTGATGAAATTGTATTTCATGGTTGAGTTTCAGGAAAAAACTCATTGTACATTAACCATACAAGAGTCATTTAAGTAACAAATTATTGTAATTGTAAAAGACATGTAGAATTTTAAAACAATAAAGATTTGAAACTGTATGTGTTCGAAGTATTTGTGTGCCTTTAAATACTATCTATAATATTTATTTTATGTTAGTCTGTTGCAACTTCTCTCTGATTTCTCTGCAGTTTCATTACATAGAAATACCTAAGTTTTTTACAAGAGGCATTAATATTCAACAGCATTCAGGAATTACAAGAATTACCTTGTAACGATAAAGAAGAATTTTAGTAGACAGATAATAATTTTGTCAGCAAGTTAAACTGATAAGTGACATTTTTCAAAATAGTTTTACTGTCTGCATCTTAAAAATGTAGTCTAATTTACTTTATTTTTTTAATAACAGTATGAAAAGATGTACTATAAATGTGTAGCCAACGGAAAGTGGAACTCAGGATTCAACTAGGAGCTTATGTCTAGGACTTAATCCGTAGAGTTATTATTCAACTGTGATTTACCTTCAGAAGGTGTGGAGTGGAGGAGTAAAAGAGATAAAGAAAAGATCACATAAAAATGTCAATGCTTCTGCCCATATGTTGCAAATAATATTCCTCCAGACTAACCAGTCCACTTGAATACTCAGAAACTTCTGTATATGCTTTATTTAAAATTTTGTTACATAACAATTTTAAGTTCAGATTTTTATGAAATGCATGGGCTTGTAATTGTATCGCACCTTTGATGAAATAAATCTTAAACCAATTGTTCTCTGGAAAACAGAATGTCATTTTGTCAAGTTGCATTTTTGCCTGATTGTTAGATTTGCTAGTTGAGGTACTGACTTATTTTAAAATTACTTAGAAAAAAAATGTGCTCCCTTTGTTAAGTACTGCCCGGTGTCAAATATGTAAATAGCATAGATCTATAGAACAAGTTTAAAGCAAATATTTGTGATGCCATATTTTTTTCTATCATTGACTTTTTGATGTTCAACTAGATGGGAATTCAGTTCTATCTGTGATTTGGATGCTGTCTTGTCCATTAGTCAACTGAGTCACAAGTGCTTTAAGAATGTGCACGTGCAGCAGGATTCATTCCTTCTAATATGCCAGGTGTTTAGAAACCATAATACCTTTTACCCCAATTACAAAGTTTTGCCAGCCTCAGATAATCTTCCTACTGCTTTGAATATTATTTGTCCTTTGGGGACTAATTGTCTCTCAGAAGCCACCAGGCCTAGTTAAGAGTCACTGAGTCCTTCCATTTCTAGGAGGACAGTTACTCCTTGAGAAGCAGCAATGGATCTGCATAGCAACATGCAACACAGCACTACAGCATAAGATCCCACTCTTCTATTTTTTAGTATCCTACTTCAAAAATAAGTAAAAAGTTGCCCGGAATTTCCTCCACAGAGAAAAGGATGTGGTTGTCAAGTTCTTCCAAGTTGGATAAAACTGCAGATTTGATGATGGCCCTACAGGACTGTGCAGCTACAAGCTGCCCTTGTTTTGGGGCATCCAAAAATTAGTGTTTTTCTGATACTCTAATCTTGTTAAGCACTAAGACCTGTGTGTCTTGCTAGTATGTGTGGATAATGTACCATGCAGTTTGTTGCAGACTCTGGGATGGTCGTCTGGAGCGCAGAAGTAAGTACAGAACTCAAATTCTGAGAAATAAAAAACAAAACCAAAGTCATGCATTCTTTCATCATTGTAAAAAACCTGAGCTTTCTATACTTAGTTCATTGTTGCCCAGATTAAAAAATCTATATGTATCTATATATATATATATATATATATAAAGTTTATATGTGGACAGTAGCAGGGAAGATTTATGATACCATGAAAGTTGGCTTGATTTCTAGCTGAAGATAGACAAAGGCATGACTGACGTTTATATAACTCAGAAACACATGAGCAATATATGAAAGTGAACTTGAGAAGCACCTAAATAAGTTGATTAAAATAAAGTACTGTAATGCAAACTATAAGGGAAGAAAAAGTCCTTCCCTGCTGATATCTGCCACTTAAAAGAATGCCAGGATGTATCTGTTATTGTTACATGACATCATATTTTTAAAATATAAATAACATCAATGGCTTTGGTTTTTAGGAATATTCGTCATGTGTTTCATCTTATAATCTTTATGTATATTCAAAATGGAAATTCTGTCAAACAAACTCGTAACATATTCAGTAATGATTCTGAACAGTCATAGAAAAAAATGTAGTTTACATATTTTTTGCATGTCACAGCCTAACTAATTCTTGAAACTATGCTTGTTATGCACCACCTATGTGTTTCATCTTGCTTCATAATAAAACTTTGTATATAGCTTTATAATTTGGATGAGGAGCGTATTCAGAGGGGGTGGGAGGAAGTTGGAGGATAAATTTGATGAACTGAGTTTTCTCTAATTCTTTTGTGCAGCTCCATGTTAGAAACTCGCTGATTACTAAAAAAGCCTCTTGTGCTACTGCTAATGTGTTTATTCTGAAAAGTCTGGCTTTAGACAAAGGCAACTATATTTTTAAAGCGCAAAAAGGAGCATGAATGGTAGAGAAAGTTGACTGAAAGCAAATGTCATCTTGAAGGCTTAAACTAAAAAGGAATGTGATAATGTAAAAGGTGCTGTTTTTTTTTTTCCTCTTCCATTGTTTTGGAAGACTATATTTAAATACTCTGAGAAGCACGTGGCTTTTTGCACTGCTCTGCACTAGGTCTCAAGTCAGGAGCTTGTGCTGTTTATAATTCAGCTGTGGTTCATTTGAATCTTAAGATGGGCCTTGAGTAGGACCGGTTTACACATAAGTATACAGTTTTCCCTAAATACGGTTGTCTTTACATATGTTGCAAAGCAGGACTGGAAGTCTGCCTTCTGCTCGCAGAATGATTCCGTGCCTTTTTGCAGCGTGAGTTTTCTCCATGACTGACCATCTCAACCTTTCTTGTTTTGTGGACTTTGCACTAGAAGCCAGATGGGCTGTAAATAGTTATTGCGAATAGTACTTTATAATACTTACTCATTTCTAAAAATTTTTCATTAATAAATAGTAATACAGTGCATTATTTCTTAGTGCCAAATTGATAACTTTCGAAACAGAGTATTCACCATACAAAAACTGTTGCCTTTTCAAGCTACATTTGCCTCTTAAACTTCAGTGAGCTCAGCACTGCATTTTAAGTCAATGATGTCTTTAGATCACTTTACAAGCTGTCCTGCAGTCCCAAAGCAGTAATGATAAATGATAAAAGATAAAGTTACTTCCTCTAGCACTCACTGTGTTAACACTCACTTGTATTAACAGCATCCGCATAAAATACTGAGGAGCATGGGAAAGTCTGTCCCTAGACTCGAAATACTTGCTAAAAATGGGGTTTAATGCTGGCACACTCAAGCAGTGTCAGAATGGATGAGTTTGGAAAGAACCTCCCAAGATTGTCTGGTCCAACCCCCCTCTCAAGCTGAATTGCCTTGACTTTTTCAGTAAAGGTCTTGAGTTTAAAATAAATTTATCAAATGATCAATGTAGTAATTTGTTTTGAAGCCTGAGTTGAAACTGATGGTATAATTTTAGTAATTTTAAAATTTTCCACTCAAAAATTCATTATCCTGTATATATATGTATATTTAATTTTAAATGCAAGAAATACGATAGCTGCCAAATTATTATTTCTACGGCTACTCTCAGCAAATTGTTGTGGCTTAACCCCATCTGGCAACAAAGCACCATGCAGCTGTTCACCCACTGTGGGATGAAGGAGAGAATCAAAAGAGTAAAACTGAGAAAACTCATGGGTTTAATAGGTAAAGCAAAGACAGTTTAATAGGTAAAGCAAAAGCTGCGCACACAAACAAAGAAAAACAAGGAATTTGTTCACCCCTTCACATGGGCAGGCAGGTGTTCAGCCATCTCCAGGAAAGCCGGGCTCCATCATGTATAACAGTTACTTAGGAAGACAAACACCATCATCTGAAACTCCCCCATTCCTCCTTCTTCCCTGAAAATATATGTTAATCATAATGTCATATGGTACGGAATATCCCTTTGGCCAGTTGTGGTCAGCTGTCCCAGCTATGTCTCCTCACAGCTTCTTGTGCACCTGGCATGATGTGAGAAGCTGCAAAGTCCTTGACTGTTTAACAGCAGCTAAACATCAGTGTGGTATCAACACTATTCTCATTCTGAATCCAAACAACAGCACTATACCAGGAAGAAAATTAACTCTACATCAGCTGAAACCAGGACACATACACACCAAATATTTGTTCTGTATAATAATTCCGTACTTGTAATAGAGTCCTTTGGGCCATTAATTTATTATTTTTATGAAGATTAGCTGCAGAGCTACCACCTATGGTTTCATATAACCAAGCATTTCAGTTTTGTTGGAGTTTAACACAAGCTTACCGCTTCTACGGACACTGTAGGAAAAATATCAAGAACGAACAAATACAAGAGCTTAAAGATCCTTGATGTGTAAGGAGAAGCAGTCAGTCTTAAGTACCTTTGCATCTCTGAGCCTGTATTAATTTATACAATTGAAATGTCGGTGCATAATGTCTAATGTGACTGCAGTGGTAATCAGGAGGCTGCTGAGTTATGCTTCTCGCAGGGTGCTGGTCAGCGTTAATTGACTACAATGTCTCTCATGAATAGTGGTTGTATTTCTAACACAATGGTTGAAATAACAGAACAAGCTTATGATGAATACTGAATTTAGCAAAGAAGTTCCTGATAAGAAAAAAAAAAAAAAAAAAAAAAAATATGATTTTCTGAACTTTTCTGTGCTCCAGACACAGAAAAAAAAGATACTTAGTTTCAGTTGAAACCAACTGCCTAAAATCAATTCTATGCTTTTAAAAAGGTTGCAAGCTGCAAATAATCTTTCTTGGTATATACTAAGCTATATTAAAGTGAACTGAATAATTTTTCAGAGATTGTACCTTTAAAAGTGTTTAATCAACAAAACAGCTAAGCAGTAAAACTCCCTCCTTTATTTTTAGACCTTGTAATACTCATTGTATTTATAATCCTTATGTTTGTAGCTCTTGCGCATAAGTGTACTTTCATAAGCAAAAATAATTTACCAGAGCTATGATGTATGCAGTTAAATATGTTTCTGTTGACCTTCTAACAGTGCACTGTAGAGTTTGCAGAAAATTTCCAAACTAGCAGTAAAGTGTAAGTACATGCACAGTGTTGTGCTTGATTTTTGACTAGTTCAGAATACCGGATCTTTTGATGTGTGTATACTGTGAATACATATGCTTCAAATTTTGCAATGGTTAAGTTTTTAAACACTGAAAAATTATGAAATGTCAGCTTATGACTACTTGTCAAATTTTGCTTTCAGATGCATAAGGATGCAGTTTTCACCTAGCTAATGAGATGCTTTTTTCCTGCTTTTCATGTCTCTTCCACATCTTTTCACACAGTTCTATACTAAAACCTTACTTTCCACATATGATTGCAATCTTGTCCTTTTTATGATGACAGTTTATGAGCAGAATGCTTGCTATGTGCCTCTTAGGTAAGACATGAGAGTCTCCAGATCATCTGCCTATTTTTGGTACCAAGATGACGAATCTTAGATACGTGGTCTGCCGTTTCAGAGGACAGCGGTTTATATTTTCAGTTACTGTGCTCTCACAATTTGTGTTTTCTCCTTTATGTGAGAACTGCTGTTGCAAAGCAAAACAATGTGTGTAAAAGCACATAGCACCAGAATTAAAAATTGCAGCCTTGCATCTATGCCTCATTTGACGCTTCTGATACTTCTTGCAGGTACCTCTGGAAGAGCTGGAAGTCTGTGTGGGTCAGTTCTTACTCTGTAATTTAGCCTTCTGTATACTATAAGGCAGGCAACTCTATCTGTGTATCAAATCACATACTCCTTTTAGAATTTGTCTTTGAGTAAGACCTAATACACAATAAAAAAAACCCTAATTTTTATAACGGTTGATTTAAAAATCTGTAATTTATTTTCTGCTAAGTTTTGTACATTTCAATTTCTATCTACAAGGTGCTTGCACATTTTTTGGCTTTATATTAGACTTCCATAATATGCATATTTGGCAAAAGGTAAAGGAAAATAAATCTCAGTGCTTCTCCATCTGACAAATTACTTATTTCTTTCATAATCTACAAGTGTCATCTTAAACTTTCAGCCTTTCTGTCAATACAGTTCCTTAGCAATCATCTTGACAAATTTTGTTAAACTTATGACCCAATGCTGCATAGAAAATTTAGAATGAGCCATGATTTTAATATGGCGCATTTTGACTGTCTATGATAATCTTATTTTTTTTTTTCCATCGTCTTAGTCCCACTTCACTCTTTCCAGCTCTTCAGTGAATTTGGACAGAGGAACTCGCTGTTGACAGTTCTAGTCCATTCTCTGTATCCCTGTATGGTTGAATGAAGCTAATACTTTTGTCTCATTGTGTAGATGAGTCATATTTTCCATTGCACATACGTAGTTTAACCTATCCGTTGTTGACAAAAGATAGCGCATGAGCTTTCATGCCCTCATGCTGGAGGAGGTTGGTAAGTTTTTAGTAGAAAGTTCTTTTTTGGAAAATCCTAATTCTTACAAACTTGAAATTTCCCATAGATATACAATCTAATGTTTAGGATACTTCCCATTACTTGACCTGTCACTCTGTAAGCTGGCATGAAAGGAGTGATCCGCTGTGAAGGGAAGACACCTTGCTGTCGAAATTCTAGGCCATTGACCTTACTCCAAGGGGTCCCACAGTTCATTTTTTTTTCCTTAATTGCAAGAATTAAGCATCAAAACTGCAACACTTTCTATGCAACCGAATGAGTGTTCAGTAGCCATCAATGGCATCAGTCTGTCTCCTACCTACAAAGCATTCTTATAACCAACTATTTTAATAGATAAATTAAGAAATGAGAAGGAAAAGAGGGTAAAATGAATTTCTTTTCACTATCCATTAAAAAAAGTGTTCATATTTTAACTTTTCTATGAACTTATTTTGTTAATGTTGTGTTCCTTTACTTGTCAGGAAATGACTTATTGGTTTTGTGTTTCTCAGACAACTGAATTCAATATGTCTGTCTTGCATCTTTTGTTTTAAACAACAGGCAGTTTATTCTGCAGAAACATCTTGAGGTGGCACTGAATCTCATCCTAGCTTAGGTAATTCCACTGTAATTTCACTGGCAATCAAATTTTGAGGCAAAAATCAACATTTTGAAAAATGATATTGTCTACATGGTAATTATTCAAATGAAGGCACCTCTCCTTGCTTCCTATAACATATAGAAGATGAAATTGTAAAACTATTCAGGTGTTTAATTCATAATTCATTGGGTTTTTTACAACTTTAGAAATTTTTTTGTTCAAGCGTCCTCTATATGCATAAAGAGAACCAAAATTCTACTTATAAGTATTATTTTTATGTGAGGAAAAGTAATGTATAAACTATGTCTTGTACTTTTAACTATAATCTAAATAAAAAGGAAGTCTAACTATGAGGTTGTTCAATCATTGCCTAGTAGATGTTCTTGGAAACCAGTTTTAAAAGATGAGGTGGAAAAAATTGTCTATCTGCTCTCTTGTGCTATATGTTTACATTTCTATTTTGCTGAAGTTTACATACTGACTGTTGTGAGAAGAGTATTCTTAAGAGTTTATACTTACCATTTTCAAATGAATTGGAAACCTTTAAAATGAAATGAATTTTTACAGCCTAAGGAGCAGAGAAGCTTTGCTGAGAGCTCCTGCCCACATGTTCTGAGTACAGGAACGCTGCTTAATGACCAGTGGGGAGACATTTATGCCAGTACAAAAACAGAAAAGTGGGGAAGAAATAGCAATCCTTTTGTTTTCTACTTCTCATAGAATCTGTACCATGTTCCCTGAATATTCTTCACCTGCTCTTGATGTTTTAAGTTGTTCCATATTTGTTATATTTAAATTGTTTAATTATTTCCCTGGGTTGGTGGGATTTATTTTTTTTTCTTCTTCCCCATTTGGGGTTTCTGCAGAAGCTGAATCACTTTGCTACAGGCTGGATGCTATTTTCCTTTATGGCCATACCTTCTCATCATCATTAAATATGGTGTCAACTTCCCTGCATGCGTTGTTTATACTTGTGATCCTCTTGCTGAATTAACAGGTGGAAAATTAATGACAGCACTCCTTTGCTGTAGAGCAAGCCTATTGGCTTCAGGCTGGGGTGTAATGGAAAGCCCCAGCATAATGGTCTCATCTCTTCGGCTGCTCCACACTAGTTTTGTAAGGTTTTCACTTTCTTTGCCAATGGCACCTTGTGCTCATTCCAGGGGAGCGATGTACCCACCATTTATGGCCAGTTCTGCTCCCCGAATGACTCCTCTGTGTTTTCACAGCAAGTTATCAGTCAGACATTGAAGTTGCTTGCTTCAGACCGTAATTATTACCCCATCACTCACAGTAGTGTTGTGGTGAATTAAATATTTGTTTTTAACATAATGCTCTTTCCCATATGATTCTTTAACATTCTGGCCTGCTTGCAAAATACTGTTTTGTGGGTTTAGGAGTTCTATTTGCGTATTATGAGCCCTCCACTCAGTGAAGGCAATGGAGCCAGTTTAACGGAGTGAAGGAGGGAGTGGGTGTTTGACTGTGTTCAGAGGAGCAGTAGACCATGCTGAGACCAGAGGTCTGGCTGTTGTTGACCTGTGACTATGCTCATGATGTGGGGTCTTCAGGATGGTGATTTGCCTCATGCCTTTCCTTGCAATGAACCAGGCTGCTGCAACTGCATTGACCTCTGGATGTCAGTGTGGGGAAAAGGAGACTGGGGAGTCAAGGCCCTGTTCTCTTGCTGTAATTCCTGAGAATCAGTACCCAGATGGTCCAGACCATTTTAGCAATTTTAGCTCCATGGCCAGCAGAACAAAATGTAATTTCTGAAACTGTTCTTGAAGTTTAACCCTCCAGCTGAGTGCTAAGGATGTCCCTGCAGGTTCAGTGGTGAAAGAGTTCTTCACATTGTTCTCAAAGAAACTAAGCCCAGGACACTGTTTGAAGCTTGCCCCCTTTTCTGCAAAGTGTGATTCAGAAGCCCCCCCCAAAAAATTCAATCTATTGCTCTGCCAGCTTTTTGTCTTTTTGCAACCACAAATATTCAGAGTACCAACCACTTGCGGTTTTGGCAATTATGAATCTTTTATACAACTCCAGACAGTACAGCGTCCACATTTTATCTTCTTAAAATAGATGAATAGTTTCTACAGGATGTCTGTCACTGTTGCATAACCTTCTTTGATTTATTTCTGAGAGAGTATTTTTGTTAAGACTATGAACATAATTATTAGAAAAATGACAGAGCAATAATAACACTTCAATTTATGCATGCTTAGTTATTCCTTTTTAAACAAGCGTATGATTATTACATGAAAGTTGAAGTAGCTGATTTGGTAGTTATTTTCATTTTTTCACATCTAGAATGGATTTTAAATATGATGAAATTCTAGTGCAGGGGTGGTCTGTTACTAAATTTTTGAAGGCATAAAATGGATCTTGACAAGTTACTATTTCAAGGGTGTCTCAGGAATCCAGGAGACTTTTTATAACACAGCATTCATGGGTTACTTCAATGAAAAGGAAAAAAGCAAACTATCATTGTCATACATTTTTTGACATAAGTAATGCTTAAATCTATTTTTAAAGATATAGAATTATATGCTTTCTTATTTTAAATCAGGATTTTAAAAAATCAAAGTTCTCTTTTATTGAACTGCATCGAATTTTGTATGCAGGGTAGTTAAGCAGTTTTTTTGTTGTTTGAAGACACTTTCCATTTGTGTTTATTTGTTGAGTGACAAAAGCAGATGATAAATATGGCAACAGCTACAATGGAATTACTTGCTTTCTTCCTTCTGTGTTTCATCCTTTAGAAAATGATTGTAACTAAGGCAGTATGCCTGAGCTCTTGGTGCACTGCCTCTAACATTCGTTTCTATGTAGGTTGCTAGCACAAAATCAGCAACACAGTGTTGTTGTGTGGATAGCTATATGACTGCGTGATGCTTTGAATGTGCTTAATGTAAAGCTGATAATTCCTTTCACATGTTTTTGGTCTAACTTGAGAATACTCTTTTCATTAGACCAACTTCCTCTAGGCCTGCTTTTGAAAGCTGCGTGTTTTGAAGACAGACATCAAAAAAGAGTAATTTCCTGCAAGGCATTAGTTAAAGTAGCCTGTGTTTCGTCTCTTTACACTAAGTTCTAATTTTGATTTTTGATTGAAAGTGTCTTCTGTTAATAAAAGATCTATAGATAGATAGATAAGGGAAGCATGAGATTATACAGGCTACACTTCTGCTTTGGAAGAAGCAATTCCCAGAAATTTTTGAGAAATAACAGATTTTTAGTTCAAATGAAGAAGGGAGAAATACAGCTAATGTATAAAGTAACTCACTGAATATTGGAATAGAAGATACTTTCTTAAAGACAAGTAACAATGTTATAAATAAGAGCCAATAAATCGATTTTGAGCCAATCAATCGATTTTATTTAGCAAGCAGTAATTAGGCAAAACAGCGCTGGGTGACCGGGGGAAGCTCGGTTCCGCCAACAGGCACACCACTCAACTTTTCGTGTGTGCTTATATATGTTATACGCTCGTTCACACGCTGGGAATTTCCGTCTCTGGAACTTTGTTATCTGTTGCAACATCCGGGCGCTCTGTTATCTGTGGCACCATCTGGGAGTCCTGTTATCTGTGACACCATCCGGGAGTCCTGCTGTTTATGGCACCATCCAGGCAATCCAGGCATTGGCTTAACTACTACTACAAGGTTCTACAAAACATAATCAAACTTGCACGAGCGCAGTTACTGCTTACAACAATATGCATAATATAATTGAATCCTACTCGATTTGTTCAACATTAACAATTTTGACCATCACTTATTACAACAATATTTTTCTATATTGTAGTTCCACTTCTTAATAGCTGTTAGTCATAATTCCATCATATCTCTGTATAATGTTTTGATAGGTGGAAAATAAGAGTCTCAGTTGAGTTGCTTCTCCAGGTCTGTATTTCACATAGAATAAGCCTTACAATCTGCAGCTGTTCTGCATCTTTTTCCTTTTCTCCTATTTGTGATTTTTTTCCTACTTTCTACATTGTCCGTTTAGCCATTTCTTTGTGTTCTGATTTCTCATCTCTGTTATTTGATATTGTGGGAGAATATATAGTTTGCTTTTTTGTTTTATTTTGTTTTGTTTTGTTTTGAAGAGACTGCATCATTTACTACCCCGAAGTCCTGAATTGTGGAAGAAGAGAAAGAGCAGTATTGCCAGGCAGCTAAAGTACATCTGCTGATAGTTTGTTTCTGACCTGAAGATTTGGCACTTTGAGTGCCTCTTTGATGGCAATTTTGAAGAGGTGATGGCTGCTTTCATTTCAGGGAGATATTAAAACTATGAAGAGGCAAGAAAATTTTTTCTGTCTTCAGGGTAAAAGTGAAAATTGATAATTCCATGGCATTAATTGCTGGAAAAATCTTCAGTACTTGTAAGAAATATCAGAGTGGAAAGGATGTTATTCAGGTTTGTGGTGGAAATTAGCAATGTGATACAGATTCTAGAGTAAATCTGAAATTTCACAGATTCGATGTTCTCATGGCAGAAATAGCTATCAACTTTGAAGGGGGAGGAAATTTTATTTATTTTTCTTTTTTTTTTTTTTTTTTGCCACAGCAAAAAGGACAATCGGGGCAAATCACTGGGTGCAGACTGCTGGGAAGAGTGAGGCCAGTGATGGCTGCCACCCCAAGGAAAGCCAGCTTGTCTCTGGAGACCCAGTGACAACTGCAGAACAGTGTCTGCTAATGCGCATTTCCACACCAACACAAGGATTATGTGCTGGTGGTATCAGTCATGTACACAGCTGTAGCGTAGCTCAGTGTGAGTTGTGCTGCTTTTTCTTTGTGCTGAAGATTATGGGTGTTTTCTGAAGGGTCCCATGTGCTTCACCAAATATTCTGACGGATCCTGGTTTTCGCAGTATCTCTGGTTTTCTAGCATGAAAAAAGGTTCCCATAATCCTCTCTGTTCATAAAATACAAATGTATGAAGTAGTTAATGAAAGACATCTGATCCTGCATAGGGCTGTATTTCCAGAGCAGAATGAGAATCCCTTATGTATTACATAAAGATATATTAAAATAATTTGAGAAAGCCCCTGACCAGTTTGCAGATTTGAGAAGGCCTTTTCATACTGCTTTGACTAGAGATACTGAATAAATGCTCAAGGCTCTGCCGTATATGCTAAAAATAAAGGCCAAGGCAAGCAAGTGAGCCCAAGCTGGTAGCTTGGGGAAGATCAAAGTTATCCTTACTGTTTTGTGTCGCAAGATTGGAAAAAAAATAAGCACCTGCTGTATGCTTTTACCCTTAATTTCTTGTACCATTATCTCTGTTTAGGCTTCACTGTAATGCTACCTAGTACAGCTACTACAGAGAAACATCTCAGTGGCTTCAGATGAAGGACATCTGATAGTCCAATGTTTGCAATGAGCCACAGAGCTTTGAAGAGAAGTTCAGGCTTAGACAGGTGTTTCCAGGTGCTCATTTTCCTGGAGCAGTGGGGGGAAGATGATGTCCAAAGCCATCAAAGGTCTGTACTCTCAAGTTATTTCACCATTTTCTGATTTGTTTAACAGAAAACTCAGAATAACTATGTTAGAAACCTGCCTATCTGCAGTCCCCCTAACACTGATGTGTTAAGACAGACAATGATCGAAAATAAAAAAAGTAAAATCTGTGATTAAGATGCTCAGCAGCTGACACTGTGGCAGTACCATGATGTGTGCAGGGAGAAAAGTGCCGCTTTCTGATCACAGTGGTTATAAATAAGATAATCTCATAAGGAAATGAAGATATCTTCAGACATGGGCAAACAGAGGGTTAAGTGACTTCAAGGCACAGGAGAACATGAATTAAAAATGCCAAATCTTCCATCCTGCTGAAGGAAAGAATCTCTCTTGCTTTAAGGCCCAGTGGTGCCAAATGAAATGAGTGCAATTCCTCCTGACGGCAGAGCAGTGCTATTTAAAGGAAGGCCCGCAAGTCCAGGCAACAGCACAACATCACTATAACTGAGTTTAATGGACAGACAGGTCCTAACCACCCAGAGTTTGGAACAGGTATTGATAGTTTTTAGGAGGCATATAATTTTTTCTTTAATTTTTGCCTGTAGTAGGAATTTGTAATTTTACACATTGTTTCTTGACTAACAGGAGAAAGGGGTAGAGATTTTTTTGCTAGGAAAAGCAGTGGCAACTGTATGCGTATCCATGAGGAAAGCAAATTTTTTTTCTTTTTTTTTGTGTGTTTAAATCTCTGTATACCACAACCACATATGGAAATTCCCATAAAGTTACAAAGCAAATAAAACACCCCTGCTGTTGCTTTGAAATATTGTTTTTTCCCCAAATTAGGAAAAAGTCATCTGTGACAAGAAATAGAAGACAAAAGACAACTGGTGAAATTCCCTTTGATTTGTTTCTTTAGTCATGAGAAGCCTCATCTTTGGTAAGGATGGTTTCTATTAGTGTCTTGCTGAGGTGAATCTTTGAGTCCTCTAATATCTGCAATGCCATGGACAAGGTAGTCTATTAACTGATATGAAGGGTTTTGTAAGAATTCAAGCAGTCCTAGATATTAAACACACCATAAGAGATGTTGCGGGATCATGCAGTGGTCAGCTTGGTCAGAAAAACGTTGTTGTAGCATTTTGCCAACATTTTTTACAATAATAAAAGGAACCAACAACCATCTGTAAAGAAATACATGTGCCAAAATAAAAATAAACTTCATGAGAAAGGCCATCTTCTGCGATTTTATTACAGGTCTATCAATTTAAAGGTATTCTTTTAATCATGCATAAGCTAAAGCTCTCAGTATCTGCTCTATCTAATGTTTGGTTTTTCAACAATTAAAAACAAACAAACAAACAAACATCTAATCTCACTTAAAATACTTTTTCACATGTTTATGCCAAATGTGTCCTTAAAAATCATTCTGACCTCTGATAATTGTGGAAAATATAGGTGTTGAAAAGAATGGGGAAGGGGGAGTTAAAAAACCTGATGCTAAGTTATCTTGTGAAAACTAAAATAGTCTTGTTAAAAATCCCTTGACATTTTGCTGACTAAACGAATGTATGTTTATTATAATGAGCTTAAACATCTAGGTAATTATTTTGGGAATTAGCCCTTTAAAGTTGTCTTCCACTACAAGCAAATTAGATGTAGTGCCTTAAAAATTAAAAGCATCCATTGAGCTGTGAACTTTAGCTAGCAAGTGTGTTCTCAGGATAATTTTCATGGTGATAAAGTGTCTGAATTGTGGATAAATATGAATTTATTTTAAGTAATTCAATAGAGGTCCTTATAATTAAAAAGAAACCAGTTTTTCTTTAGACTGATCTCTTTCTACAGTGCTGAGGAAAGGCTCTAGAATAACTGTATATTCAGGTAGCATGAGCAGTTCTTCCATCTGCCAGATCTTATTTTCTAAAAATAAGTACAAAGAAATGGGTTTGATTTCTTAATCTAATGCATGTGGCTTAGTTTCCAGACCATTTTCTCATTTTGCTGGTCTCTGCCCAGGGCATGATAGATGGGGCCCTGGAGGTATGTTGCATGCAAAAATGCTTGAGTGACCTGTGTCTGCTGGGCTATGGGAAGCAGAAAAACAACTTCACTTCCTGAAGGTACTTATGTTTTGTTCGTATTTTTGACTGACTTGCATAAATTGAGCTCTAGAAGTCTTTAAGAGTTTGGTGGGTTTGTTGGGTTTTGTTTGTTTGTTGGTTTTTTTTGTGCTTTCTTTGTTGTTTTTTTTTTGTTTTCTGGCCTGTGGAGCCAGAAGGTGCTTTCACAAAAATCTACAAAACCAGACTGACTGTTCTAAGCAGATACACCTCCAAGGACAAAAACTCTACATCTCTCAGTAGGGAACACATGGTCCAGTTCCTGCGCCTGTCGTTTGTATTTGGTGGTTTTGGTGTTTGTCCAGTCTTCAGCTCTCTGACTAGAAATCCTAAAGCGGACTGTCATCTTGAGGGATCTCTAGGGCAGATTTCCATTAACTGAGTGTGCTGTTGCCGGGGGAGAAAATGGCTGAAAATTCTCTCATTGTGTAGGATGTGTAGACACCATACTGAAGTATTTATTCAGAACTATTACAGGTTGTGTTTTTTTTTTTTTAAATTAGTCTCTGTTACATTCAAAAGCCATAACCAAAACCAATGTGTTGAACAAGTAAAATACCAATAAAAAGTGGCTATTTGTGTCAGTGCACAAAGAGATGCAAAAGCGATTGACAAACCTCCCAGGAGATTATTCCATCCAAGTCCTGCTAGATGTGATGGCAAAATGGTTAGATGGTGGAAGAGGTGGAGTCAGACCTCCTCAAGCAGGGGCAGAAATACTGCTTTTCCCCTTTGTTTTGGAGTTTAATGGCTTGACTGTTATAAACAGGACTTTTGGGCTGCATTTTTATATTAAGTTGTGGGGTTCTTGTGTGCACCACCTTCTCCTCCCCAGCAAAAACTGGTCAACCATTTGATTTATCTCCAGGCTTGTTCATGGCCAAAGTGTCCTTGAGGTATTTGATGTGTTGTCAGCTGCTGGTCTGTGGTGGCCTTTCTTCTCAAAGGAATGCTAGTTTTTTTCAGTAAATCGTAGTTTGTAAAAAAAATATTGTTTTGATCATCTCAGGCACCAGAAGGAGCCAGCTTCAGGTCTCTTTTACCCAGGCTTGTGATTTAAACTTCTACACAGGAGGAGGGTAGCACTTTCACAGTTCTTTTGTGAACAGTTGTTTGTTTTAGCTATCCTAAGTCCCACAGAAATGGGAATAACTGGTGGATGCAAGTCATTGGGAGAGGTCCCAGGTTTGCCTAGGTGGGTGGCTGGGGTGTTGCCTGAAGAAAACCCAGTTCTCTGAGGCTTTTCATACTTTTCCTCCACTTTTCCTTCTGAATGCATGTGGACTTCCACAACACAAGTGGTCTTCTGTGAATTTAGTGTATCCCATAGCTATGTTGCTGGCTGTTCTTAGCATTATTCATGTTGCCAGACACTTAGCTTGCAACAAAGTCATTTCGAGAACCTACATCCTACTGACAAATCTCCCTTCCACATCCCACACTGGTGTCTCATTTGCAATGAAGTGTTGTGATGAGTATGTTTCTGTTAACTGGCTGCTACTGTCTGAAAGCTGCAGAGACCGAAGGTCAGGCTAGTTTTTGGAGATTGAGACTGGGAAAGAGAACAACATAATGTTTAAAATCCTGTAAAAAACAATTCATACAGCTTTTCAAGACCTCAGCAAGAGAGAAAACCCAAGAGGGATCAAAGCCATTAAGGCAGTAACAGTTGAACATAAGGATCACAACATACGCTTTTAGGATTCATGTAAACATAATGGTTTTAATACATCTTCAAAAGCCTTTGTTGCTCTTGGATCAGTAAACGAAAAACGTGATTTCCACATTTCAGACTCCTTCTAAACAGTATTTAACAATCTCTTCAGTCTGGCCTTCTTGAAATGTGATGGGCATGATGTGTTTGGTTTGTTGTGGGTTGGGTTTGTTTGTTTATTTTCTTCCTCCGGTTGGTTTGAAGACATTTTTAGCTTTTTGATCTTTCTCAGATCTGGTTTTGTCGAATAAAAAGATTACCTAACCATTTCAATAGTGTATGTAATATCAAGATTCATTGGAACACAGATTATGTCCCTCTGACCAGCTGCTCCTGGAGGCAGAAAGCCCTTGATAGCTGATGAACAGCAAGGCTTCCCACAACTTGGGATTTGTGCCTAAGCAGGATATGATGCCAATGCTGGCAACGAGCATGTAAGTGGGAGGTACTGTACTCTTTCTCTGCGAGCATCTCTACAGCTGCTGCAGCTGCCAGATGTGGAGAGATGTGCAAGCAGGTTACATCTCCTGTGACACTCACACTGTGGGAGGTGGAAAACATCCAGCACAGCCTGAAGGGTTCCCAGGACTTATGAAAAATAATACTTTTTTTTTTTAAAAAAAAAAAAAAGTTCTCTCAAATATTAATCCAGCCAGAGAATTTTTCACTGGGGTAGAAACAGCCATATTTAGCAAGGTATAAACTTCCCTTTTCCCTAAACATCCCAGGCGTTATGGAATTTGCAGCTCAAACAGCTGAGAGGAGAGGAGCACAGCTGAAGTATTTGAGGAACTGCATTACATAGACAAGTAGGGTCATAACTTATTGAAACATTTGCAAAACACATTCCAGTGAGACAAAGTTAAATGCATAGAGCATCTTCCCACATGAGAAAGGCATCGGGGAGCAGAATGGGTAATCATGGGAATCGTCTGCCCAGGAACATTCCTTAGATGGCTGAAGTCACTTCGATAATTGTGAACTTGCTATCGTTGTCTTGTAGGGCAAATTCAATTGGTATTACACTGTGATACTGAACCTTATGTAAGAATTTTTTCCTTCACACGTCACACTGTGTTTCTAAGCTGTACATGACCGTAGGCTGCCTTGCAAGCATATGTTTGGGTCAAAAATAGAGTAGTGTGTAATATACT
This sequence comes from Columba livia, assembly GCF_036013475.1. NCBI lineage: Eukaryota > Metazoa > Chordata > Aves > Columbiformes > Columbidae > Columba > Columba livia. Next base: position 120,746,590 of record NC_088603.1, on the reverse strand, counting down.
TCTGAAAATCTTGCATATAAATAGTACAGGTGGGAAAGATGAAGCCAGCTGTCCTCCAGTTCAACGGTAGTTAGAAAACTGGTCTGGCTATCCTAGAGAAATTATATAATATTGGCAATGGTCAGCAGGAGTAGAGCCAGGGATTTGAAGTTAATACACAGCTCCTAGGCTGCTTCTCTGTGCCCTATCCAACAGGCAATCGGTGCAGCTGCATGGTCATTACTCTTTCCCCTCCCTTCCCTGTTAGCTATTGCATGTATCAGAAATAGCATAGCCAGGAGGACTAGAGAAGTTGTCCTCCTGTATTTGGTACTGGTGAGGCCCCACCTCAAATCCTGTGTTCAGTTTTGAGCCCCTCACTACAGGAAAGACATTGAGGTGCTGGAATTGTGTCCAGAGAAGGGCAACAAAGCTGGTGATGAGTCTGGAGCAAAAGTCTGATGAGTAGCGGCTGAGGGAACTGGGGCTGTTCAGCCTGGAGAAAAGGAATCTGAGGGGAGACCTCATTGCCGTCTACCACTACCTGAAAAGAGGTTGTAGTGAGGTCAGTCTTTTCTCCCAAGTAGCAAGTCATAGAATGAGAGGAAGTGGACTTAAATTGCACCAGGGGAGGTTTAGATAGGAAATTAGGAAAAATTTCTTCACAGAAAGGGTTGTCAGGCATTGGAACAGGCTGCCCAGGGAACTGGTTAAATCACCATCCCTAAAGGTGTTTAAAAGATGTATAGATGAGGTTCTTAGGGACATGGTTTAGGGGTGGACTTGATGACCTTAAAGCTCTTTTCCAGCCTAGACAATTCTATGATTCTGTTTTGAGGGGCCAGAACACTGAATGGCATATTCTCTAAAGAAGAGACAAACTAGGTGGGAAGCTTTTCCTCTATTAATTCCAAGAAAAACTGTGCAGCTACAAGCAGTGAAGGTCCTTGCCCTGCACCTTTAACAGCAAATGTAATGTTAATAGTGATGCAGAAATATGTCCTATTGATGAAGGTGAAAATGAAAAGTTCTCTCTGCAGTGTGTAAAAGGCTAAACAGAAAAGTTTCTGAGAGGTCTTTGGTGAGCTGGAAGCACAAATCTCTTCTGAAAACTGCAGATGCTGTTCTGAGGTCAATAAGCACGTTAGAGAGGTTTTGTTTTATCTGTTTTGTGTCACAAAGTTGTTCTGAATATTAAACAGTATTCACCATCATATGCAGGATATATCTGTACTCTATGCTCTCCACTATTAAGCATTTAACAAGGTACAGAAAAGAAACTGACTTACTAACTGGAAAATTCAAGTGCCTCATCAATTGAAAGCTTCTTTGAATACTACTTGCACATGGTAATGAGTAAAATCTGCAGATAAATCAATGAATACTGTAAATTAAAGTGAATGATAAAGTGGATATCCTAGTTGTCATTGGCTACTTCCTTAATAAGACATGCAGATTTAGGATTAGTTATTCTTAAATCAGCATCCACTTCTACAAGGCTGAGTGCTGATAAACATCACATGTTGTTGTATTAAGTATAAAAAATGTATTGTTTTTCTGGCTCTAAGGCTAAACGCTATTAGCCCAAATGAGCTATCAAGGTGATATGATAAGAGCCCTATTGAATATTTATATAGAATTAAATTAAATGCGCATGTTCCTCTTGTTCTACAAAGAACATAAGGGAAAATATGACTAATACATGAAAGCAAAGATTAGTTTACTTGTCAGTTCATGATCATGATATAGATGGATTTTCCTTCCATAAAAACAGCATGACAAAGAGTTCATGAATATTTTCATCAGTAGCTAATGTTTCCATTCCCGGAGGAAAGCTCTAAATGCACAAACAAGAAAGGCTGTTGTGTTTAAGATTGAAGGGAATGTCACCACAAAATGTAAACTGTCTGTAAGAAACTTTCAACTTCGATAGTTTTATTGCATTAGAGACAAGTGCATCACAGCTATGAAGTGCATCACAACACAGACATGACCCATAATTATAAAAAATCTTTGACTAATATAACATTGTGTTATATTAGAAAACTGTTGTAGCAGCACAGGTCTGGGCTCCACTGAGAGCAGCTCAAGTTTATAGGTGAAGGTCAGTATTGTGTTTCCTTTTTTTATCATTTTCAAGTGAAAGGTGCAGGTTTTCCACTGCTAAAAGTGTAAGGACCTATTTTCAGAGGATGACATAATGAATTTATATGCATTCTCTGTCCGACATTTAAGTTTGTTCATAAATGTAATAGATTAAATTACAGATTAGTAAGTAACATGTAGGTGCAGCGGATATACATTTTGAACATGGCTGTGTCATAGAAATTATTTGCCTTGTTTAGTAGCTTAAAAACAAGTACCTCTTAGAGTAATGATAGTCAACAGAAGTGAATATGAATTAGTTAAATATAGTCCGACTTTGGGGCCTTGTGTAAACAGATTATGTCCTGAGCTGGTTTGAAACAGCAACACTGAGCATTTGGAGCTATGTTACTTTGGCCAAAATGAAATCTGTGCATGATTTTGGTCATTCTCGTGTAGCTTTCTCAGCGTTTCTCTCTCTTCTTCTAGAAAATGGGAGGGATTGGCAAACAAAATTGGAAGGAATACTACCCGAATATGTGTAGTAAAAAAGCAGGTCTGCAGCAGATCTTCAGAAACTAGCACATAAGAGACAGTAGCACTAATAACAAATGAAGGAGAATGGTGAGGCTAAAGTTAGAATAATGTTCTTAAAAGTGGATACTTAGCAAAATGAATTAGAGACATCGCAGGTGGAGGAAGTATTTTTCCAAAATTTATTGTAGGAAAAGACTTGTAACCTTCAAAATGTGATAATTAGAAAATCAGCAAGTTTCTATAAAGGGAAACAATCCACAGCCATCTAGAAATATTTTTATTTTCAGCTGAGTGCTGTGACACCTTTTCCACAGAAGGAGAACAGAAATTCAGGAAGTTCTTTTTAAAGCTGTTAAACAAACCTAAATAGGCAAACACTTAGTTTTTTCCAAGTGAATGCAAGTTCTAGTGGCAAAACAAAAGTTCTAAGAAAATGCGAGAAATTATGGGATTATAGACATTTACTTCTGTGGAAGTCTTAAAGAGCATTTTACTACACTTTTATTGTTTATACTATTTTAATGTCTCTACTTAAGAGACAGCTGGTCTATGTCTGTAGACAATGCAGTAAAATCTTCTGTTTAACTTGCAGTGTGGTCCAAGAAGCAGCCAGGATGTATCTGGAGTGGAACAGTGGGTGATGTTTTTCAATGCCTGAAAGCATCCTGGGGTAAGCAATGAGACTGGGCTCCATGACTTCCTGATGCTCTGTGCTTAGGGTATATGAAGGAACAGACCTTGCATGGCATTGAAGAGTGAAGCCACGGTATTGGGTACGTAGGCACCAGGTAGTGTGTTGCTGCATGGGCAGTCGTGCCCTTGATCCACATTGGCTCCATGTTGTGCCTTTTTGCCCAGGATTGCCAGACATCCAGTATCTTATGCTACTGAATATCAGGAAATGCTAGCTGGTGGCCATTACAAGAAAGACTATATCTCTCCAAGTAATACATTTCTCAGTATTTTGCTTTCAAGAGCTGCTATACAAAGTACCATTGAGGGAATATTTGCATAAAGGGCAGCTTATTCTACTTTTCTGTAGAACTTGAGGTCAGTTCCACATAATATTGTGTGAATAGTCAAAGGCTACAGGATGAAAAAAGGCTCCAGTTCATTGGAGGAAAATCAAGAAAGAAGCAGGAGAAATGTGTATTTTCTTGCAGAAGGAAGATATGTGAAAGAGAAGATACACACATAAAGCAGAAAATGGAGTACAGTGGTATTCTGGGAACTTAACTGTCAACACAGAACTCTGATGTTATGAAAAGGCACCACAAAGGCAGGGGCAATCTGTCTGTCCTTCCAACATGCAGTATAAGAGACCAAACTTTGGTTTGTTTAGGTGATAGCCAGGCAAAAATCTACAGAGAAGCTGCCATGGTGCCCAGGAAAGCAGCTGATTTTCAAAAACAATGCCCTGAAACCTCAGGAGTAAATAATGCTTTTTACAGGAAAACAGATAATTCTGGCAAAAGGCCTGTTTGGCCAAGGAAGGAGCTTTTTATTACCTTAAATGCAAATGGAGACCACATAAAAAGGGGAAACAACGACAGGCTACAGAGGTGTAGTATAAAAGCAATACTTGGACTTGCAAATATGAAATTGGGAAGGCCAAAATCCAGCTGGAGCTAAGAGTAGTAAGGGGCATAAAAGAAGCATTTTACAAGCTTCCTTACAGAGAAGCTCAGAGAAAATGTGGGCTTTGGGAGACAATTGAGGAAGGGATGATGCAGAGACGACTAAGTACTCAACTTTTTTTTTTCTACCTCGCCCTGCCTTAGTCTTCACAGGAAAACCAACCCTACCATGTTTTGTGACGAAGAGGGAGAGCTATTACTGAGAGCAAGAGGTGACAGTACGAAAGGTGGACGGGAAAGGTAAATGGAGGATCAGGGGAGCTTTAGGCTACCTCACTCTCATTCCTGGAAAGACCATGAACAAAGTGTCTCACATGATGTGGCAAAGCATACCATCAAGCGGAGTTGCAAATAACACTGCATTAGGATGGACCTTGAGAAAACTGAAATTTAGGTGTAAGAAAAAAGCTTTGAAAGTTTCAGTAGGGAGAAGTGCAAATCTATGCTCCCCCGGAGGTAGAACTCCATGCATCAGCACAGTCTGTGGCATGACCAGCTGAATAGCTCTGATGAAAAGGACCAGGTGTTGCAGCAGAAACCAGGCTAGTATGAGTCAAGAGGGGTCCCTCATTGTTAGTAAGGCAGCACCCATGCTGGGCTACCTTTGAAGATGCATGGCCAGTAGGAAGGTTTTATTGTCTTTCCTTGGAACTGCTGAGGCTGCTGCAATGTGTCCTCTTTTGGATACCCTGGTTTGAGATGGATGCAGGACTAAAAGAAGGTCTATCAGAGAGCTACCAAGATAGTCAAAGGTACCTGACTTGTGGGAAGGGGTTAAGGGTACTAAGGGACTATGGCAGGGAGGGGTTGTTAAAAGCAGTATAAAACTACTAAGCAGCATGCTTGGTGACAGCCTCTGATCACTTGAAGGGGTGTTACAAGCTTGGTAAAGCCAGGCTTTTTGGATAGTGAAAGGCAGTAAAGTGAAGGACAAGTCACAACTTGGGAAGTTCATAGTGGTCTTTCTTGTCTAAGGGGGCATTGCAGCAGTGGAGTATGTTGCCAAAAAGAGCTGGGATTGATGTTCTTGGAGGCTTTCAAGACTGTTGGACAAAGGCATCACTGACCTGCTCTACCACTGCAGATGGTCCTCCTGCTCAATCTGGACTCTATGGCCTCCAGAAGCAGCTGCCAAGCAGCACTTAGAATCATAAAATTGTTTAGGTTGGAAGAGACCTTTAAGATCACCAAGTCCAACTGTTAATCCAGCACTACCAAGTCCATCACAAAACCATGTCCCTAAGCACCACATATCTTTTAAACACTTCCAGGGATGGTGACTCAACCGCTTTCCCGGACAGCCTCTTCTACCACCTGACAACCCTGTCAGTGAAGAATTTTTTCCTAGCATCCAATGTAAACCTCCCCTGGTGCAACTTGAGGCCATTTCTTCTCATCCTGTCACTTATTACTTGCAAGAGGAGACCAACACCCACCTTGCTACAGCCTCCTTTCAGGCAGTTGTAGAGAGCAATAAGGTCCTTTAGGGTCCTCAGCCTCCTTTTCTCCAGGCTAAACAGCCCCAGTTCCCTCAGCTGCTCTCCATCAGAATTGTGCTCAAGAATCTTCACCAGCTTTGTTACCCTTCTCTGGACACACTCCAGCACCTCAATATCTTTCTTGTAGTGAGGGGCCACTGAACACAGTGTTCGAGGTGCAACCTCACCAGCACCAAGTACAGGAAGACAATCATTTCCCTAGTCCTGTTGGCCACACTATTTCCACTACAAGCCAGGATGCTGTTGGCCTTTTTGGCCACCTGGGCACACTGCTGGTTCATGTTTGGCTGGTTGCTGACCAACACCCCCAGGTCCTTTTCTGCCAAACAGCTTTCCAGCCACTCTTCCCCAAGCCTGTAGCACTGCCTGGGGTTGTTTTGACCCAAGTGCAGGACCTGGCACTTGGCCTTGTTGAGCCTTATGCAATTGGTCTCATCCTATCAATCCAGCCAGTCCAGATCTCTCTGTAGATCTGATCTTTCCACCCTTGAGCAGATCAACACTCTCACCCATCTTCATGTCTGCAAACTTACTGAGGGTACACTTGATCCCCTGGTCCAAGTCATTGATAAAGATATTAAACAGGACTGGCCTCAATACTAAGCCTTTGGGAACACCACTTGTGATCTTATGATCCTTTGAATTTGACAAGGATTTATACATTTTATACATATAGCTATATAGCAGGTATAGTTTTCACAGTTAGAACTAAAGGAAAATAAATAGATAAATTCCACCCCCCAAAACCCAACCAAACAAAAAAACACATACACACAAAGCAACAACGAGAAACAGAAGAACATAATCCTTCTGATTAAGAACATGTCAGCCATAATTAATAGAGCAGTTAGAAGTTCATTAGAGATTCATTTTCTTCCTCAGACATGTTATGTGTCAGGTGCATGTTTTTAAATTTGGGAGGGAAACTACTGGCCCTCACAGACCTCTGGCTTACTGACTGAGTAGCAATGTCTCTGTCAATTTCTAGTGTGGCCATGTCACTTCAGCAAAACTTATAAACTCTTCAGTGGAGCCACATAACTTTCAAGCTATGTTGCAAACACATTTAGGACACACCTACGGTTTCACTAAAGACATGTGTTAAATTACAAGGGTATTAAAATCTCAAGAAAGGAAACATTTAATACATGAAAATAACAGTCAGGAAGGGAAATAGTGATCATGAACATAATTATAATCTTTTAAGTACATCTGGACAGGTTGCTAGATATCAGTTGAAATCTATGTTCTCCACGTCAATTTGGAGATATTTTGTTGCTAAATAGTGCAGTATGTTAGTGATCAACAAGGCACAAAACCAGAACACAAAATAATTGAGCAGAATTGCGTTAATTAAATTAGTATACATTCATACATTATATATTAATATCTTCTTCAAAATAAAGTAATTGTAGTGGATATAATTACACACTATTAATGACCATTTGAGGAGTATAGCCTTAATTTTTTACATATGAGAAAGATGCTGCCTTTTGCCCTTTTGAGCAGCAAGAATGATCTAGGTCCATTGCAGTTTGGTCTGCTTTGTAAACCCTGGATACAAGCACTGGAAATACACTTTGTTTACAGAATCTATATTGTTGAAGCATCTACTGAGAAAAAGCAGAAACTAGCTCTAAATGCTTTTTTCTGCACTTCCTAGCCTAAACATAGACTGTTGTTTTCATTGAGCAACAACATCTGTTAGTCTGGAAAAACAGATGTATGAAGTATACTAGCAGTCAGGAAATATCAAAAAGGTGAAGATGAGTCTTGAGCAGCTCCAGAGGCAGCAAGGAAATTGGAAGGGAAGAGAGATGCAATATGTGCTTGCAAATAGGGTGTGCAAAAGAGGAAAAGCATGTCATGTGAATCGTCTAATTTGGAACAATAAAGAAAAGCTCCAGGAAGAAAAGGAAAATATTGTGAGGGCCTGTTTATACTTTTGTTTTCTTTACTCTTGTTCCTTATTTATGAGAGTTGATGAGGTAGGCATTTTGCAGGAATCGTTCATAGTTCTGGGTGTTAATTTTTACTTTGGCTATGTTATAACAATTCATGAGATGAAAGTCTGGCTCCAGGAGATTAAAAAGGAGTTTTTTTATTTGATGTCAGGACTTTGCCCTGTTTTTTGTTTTTTTTTTTTTTTTTCACAGCTTGATCAGAGCACAGAAAAAAGAAAAAGAAATAAGTATTGGCATGCTGCCTGTTTTGTAGTGGCATTAGAACTGAGAACTCCCAGCCCTTGTAATCTTGTGATTATGTTTTTTTTAAAAACCTTGAACCATGGAATTTTATGCTTTATGTGTATGTGTAAACTTGGAAAAATAGCTTTACTAATTGTTCTAATTTCAGAAGATAAATAGATTGAAAGTTGTTTTTTTTTTTTTAAAGTTCTTATATTTTTAAGCCTATGAAATGATGCTTTGGGATCTGACTTGTAGTACTGAAATGCTTGGAATAGCCAGACTTGGATATCCCCAGGTTTCTCAAACCCTGATGTGTTTCAAACAAATTTCATAATGCTGCAAAAGGCGGCTATAGGTCTTTGCTCTTTCCATACAAGTCCATCAAGAAAAAAGCAAAGTTGAGAAACAGTATTTAAATAGAAAAGTATACTTCAGACAACACATTTGAACTTCTAAAAAAAATTGCTTCACTCTGTGCTTTCCCTTCATGTTTTCTTCTCCATTTGCAGTGTTGAAAGTTATGGAAATTGGGAGATATTATGATAGTGTTTCTTCCTTGGCAAGAAGGATTAATTTCCTGACCCTTATGTGATTCACTGTGTCTTTGGGAGCACCTTAGTCTCAAGGTTGCGAGCTAAGACAAATGCAGGCAACAGTTGTTTCACTTCTGGACACCTTAAAGGATGATAGCAGAAAAGCTAAAAGTAAAACTGAGCAGGCATATAGAAAATACCATCCTGGATTAGGTGCAAAACCCACCTAATCCTGTACCACGTCTCCAGAAATGATCAGTGTCACATTCTTCAGACAAAAATGGGATTGTGTGGCCTTTGCTCATCCACAGATTTTTGAAGGCTTATTCTGAGTTGTAATCATTTGAAATTGGCTTAAATCCTGAAGGCTGTGGTTTAATATCTCTTGCACTGAATCAGCTGTAATGAATTATGATACTGTGGGTGTTCCCATCATCCACAGAAATGACCACTCTCTCCTCAAACTTTGAAGACCTCTTGATCTTCACAGTTTTTTGTGGCAGTGTGTTATTCTTACTTTAATTGCACTTGCGGTGGATACAGCTTTAGAAGTCTACTTTCTTCCTGTATTAACAAGGAAGGAGCACAGAAACTTCCTCTCTACATTCTCTGGAGCACTGGTTTACTTCAATGACAGCTGTTTTGTATGCTCTTATCACAGCAGCAAGTTTTCATCTCCTTTTCAGCAAAGCTTTGGGTTACAGAAGAGGAAAGCAGACCTGGGAAATGGAAGACTGAAAACATTTGACATGTGGATGAGACTTTATTTTCTTGGCAAAGGCTGTTGCGTGAGAGACAGGGATTGGGTGCAACTGCAGCAAGATTCACCTGAAGCCAGTGTGATACCTGGAAAAACATGCTGCCTGTGGTGCTCCTCATGATGATATCAAGACAGCCTTTGTAGAGGTTAGGTGAGGTACCAGCTGGGATGGGCAGACCATCCTGTTGCACCCACTCCTGTATCACCCAGGGCTGTGATACCCCTTTCTAACCACAGTTAAGCCTGTATTGCTTATTTTTGTATAATAGTTGCAGCTAAGAGACTAGTGATACGCCTGACAATGTTTCCAACTCTTTCAAAGGATCACACATGGGTAACTGGGATACCTGAAATTGTTTTTTTAGTCTGGCAGACTGTTTTGAATAATTTCTTTACCCTTTCACAGTGGGAGAAAGCTATTCTCAGTGACTGAATTCTCAGTGACTGAACTATTCTCTGTGTCTGAAACATTAGCCATGCCTGTCAAATGAGGGTAATTGTTTTGCAACTGTACTGGTTTAACTGAACAGCAACACTGATCGCTTTGCAAACCATCACTACAAGCCCGATGGGTGTCTCCTTAGTGCCCAGCTGTGTGATGCTGTCCTGTAACTGTGAGGGAGAGCAGCCTGTCTCAAAGGCTGCTGTAGAGCTATACACAGGGAACGAGATGGAGCCAGGCTCTTCTTGGTGGCAAACAATGATAGGACAAGGGGTAATGTGATCAAGCTGGAACACAAGAGGTTCCACTTAAATTTGAGAAGAAACCTCTTCTCAGTGAGGGTGACGGAGCACTGGAACAGGCTGCCCAGGGAGGTTGTGGAGTCTCCTTCGCTGGAGACATTCAAAACCCACCTGGACATGTTCCTATGTGATCTCATCTAGGCGTTCCTGCTTCAGCAGGGGAATTGGACTAGATGATCTTCTGAGGTTCCTTCCAATCCCAAACATACTGTGATACTATTTTCTTTATACCAAAGGTGGGACAACCAAGTGGAATTACTAGACAGCAAGTGTAAAGCAAAAGATAATATTTTTTTTGCACAAAGCATAATAAAATTGTACATGAGGGTACCAATATAACTGCTGGCTCAGGAAGTTTTTAAACCTTCAGGTGCTGGAAACTGGGCTCAGATACTGTTCACACTTAAGCTCCTTCCACTTCTTTTTGTCACTGTCTGTCATGAGAACTAGTTGGGGCAGAGCACTTGACCTTTGTCTGGACCACATAGCCATTCCTGCTTTCATAGCTTGAGGAGGTGGAGGTTGGCAAGAGTTTAACCATTTGGCACACAACAGTTCAAGAGCTATCATTGGTTACTCTGACTTTTCACAAGTGTTCCATCAGCTGAGTGCCTGTGGTCCTGTATAAAGTAAGTTAAAACAAACCAACAAACCAACCCTCTTCCCACCCAAACCACCCTACAAACCTGCAGTTACAGCAGTACATTAAATACCTTTTCATTTGTGTTGCAGTGACTCTATGAACGCAGAAGCAACTGCTCATCTGACAGTACAGAATGCAACAGTGTTTTCAAAGTGTGAAAGCATCTGTGACTTATAATAGAGGCGCAAACTGGGTACCTAAAGTATGCAATTTTTCTCAAGTATCCTATCAGATGCTATACTTCATCCGGAAACAATTCAGTACCAAGCACTTTAAAGAAGAAATATTTATCTCTTTAGCATCCCTTTAAAAAAGGAAGGAAGGCAGTTCAAGAAAAAAGAGTGTATGTCTGGCAGGACCCATGAAGAGCCTGCAGAAGGTCCTGTCACCACTCTCCCAAAGGGAGAGGGCAATTAGTACATTCAGTTGAGCAAAATTGTGCTTACATGAACATATCAGCTGTAACAAATGCTTTGAAATTACATGCTGGGAGTCACAGTGGCTAACCAGTGGTGGCCTAGACCTTTCAGAGCTTTGTCTTCATCAGTTAAGGCCAACAGAAGTGCAAGAGTATGGTCTACGAAACACTGTTCAACAAGTGAACAGCCACTTTCTTTTGGGAGGAATGCCACAAGCAAATCAGGGGTACTGTAAACAAAACTGTTTTTATGCGTGTGACATCAATGCTAATACTCTGGAAAAAAAAAAAAAAAAAAGAAAGTTTTTATTTTATTTTAGCTGCTTATGTTATTTGATTCTCTCTGAAGCATTTAGCTGGTATCTGTATGTTGCTGACAAAACAAACTGAATTTATGTTGCTGGGCTCATCACAATGAGTCATTAAAATAATTAAAATGAGTCAATGAAATGAGTCATCAAGTGAAAGAGAGTAACACCTGCAAGCAGCTCCTGTCCCTATGCTGTGCAATTGAATTTTTGATGATGGACTTAAAACTTCTGGCTGTCACGTTGAAGTGTTTCTTAACAACTCACTCTACAATCTGTGTTGTAATATTTAGTATTGCTGAATGAGTCTTTGTAATTGAATTAACTCGTTAGTCACAGAAAATAGAATCTGTCACACGGAAAAGGAACATATTTGCTTGAAAAGAGGTGTTCTTTTCAAAAAAGTTTTCACAAGCATATCCTTGGGCAGAAATTATAGTTATATGAGGGTTAGCCTTCAAAACTAGTATATATTATGGAGGTACATCCTGCTTTCCAGATTTTAGTTTATTCACACCTTCATTCTCGTACTGGAAAATTTTTCATTTATGTGAATTAAAATGGTTTGATTTTCGTGAGGAAGGAAATTTTATTTTATTATTATATATTTTATATATTTCATCTATTTTGTAAGTATATTTCTATTATATAAATTAAACACTTGAGCTTTCTAAGGATGGGGATTACACATTATATGTATCCATATAATGCTCACCATACCTGTTTCTCTCCATATAGTTGGTGCTTTTATGGTTTAAAGAAAAAATATAAGTGGTATCCTTATTTATTGTGTTGGGTATTATATGCCAAATACTGAAGATCACAAAAGGTTTCAGAACTTCTAGTGATTGAAGATACTTTACCCATTTTGAGGACAAATTTGGTGAGTGTATTACTGTTTGTTTTCTGACTGTAAGATGCAATAGTTAAAGCCTGAAATTTGCAAACTTGGGTACCTAAGTACTGACTTCAGTGGTTTTTGTCTGTTCAGATTTGTTGAATATTTTGCTTCATTTCTGGTACCTAAACATAACTTTTGTTGTCCATCTTTACAAAAATATCCATGAAAACTTTGGCCCTACGTATTTGTATCAGGTTTTGGGGAGGTAAGACTAGAAGAGAAAATTTGTCTTGCTTTGATCACTCTTCTTTATGATTCTAGTAGTTTCCTTCCAGCTTTTCCCACTTAGTATTCTGTGATATAAAAAAGCTTGTGAGGAAACACATTTCCAGTTCTTAGCTGATGAAGACAAGGTTCGGAATGTTTTTAAGAAAGTACCAACAATGATAGATCCATAATTCAATAGGAGGTTAATAATTCAATATAAATCCAGTGAAGCAGAATATTTCAAAATAAACTTATTCATCTTGTTAAAAATGTCATAATATCATTGACATATAATCAATCTGTATTCCATTTTTGTTATCGCATATATTGTATATATTTTTCGCCTTTCATTTCTGGACTACCATTTCAGGCTCATAACATGCTGAAGATGAAGATGCCAGTCATAGAAGGTACATGTATAGATAGTATCAAAGAGACAGGGGACATCAATGGCTTAGCTACTTACAGCAAAGGTACTGTAAAACACAGTGGTTTTGCACGCTTGACCCAGGACTGGGCTGAGTGTTCAGCTGCAGGTGGGAGATGTGGATCTTAGGGGACCCCTAGAGAAGTGGCCCCTGCACCCGCTTCCCAGGCACATGCTCTAATTGCAAGGCAATACGTGGGAAAGAAGCAGACATTTTGGAAGGAAAAGAGCTTACAAACTGTATTTTTAAAGACATAAAATCATGTTGGTGTGTGTTGAGCATGCTGCTATGCTCCTGTTTTGCAGCTGTTAAAGAGTAAGTCATCTAAGAGCAAGGTTCTGCTTCACAGCGCAACTTAGGAAGATGGTGGTGCCCAGTTATTTCAGCTCTTTGTCTCAGGAAAACGATGAAGAAGCCTAGTGGACTGATATGTTCTTTTTAAAGAGTTTGAGCTGTTCCATAAACAGTGTAAGATGATGGAGGAGGAAAGTCACACCTCTCTCCTGCCTGGCCAGTGCTTTTTCTTGAGTAGGCTGAAGAAGTTTACGAAGGAATTAAGGGGTTTTAGCCTTTCTTACAGGTTATCCAGTAGAAATTTATACCATGCAATAAAATGCCTTTTGTAGCCTATTTCATATCTGTCAGCTCACAGAGAGGTACCAATGGGAACTACCTTTCCTTCTGTGATAAGCTTCTGTTTTAAAAGTCATGTACAATTCCCAGACAGAAAATCAGAGCAAAGGAACTGTGAAATTTATTAGTGTGATCACTTTTCTCTGCGGACTTCCAAGTATTTAGTAAGTAAAAGAGAGAAAATCCATCTTCTGTGGGTAGTTCATCATCTACATAGTGACAAGAATCTTTCATTTCACTTTGACTTGCATGAACAGGGAAATACCATTTCTATGGGAAAATCTCAATCCATTTCCTCTTACAGTTATCTCATTTGGAGCTTTCTAGAAAGAGCACTGTGTTTTAGTCTGGTGAGATTTTTTGTTTGGTTGATTTTTAAGAATATAGTAGAATGGAGGTTTGATCACTAAGTAATGACTCTTTTTTTCAAATTTGTTTACTACCCAAGTGTATCGTTTGTAGATGGACATATGGTGAAAGAGTTGTGCTTGGGACTGGCATCTAATACAGTTTGAGATTTGAGATTGGCATCTAATACAGAAGGAGATTTTGAGACACTGAATTTTCAGATTAATCCTTTCAGTGTGCTTTTTTATGAAGCTAGGGTCAGATTTGTTTAACTAAGGCAAAGCAACACTAACAAGAGCCCCAGATCTGTGAAAATGCCAATACATTTACAGCAAAATTCCTTTTTTTTTTTTTTCCCTAACTTCTGATGTCTAGAATATTTTGAGCAAATACATCCTCCAAAAAATAATGTTGCCAGCTAAATTCACTACCTTGTTTTATGTTTGCTTTCAAATTAAATAACACAAGATTAAAATCATGAGTAGCTTTCTTCCTGTTCTTTTCTCAGTCTGAATGTTTCAAAAGTCTTATGGGAAATTCTCCAATGACTCTAATAGGCAATTTCAGTAGTGCAGCTATGTTATAGATTCTTGGCTTTTCTGTAAGGAGGACTATGATTTAAGAGACAGATCTTTTTTTATTCGCCTTAGTCTTCTATTAAGGAGTTTCTGCCTTCCTGGAAAAATGCTTATTTCTATTATTGACTGATGTCATCAGTGAATCACAGTTTAAAACCTGGTTCAAAGGTTAGGTAATTCTTAGTGATATGATTTATTATTTCCAGACTACAACTTTTGCCTTTAAAATCTAAAATAATGATATATTTTAGAAGATGGTGCAGACTTTGTTGTTGTACCAGTCATAACCAGATCCAAGCCTGGTGCAATGGTTAGGACAACTCTCTTGCAGGAACAAAAATCAAAAAACAGTAACAAGATAGAAAGCTTCTCCTGGGCTCTTAGTATGCCATTGGCCCTCCAAAAACTGGCACAGTCACTCGTCTTCCCCAAGGGTGGGTGTCACTTGAGGGAAGTGAAAGTTTGGGGAAGATTTGATAATAGTCTTCAGTTATGTTAAAGATAGACATGGAAGAATAAGCATTTTTACCCCGTCTTAACTGCAACTAGATATAATGGGCTAAAGTTTTAGTTAAGTGACAATAAACTATATGGGAAGAAAGTTTTTTTGTAGCATTGAAGTAGTTTGCTTATAGAGATGGAAGGCTCTCCTGCCACTGTGAGCTCTTTGGAATAGATCAGACAAGGATGTCAGAAATGCCAATAGTGTGTTTTGGAGAAAGGTGACAGACTAGATGTTACGTGATAATCACTTTCAGCTCTACATTCCTGTGAGGAGAGTTTGAGAACTGCAAGCAGAAGAAGTAACATTGGTCTCCTCTAAAAGCAGACAGTGGAAGAGTATGCTTCCCACAGTGCTGGTGCTGAACCATCACCCCACACATAAGGCAAGTAGGAGAATAGCAATGTGACCTGTAATGGAAAGATGATGGGGAAGGCAGTGCCATTTCTCTGTTGTGCCTGCAAGGTGTAAGCTCACCCTGCTTTTATCTTCCTTAATGGAAGAGAAAGCATTTACAAGGCTGCAGGCTACCTCCAGAGGAGACACTGACACATTTTTCTGGCACACGATGTGATTTCTGCAGGCACCAGGCTCTGAGAGCTCTGCTATTGCTTTGGGCATTCAGCAGTTACCACTTGGCCTGAGCTTACAGGAATTGCACTTGCATAAAGTCTCTCAGCTGAGGATCTCAGGGTGCTGCTAAAGCAATTTACCCCATTTTGCAGATAAAGAAAATGGGCCACAGAGTGGCTGAGCAGTAGGTCAAGATCACACAAAAGCAGTCAGGTACTCAGAGCTCCCTGTCAACCTTAGATAAAACACAGGAGTTTGCTCAGTGGTTCTTAGCTGAATTAAACATGCTGTCACCCCTGCTGCCAAATGGATGGGCACTGTATTCCCAGGAGACTCTCAAAGAAAAACTTTGAGACCTCTTCAAGTCTGAGCATTCCTCAGATGGGCCGATTAATTTCAGTCCTGATAAACTCAGAACACTAAAAAGAGCTCTAGTAACCTTCTGGAAAGGGATGTCCTGTCTGGAGTACAAGTAATACTGCAGCATACAGGATCTTGCATTTGCCATCTTCTTTTTCATCTTCAGACTAACAAACTCAGCACAACTCCAGGGAAAACAGATATTCAACAAAATCCACTGATGTGACCTCCTTATTCCATGTTCTACATCTCAATCTGGTGGGTGACAAGCCAGAATAACACCAAAGCAAAACAGAAACACTGGAAAGAAACATGATAGTTGAAACATTTTCAGTTCCATGTCACTGTGAATAAAATTGGGGACCAGTAAACCATTCACAACCACACAACCAAGGAAAAATATGATAACAGTCAGAGGTTAAGTACTCATCCCAGGGTGTGGCAACTGACAGACACAGTGGCCATTTCAAAGCATTGTAACAAAAAAAAATGTAAAAATCACTAAACCATCAGCAAGTGAAAGAAAGTCTAATTGTAACTACATAGCTAATATTTCAAGCTTATTGGGAAGGATTCTCTAAATCACACAAATATCTTTGAAGATAATTTTGTTTCGAGAATATATTTACTCTATGAGGATGTGCAGTATCTGAGGATGTCCAGTATCCAAAGATATAACCATTGAGTAAGAATGTCACAAAGAATATTCTGTTGCTAAAAACACAGTAGGAAAGTTTTTATATGGTAATTGTTTTTCATCATCAAATAGATGTTGCTTCCCTTGTTCATGTATCTGTGAGATACTAGAGTGGTGGCCACTGTCTTTAGTGATAGAGCTAAAGCAGCTAAGTAGAACTTTCTTCACACATTCTTTAAAGCATTATTATAGCAGTAATTGTTTTTCTTGTTGTAATACGAGGTTAATAGTAAATCAGCAGTTTCTGAAACGGTATTCAATCACAGGGGGTGGAAAATGCCTATTGAGTTATAAGACTGAATTTTCTTTCTTATTACTTGTCTTATACAACATGTGTGGATGCTTTCTAGTCTCTCTGACTGACAGATGTTGTCCTTCTATTCCTTCTCAGTCAGTATGAGTGTTTTATTACCTGCTTGCTTATTTTCCATGGTGGGTACTTCTCATTCAACACACCAGTTGCGGTTCTTGTCTCTGGCCAAGATGACTCTGGCCTAGAAAAGGAGGATGAAGGCAGGTAGCAGTAATTGTGTGTATATATGTGAGTTTTATGCCTAGTGAGGGATTAACAACTTAACAAATTAAATTATCTTTATGGGGCTGAGTTCAACAATTGTACAAAGTAATCAAACCCAGTGGAGTTACACAGATTTAATGCAAAGGAGAAAAAAAATGTTGTTCATTTAGACTATTAGTTTTTCATTATAACAGGTGGAGAATCATCCGTGAATTCTGTTCTGGTCTTGATTCTGCTAATGACACCATAAGAGTGAAGCTAACAAACTGCCATACACTTTTCAAAGACAAATCTTAGTTTTGTGTTCTGGAACAAAGAGATTAAACAAGAATTCTGAAGACTCCATAACTGTTTAAATAATTTCCATTGCCTTTTACTCAAGTTGACATCTTTGTTGCCATTCCAATTATCAGTGCAAGACCTTTTTCCAGCCCCATGGAAATGTGTTTCCCTGTTATGTCATGTCAAGGATCACGTTGGCTGATATGTTATAGGAGTTAATCTAGACAGACACCCTATCCAACTCAATCATATTACTGAAAAAAAATGCTGATGTACTAGGATTTTTTCAAGACATGTTTAAACCAGCAATGGAACCAAAATAAAATCAGAGAAAATAGTTCATTTTATTTTAGTAAGTGCTGAGTACAGTGGATTGATGTTGCTATAATTTTGATAGAATAAATTTGTGCATAAATGTTTCACAACCAGACTTCTCCCCTTGTATAATCCATTGGTCCCTCACTGCCTTGTTCCATATCCACTTGTGGGATTTGCATCAACTGTGATGGACTTCACCCAGTAAAACAGGTAAATTAATGTCACCCTTAAGCTAGAGATGCATTAAAAGCTTTTGCTGAAATTGAAAACTGAGAGGTTTACCGAAAATTTCACTCTGTGAATCCAGCCTGAAGTTGAAGTTTCTATTGGCACAAATCCCATTTTTCCCTTGGGCAGTACTGCAGACCCCTTCCTTTACAAGGTGGATTGAACCTTTTTTTCTTTAGGTACCAGCTACTTGTGCTGGTTTTGTGTCTCACAGTCCATGCAATCAGTAGTTAAATGGATGTAAATCCTCTCCTGCTCTTGAATTTTACGTATCTCTGTTGACTACAATGCATAACTTCTGAGAAGACCTGTCGCAGGTTCCTTTAGAAAGAAGAGTGGCAAGAGAAGTGAGTCAGAGGGAACAGGAGGGTTGTGAACCTTATTTTCCCAACAACTCCTTCCTGAAGCAAAGATATCTGAGTTGACTATCCTCTTGATTCGACTGAGAGCGAGTTGAGAGTGTATGGGTCAGGATCAAGGGACAGGCTGGCAGGGGTGACACTGTTGTGGGCGTCTGTTACAGGCCACCAGATCAGGCTGAGGAAGTTGATGAGGCCCTCTATGGGCAGTTGAGAGTGGCCTCACAGTCACAGGCCCTGGTTGTTGTGGGGATTTTAACTTCCCTGATGTTTGCTGGAAGGACCATTCAGCCAGCCAGCCACAGTCCAGGAGGTTCCTCCAGTGCATTGATGATAACTTCCTCATGCAGATGGTGGAGGAGCCGACTAGGAGAGGTGCACTGCTGGATCTCACCCTCACTAACAAGGAGGGTCTGGTCGAAGCAGTAAAGGTTGAGGGCTGCCTGGGTTGCAGTGACCACGAGATGGTGGAGTTCAGCATCTTGGGTGGCAGGAACAGAATAGCAAGTAGAATTGCAACCCTGGACTTAAGCAGGGCTAACTTTGGCCTTTTCAAGCAATTGCTGGGGGAAATCCCATGGGCAAGACTGCTTGAAGGAAAAGGGGCCCAAGATAGCTGGATTGCATTCAGAGATTGCTTCTTCCACGCTCAGGATCAGAGCATCCCCACACGAAGGAAGTCAAGGAAGGGAGCCAGGAGGCCTGCGTGGTTGAATAGGGATCTGTTGGGTATGCTCAAGCAGAAAAGGAGAGTTTACAGGTCGTGGAAGCAGGGGCTGGCCACTTGGGAAGAATATAAGGCTGCTGTTAGAGGATGTAGGAAGGCAGCTAGGATAGCCAAGGCCTCCTTAGAATTAAAGCTGGCGAGAGGGGTCAAGGACAGCAAAAAGAACTTTTTCAAATACATAGCAGATAAAACTAATACCAGAGGCAATGTAGGCCCACTGATGAACGGGGTGGGTGCCCTGGTGGCAGAAGATACAGAGAAGGCAGAATTACTGAATGCCTTCTTTGTCTCTGTCTATTCTGACGGAGGCTGTCCTGGGGAGCCCTGTACCCCTGAGACCCCGGATGAAGCCAGGTCAATGGAGGAGTTTGCTTTAGTCGATGAGGACTGGATTAGGGAGCAATTAAATAGTCTGGACATCCATAAATCCATGGGTCCAGATGGGATGCATCCGCGGGTGCTGAGGGAGCTGGCTGAAGTCATTGCTGGACCGCTCTCCATCATCTTTGCCAAGTCTTGGGAAACGGGGGAGGTGCCCGAGGACTGGAGGAAAGCAAATGTCACTCCAGTGTTCAAAAAGGGCAAGAAGGAGGACCCGGGTAATTATAAACCGGTCAGCCTTACCTCTGTCCCTGGGAAAGTAATGGAACAGCTTATCCTTGGTGCCATCTCAAGGCATATCAAGGATAAGAGGGTTATCAGGGGCAGTCAGCATGGCTTTACCAAGGGTAAGTCGTGCTTGACCAACCTCATAGCCTTTTATGAGAATGTAACAAGGTGGATGGATGATGGCAGAGCGGTGGATGTGGTCTACCTTGACTTCAGTAAAGCCTTTGACACAGTCTCCCACAGCATCCTCACAGCTAAGTTGAGGAGGTGTGGTCTAGACAATAGACTAGTGAGGTGGGTTGCAAACTGGCTTAAGGAGAGAAGCCAGAGAGTGGTAGTCAATGGTGCGGAGTCTAGTTGGAGGCCAGTATCTAGTGGAGTGCCTCAGGGGTCAGTACTGGGGCCAGTATTATTCAATATATTCATTAACGATTTAGACGAGGGAATAGAGTGTACTATCAGCAAGTTTGCTGATGACACTAAGCTGGGAGGAGTGGCTGACACGCCAGAAGGCTGTGCTGCCATCCAGCGGGACCTGGACAGGCTGGAGAGTTGGGCGGGGAATAACCTAATGAAATTTAACAAGGGAAAGTGTAGAGTCCTGCATCTGGGCAGGAACAACCCCAGGTTCCAGTATAGGATGGGAAATTACATATTAGAGAGCAGTGTAGGGGAAAGGGACCTGGGGGTCCTGGTGGACAGCAGGATGACCATGAGCCAGCACTGTGCCCTTGTGGCCAGGAAGGCCAATGGCATCCTGGGGTGTATTAGAAGGGGGGTGGCTAGTAGATCGAGAGAGGTCCTCCTTCCCCTCTACTCCGCCCTGGTGAGACCACATCTGGAATATTGTGTCCAGTTCTGGGCCCCTCAGTTCCAGAAGGACAGGGAACTGCTGGAGAGGGTCCAGCGTAGGGCAACGAAGATGATTAAGGGAGTGGAGCACCTCCCTTATGAAGAAAGGCTGAGGGAGCTGGGTCTCTTTAGTTTGGAGAAGAGGAGACTAAGGGGGGACCTCATTAATGTTTATAAATATATAAAGGGTGAGTGCCATGAGGATGGAGCCAGGCTCTTCTCGGTGGCCAACAATGATAGGACAAGGGGTAATGGGATCAAGCTGGAACACAAGGGGTTCCGCTTAAATTTGAGAAAAAACTTCTTCTCAGTAAGGGTGACAGAGCACTGGAACAGGCTGCCCAGGGAGGTTGTGGAGTCTCCTTCCCTGGAGACATTCAAAACCCGCCTGGACATGTTCCTGTGAGACCTCACCTAGGCGTTCCTGCTCCAGCAGGGGGATTGGACTAGATGATCTTTTGAGGTCCCTTCCAATCCCAAACATACTGTGATACTGTGAGAGAGTTCAAAATGAAGTGGATCATTGATATTGTGTTTTGAAGGAAATACACATATTCTCTACTAGGGAACGACTTTTTCTCCCAACATCCCACAACTCTCTTCAGTCAACAAGTTCTGAGTACTAGGTAGAGCTGAGTATTGCTTTCTCTCTCTCTGTCCCAGCTGGCACACCACATGGCCACGTTACTACTGTTGGCCATATAGAAGGCATTATCTCCTCTGCATAAATATGCCAAAGCTTTTTTCATAATTAATAATCAAAAGAACATCTACACTTAAAACTTCATGAAGATCAGACTTAAACCAAGGACTTAGTGTTAATATCGCTGTTGGGAGCTCTGTAGAGACCGATAAATACAGAGAACGTGGTCTGCCTCTCTTGGTGCTGTAACAGTTTTTCTACAGCCTCTTTTCAGCGACAGCATTTCAGGGAATTCTGCCTTGTCTTCTTTCTATGCTTTCAGACAGCAGTGTGAAACCAAAGACTACAGCAATTCATAGTCGCCCAAACCTGTCCACATAATGTGCTACTGGCCTGTGGCATACTAATCTATGCAGAACAGGCTTACTTTTCTTCCTCTCCCTTGACCAGTCCACTCTCTTCAATACAAGTTGAAAGACAGATAAATCCTAAAATGTGTTTTGCCCTTGCAAAGAGGATGTAATGTTAATGGTATTTCTGGAAGAACATCTGTGACTCCCTCTTCACTTAGTCTGCAGGGAAAAATAGATTGGGACAAGGATCCCTCCCCTTGGGCTTTTATGTTCTGCTGGCTGGTGGTTTTGTCCTATTTTTCACTGTTTGTGTTCCACGACCTCCTCAGCTGAAGCACCTACTTGTGGTTCTAATATATAATATAATGATTAACCTGTTCAAACTATTTCCAATGCCACCCATGGCACTTTTCATAGTTTTGGGGAAGCCCTCAGGAGACGAGCTTGAGGCTGAAAAATAAAATTTGTGATTATTTTCAAAGATTAAAAAAAAAAAAAATTCTTGTGGAGATGACTTCATTAGCTCCCATCATTTCTAGCTGGCATTGTTATACCAATCTCTGATTTGTCTTTTACGTTGGTTCATTCATTTCTAAGTTCATCTCTCTTCAGCAGCCTTCCTATCCAATTAAGGATTCTTACTTGTCTTAAGTTCCACTGCAGTGTTGTCCTTATCCTTATTCTCTGCTGCTGTTGGCAATATTCCTGGCTTTCTGTTTGGTCTCTGTCTGGCTGTAGTATCTTCTTTTTTCCTTGCATCTTGTGTTCAGACTGCATCCAACTCTTGCTGCCTCTTCCCTTGCAAAGTGTTCAGAATTCCTCTTGATATTTCTGTCCCAACATTTTCAAATCCTCTTAACGGCTCCTTTACAATGATGGACGAGGCAAGATAATGAATGCTTCTATGGTTTAGATTAAGGAGTCAATGCAGAGTATGGAGTGGAAGCAGGACCAAGGTACATTAAAGCAAGAGGCAGGGATCTGACAAACCACAGGGCTGCCTCAGGTAGAAAAGTAAGCTGCTAGAGCAGTGTTAGAGAAAGCACAAGAACAGAGGGAAATTAATTTAGCCTTTGGAGAGAAGTGTTTAGCAGTTATCTTCTGGGGGTTGGAGTTAAGTTCAAGTATCATTCTGTATTTAGGTTTTGTACTCCCTTTCTACTGTGGTATGATGAAGATCTGCAATTGCCTGTTATTAATGGGGATGCAGGTTGCATAAGCAGAATTTAAACTTCAAAGTGAACAATCCAGCCTGTCTGTCTGTGGTACTCATGAATTTGTAGACCTCTGGCATAAGGTCCCGCAATTGTCTCTTTTCCAGATTGAAGAGTTCTTCTTTGGTCCTCAGGGTAGGACCCATTCCTTACCTTTGACCAGTCTGATTGTCCACCTCTAACTATTTTTTAAGTTTTACTTTGTCCTTTCTGAGATGAAAGATTCAGAATACACACATGGTCCGAGGAAACTGAAGATTTTTAGGTGGCAGAGTGGTAATTTGTGCTCTATAGCATTCTTCTCTATTCCATTTCTCCTAATTCTTTACAATTGATTTAAGTTCTCTCTGACTGCTTCTGTTCTCTGAATTGAAGTTTCATTACGCTATTATTCAGAGTTCCAGCATCTTACTTCTGAGTGCTTATTGTCAGCTCAGAGTTTAATTTTAAAAGCTAGAATTCTTTTTCCCCACATGAACCATTATCCATTTATTTACATTGAACTTTCTCATTTTTTCATCCAGTGATGTAGCCTCTCTGCAGTTCTTCACAGCCCTTACTGCATTACTGAGCCATGTAGAGGAAATTAGCAGCTAAGTGTTTGTAATAATGCAGTAGAAGCTTGGCTGGTAAGGAACACCCATTCAACCCTACTGTGATCTGTCTTAAAACTCCAAGATGTTCCCATCCTAAGACACTGTAACTGAAATTAGTAAGTAGTTGTACTCACATATTTACTGGTCCATGTTAATCAATGTACTGTAGCTGAGGCCTGGAGCACCTAGTCCTTTGAGTAGAGGAGACTTTTGCCACTAGGGAAAATGTGCCAGATATGAATTAAATCGGTTATACTAGAAATTAAGTGGAAATTCAAGTTGGTACTTGCAGTAGTACAGGGAGACACCTCTTTTGTCTTTCTGTAAGGCTCTGACATGGATCTTCAGCTATCACTAGTTCCTCTAGGATGTTAGAACCTTAGCTCAAGGCTGGATAGAAGGTACTTCTTTCTTATGATGTTCATATTCCTAATGCTTATGCTGTAGGTACTACTTCATGTAATCCAAATGGTAATGGGGAAGAAAAGAGGGAGGAACAAAAAGAGGAAATGAGTTAATGGCTTGGGAAGTTTTTAGGGAAGAGGAGGAGTGGGCTCAGCTTCTGTTCTTGTAAATTTTCAGCTATATTGATTGGATCAGCTGGAACATTTCAAAACTTTTTATAGCCTGGAGTTAGGGTGTTCTTTTCAGAACTCTGGTCAGAACAGTTCTCAGGTAGAAAAGGGAGTTAACCTTGATTTTCTCCATTCAAGGTAAATTTGTAACCACTGTGCTAATGAGTAAAAACATGTTGCCGCTGTTGCTTCACCTTTGAGAAACACATGTGTGTGAATACTGTTCTGAGAGTTGCCTCAGCAAGAGAAGTCTTCATCTGTTAATCTTGCTGGAGCTTTGTTAGAGTGCTGATTCCTGGCTGACCATCAAAAATTTAGAAGACTCTATGGAAACAGAAGTGCCTTCAGACTACAGATGGAACCATGAGCAAGTGACAGATACGTATGATATTTTGAGGATCTGCCATTTGGACTTATGTATTTAAAGCAGGAGCTAAATGTCAAAGTCCTTTAATGGATCTATGGTGATTAGTCAATTCAAAGACTCCTAAAGACTCAAGAAATGGCTGGGAAGGGTCTGTTTTCCTCTAAGACAATGGAAAGTAAATAACTGAAATTGGCTGTGGGAGTGTCAAAGTTTAATTGCAAGGTGACAATAAACTGTAGCAGATGTTCTCTGTTAATCCCCCCTACCCTCTACCCTCTCCACATAGGAAAAAGTCCTCTCTAAGGGAAGGTGATAGGAAGGAAAAAGGGAGAGAGACTTCAAGTTGGAAAAGTATTAAAATGTGTTACTAGTGCTACTAATAAATAGAGAAAATAATACAAAATATACAAACCCCAGTCTTGAATATCTCAGGTAACAGTGTTTAAGTCCTCCTGTGGTGGGCAGAGCTGGCGTGGCTCCAGCAGCTGCAGGGCAGGCACCCCGAAGTCCTGGGTGGGACTTCACAGCAAACCAGAACTGGATTCAGGGATGCAGGGTCTGAGGCCTTGGATTGAAGGGCCAACAGCCAGGCTCCTCTTCAGATGCTGGCCATGGTCGAAGAGAGCAACACCCTCATGATGTCCCTCTTTTATAGGGTGTATGATGTGTATGGGATGGAATACTCGGTTGGTCAGTTTTAGTCACCTGTCCTGTCTGCACCTCCTTGCAAATACACCCCTCTCACTTACAGAATGTGTGAATCTTATCTGTCCTTGGTGGTTATAGCAATAAATCTAAACATGGGGCTTCTTCTGCATTCCATTGGTCACTTTTATCAGTCTGGAGCACATTGTCTGAGAAAACATGTAGCTAAATTCAGAAAAGTGCGGTTACTTAGAAGGTACTTAGAAGAACTTAGCTGAAAGGAAAATCCACTAGAAGAGAACTGGTCTTGTTTTTAACAAAACCAGGACAGGGAGTAGTTAAAGCAAAGAGAGTAGTTATCTTCTTTACCAAAGCTATGGGATAGTTTGATATGGACTGAAATATGATGGAGAAGCCACATCTGTCAGAGATAAGATTTGATCTGAAGTTACCTTCTGTCTCAGCAACCTGTGCAGGTGCTGGAAGAGAAAACTTTGAGTGTGTTGCTTATTTCACCATACTCAGACCTCCAAGGAGCTGACTGAGGAGTGAACATGAATGTTTGCGTGTTCTGAGTCACTCAAGAAAATGCTGTCACACTGCTGAGGGTGACAGAGGACTCGTGCAGAATAAGTAGCATCTGGATCAGAAAAAAACTAACAGCAACTTGGTGAAGATTTGTTTTTCTGTTGCTTTCACACTGATGGCATAGCAATCCTAGCTGATTTCTGTTTTGCTCACAGGAAGTGAAAGGAAAAATTTTGAACCTATCTCATACACAAGCTGAGGAGATTCATTACATCACCAGTGACACAAAACGATTTATTCAGACAATTTGCCATTCTCATCCCTTAAAGCTTATTCTTCATCAACTCTGCTCTTGAGTGTACCTTTCTAAAGAATGTGGTGACTGCCTGCTGAGTCACCCTTGGTAGCTGGCCCCAAAAAGGAAAAAGAAAAGCAGAAAGGGAAGGCTGCAGAGAAGAGATATCTACAAACCATGTAATACATGGTAGTGAAGGAAGTACACCTGTCTACTTGCCTCCTGAAAAGGGGTGAATAGTTTACTGGGAAGGCTTCGGTCCAGCTCCAGCATGGTTAATGGCCCGTGATACCAGGACATGGAATTGGTTTCAATGTAGGCGTCAAAAGAGGTTTCATTAAACCAAGGACTACCTCATACCAGAACATGTGAAAGTATGGTAATGTTCTGGTTAAAAGTACAATAACAATAACTCCAGGATTTACAGAAGGATCTGCCTGAATACCTACTCATCTCCTGACACCGATTTTTTTTTCCCAGTTTTTACTCCTGCAAGAAACTGAGTGATCACTGCCATCTATTGGCAACAATTAAGGTAACGTTACTGTCCCACTAAGGCAAAGCACCAGAAATTACATAGTTTACCTGAAATTGAGCGTGCTACACTGTTAAAGACAGTAATATATCTTCTGAGCCTACTGACCCACATTATGACTTTTTCTAAATTAGAGTATTACACCACATGAAATGTGCAGCCTTTATGCTAGCTTTTCCTTATATTAGTTGGATGTTTTTGTCTATTACAACACAGGTCTCAATTTTTATGATTTATATGAGACTGCGCTCATATTTCTAACAGAAAACACCTGTCTGGGAGAGATACAGGGGATTAACAAATTGGAATTACCAACTATGAGATAACTTGGTTGCCTGAAGGACGAATTCCTTGCTCATGGCAAAATTCCTATGAGAAAAAGTACGGTGAGGTCTTCTCAATAAAAGGCACTGATTGCCACGTTTTTGTTTATCACTATCACATTGGCCTTGATAGAAAAAAAACCAGTGAAATGCCGTGTGAGAGTTCTACCTGTTTGAACATGTAAAGGAGAATTGTCCCTACAGGCATCTCTGAAATTAAGGCAAAGCAACATAAATGACCAACCTCTTCTCAGTATCTAAAACACTTTTCTCCAATGTCTGAACAGCTTTTAGTGAAGGTACTAAGTATACAGAACTAACAAATGTAATAATAAACTAAGTAATCTTTTCCAACACCTTTATTTTGACTGTCCAGTGTTCAGAAGATCTGCATGCTTGTAAATAAATAATTCAAAACTAATTTAAAACATATCTTTAAAGGCTCAATGTCACTAACTTTATTAGAAGTTTTAGCTATTTATGTTAGAAAGACAAAAGCATAAATTTACCACGAGTGATGCCATAATTGCAGATGTGTTACAATTAACACTTTCTTTTTTTTTTTTTTCCTGTGTCCAGGTTTATACATCTGTTACATTATTTAGACCCTAGATTGGGGAATTAGGCATAACAAATTTCAAATAAATAAATCAATTTTGTTCTATTTTTTGGCAAATGGCTTAGAAACATTCCTACGAATGCTGAGAAAAGTTAAGTCCTCTTGCAAGCTAACAGATGTATTTTTTCAGAAGCCTCAAATTTAATCCCTGTTATTTGCGTTGCTAGTTACAGATTGGGATTTGAATTACTTCAACTGGCATCTTTTTTCTCTAAATAATGAGTCTATAAGATTCGCCAATTAAGAAGAAATTGGATATTCTATATGAAAGCAGAATATTGATTCAAAATTCTTTTTTCATTCATTAAAATTAGTATCTCCCAGGTTCTTGGAACAGTAAATAAAACTTTAGAAACTTGACCCTCCCTTGAAAAAAAAAAGTTACGGGTTGAGCGGGTCTTGTGCATCCACAGTGGCAAAGTGAGCACAGGAGGTGGTGTCATACCCACAGATTAGCAGAGCAAGAGATTTTGGCATCATCTCACAAATGGCCTCAACTGTCCCCAGGAACTGCTACTCACATCAGGAAAGTGCTCAGCACAAGCCAAGGATTTCAGAGTCATGCACCATGGAAGTACAAGGCAAGCAAAGCTGCCTGACAAGCTTTAAGAATGTTTGAATTTTGTAAGAGAATATTTTCATAAAGTTGCAATCCTTTTATCTCAAAAGGATTGCTGTGTAAGTTGCTGTTAACAAAACCAAGAGTGGGAGGCAACAGAGGCCTGCCAGTATTAAGAAGATCAAAGCATGCTGGCATCGATAGCTGTATTTATGTTGTGGGTTTACTGTACTGAGTTATTTAGATGCCTTAGAAGAGAAGAAACATTTCACTATTGATAAAAGAAATATTATATTGCTAACTTTGGTTTAAAGTTATTTTTTTCAGGAGCATGACTTTAATTTGCCATTGTCTAATAAATACAATTTGAAAAAATATTTCTTTGAAAGAAAAAAAAATACTGTTTTTCTTTATGCGTTTGAAGCTTTGGGGAAGAAGTGGTTTCCACATCCAAGACAACCAAATCTTGAAATGAAGATACTTCCTGCTTCTTTTATATTTCACCTCTTTCTTGTTATAATTTCCACTTGTCATACATACACAGGGAGAAAACTAGTTTTTGAAAAGCATTAACTGTAGCTTTACATAGTTTATCCTGCTGGTCAGTCACCTGTGTGTCTCTGCCTCAGTCTTCCCTCTTTCCTCTGCTCCAAACATTGGCCAACCAAATCTGAGAAGGCTGGTCTAGCCAGCCAGGACTGCAGCCTTCCACATGCTACTTGAGCTTTTGACCAGCTGAAAGCAACATCCTCAGCTGGCCACCTCATGACTCTGCTGGCCACCTCCTCCAGTAGCTGTCAAGACAGGGAACTTGCTCCTCTCTCTGAAGCAGCTATGTTCATACTAGTGACAGACCACAACATTGCCTGTTCTTTTCTTTAATCTTTCTTTTGATCTACCCTTTGGCTTAAAGAACCAGGAACAGAAAGTCCTCAGAAAGACCTCAAGATCCTCTCAGCTCATGTTTTATCTTTTTTTTTTTTTTTTTTTTTCCTGAAGACTGACAAACTAAGGAATTCTTTTCTTACAAAGAATAGGAGCAGGAGAAATGTAAGAAGAAATATTACTGACATGCAAGTCCTACTTCACAGACATACATATTTGCCAATATAAATATACTATTTATATTTATTTATTTTGCCTTCCTATTTTCTTAATATTTAATAAAGATTTTAAAAGCATTTAGTGATGATTATTTAAAACAGGAAAAAAAATGCTACACTCCCTCAATTTAACCCCATCTTCTGGATCATATTTAATTGTAAAATGTACAGTGACAATGTCATGACATTTCCTTTAATCAGCTGGGCTCTCTGAAATTAGCTTCCCTAATTTTGGCCTCTAGTTGCCTACTTATAAACTCCATGGCATAGGACAGGAACAATTCATTACAGCCAGCTGGAATAAAGATTTATTTTCTCACAAGAAACAGCATTTAAAAATAAGTGTACATATACACAGGTGGACATATAAAATTTTTACATATATATAGATACACATATACACACGTGTATATACTTCCTCCTGGATCAGAATGAAAAGTCAGAAAGTTGACACTTTTCATGGGAATGAGATCCCTCTAATGTCTCTCTTGATTTGCCAGCTGCCAAACTCCTTTGCTTCCACCTCTCTGATTGCTTTCCTGGATGCTCAGCTGTCCAGCTGCCACGCTGGCTTGTTGGCTGCCTGAGGAACCAGCTGCTCCCACAGGGAAGTGAAGGAATCTAGGGAGCCGGCAACCTGCCCACCCCACTGCCAGCCAACTGGCTAGTGCCTGGTCAGGGCAGACTGCCTGGAAATCTCCATTATTTCTGCTGAATTTTTTGACAGGCTCCTGCAGCATCTGTATGTCCTGTTTAATCATTATTCTCAGACAGAAGAGTATTCCTTCAGAGATAAAAAACTAATGAGCTTCAGTGATTCTGTGGTGTGTACATGTGCTGTTCTCAAACGTGTCCTTTAGCTACGACAGCATTAATGCATGCTCAACACACTTTCAAGATATGGAGGTGTGTCAGAAGAGTGCTCAAATAGGGCTCAAGGAAAATGAAAAGAGAACCATAGAGGTACTGGAAGCTAATAACAGTGAAAGGTACTCATGTATTACAAAAAAGGAGCAAGAAGGGCATTTCAGAAGGATAAGAATGATCTAAAAGAATAGGGGAAATTTTTAGGGAATTCCTGATGAGCCAGTGTCTTTAGCTTTTAAACATTAGAAAGCTATGAATGTGTCATGCTTCAGAAATGCACAGAGTCAATTTATAAAAGCTCAAGATTGTTGCATGAGTAGATAATAGCTAAAGAGCATCATCTGTGGCTACACAACTGTGTAACCAAGTTCATCGGCTTTCACGCACCTCAGTAGCAAGCCAAAGGCCAATATATTACCTTATGCCAGATAAAATGTTTCACTTTGGGATTTTTTCAACTAGTAAAGAGCATATAATTCAACTAACAAATGCCAAACAAAATCTATTTAAGACACTTCATATTTGAGAAGAGTGTATGAAATGTGTATGCAGACTTATCTGCATATATTGTAGGTATGAATTTGTGACATTTTGATGATGGTCTTTGTCCATAAATTACCAGTATTTAAAGTAGTATTTATCTTGTAAATGCCCTTCCTCACTTTAAAAAGTTTGGGATTTTGACTCCCCTTTTCTGTTGCTCAAATCCAACTTAACTTTCCCTGTGGAGAGACTCCTTCCTTTCCATAGGAAACAAGGTAAATATATTATTCAGATCAATATCTACATCACTTAGCTTCTTGCCTTCCATATATCAAACAAATATTTTTTAATTTTTCTAATTTCTTCTTCTACCCCAGCTCACTATCTTTGTTTTTCTTCTCTACCCAGTCTGTTCTAATTTCATCATTTCTTCTCATTTGCTTCAGTTTCTTCATGTTATAGAGATGGTATGGAATACCACTTCCTTCTTTCAGCCTATTCAGGATTTTCTCTGTCTTTCCATTTCTTTTTTCTTACCGTTCTGATTTCACTGTAACAAAATTCTTCCTTCCTTTTAACATTCAACTTTTTGATTTCTTCTTAATCACATCCTCCTACTCTGCATTGACTCAGACTTTCTTTCCCTCCTCTCTTAACCCTTCCGTACCTTGCATCTTTCCTCCTCCCTGCATCACTGCTTCTGCATTCACTCAACAGTCCTTTCAACATTTTTTTTTCTACCTCCTCCACTCAGCTTGTTATCTTTCCTACTTAAATTTTCTCCTTGACTCATTCAGTGATATTATTGTTAATAATTATAGTAGAAAAGAAGCTTTCCACAGAGAGCAAGAGAGAAGGTCTCTGACAATGAACTCAACAATATAAAAAGATATTATGGAGACAAAAATGAAGTGAACAGGACTGAAAAAGGCAAAGGCATCTAATGAAGCAATGAAGCGCTTGTTCTTTAATTCTCCATCATTTTGTTATTTAAGTAATCTTCTACTAGAGGAAAATTGAGCTAGGGATTAAAGTAGCTGCAAAGCTCATTTTAGATAGGTAGCTACTTTGGATAGCTGAGTGGGAGTTCTTCAGCTGTGTCAATGGAGCCATTTGTCAATGATATCTATATTCTTCTTTCTTTTCCAGTATTGCCTGCAGTATTTATTCTTCTGCCGTACAGAGCTGGCACAGAAGATATGGCCGATACAGAAGAAAAGGAGGGGGTTGGCTTTTTTTTTTTTTTTAAACTGAATTTCTCTCCAAATATTTAGTAGAGCTTACATCCAAATAAGTTAAACCTGTTTGAATCAAATTTAGTGAAGGTCCATATGCCGCAGGCAGGCAGTGTGAAAGGCTATCCCTACTCTTAGTCTTCCTTCTCAAACAGCTAAGGGTCTTTGTCCAGGCCAAGAAAATCTGCTTTTCTTATATCCTCTAGCTCTAGTAACATGTTTTTTTCTCAGTGTTTTGTAAGCCCTCTAAAGCATCCTGTTTGTTTTGTAAAACCTCTAAAGAATCATAGCTGAAATCTATTTTATAGTTTCTATTTAGAAGGAGAGTGAAGAAAGGGCTTGGGAAATATAGCCTCTTCCTAGCCTTCAGTTGGGTTTTGCATGTCTTGGTGCTGCCTAGCAGGTGAGTTTCACAGCTGCTGCAGGAGCCTTGTGCAGTTTGCTCAGCAACATATTCAAATTTTTGCAACGATAATGAAATCAGAATTGTGGAGGAGGAAAAAACAGAAGATGAGGCAGGAGAGACAGAGCAGTAGCAAGCACAGCACTGGGCTCACCTCCTGCTGAGTTGATTCTCTCTGAAACTCCTTGGAAAAGGGGCAGAAGAGCAGCACATCCCTTGTAAAGATTTTTAGTTCCTCTCACTGTCCAGCAGCTTTTGTTGGATAAGAAACTAGAAAGCAAAGAAAAGGCAGGGCAGCCAAGAGGTCTTGCAACATTTAGAAATATTTCTGTGGGTTCATATCAAACAGTGCCTCAGAGGTTGGAGACCTGGACTTTGTGGTGTGAGTGGGGTTGAACTTGGATCTTCACAAACTGCTGCTGTCATGGCTAATGCCCTCCTCTAGCATCTCTCACATGTAGGCTCTCTATATAGGATGAAAACCATTTGCACATCTTGGCATATCTCCTCCAGTGAAAGACTGCTCAAAAACAACTTGAGTGAAGGAAAGCTTTGCAGGTACATCTTCTTAGTTCTAAATATTAAGGGTTCTGGAGAGTCAAATTGCCTTGGACAACCTACATGAGAATCTCAGTGACTCTGATTTGGTCTTAGCCATTGCTTGTGTAAGGGCACTGCAGGTCCACCACTGCCCACTGAGCTCCTTCAAAAAGCCAATAGTTCAGAAAGCAAAGGACCCAATAGAGACAGGTTTCCAATGAATATAATGGTGTAGTTAAAATCTTTAATACACACGAAGCTTTGAGCTCCAAGTGAATGAGTGTAAGATTGCTAAGTCTGGTAGAAAAAAGTAATCTTATGCAGATGTCTGCCTCTTAGCAGGAGCACTAATGAATTGCTCCCTCTGCCTTGGCTTTTATATTCAGAGAAATACGAGGATAAGTTTATCTGTTATTACACATCTCTCAACATGGGTGAAATAACAAATGCACTCCAGTGTTGTTAGGATGGGCAGACGGTATCACAGTCTCATCTGCAGGCATATATTTGTGGACACTCTAAGTCAACATTGATTATGGAAGACTCAGTCCTGCTTCACCCTTGCTACCAGCTCCTTACTGACATCTCTATGCTATTCACTCATTCAAATCTGCAAGAGGAGTTGTGTATGCTACACAGCATGGGGAAAACAGCCATCAGGACCTAATTTCAGCTTGAATCAGCATCTTGACTGAGTTCAGCAAGCAACCACCTAGACTCCTGTGCCAGCCTAAGAGAGTTAGCAGCTCAAGGGCAGAAATTTGGTGGCTAGAGACTTGCAGTGTACGGCATTGATCTTTTTGGAAGCCATTCCAGACTACGTTGGTTTAAATTGTGCCTGAAGCTACTTTAAAATAATGTAACTGGGTGAGAATTCACTGCCTCAGGAAAAAAGGCCAAACAAAGAAACATTTTAATAAGATATAATAAATATTGATGTTACTTTCCAGTTATGAAGAGTGGAGTAGTGTTGAGAAGCAAAACTGAGTACTGGGTAAAATGCCTCTCCAAAAAGAGAGTTATCATCCAAAAAGCAGTCACCAACCAAAACAAATAAATACCCTTCCTCAGTGCCTTGGGACGTTCCCTTAGACAGGGCAAGCCTCCCCTATATCTGTGCCTCTGATTCATCATCTGGGAATCAGATGCCCTGGCTGCTTGCCAGCACCTGCATTTTGCTGTCTGTCAGAGCAGGGCCAGCAGCTTCCCTGAGTCTGAAAAGGAGTCGTATGCACCGTGACAGGCAACACTACTTCCAAGCAGCAAAATGAGCATCTTCAGGGCTGCCTTAAGCTGTAGTGCATCATCATGGTGTGTGTTGTAGTAATACTGACAGCGATTGGGAAGGGTTGATAAGTCTTTTTTTTTCTTTTTTTTTTTCATTTTTTTTTTTTTTTTAATTCTGCTCCATTTCATCCTTTCTACTCCAGCAGAGTTCCCTTTTTGTTACAGGATCCCTAGTTTTAACAGAGAGATGACACTGAGGTAAAGTCAGTTATCTGAACTGAGGAGCCTCTTCAGTGGTGCACAGGAAGATATCAGACACATCTCTGTTCCCACAGGGTCACACTGCAAGGATTCGTGGCAAAAGATGCAATAAGTCAGAACAAGGAATGTACAACCTCAGCACAACTTCCAGTTTTAATACTGTTTTCAACTAAACTGAAAATAATCTCCAACAACAATGCAGCATTGGATTAACACAGCTTGATTTTCTGTCAGTCAGTCTTTATTCCCTTAAAAATGTCCAAGTCAATTTAAAAAAAGAATGCTGCAGGGAGAAAAAAAAAAAAGAAGCCACCACCACCAATTGAAAACCCAACCATTATTAAAATTTGAACATAAAAAATATAGAGTGTTACTTACCTTGTTTATTAAATCATCATAGCTCATGTTTCAAGAAACAAATCTTTAGCAGAAATTTTATGTGTGTTTGGTATGATTTCTTCTTCTTTTCCTTTGTAACAAATAAGTTAGTATATGGGTTTCTGTTTGTTAAAAATATGAAGGGTGAGTGAACGTTTGATATTTCAGCTGTAGTGTTATGTGTCATTTTAAATGAGAAGAGAAACAACAGTGTGGGGGACAGATGGCTGAAAAGAGGAAGGCAAGATCAACCAATGTACACCAAGGAGAAACTGAGGCAGTTGAAGGAATAGATAAGGTGAATATTTCAGATTTAGGAGTATCACAGCAGAAAGGGAATTGGAAAAGAGGACAAAAAGAAGCACAACTGCAAAGGAGTAGGAAAATTTAGAGGTTTTTTTGGTATGATTTTGGAGCTGGGTTCTCAAATGATCCAATCTTACAATGCAGGAGAAGGGAAAACAAAATGAAATGCTTGTTCTTCTCACACCTCTCAGAAAAAAACACTTTTACACAATGTGTAATTACTAGTGCCACTCAGGATCATCAAAAACTTTAGTTGGGACCAACGATATAGCAAGGACTTTAAAGGAATTTCAAACCTGATGTTAATAAATTAAAGAGTTTATTTCTTTTATTCATAACGCCCAAAGACATTGATATAATTTGTCATAAGGTGATTTTTTTCTGTCATTTGCTATAGACTTTTAGAAATTAACTTTTATTAAAGGATGGAAATATTAAAAAAACAGAAAAAAAAATCTACTATCAAATATTCCTTCAAACTGCTATTTAGTTTTAGAGAATTAATAAGAAAGCTGGGGGGACAATAAATAAATAAATAAATAAAGCCATTGGTACCACTGCCTCTATGAACAACCATACTGTACCTAGAAGTAGTGTGTTAAAAATAACCAGCAGCTGTATCCAAGTGAATCTGGAAGTTATAGGATCATTGCTTCCTATTCCAGTGCCATTGCTTCAACCCCATGTTTTCACTAGTCACCTGATTAAAATATGGACACTCCTTAGGCAGCCCTTTGATACCTTGTTTGCTGCAGGAAGGGGAGAGAAGGAAAGGATTGGTATTTTTCCCTTCTTTTTAGTCACTGGAGACTTTCACAGTTGGAGACAGTATGTCAAAAAGAACCATTAGTAATTCATTACATTCTCAGCTGCTTAACTAGTGTATCATAATCACAGGCTTTGATACAAGTCAGTCACCAGGGCTGGAGTCATCATGAAATTTTTCCTCTAGATCAGGTAGGCAGAAGCATTCTGGCATTCATAGCCAGGGAATGACCTGCTTCTTCCAGTCAGTTTATTTTAAAAGCTCCCTAGTCCTACAAGGCCTTAAGGCTTTGGCATTGTTCTTGATTTTTTCCCTGATGTTGCTTCAGACACTATAGATTTGGTTTTTGGTTTGTTACAGGCATTTTAAATTTGCTCTAGACTATTTTAAAGTATCATGTCATCCAAAGTCTGGGAGATCATGTGGAGAGCATTTTTATACTCTGAAGTAGGTCTCTGTTGCACTCTTGCTGAGAATTTCAGGTTTATAGACTGAATGACTATAATGGTCTATTCCAAACTCATGTTCCTAAATTAAAGAGCTCCCTAACATCAAATTTCTCTTTTATGAACAGATATTTTTAGGATAAGCTCAAGGTAGTCTCTGATAAGCTTGAGTATTTTATTTTAAATGTATTTTCCCCAAATTTAAAAGCATATTGCTTATTTGTGTGCAGTTTTCATTATTCTTCCCAAGGTGTGAACTGGTGATTCAAGTGCAAGATTTGAGCAGCAGTCTTGTCAGTGAGAAATTGTATTAGTTGAGATGCTTCTTTCTGGACACAACAGCATTGCTTTGGTGAATTATGATTTGTTTGTTTGTTTGTTTGTTTGTTGTTTGTTTTTTGTTTTTTGTTTTTGGAGAGCAACTGTTTTTCAGATAGCAATCTGTACACACAAAACTTCACTCTGCATCTGGCTGCATCCTGACTGTGTCTTCTTGGTCCCAATACCCATACTGGCCTGCAGCAGAGACCAGTTTTCCTTATTACTTGCCAGTCTAAAAATAAATTCCTGCTGAAAATCTCTTCCCAAATCAACACTGATGTGTGTTCTATTCAACTAAATGAGGATACCCCACTAGCATTTTTATTATGAAGCATCTCAGCGAACCAGTTGTTAATCCACTGCATTCAGGCCATGTTAACTTTTAAGTTCTTGACTAAACTGTCACGTACTGCAAAGACAAATGCTTCTTAGAAGTCTCTTGCATTGATGCCATCAGTGTGAATCAGATAAGAAATATAACAAAAATCACAAGTCATCCATAATAGAACACTGCAGAAATCGATCCTTGATTCAATACATCAACAGAAAAAGTCTTTGCTGTAGGGAATTACATTGAATGTTGGAACTTTTGCTCTGGAGGTGGCATGAACCTGAGCTGGCTGGCTTTTTCATTTGAGGTGATCCCTATAGTTCATTTTTTTTCTAAAATTTGTCAAGCCTCCTCTTTCATCACTGACAAGAAATTCCCATTTAAATTTTCTTTCTTTTAAAGATTATTACTTGAACGTAGGGGGTCAGTGAGCTCTAGATTCAGGCCACTCTGATGTAGCGCATCTGCAGTGACTGTCCATATGCAGTGAAGGATGGAATTGAATCTTTGCCTCCAAAAATCCCTAGGTCCAGGTTCCCCTGATTGAAGGGTCTCATTGTGAGAGGAAATTAAACATTTTTTTTCTGAATCAGAGACTCCAGGATTTGAATGTATGATCTTCTACTTGATATTGTCCTAGCTGCCAACCCCTGAAAATGCCGCTCAGTTTTTGGTTTGGTTGAAAGGAAATGGATCTGTCTGTTTTATGGATCTGCTGGCTAGACAGAGCTCTTCGAGGAACCCATGTCACATACACAGTTATTCTGGTCACCAATCAGCTTTTTGGTGTTGTCAGTAAGTTCCTGTCTGCTGCCATGAATCTGCTGTCACAAAAGGCACATGGTGAAGATGCCTTCTGCGTCAGGCAAGAGATTTATTTTTGACCCACGTCACCTGTAATTTTATTATTTTAGCAGCTTTAATGGCAGGTGTAATAAGCTGTCATTAACTTAGAAACAGGACTTTATCTTCTGCAGTACATCTGACACAGCTGAGAATCCAGGATTGTGTTCAAAAGAGAAAGACTCAAACCAGTGGGACCATTTAGTACCTATTTTTGACCTTATTATGTGGCAAGATAACATCAGGTGCCTGCTTCAGGACTCTTGGTGGGTGTCTGCTACTTTCTTCTTAAATGCAAGTCTGGTCAAAATCAGAACCTGACAATAAACCAAATAACTATTGGAGATTTTCTAAGGTAAACTGTCAGTCTTCAGAGTCACGGTAATCCAAACAATTGCTTTCCATCATCCATGTCACAATGTTTGTGAAGGGTCCTTGGGTCAGACTGGTTATTGCTCAGCCCTCAAGCCCCATTCTCCTCATTACAACACTGCTCCTGGGTTCTGTGAGATCTGTCAGGGTTTTAAAATCTCTCCACTTTCTCTTCTTTGGAAAGTTTGCAGAAGATCTTGTCCAGGGAACAATTTAAAGGAAAGCAATGTTCATTTCTTGCTCCTAAGTTCCTAGCATCAATTGGCCTAAGAGAGAATCTGTACAGATTAGGTTCTTGTGAAATAACATCCATAGACCCAGGCTCTAATTTTGAACACGGTGGTTTCTCCCATATATAGCCTTCAGCTGAAGAGTCGCAGCTGCAGACAATCAGTCAGATGGTGCAGGAACAAAACCTTCACTACTGTAACTGTTTCAGAAAAGAAAAAAAAGGAGGAAGGGCTTACTTCACACTTGTGCTGAACTCTGCTCTTCCTTGCTTTCTCCCCTATCCTCTCTTAACTTCCTGCTGAACAACTTGTGGGTTAGTTTTTGGGTGTTTGCTTGATATATCCCAGTTAGAAGCTGTTTCGTGTTTCCAGCTGAGCCGTCCAATATACAAGGGAGCCAAAAATCCTCAAAAAATTAAAGTTACATCTTAATTGTATGTGCCAAATGTCCCCCAAACCCAAATGATGGTGACTTCAGCATAAAATTTCTTAAAGATAACACCAGTAAAGATCATTATAGCTGTGTAGTAGAAAATATTTAGTATACG
This sequence comes from Columba livia, assembly GCF_036013475.1. NCBI lineage: Eukaryota > Metazoa > Chordata > Aves > Columbiformes > Columbidae > Columba > Columba livia. Next base: position 120,708,227 of record NC_088603.1, on the reverse strand, counting down.
TTTGTAATAATAAAACTAATCTGCTATTTTTTAACTGGAAAGACGGGGATCTTTATTTTGTGGAATAAACATTTGAAGCTACCACCTAAAATTCAATTAAGAACATACCACAATTGTCTGCTGGGCTATTTCTACAAAAGAGTGCTGAAAAAATAGCAGAAAGTTGCAAGATGCGCTAAGTTTTAAATTAGTATATATATGGCACACTGATTCTCACATCTCTTTTAGTAACACTCTTTTACTTCTTTAACTGTACATCCTTCTACTATCAGCCAGTTCATTAGCATATCTTGTGCCATAAGAACTGCTTGCAAAAAATCTACAGATTCATAGAAAAAAAGGACTGCAAAAGGTATTCAAGAGTTAATCTGACCAAATACTCTGCACTGAGGCAGAATCCAGTATATCAGCCTCAACATATATATATATATATATATGGGATAGTTTAAAAACTCTGATTTTAGGGAAACAGTGTGATCTGAAAACCAGCTGGAATACTCTATTATGTATCAGAAATTACAGCAGCCATCTATAAATTTTTGCCTTGGCTAATACATTCATACTTTTGAGGTAATTTTTCACTTCCTCACCTCTCCTTTACTAATAACCCTGCATTAAATCCCAGCCCAACAAAGTCAACAGGAAAATTCCCATGGACTTCAGCAGAATCAGGCTCACTCTCTGTTTTTCTTCTTGGTTTAACTGAGTGGCCGTGGAAATCTTTGGCTGACAGATTTATTTAGAAACAGTGAGAACTCTAAATTTTAAATCTTTGCTTTAGCCTGTCTTTTATTTGAGTGTGTACCTTGGGAATACATTTAGATAATTTTTATACTTCAGTGTAAATCCTGAGGTAAAATGTCACCACTAAACCAGCATTTACCAATTGTTCATTTAACGGATTTGAGTTGAAGTGTTGAGCTTGACAGGAAAAATTAAAAGTTAGGTTTCTTACTGAGCCCTGATGACATAGGTACAGTAGGCTCTGCCTTGGGCAATGGAAAGCACTAGATCATCTCTCCAACTCCCTGTCAGCCCTATGATACTTTGATTTAACTAGTTTGCTTTTAACTTCAGTCAGACATAGACTTCTGGCTAAGACAGATCAGAATACAAAAAGAACCTGCCACAGGAAAAAAAAGAAAAAAAAAAAAGTGATGTAATTCTTTAAATCCATTGGCTACAAGAAGCAAATAGCCCAATTTACTTAGGCTCACTATGGACAGGTTTTCAGTTCCTGAATTAGATAGAGTGCTCTCTTTGATGTGAATCTCATGCTGAGGTTCTTTCTCCATATAGTCATGAGGAGGCCCATCAGAGCAACTAACAAAAAGGCCAATGTAACTACGACCTGGGAATGGGTTTTCAACCTGCCAGGATTGCCTGGGATTAGTAAAACAATCATCTTCCTCTGGTTGTTCTCTAGTTGCCATTCTCTCAAATGCTCTCTGAAGAATGCAAATACCAAAACAATTCAAAAAGAGACAAGGCTTTGCACAATCATAGAAAACATTTTTTTTTTAAATCAGTCTTTAAGGCTCTTGGGCATAGAGAGAATCTGAAAAAGCTACTTAAAACTCATTATTTAGATGTGCTGTGGTTCTAATTGGTTCTTTTCATTTTAAGGCTTGCTCCAACTCTCACAGCAGTGAATGAGAATCACTGCAGTAACTTCAGGGCCTGAAAGATCTGCCTCTCAAGCTACTATGCAGGGACACCCACCCGCTTGTTTCCTTGACTTCTTATTAATTCTTTTGCAAATAGACAAGAACATAAAAAAAAAAAAATAATAAAAAAAAGTCCTGGTAACAAATGAAGCAAACAACATATTTGTTTGGTTTAATTTAAAACAGTAACTAAGAAACAGTTTATTGCCCTCTGGATGGCTATAATGTCAATTCAAGGAAAGAAGGATGCAACTCTTCTGAAGGAGTGAAGTAAATGACAGTATAGATAAAGAAAGGTAGAACTGGGTGGCTCACAATGGTAAAGGGCCTAGTTCTGTTCCAACATGATGCTTTAAAACTCTAAATCCTCATCATGTAAGATGAAAAGCAAAGTGTAATGTCCTTAGTATTTGTATCTTAGAAATCCACTGCATGTGGGTGACATATTTGACTACCTTTGCTCAAGGTCACAAACTTTCCTAAACTAGCAGTTCCAGGATGTTGTAAATCAAGATTGGATAGTCTGTTACAGCAGTCTGCAGACCTCTTAGATCTTTTTTGGGGATGTAGGGGACAGAAGTGGACATGTTTGCTTGACTTTTCCAACATTGCTCTCAATTCTTGTAAGAATTCTGCTACCTGCCTCAAACAGACACCCAATAAAGACTTTGATTTTTCATGAGCAGAAAAAATATTCTGTCAACAGCGCTACATAGATTCCCTTCCTTTGTGACCTGCACCCAGGTCTTAAAGAAGACGCAAACCAAATCTATGACTAGTTATGAGGGTGGGCAGAGGTGCTCGAGTCAAGGTAATATTTTGGTTATTTCTAGAGGAGAAATCAGTCCTATTCTGTGGTGGCAATATGTGTTTCTGAGGACAAAATAAAAACAAACAAACAAAAATGCTGAGAAACTTCTGGTTTGTTTTGGAGTGGGTAAATTAACATGCTGCCTTATTTCACAATTTATTGCTCCTCTCTCTTTTCCTCTTCACTCAATGTAACCATCAGCTTGACCAGATAAAACTCCTTATATGCTCCCAATAAAGAGGTACAAGCAGGAAGTCATGTAGTGAGAAAGAGGTTGACATTGTATGGTCCTGCACGTCAGATGGGCAATACAAATACAGATTGGGTGGAGAGTGGATTGAGAACAGCCCTGAGGAGAAGGACTTGGGGGTGTTGGTTGATGAAAAGCTTAACATGAGCTGACAATGAAGCCCAGAAAGCCAACCATATCCTGGACTGCATCAAAAGAAACATGGCCAGAAGGTTGAGGGAAGTGATTCCTCTCTTTACTCCACTCTGGTGAGAACCCACCTGGAGTACTGAATCCAGCTTTAGATATCCCAACATATGAGGGACATGAACCTGCCCAAGTCCAGAGGAGGGACATCAAGATGATCAGAGGGCTGGAGTATCTCTCCTATGAAGACAGACTGAGAGAGCTGGGGTTGCTCAACCTGGAGAAGAGAACACTCTGAGCAGACCTGATAACAGCCATCTAAAAGGGACCTACAAGAAAGCTGGAGAGGGGCTTTTTACAAGGGCATGTGGTGATAGGACAAGGGGAAATGGCTTTAAACTGAAAGAGGGTAGATTCAGATTAGGTACAAGGAATAAATTCTTCATCATGAGGGTGCTGAGGCACTGGAACAGGCTTCCCAGAGAAGCTGTGGATGCCCCATCCCTGGGGGTGTTCAAGGCCAGGCTGAATGGGGCTTTGAGGAACCTGATCTCGTGGAAGGTGTCCTTGCCCATGGCAAGTGGGTTAGAATTAGGCCATCTTTAAGGTCCCTTCCAACCCAAACCATTCTATGATTCCCTTCTGTTACTCTGGGAATACAGAGGTCAAACCAGTTTAACTAGTGCTGTACACTGACCTCTAAAACAACCTGTGTGATAAAACCCTTTGTAACACTTCATGAAGTAAATTTCGTTTTATCCCTGATGTCTGTGGTATCACATTCTGGAAAGCTGAGTGAGGATGGCACAAGAGTAGGAGGATGTGGGGAAGAAGCTGACTTCCCATCATCATCAATGGCACAGCCCCTGTGAGATACAGCCCTGCATGTGTGCTGCCTGAGATAAGCAGAGAAGGGGATGAATTGCAGAATTTTGGAAAAGAAACAGAGTTTGTAGGAAAATGTCATATGTCAGACATGCAGAATAGTTTAAATCCCTTTCAGATCCAAACTCCTCGTTTTCACATATTCGGGGATGTCTCAAATACTTTTCATTTTTATCCCACTCTTATTAAGTAAATATCTTAATAAGACTTTCCGACAAAGAGTTACACTTGAAAATTCTGTTAAAATGTGAAATATAGCCTGGTATAATTTTCAAATTTGTATTTCTTTTCAATCTACACCCAGATCACTGGTATGCACTGCTCTCTGAAAGTCAAGATCTCATTTACTAAATATTTGCTTACACTTTTATGGCTTTTGGAGGCAAGTTTTGGAGAAACAGACTTTTACAAGGTCCCTAGTTTGTGATTTCACCCGCCAAAGACAGTCTACAACTTTCCTTGCCAACAAAACAGAAACAAATTTATACACACTTTAGGCTTCCCTCACAGCTTCTTTGTTCAATCAAAAAGGGGGGGAAAATAGTTCTCTTGCTGTATTCCCAAGGGAATCTCACTAAGTTAAAGCACATCTTAATCTCTTGAGCCGGCAGCTTTATTAGTAAGCGTTTCCCAGTCCTCAGGGAAATCTAATTTCACAAATAGATCAGAGCCACTTCAAACGCAGCTTTCAATTGCCATCCACCGGGGGACAAACGGGGAGGAGGAAGTTTGTCAGAAAAGACCTTCTCTGAGCCCAAGAGTGATTACCAGAGGTGTCTCCATCGACTGCCACCCACCTAAAGTCGATAGTACTCAAATGAGTACACCGGTGCGGACTATATAAGAGAAGTGCATGGCCCTGGAGAGCGCATCTCCCCTTTCCGGGCGCAGCACCGACATCCCCGCTCCGTGCCCGGCGGAGCCTCTGCGGGGACACGGGCTCTCCGGCGACGGCGGAGGAAGTCTCTCCCCAGCCCGAAGGCACTCAACGAGACCTGCCTCCGCTTGAAGGTGAGCAGCCGCCCGCTGGCCCTTCCGAGGGGACCTTTGGCGTGGAGTGGGGGGGTGTCGCTGCCCCACTACAGCGAAGCCTGAGTCGCTCCCCGGTGTCTCCCCGGGTTTGCCGTGCGCCCCGGAGACGGCGGAGGGAGGGAGATCCCGGAGCCGTCGGGGAGAGCCGGTTCCCTTGCCGGTCCTATTAACTCCTTCGCCCGAGAGGATTTGCAAGGGAGGCCAAGTATGAAACAGTTTGCAAATAACAGAATTTTCCTCCCTCCCCCTTAATCCTAACCGTTTGCTATAATTAGAATAGCTTACTTAGGGGCATTAAGCACTACTCTCGAAGCCTCAGCCTGTTGTAATTGTTTTTGCCCTTTACACCCTGATTTGCAGCAGTTCCCTGTGTAACCCCCAACGGAACTCCATCCAGTTGTCCGTCCATAGGCTCTCGCCCGAAAACCGCCCTGTGGCACTGCCCGGGCTCTGGCGGGGGGGTAGGCTGCCCCGCGGGGACTCCCCCGCCGCCTCGCTCCGCCGGCGGAGGAAGGAGGTGACGGCAGGCGCGGGAACGCCGGAGGCAAAGGGACCCAGCAAATCCCTTACAAAGCCCCGGACCGCAAATATGTGCGGCGGGTTTAATACCCTTCCCCTAATCCGAGCCTGTAAATGCGCCCTCCGGGGAGCTGGGCGAGCGCGGCGGGGCAGATCGGGGGCTGGCGAGGAGGTGCAGCGGGGCCAGCCGGAGGCGGCCCGTCGGGTCGCCGCCTCCGCTGCCTCTCCGTGGGGCTTCGCCCGACCAGGCCGTGCGGGAGCAGCGGGCGGGATCCCATCGCCTCCGCACCCGCGGGGGTGCCACCGGGCTCGGCATGGGGGGCGGGCGGGCGGGATGCGGGCCGGGCCCGGCGCTGACCGCCTTCGCTTTCTGCCTCCTCCCAGCGCCGCAGAGATGCGAGGGGCGAAGAAACACCACGCGCTGCCTGCCATCGTGCTCCTGCTGCTGGCCTCAGCCCCGCCGTCGCTGGGAGCCGAGGGCCGGGACGTGCCCGCCGCCGGAGCAGAGCGGGGGGAGCTCCTCGACCTCCTCCTCCAAGCCCTGGGCGACGACGGCCGCCCGCTGCCGCCTCGCCCGCCGCGGCGGGACCGGGTGATCTCCCGGCGGTATAGCGGCGGAGGCTCCCCGCCGCCCGACTCCCGCGCCATCGCCGCCGCCCCCCGGCCGCCCCCGGCCGTCGCCGCTGCCCCACCTCCCCCGCGGCTCTTCGTAGCCGCTCGCCACGGAGGTAAGAGCCACCGCGCTGCCCCGCGCAGGGAGCCCAGGGATGCAGTCCCCTCCGGGTCCTGTCCCGGCCGCCTCCTCCGAGGGCCAAGCCCGACGGCTCCTCCATTGCGCCATCCCGCTGCAGGCAGGAAGGGGTGAGAGGAGGTGCGCTCCCCACGTCCGAGGAGGCAGCCCCCGGGGAAGTTTCTGCCTTTGCTGGGGTCGAGCCCCACTGAGGGCAGCACAGCCCAGCTCCACTCCCCGGCAGTTCAGCTGTGGGAGTATGCGAGACACGGGGCAGGAGAGGGTCACTCGGGCTTCAGCACCTGCTGGGAGGTCAGTTGTGGCTGCGGTTGATCGACAGTCCCTCTGAGGCAGACCTCCCAAGTTCCCTATGTTGCAACGCAACCAGCACTGAGGGAGCCCCGTTTCTCCCCAAACTTAGGACTGCTCTTCTGATTTGAATAAAGAGGAAAAATGAGTAATCTGAGAGATAGATGCCTGGACTTATTCCTTTTAACTTCCTCTTCAACTTGACTGATTCCCATCTGATGCATTTTTCTAGTGTTGCAGGGACAGGTGCAGGAGACCTGGACTGTGCTGGGCATGGGGGCTTGTTTCACCTTCCAGAGGATTTGGATAGGGTAGGGAGCCATATCCAGCACTGGCACAGGTCAGTCCTGGCTGCGACAAGCAGATGATATTCACAGACTGTGCTTGGTCAGGAGACCACTCTGCAGGTCACCTCTGCTGCAACTAGTTTTGATGCAGAGCCATGCAAAACATTTCCTACTAGAGTGGAGCTGCCCAAGGGCCTTGTGTGGGTTAGAATTGGCCAGTTCAGCAAGAAGGAGATTATAGTGACTGTCTTTTGGCTGTAGAGGGAAATTAGGGAAGTTTGGTTTCTTAGGGATTTGAGTCCCTGGAGGGCTGTGTCCCTTGTGGCTGATGGCTGGTAACAGGTGAAATTGAGATGCAACTCTCCTAGGTCACACTGGTAGACATGCTTTTCTCTGTCCAGTGGTCTAATTTAAAGGAAATTAAACGTCATTTTGGAAAAACTTGAAGCCAGCTGACAAGTTCAGAAGTTAGTAGGTGAGTAACTGATTGGTATGGCAGGCCCTTGTACAGTGAGATTGTTGCACAGTCTAAGGAAACTGGACTGAAAAAAAGACAAATCAAGCAAAAAGGTAGTTAATGTTCTGGCTTTGGAAGCTTCTGCTGAGTGTGATCTGCCCCAAGTACCAAGTAAGGGGTTGTGGTGTCCCAATGAACTTCCAGATATTCCTGCTTTTTCAAAAGCATTAAGTTTCTGGTAGTAAAGGGAAAGCTACCCCAAACCAGATTGCTACAGATTTGTCTTCTGACTGGAAAAGATGCTTCTGGTTATCAACATGACTGGTCATGAGTGGTTACTTACTATGACTTGAATTCTTTGTGTGCTGTGAGCAAACCCTCAGTGTACACTTTTCCATGAAAAAAATGTAAAAGGGTCTTTTCAAGGTAGAATACATGAAGCCTTTTCAAGAGAATAAAAGTATAAACCTGAGAGCAACAGTTACTGGTATCAGGTGTCTCGAGGAAAAAGTCTATTGTGGACAACAGTATCTCCCATTTGAGATGTTTACTCCTAACTAATGATTGTATTGAGCTCTGAAATAGAAAGTATAAATATGTAATAACATTTATATAACTTTGAAATGAAATTTTCTTGAATTCATCAGTGCTACACATAATAAGGCTTTGTTTTCTATTAATTGTTAGTTTTAGTAACTATATTGTATACAAAAGGAGTGAAACCGCTGGACACACTTAGAGAAGTTCTCCAGTTGTCCCTGGTGTAGGTACATTGTCCAACGGGCAGCCACAAAGGTAGCTTTCTCTCCAGCCTGGAAAGGGCACATCTGCAGTTTAAGTAACAGCCAAGTTTTCATATTAATTCAATTTTTTATAAGGTAGAGGAAGGTTACGAATTAGTACCAGTTGTGATGGTGTGAGTTTGTTTTTTGAGGCAGAGAACTGTAACAAAGCTTTTCTTACAAGTCAGCAACTCTTTTCATATAACGCCAGTCACCAACAAATTAACAGCGACTTTTTACCCTGGCTGGTAGTGCCTACCCGAGTGTCAGCCAAGGAGAATGGCTCATCTTCCCATTGGTCACGAAAGGCATTGTATTAAGCAGAGTACTCAGAGAAGCATTTAAAACTGGAGTTATTTTTCTGAGTTGTCTGTTGCTGAAAATCAAACCCAGGTGTCTGATTTAAAAGAAAGCTGAGCAGCTCAGTTGCTTCTGTTTGAAACAAAAAGCACCCAGAACAGTGCTATATACAAAACAGCATGCAAGAAGCATAATTTCTGTGTGTTTTATCTCTTTTTCTGAGGATGTTATTCTGTATTATCAATGAGCTGAATACAAGAGGGCTGAAATATGAGTCCCGTCCTGTTCTTTCTCTCAAGACCAGTTTCAGCTTTAGACTAACCACATGATGAGCTAATTCAACTCACTGAGCCACACCTCCCCATACACATTTATTTTGTTTTATTTCATTGTAGGGGCTTAATTAGCTGTTTGCATAGTGAGGAGAGATGGCCTAGAGAGCCACCGAGTGAATTTTAGGAGCAGCACAGGGCAAGTGGCTGCAACACATGACCAGGGGAGAGGTTTGAGAGGGGATGGGACCTCTCTCCTTACTGCAATGGGGACCTGCTTATTTAGCCCAGGCCATAATGGCATCATAAGGTGTCTTCAATGAGGTTGGAAGAGGAAAGGTGAGAGACTAATTGTCAGACATCCTACATGTACCACTCAGTTATAGATACGTAAATAAGATGTAAAAGCAAGAGTGGCTGGTCTGTGGTGCCCCGTGTGAATGTGGCATGCAGGCAATCCAAGGACAGGTCCTGGGCTAGAGCTGTGTCACGGGAATAACAGCTGCACTCTACTTCATGTAGTTTTCACTGGGGGGCAAAGGGACACGAGAGCACTGAAATAGGATGGACACACAAACCCATCCTGTTGTGTTTGGGCAATGGGCTTCTGTAACCTGCCTGGAAACAACTCTCCAGGTCTTTTTTTTTTCCCTTAATAATCAGGGGTATCTTCTGTGTCGTGTGCTTCTTGGCCATATGAAGGTTTCTGTCATGTATCTTGTAGGACCCAGACAGACATTCACATATGCAATAAAGATGCCAGTTTCACCATCACTTTATCAGTCTTAACTTCTTATCCCTCTTATCCCTCCGTGTTCAAAAGTCTTATCTCACACAGATCTGTCCCTGTTTTTCTTGGTGACCTGATTAATGAGACTGAGCATTTACTCTGAAGGGTGTATTCAGAAGAAATAATGTATTCTAACTAACCAAAAGCAATCTTCATCTTTGGTAGGATTTCTGGTAGGATGTCACTAAAAATACAAGTTGTTCCTTTGAATTATTGTTTCTAGTGTATCTAGTGGGATTAAATTTTCTGTCACAACAACATCCTTTACTTGCCTGATTTCCATGAAGTTTCTGTGCTTGAGTGTGGTGTTTTGTTGTTTGTGTTTTTTTTTCATTTGTTTGTGTTTTTTATTTGTTTGTTTCGGTTTTTGTTTTGTTTTGTTTTTTTTTCCACTGAGAAGAGTCTCATAAAGTTTTTAAGCTTACTTATGAAAGCTCCTCAATGGGCAATCTTTTCATAATTATTTTCTATTTCTGATGCGTGTGGCAATTTTTTTTATGAAGAACCCAAATATGGATTTTTCAGAAAGAGAGGATTCAGTATCAGATTATTCTTGAATGTTACATTGGGGCAACTAGAATAGTTTGTCATTCTTCTCAGATTTTCTTTGTTACTTTTATCCAAACACTTTATGAAGAATAAAAATGGCTTCCATGTAATTAGATCTAAATAAGTCTTAGGAAATAAATAAGTCTGCATTAACTGTTCTTTCCTTACATATTCCACACAACAGTGGAGAAATGGGCTATCTAAAGTTACAGGGGGTAAGGGGCTGGAATTTGCCTTTGTGCTGGGGGACCAGCAAGACATTTTAAAACATTTTGATTAGCTATTTTTCAAGTATGAAAGAATGAAGATAAATATTGCTCTCAATTTACTAGTATGTTCAAATGAGCCTCCTGAGCCTACCTACTTCAGGTTTAGAATAACATATCTGAGAAGAGAATTTGGCTTGCAAACTATTTGAACTTTGAGGTTAGAGTTAAGAGATCAGTTTTATGCCAAAATTTCTTACAAATCAGCAGAAGAAAACCATAAGTTGTCCCACGACATGGTACTAATTTAACGGTTATTCATAATTAGTTAGATTTGAAAGATAAGTTTGAGGTTTAGTTTACAGTTGAATCAAAAACTTGTAGCCTTATGTAAAGCATAAGAAAAGTTTTGTTCCTTTTACTCAATTAGAAAACCTCCTGTGAGTGTAGTGATAGTTACACCTGGAAGTCCCTAATTCTGCAGGACATACTGTGCCAGATACTAAACTACTTCAGTGAATGTAATTACAGATCTGGAATAAAAAAGGAGACCACTGAGGAATGTAAACCTGGTCTCTAGGAAATTGAAATATGTAGTACAGCATAACACAGAGTTCTCTGTAATAGTTATGTTTTGTCAGGTTATTATTCCTACTAATAAAATAGGGGGTGTTTAATTTATCTATCTATTTATTTATTTATTTATTTACTTACTTACTTACTTACTTTTAGTATATTGTGTGAAGAGGAATTGCTGGGCATTCAGGAGGCTTAAAAGAAGATGAGAGTTAATAAAGATTATATTCTCCAAAATCACATGTTAATCAAAACACACATTACCTTAGAAAGTAGCAAAACAGTGGATAAAATTTATTTAAAAGAAGAACAACTGTAATATCAAAAAATGCAAATCAGTTTTGTTGGCTTACAGTAATTATTCCTGATTCCACATCTGAAAGTTTTTGAATAAATTATTTTTACAGTGAAGTTACTGGGTAGGCTTTTCTGGAAAAGAACCAGGCAAACATATTTTGCTTTTAGAGGCTTAATATAATCTATATTCCAAATGGCTAAGGGACTTATTTTTCTTTATTTTTGTTGTGATAGACATAATAGGCAAATAAATTATAACTCTGCATATTCAAGATCTAGTAGTTAAAAGAAAATATATTCTCATAAGTTAACAAACTCAATGGATCATCAGACATTGCTCCTCTCAGCAGAACATCTATATGGCAGTCTCCATGGAAGAGTGCAACTAGTTTGGGTACTGGAACCAGTTTAGTTGCGACAGGGGACCATGCTGCCTGAGCTAATGGTTACTGAGGCAGGATCGGAGGGGCTGAAAGGCTCTCAGAACACCATGATGCAGAAATATGAACAGTCCCAATGAGTTCTGTGAAAATCATGATGATCTCTGCTGGTACCAAGATTAGGCGTCGGTTCTACCCCTAAATTACAAGTAGACAGGATAGGTTTTTGTTATATAGTACTTCATTTGGGTGAGGAAGAAAAATTACTTTTTATTAAATGTATCAATAGTAATTTGATCTCAAAGCCATCCTTAAATTTTCTCTGTTAATTTCTCCTAAATGAGCTGATATTGGCTGCTTTTTAATGACCTGTTACTTACAGTCTCCTGTAAAAAATACATAGTTCCAGACATCAATATGTTTAATTCTGACAAGTGCAGACAATGAGCCTTGATTTACTGCCTTTCATTTAGGCCAGCTGTTACTTATCACTAGCATTTCCTTCCAGAAAGTGTTACTTTTGTGTTCCCCAAACTGGAAGATGTCCGATATCTCAGTGCTTCTAGTTTGCGTACTGACTTTCTTAGTTCCTAATGTAATGATTTCCCAAATGCTGCAGAGTGTATATTCCTTCAACCCTCAGTTCCTTGCAAGTTGTGTCCAACTCCTTCATGCTTGTGATGCCTTCATGACCTGTAACCCTGCTGCTATATTTCTTTCCTTGAATGCTTGGGTTTTTAAGTGTATCGTGTGATGTGCCTTGTAATAGCAATATTGTGTGTTTGGCAAACACAACTGTCAGGCAGTAGAGCTAGGCCACTGAACAGAGGGCATCTGAAATCTAGGATGAGCCAGAAATCTTCCACAATGGAGAATATAAAGCCCATGCACCAACCCTGACAGCTAATGAGTGAGAGAGCAAATACAACCTACATGTTACCTATAATACATGTTACTTACATGGAGGGTTAAAATATAAAGAAGTCCATCAAAGGAGTCCTTCAAATAAAATGGGGCTCTTCTCTCATTTCCATTAATCACAATGCGAACTGAGGGTGCTTGATGCCTTACAGTATCGACCTGACACTTTGCGTTCTTGTGGCACACAAAGGGAAAAACCTTATGGAAGTGGAGGATGCTGGACAGCAAACATTTTGGATGGCAGTATGCCATGCTGGGAGTAAGATAGGACATCAGCATAAGGAAAAGTTTGTTTTTTTGTTGTTGAGCTATTGCATACAAAAAGTCAATGATGTTTTCTTTATCCAGTATGAGGAGATCTTCTGGGTTTTGTTTTAGTTGTATATAATATTTTTATAAAAAGTGTATTTAGCATTACCAAAGACACAATTACAAACATGCACAGTTCTAGTCCCAGAAAAGTGAATGTAAGAATTTTGCTGAATTACACCACAATTGGACCTGAAGTACACCAGGACTCCTCCATATACAGGGGAGTAAATAAAAAGTTTCATGTCAAAGTATATCCATGTGCATAACAGTCTGTAACTCAGGAAATATAGCTTGCATTTTGAATTAGTCTAGCTGTGAGCAAACCAAAGAGTTGATATGTTTCATATTTTTTTCTTTAGTGTAGACACAATTTGATTGTTCAATCAAAAAAGAATGGTAGGTCTCTGTGTTTTACTGGTTTGTTATTTCAAATGTAAGTATGCTGGGGAAGGCTTCTGAGAGGTGGGAGAATGGTAGTGCACAGGTGTAAGGCTTTGCAGTACATTTATTTTTTGGGAAACAGGCTGTAATCTTGAGAACACACGGTTCTATGTCTGGAGATGATTTTGATTTTCAAATACGTATACAGGGAGAAAGATTTAAAAAGATGAGAAGTGTAATTATCCACATATATATATATATATATAGGTACACACACTCATCTTCTAATAGGTTGGTTTGGGGGGCAATTTAAGGGAGAACAATCTGGTCTTTGGACCTACACATGATTTGAAAGTCCAAAACATGGTATGTAAATGTAGAGTGTATTTTCCAAAGTGCTTAAAACAGCATAAAAAATATTGCATAGTAGTAGTCACTGTGCAAAGCTATAAACAAATCATCATAATCAGTGAGGGACCTGGGTAAGAGACAGCATCTAGGAAAATCACCACTGGAAGGCTGCAAAGGAGTACCGCGTTCCACATGTAAAGCACATGTAGTGTCACTGTCTGATTTGGAATAATTTTATTTTTACAGAAGATCTCTCCAAGTGACCAGAAAGTAGTTTGTAGCGGGGGGTGGGGGGGTGGAATATCCCCCTTATTAACACTTATCTGTTTCCTAGAGAACTAAAATTTTCAGTGGTATTCACCTAGTACTTTTCATTGAAGTTAAAAAAAAAATACTGAAAGGTGAGCAAATTTTATGCTACTGTTTTGTAAGACTTGTTTTAAAACATACCAAGTAAGTGAACTTTAATAGCCATTGCAAATACCTTCTCTTTCAGAAAAAGCAGTCAGCTGATGTTGTACTGACAAATGCATGTTTTTTGATGATTTGTTGCATACATTTGGTTTTGATGATGAGGGAGAATATTAAATAAATTAAATTAAATATTATTAAAGCAGACTGTTAGAAAATAATGTAGTGGTTTGTGAATGTATGCACACATGAGCAGTATTATACAGAGTGAGATACAATTTTTTTTAGTTGGAAAAATATACATCCTCTGGGACATTTTGTTTGTTTTGACACTTAATCCACTGCATATACTCTCTGACTATGAGACCACAACCGAAACTTAGCTCTGGGGAAGAAAACATGTCAAAACGAAACTTACAAAATGACCAGAAATCAGGTGAAGACATGATGGAAAGATTTTGCTGGAAAAGGTGTAGCCGATCTCCTGTGTTAGCCTCAGCTGATGGTTAGGCTTTTCTATTCAATTTAAGGATGCATGCTATATTTTGTCACATGTGGATTAGACATTACCACTTCAGTGGAAGTCCTACAGGCTATTCATTTGTGTTTGGGGCATTTTTAATGTCAGTTAATTGGAAAACAGTTGCTCCAGTGAGAGAATTGATTAACTATTGATTACGTACTGAGGGTGCAATTCTTTAGGGTATAAACAAGATTTAACACATGAAGCATCCAAAGGTTTGATTGGTTAGTGATCATTTTTATATTCTCCTATGTTTTATTATGTCTGCTGGGCAAAAAGTCATTGATGTGCAATGCTCTACTGATTTTATTAAAACAGCACGTAAAAATGTGTTTGTTTAATACAGACTTTGACATCAATGGAAAATACTGTTTGGAGCTACAAATTGTGGCTACTTTTTAATCCTAATATTTTGTTTTTAAAAATCCAATTAAAATGGTTACAAAATCAGAAAGCACATATGGTAAGGCACAACTTTACATACTAAGAATATTTAAACTTTTTTTGGTAATCTTTCTTTGTCAATTCAAGTAAATTTATTAGATTACATTTTAGTACATTTTCTTTTACTACATAATTCAGAATCTGCCTCTTTGGCTTGAAGGAAAATATATTTCAAGTTGCATGAGGAAAGTATTTATTGTCATGTTCCTTGCAGATTTTATAAAATTTCAGGAGTAACATGATGCAAATCTAATGAAGGTTTTTCTACTTATGTTTTCCTTTTCATTTGAGACTGTAACATAAAAGTGAGAAGCAAAATAAAGCCTGCTGGAAAGCAGTTAGGCACCATTTTTTCCTTAACCCTTACTGTATGTGATGTCAAGCTATATATGATGTGTTTCTGTAGAAGGAACCTTTGAAATGAAGCATTAGGAAATGCATCCTTATCAGTATATGTGGCAGTACTGGATATATGCACTAGATTAGTAAAACCCTTAAATCCCATTGGATTAAAATAGCTGAAGGAATAGCTGTGATGTTATTACTGTAATCGTGACAGAGTAATTGCTTTTTCTTTGTTAATGACATAGCATACCTAATGTGAGAGACTTGTCACTGACATTTTAATAATTTACTATTTAGTTTTAATCATATACAAGACTGTTTACATCTACATACACGTCTATGAACATCATAATAATCTTCTAACTTTGCAAGAAAATAAACTTTGTTCTTTTATGCTATGCTTGAGAATTATTTCAGAAAAATACTTTTAAGAAAAATTTATAATTTTGTCACCATCCAGTACTAGTACAACGGATGGGTCTCTTATCTCTAGATAAAGGCACAATAGCAACAGTGTTGTAGCTAAGTGACAGAGCCAGTCCCTTGATTACCATAGAAATGATGACCCACAGCACCTCATGCAGACTGCTGTAGGCATCAGTTTTTGCTGGCTTTCAATTTAGGCTTTGTATAATCTCTGACTGTTTCTCAGCTGCCATGTACAGATTATTTGCTGTCTTGGAACTGTAATGGTGTACATGAGCTTCTGGATGCTTCTGTCAGAATTCCCAGAATCAAGCAGGGTAAAACATTAAAAATAGAGTGTATCTATCTCACAATATTGATCCTATCAAGATGCAGTGAGGTGTCAGCTACTCTAGAGCTCTAGCAAATTTTGTCTGGAGTAGAAAGAGAATGTCTTGTGACATATTTAATCATAGAACTTATCTCGTCTTTATTATTATCTAATTCAGTGTCCTTAGGGTACTGACATTTAGACTGTTTCTGTCTCAGACAGCTATCTTGATTTCTGTGTGGGGTACTGTCCTACAAGAGACAAGGTTCAGTTTATGGAGAAAAAAGAAGATAAAAAAAGAAGAGAAAAAATAAGAGAAAAAATAAGAGAAAAAGTGTAATCTCTTCACACTTGGAATCCAAGTAGGAATGTTTTGTAATATTACAAGAAGGTCTTCTTTCCAAATTTAGCATTAAGATCTTTTAGACATGAAAGAGTTTTCAGATTCACATCCTTATCCTTCTCAGTCAGGTTCACAGAAAAATTGGGCTATTCAACAAAGGAAACTTAGGAAAAACAATTTTAGACCTTTTACAAGATGGACAAAGACTCATGGCCAAAACTTATAAATATGAGGATTTGTTGTGGTGTCCTGAGAAATCTTCTGGATTGGAAGAAAATCTAGAGCAGGCTCCGTTTTATGCTGTGAGCCTAAAGTCTGAATGGACCTGTTGGTTGGTACTAATTTAGCAAGAAGCCCCATAGAATTTGTGCTTCCCATTATTAGATCATAAATCCCCAAGTTTGCATTTAAAGTTAATATACACAGATTTCCTCCTTTTATTCATCAAGAAGACACTTTTCCAGATGTCAGGCGATTTTCAGACTTTCAGAAAAGAGATTACTACAAAATAAATAATTTGTGTTGGATAAGACCTTCACAGGCACAGCAAATTTAACACCTAGATGTATTGCTCATGAACAAGGTAACTGCATCACTTGCATGGTGGTGTTTTGCCATGTGTATGTACATGATTCAGCTGCGTGGGAATATAGAGGATCCCTTATCTAAGCTGCAGTCAGGCCTTTCAAAATCCTTAGAGCAGATCCATATTGCACATTTATACTGAAGTCCACTGACCCAGAAACGAGCAGAACCTTCAGAGAAGTTTTGCTGCTGCTTCTTTACTTCTGTCTGGGATAATTATACCTTTCTTGTCAGAGCAAGGAGTGAAACAAGGAGTAAATATGGAGATTAAATAATACTAACAAGATAAATGTTATCTTAAAATAGACAGAAATCCTCTTGAATATTGAGGGTAACAGTTGATTTTCTCTGCAGTTACACTCTCCAAGTACCAGAATACTATAACAGGGAGAGTAGTAGTGAAAAACAGAAAAACATTAAACTTGCTTTCTCCCAGGATATGGAAAGTGTTTTCTGGTTTTTATTTAAGGCCAACACTTTCTGCTCAACCCATTTTGGCCCACTGAAATGTATGGTTTGCATGTATTTTACACCTGGTTTTGATCCTCAAATATAAGCTCTCCAGTATCAGTTATGTCTAAATAGCTCACTATCTTTAATGCATTTATATGTGGCACTCAAAGAAAACATTTTGATCCCCATTATCACTAATAAAATGTCTCCTTATGTAACTGTGAGAGGGTAAAGTGACCTTAGCCTGAGTATAAACATTGCATATGTTCACTGGGAACACCTTTAAGATGGCAGTTTAGAATAAAGTACTTATAAGGGAGAAACAGTGTATTATTAATCTATTATGATAGTTCTGAATCTGTTCTAATTTGGAAAGAAATAGAAACATTTCTAAAATAAGTACAGGAAATATAGAGCACAATTGAACATTACAATTTGCACAGCAATCAACCTGGAGCCTATTCATATTTCAAAAGGAGCAGGGTCTAATTAAGCTCTGGCAAACTCAGTTCTATTTCCTTTCACTTAGATAGAGTTTGCCTATGTTTGTCACTGCTGAGTTTGGCTTGTATGCAGTTAAGCACATGTCATCAGTTTCATTCAAATGATTCGACAATTTCATATATTGCTTTTGATGTATTGCAGCTGTTCTTGTGTTTAATTTATGCAAATATTCTAGAATCTACATTTATTAGCAGCCATGATAGCTAAAACAGAATACTTGCATACAGAGCTGCAGAATTGCAAGAAGTGAATTTCCTCTTCAGATTTATAACTGTGTAGTCTCTATATCTCATTCTAAGAGTGGTTCTGCCTTCAGTCAAGAGCTCTCCAATAACTTTCCAGGAGTAATTTGGAGTTTCTGGATTCAAATGAAATATCTGCCTTGATAGTTTAATGATTTCAAATAGCTGATAGATGAATGAATGGAAATTGTTATCTGTTACAGAAAAAAAAAAAAAACAAAACCAAAAACCAAAACCTATGAATAGGAAAAGATAGTTTCAGTAAATAATGCCTTGAATAGTTTGATCAGTCTCACCTATATCTCTCATTATTTTCAGTGAATTATATTTTTGTAGTTTGGTGAACAATTAGTATTGTAATACATCTTTCCTCTTGGAAAGAGTGAAGTACGTATTCACAGCTTAGTATTCAAAATAACGAGGGTTTCATAATGCCATACATTTTCCTATTTGAATTGCTCAAGGGATAACCTAACGTGCTTATTAGAATCTCTTAGAAAAAAAAAGAGCTCTTTTGCATAAAGTCATGCATCAGGTCTGTAATTGTTATTTTGCTTTTCAAATAAGATATGTATTTCAGTGTTTTCCATGTTCACATCTGACAGAGGAGAAAAGAAGAAAAAGGGTGCTTTTGAATTATACATGTGTGTGGTGCTGTTCAAGAGGCTCGCCATGCAAAGCATAGTTGCTAAATGCTTTTTATTATTTCTTTTTCAAATGTAACACTTGTCAGAATATGTGAATCTAGATCTATACACATTCCAGTTCTAACTGTTTTCTAGAGTGCTCACTAATAATAATAGCAGAAAAGTAATCATATATACTACATTTGGCTTATTCCTTGATCCCACAGCATATTCTGATGGAAACAGGGATTTACAGAGTGGAAACAAAAAGAAAGCCATGCTTCTTAATGTTCTTTTGCAAAACAAATATAAAGGTCTCCACAGGCAAGGATTAACTAATACAAATATGCTTTCTGAGCAGCTATTGAAGAATTAGTAAGAAACATTATTATAGCTGAGTTCAAGATATTCAACCTTGTAAATATATCCTGTTATGATTTCATTACGGTTGGCTGAAGCCTTAGGAGAAGCCAGTGTTTCAACCTCTTTGTTCCAGTCTTAATGAATTATTGGAAAATGGCTGATTAGAAAGCATTGAATCAGAAGGGGCCACTGCATTCTGAATGTTACACTCTTTGATGTTGTTTACCTCCCAGGTTGAGTAATTTCCTTGGCCAAAAATCTTAATACACAGCTGTGGACCTGCTTTGCTGGGCCATTGTATCATGGTGCGTGTCTGGAAGTCAAATGTGCTAGGTAGCTATTTACTGAACATTGTAAGTCTTCATTGAAGCTAAGACCTTAGAAGAGGAGCTTTCCGTTCCAGAGAGCTCCAGATTTTAGGTAGTGAAACATGAGCACAGGCATAAGTGATTAGGATGTGAGTCCATCTCAAGACTAGAGTCGAATCCTTCACCAATTCCTTAAGGAAGTAAACATATTCAAAGGGGTGGATGGAGTATAAGTAACTGGTGTTATCTTCACAGTGGTTTAGTGTTGTTCCACTGCGATTCACATTTTCTAGCAGATCAGTTCCACTCTGCGATGTTGCCTAAAGTAAACTCAAACAAGAGCAGCAATAATCTACATCCCATGTTTTTAATCTCCATTAAACTAGTGTTATTTAAAGATTTTGTCATTGGGCACATCACCTAAAATAATGTAAAAGCATCAGCCATTAATCACAAGGTTCCCCACTCAGGTAATGGTCAACAAATATGCTAATCAAACTTGTTTGGTTGGTTGGTTGGTTGGTTTTTTGTTTGTTTGGTTTTTTTTTTTACTTGAACATGTCTTTGATGTACCCCTTAACACAGCCTCTGCTCTCTTGGGATGGAGAGGAGGGTTTAGAAAGATGTCTGGCTTGAATTGAGGGTCTTTACTTTAAGGATGACCTTGCAATATGTTTAAATTCTTAAGCATGGCCTTCACAGATAGGATTGACCTATAGTTTAAGGGTTCAGAGCATTTGAGACGTCTCATTGGTAACATGCCTTGGACAGGTCCTCAACTGTGTGCCCTCTGAAATACCACAGAAGGAGCATCATAGCAGACTATGTTTTCATCTTAGTTACAACAGCCTCTAAACTAAAATTAATCAGATAGCTTTAATTTGAAGAGTTAAGTATTTAAAGAGTTAAATTTAGTTAATTTAAGTTTAATTTTAAGAGTTAAGGCTAAGAATATTTGAAGCATGGTAATGAGGGTTCTAACTAAGCCTCTTTTGTATAAGAAGATGGCAAAGGTTCAGGGTGGAAAAGAGGAGGAAATAACACGAAAGTTGGTTTTGCCAGACAGGTAGAGACTTACTCATGCTGGGAGAATCTCCAGCTGGGAAAATCCACAGTTGTTATAGCCTTTGTGCCACCAGAATAGAAAAAAAGGGTTGGCTCAGTGAAGAGAATCTGGCTCAGAGAACTTAAAATAAATATCAGATGTCAGAGCTGTGACTTAATTGTTTAGCTAAGTAGATCATGTGAATTACACACAGATTGAGGACCTGTTTTTGCTTCTATTGAAACCAAGGAGAACAGAATCAGGCCATACTCTCCTTCCAGTGTCTTTCAGCTCTCAAAATTATATTATTTGAGTGTCTGACAGTTCCTAGAATAATTTCTTGTACCAGACGGGAATCCAGAGAGCTGCTTGTACTCAACTGCTTTATGTTTTACTGTAGACATAAACTAAGACTCTAAACAGAATGCATTTTCTTAGTTGCTGTTGATTTTTATTTCAAAATTTGACATTGAAACAATGGCTGCTGTGACTCTAAGCATGGAAACTGGAACTCTGGATTTAGATATTGGTTTCTGACAGTAACCAATTTCAAAGACATACACTGAGATGTACATATACTTTCCTCCTTTTAATGTAGTCTCAGATTACAGCTCTGACAATCTCAGAATCAGACTTGTGCTCTATCTCAAAGATATGAGCTTAAAAATATCCCCTTGAAAAACTGTTTCTGAAAGCTTTAGAACTTTATAGAAAAAAATTATTTATTTCTTCCTTAATGAACATAGAAGAGATGTTTGTTACCTGTATGAATAAATTAAAACATTTTTCCTTTATCATTACATTATTGCATGTTTCCTTTAGCATTTTAAAATTTTCAATTAAATAAATTTTAAAAATCTTTAATCATGAAGGCTTTGCAAGACTGAGGAAACTATCAGAAGAAAGGCAGCATCAGTTGCAAATTTGAAAGGATTGTTTAGCTATAAACAAAATTAAATTACCTGGAGCTGACTGACAATCTGACATGCAGCAAGAAAGATTTTTGGAGAAGGCTTCAACTGCGCAATTTAAAGTACATTTCCATTACCTGGCTAAGAGCCTTCAAGTAGTTCTGCTGACAGAGTGAAATATTGGTAGACAAGTGACAGAAAGAAAAATGTTTGGAAAGATCTACAGCCAATTTGGAGACTGACATGTATTTCTACAGATTCTGGCTGGATGATGAATGACTGTTGATACAGCATGGAACTGATGACATTATAAATGAACGGAGCACCATCTTAGTATCGTATTTCTGGACATACTTGGAAGGTACTGATATTCTGATTTAGATAGGGCAGTTTTTGTGTGCTATTTTCTGCATTCACACCACAGAGGGCATCAGAGGGTGGCAAACATCTCTGTTCTATGGCCAGCCAGGGTTCAGACTCTTCAAGCCCATGATTACCATTACTGCAGTCCGTCAACCAGCAACAAGGTGAGATTTATTTTTCTAAGAAATGAAAGTAGTGTCTGAGGACTTAGTGAGCAATTACTTTCCCTTCAGAAATTATGAGTTAAGCAAAGAAAAATCAAAGTTTGAGGAACAGAGGAGGAATATAATATTACCAGTGTTGAAAACCATGAATAGTTTACCATAGGCAAAGCTATTCTCCCCATTCCCTGTCTGCCTATCCTGACACTTCAGGCATGATTGTATGCTTCTTCTGTAGCTCAAGTGAGTTAGCCCCCTCTAGTCTCAGGTTATGTCCTTTCCACAGTTCAGTGCCCAGGCTCAGAGGAGCCAACTCTACGGATAATCTGTTGCCCTTAAGAGGGTGTTGAACTGGAGGCTGGCAACTCCTTTTAGGCTGTAAATAGTCATTGCTCTGCTGAGGTAGAAAGGCCTCCCTGGAATTACTGTTCATGCCGTTAGTTGTCTTCATAGCAATGATCACTGCTAACTATTCCTGTCACTCTCAGTTCCCACTCACAGCTCAGCGGTGACCAGCCAAGGCGAGGAGGCCAAGTGGAGGACAAGGGAGGGGAGAAGGCGAAGTGCAATGGCTGGGCAAGAGCAGGGCATGGGCAGGGACGAACAGGGGCAGCAGCTGGTTGGGTCTTTCCTGTGGATATGCACAGGTCTTTATTACCCTCCCATGACTGGGACAATGGTAGACAAGGGATAATAGGATAATGGAAATGGCTAAGGGGTAATGGGTTAAAACTGGAACACAAGAGGTTCCCCTTAAATTTGAGAAGAAACTTCTTCACAGTGAGGGTGACAGAACAATGGAACAGGCTGCCCAGGGAGGTTGCATAGTCTCCTTCTTTGGAGACATTCAAAACCCGCCTGGACACATTCCTGTGTAGCCTCATCTAGGTATTCCTGCTCCGGCAGGGGGATTGGACTAGATGATCTTTTGAGGTCGCTTCCAATCCTTAACATTCTGTGATTATGTGATTCTGTGACTGTGATTCTGTGACCTTTTCTGCTTCTAATACTACTGGAAGGACTTAGTTAAAAATAATTTTCCTCCACAGCTTGTGAAGAAATGACCTAGGGATGTGTGAAGGTAGGAATGATAAGTGCATGCCCTTCTCCCATGCCTTGTATCCTGTGTAGGTGTTACAAGTGATACAAGATCATAGAATCATAGAATAGTTTGGGTTGGAAAGGACCTTCAAAGGTCATCTAGTCCATCCCTCCTCTAATGAGCAGGGGCATCTTCAAGTAGACCTGATTGCTCAGAACCCTGTCCAGCCTGGCCTGGAATGTTTCCAGGGGTGGGGGGTCTACCATCTCTCTGGGCTCCCTCATTGTAAAAAACACCTTCCTCATGTCTAGAATGTTTCCATGCCTCTTTCTCCTACTTTTGTTCTCTTGCTTCCAGGTGTGTTTTCCAGCCTCCTCTCTGGTACTGTCACACGTTCTTTCACTTTTGTACAATACAGTAATGTGGATCACAAGGAGTGGGAAACCGAGACAAGATGAACAGTTATGGTGTCTCAAAGATGGTCCTCACAGTACAGTTCAAGTCAGAAAGTTGTGTTATAAAGGAAAGAACTTCTGTATCCTTCTCAAGTAGCAGCATAGTAAAATGAAGAAGAGCAAACTCAAGTAAAATTATTATGTATTTGCTTCATTTCCTCTCACTGTTTTGATTTTGTGAAAGACTTTTTGAAAGATTTCTTTCACCTGAAGCACAAAAAAGTCTAGAGACAAAAGTTTGTCTCAGAGTACTTTGTGTCACTTCACTTCACTTGCATGAAAGAACGCAGACCTCCCACAGGTTGTGCTTGGGAAGGGACTGTGTTGGCAAGAGTAACATGATACTAGCTGTAATGGCACAGGAGCTTTGACCTGAACACTCTACTTTGATTCTGTCCTGTGAGATGAAATAGAAAGGTACAAGGGTTGTGGGACTAAAGGTCTCACTTCAATGAAAAAGAGGACAAACTTCAGTTTCATTCACTTCCTACCACAGATGAATGGAGAGAAAACTGCAGCACTGTAGAAAATGTAGAATACAAATGAACACAAATTTAGAATACAAATGAGCACATAATGCCTTCTGAGGCAGCATCACAATTGTAGTTCTAGAGTTTTGAAAAGATCAAAAAAAGTGAGCTGTTTTAAAATTATCTGTCTTGTAATGTACACCAATGTTTAGTTACTTTTCCTGAAAACATCAGTGGTTTACAATCTGAAACATCCAAAAAGGAGCTAGATAATGGACATTATTTTCATAAAAGCTAGCTGAATCAATAGGATGTTACTTATGGATTTACTCTGTGCTAGAAATGAGGCAAGGAGCTTGAGACATTTAATTTCTAATCCCATGTACTCCTTTGTAATGTAGTAATGAATAAATTGAAGTAATTCCCAAACTAACTCCATTTAATGATTTGCAATAAACAAAGAATGAGGAAGTCAGCCATAAGATACTATAGCAAACAAACGTATTTCTTCTCAGGTAAAAGAGCACTTTTTGCATGGCTCATTGTCATACATTTACAAGTTTGCATGGTGTTTAGATGACACTTAACATTTAATCAAAAGGACTCCACAGGGGCATGAGCAGTAGGGATTCCAGGAGAAATTCCTCTCTCTTAGGTGCTCATAGGCCATGATCCAATGGGTATAAGAGCACATAGAACATAACTCAGATAGTTTTTGTTGAATTAAAGCTAGTATTTCAGAGTTAGAAATATGGCTGGAACCTATTTGATTTATTAAATCCAGCCATCTGCTATTTCAGGAAACAAGTCCTACAATCTTGTTCATAACCTTTTCAAAGAACTGGAATGTGCCTAGCTAAATGTAAGACTTGTCTTGCCCATTTATCAGTTAGCAGAGATAAAAAATATTACTTTCTTCTTGAAAAAAGGTTCAAGTCACATTACCTTTGCTTTTTTGTGTTACTATTTGTATTGTATTATACTATAGTATGTACAGAATCTTAGTGTTGCTAAAGCTTACTGCCCCATCACTCAAATAAAGGCTATATATCTAATTGAAATCAAATGTCTAAAGTTAGTAATCTGTTTTTTTGGTACCCACCTGAGGGTCTCTGTAATAACAATACAGATGAAAAATATTTGTGTCCAAAATCTCTTCTATAATTCCCTTGTAATTACATTAATGGGGTGTTGATGAGTGAGGGGGACTACACAGGCATCAGTGAGAGTGCAATTTGACCCCAGTCACTGTAAAAAGGCAGCACTTTAACTATTTCAAGACTATTTTTAGAAATCTTAAGAAAAAAAAAAAAAAAGTTCCATTCCATACAAAGGACGAAGAACTAGAAATACTAAATACTTCAAATCTGCTTCAAACTCTGGTGCACAGATGTCAATCCATCAGACAAATATTACGAGGACACATATAGCTCTACAGACAAAAGTAAGGCATGCTGAATCAGGAAAGCAATATGCCTTTACTCTTTAAATACTGTTTAATGTGTTAATTTTCTCACTTCACTATGGTTTGTAGAAAATATTCCTATCTGTTTTTATCATCAGTTTTAGGGAGCCCTTTGTACAATACTATGTGCATTTTTAACATGTTCATTGTTTGCAATGCTGCAATTTTGATAGAACTTAATAGTTACTCTCCTGTGAATGCAATGTGAATATTAATCTCCCTGGGTTTAAGGGAGAAACTGATGTAGATAAGGATGAGTAAGAGAGATGTGACATAGGTGAATAGAGACTCTGGGATAAGAATGAGTGGTTGGCACTACATGTGATGTATTGGCAGAGGGAAGAGGGGAAAAAAATAGAAATTGTGACTGTATGCCTGGCTGAGCTTTAGAAGCTGGTGCTTCCTTTTATGCCCATCTTTAGCACATTTAGGAATTACTCTGCCACTTGCCAGTGGTGACTGACATGCTAAACCTTATCAGTCATAATGAAAGCAGACTCTGTTAGGATTTTGCTTTGGAGTATTTCTAAACTGATTGTTGTCACTGTCCAATTTATTGCTCAAATTCCTGATGAATGTTACAGAATACAGACTCTCAAGTTTATGTATGTAACACCAGATATTGTATTCATAACTAAAGTTGGGAGAACTTGAGGATATATCAATTACTCAGCATTTAAAAGGAGTATTATTTGCCATGCTCATATAAGAAAAAATATTACTGGAATGAATATCAGGGAAAATAAACAGTCACTAGTTTCAGTATCCTTAGAAGCACTGTTTCAGATCTGGACAAGGAAATAAGCATGGAAGCATTTATTTAATATGGGAGCAGAACTAGCATTTTAGGACTTGACTGATGAGGTACAGTCACATATCGCAGTGTGCATTCCAAATATTCTCTATAAATAACGTTAAAGTAGTGAACAAAGGCTTTATGGAGAGCAAATAAATCCAAAGAGATTAGAATACGGTTTATGTTTAGTCTTGGAGAAGCAGAAGATAAATTGACCAAGTCATTAATTATAAATTCTTGATTGCACTCTACTGTAACCCTTAAGCTCTAGAGTACACTTTGTATTTCAAGAACATTAGATGGAGTGAATGGGAAGCCTAGTAAACTCCAGTCACAAAGCAGAAAGGTATTCGTGAGTACATTCAGCATAGTCCACATTCAGCAGATGGCAGTGGTATGCAGTTGCAGATTAATTCAGGATTGTCTCTTGAGCAGTTTCATCTCTGTGAATCCAAGCAGTGTTGATTTGGAGATATATTTGAGGTGCTTTTTTTTCAGAAAATACTAAGATACCAGATAACTTTTCAACTGCTAGGGCAGACAGTGGTAGAAAATGCAAAAAATTTTGCTAATTTATTGTAATCTTTATTACACAGTACTTGGAAGAGTCTGTTAAGTTTTGGATTTCAGGCAGTGGTGTTACATACAGGAAGGAATGTATCTGCCTGGAGCATTGACTCATTTTCCATCTATGCTTTGTGGAACTTAGTATGTACACATTGCAGTCTCAAAATAAAAGTATCCAGTAAGTGGGAACTGTGTGTCTTACTTAACAGAGGTAATAATACAGTGACATCTCAGAGTACTGCACACAAATAGATATTTTCCCTTGTCTAAAGGAATGAATTGCAGATCTATTGGGGGAAAGCAGGGGGGGTGTGTGTATAAGCAGACAAATTGTTAAGACAATCAATCAGAAATTATTATAAAGTTTTTAATTATGGAAAACAGGAAGAAAAATAAGAAAATAAAAGCTGAAATACAGTTTATGTGGTAGAAACCACAGATGAAGAGGCTAAGACAATTAAATTACGTCATTTAAGAAGATATTTTGTCATCTGGTAGGTATTTAAAAAACAAATAATATAAAATGTTTAATGATGTATGATTTTAATGATGAAAGGGTTTGCTCCCTGTTGCACAAAGCAATGTTTTTTCTTGCCTCCCTATGGGAAACTGCAATAGAAAAAACATTAAATATATCAGTCTGTGAACTGAGTTGTAACAGAACCACAAATTTCTCCTAAGGTCTTTCAGCACTCTTGGACAGACCCCAGAATCAACTGGTGGTCCCAAGTAGGGAGTACAAATGTCACATATTTTCAATAGAGAACTGCATATTCTGTGTCTCTTCTGTATCAGACACCACGTGAGAATCCAGAGAAATATTACCATGTATATTAATATGGCTATTGTTTGTGGAACAAAAAGTAATACCTTTCTTGTAGCAATGAAATAACAGCATTAAAAAAATAGCATTTCCAGCACAGTCAAAGCTGCTGGAAACCCTCAGCTTTGAAGATGAGAACCTTTTCTAGCCATGGGCCTAGAAGTAAGAGTTTCGTGCAATCTGGTCACAGCTGAAGTATGACAGTAAAAGTAGGAAACTAAGAGCTTTTAATTGGCCCTGGGTACTGAAGAAACTGCGTGCTTGATGCTCCATTCATTCACAGGATGTTTTACTGTATGATTCCCATGTGTGAGATTCTAGTCAAAAGCTTACGCTTTATTCAACACCATATGATACACTTATCAAAGTGAACAAAGTGAATATTACAATTGTTTTTTCTCTGCTAGGGTGTCTTATGTTTACACAGTTTTCTATTGTAATTTTTGATTTTGAGCAAAACTTTTTTTTTTTTTTTGTGTGTTGTTGTTTTTTTTTAGTCTGAGTCTGTACATCTCTTTCTAACATTTGTAGAAATTATTACATATATAAATTAAGACATTTAGAGGAAAGATGATTTGGGTCATTAAGGTTTCCAAATGTGTATATATATTTAATACACTTCTTTTGTAAAAATTTTATGGATTTTTAAGACTATCATACTGAGGGTACTTTCATCCTGGCACTGCAATGTCATTCCATTTGCTCATCTTTCTAGTATATCACTTTACTTAGGTATTTTTATCTTGTTCTGATCTAGTTTCATGTCTGTTGCCTAAGTTCTTTTGATAATTTGTCAGTTTCTTTATGCATTTACATTTGAAAGATTTTACTATCCTTTTTATCACCATACATTTTATTTTTACATAAACTGAATCCTTCTTGGCATGGCTGGATGTATGCAAACCTACTACTACTAGTGTTTCACCTTGTAATATTGTCAGAATAGACAAGAGTTGTCCTGTTTAGGCACTGTGGAGTGTTTCTAGTAAAAATAAGCTCCATCCAAATAAATGGGACTCGTCTATATAGGTGCTCGAGACAGTTTTGCTGGCAGTGTTCCAATATTTGTAGAAGCATGATATTTCTACCACTGCAAGATTTATTTCTACACTATGAACAAATATAGCCTTTCTTTAAGTTGAAGCTTTGGATAATTTTGTCCTTCAAAATGTCACTTTTATTTAAAACTTTATTAACAGTTTTAACTGTATTAACTGTAAACAGTTTCACGACATGAAATCACCATAAAAAAAAAAAAAAATCACTTTATTTTCATGCCAAAACAACATTTTTAGAAGCCTACATTCAGGTTTAGAACACAAGAGTCAGCTGCATCTTACTGTTGACGGTTTTCTTCTGCTATTTTACAGATAGAAAGAAGAAAATACACAACAATACATTTGTTTTCTAAATGCCACAGTTATAAAATATCTTTAAACACAATATAAGGAAACTAAGATTTTAATGAGATTATGCATGTGACAGTTGTGTAAAATTTAGATAAATCTATACTAGCCTTGGAAAAATTGTTTATAAGCTTGGTAATGCAAGACCTGCTGAAATGTATTGCCTTGTATTAATATTAATTCAGCTTGAAAAGAATTATGAAGTAAGAAAAAATATGAATGAGAAGAATAAAAAGCAAAGTAAGAAGTGTAGTTCTAGAGAATGGCCCTTTCTAAAGAATAGGCAGTTACATTAACTCAAAATGGCTTTACCAGAGTGAATAAAAAAACAGATCAGGACCATATTACCATTGTAAGATATAAGATATATTGTCATTGCTATTTACTGTATTTTGAACTAAGCATTGTATTGGAAACAAATTTCTGTGAGATTATAATAATCTGAACTTCCTAATTTTGTTAAGTTATTGAAATGCAGAACAACATAAAATCAAGAAAAGCCTGTTATTCCATCATGTAACATGATGCTCCAAGGAATGTTGTACTATGTAATTCTGAATTAAGATATGTGAATATTCTGAATTAACATTGGATATTCCATAAAACAGATAAGTATTAAACCAGCTTAAAAATGCTAAGCTTTAAACATGTTGTGGAGCGCACTTTAGCAGCTGCATGTAAATCTGAGAAATATTTATGTGGCAGACAAAGCTATAGTGATAAGTAATGTCATTTGTGATTTTATGTTCTGTTGGATAAACTTACATTTTCCTGGAACATTTACTGTAGAGAAGTTTTTTTCCATTCATAGTTTAAGAGTTGATTTTTTACTTTTTGTTTGTTTGTTTGTTTGTTTTGTTAGTAATTGAGGAACCTTTGGATTGTTGTTTCTTTTTGTTTGGCTTCTTTTTTTGTTTGGTTTTGGTGTTGCTTTTGGTTTGTGTTTTTGTTTGTTTTTTGGTGTGTATTTTTGTTGTTGTTATTTGTTGTTGTTTTTGTATTCTGTTGCATGAATATTCTTTCAAAAAGGGAATATTGTGATTCTTGATGAAGACTTTTTTTTCTTACATAGAAAGATTAAGGGGCTTGGCCACTGAAGCAGAGCCTGAACTCTGCTACTTCACATTTTCTACCCTTGCTTACAGTACAGCCTGCAGTAAGATGTTGTAGGTATAGGCCTGCACTAGGCCAAGAGCAGGAGTAATTTTTGCTGGCTGATTTACACTGTTTCCCTGAATAAGTTAAAAATAAACAAAGGCTGCCTGTTGGGAGCATAAAGAAACTGAGATCTTGATTTTTTTCTGCCAAGGTGTTATCACCTGGGGATGTGGAATTTTCATGTCCCAAGCCAACAAACTGTTGTATGGATTTAGCTTATTTCAGTGCCACAAGCGCA
This sequence comes from Columba livia, assembly GCF_036013475.1. Lineage (NCBI taxonomy): Eukaryota > Metazoa > Chordata > Aves > Columbiformes > Columbidae > Columba > Columba livia. The sequence continues at coordinate 120,678,254 of NC_088603.1, read as the reverse complement.
GGTTGTATTTATGTTACAGAATGATATGCTGTCACAACTTTGCAGTCTGATCAGACAAAAACCAGAGAGACTGAAGGCACAGAAAAGTAAAAAGCCTCACCCAACATGAGTGAACAATGTCTTATCCTGCAGGTTGAGCATATGCCTGAGCCCAGAGCTCTGGCCTATTTAGTCTTCTACCTCTCTTAATCATGTCCAAATTAGTGAAAAATTAAACATTCATGTCAGCTACCAGGTGCTGAATAACAACTGAAAAGTGCACAGAATAATTTTCTAGGGAATTAGCTTAACAAAAGTGATTTAAATCAGGTTTGGAAAGTTTACAACAAAATGAAAGAGTGGGGAACTGGAGCAGCTGTTGCTCATTGCTGCTTAGCTCAGACCTTACTAGCTCTCCCAATCATCTCTTTTATCCCAGCATGGTGTAAAACCCAAGCAGATCCTGTCATCTTTTACCCAAAGGCATGAGACCTTCTGCGTAGTGTCACAACTTGAGAAAATTAACTATATGAATGAATTAGAAACAAATTTTCAGTATAAACTTCACCATTCTGTTCTGTGAAACAGGGCTGGAAAATCCTCTAAATTTGTCTTGTCCCTAGATTTTGCCATAAATATTGCTAGCATTTTAGACAGAAGATCCAGTAAAAGATCTGTCCTACCACCGTATGATAGTTGTCCATGGCCATTGCTGTCTGTGGAAGAGGTGTAGTATGGGCAGCATTTTGCCCCAAATGAGTAATTTTCTAAGGACACACATAGAAGTGTGTATCTAATGTGTGTCTTGCCTGATGTAAATAAGAAACTAATCCTTGAACTAAGATTATTTATTATTATAAACTGAGATTATACCCAGGATGAACCCAGAGTCAATAGCAAACGTGCCTTTTAACTCATATTTACTCTCTCTGGTGAGCAGTACAGATTTTGTAAGCCTGGGCACAAGAATGACACAGTCCAAATATTCTCTCAGCCAGTTAAAAACAGTTACTTTATCCCATGGGGTATATACTCACTGCATTTTATTAGTTTGTGTAACATCGTCTTGAGGCAAGAATGCGTTTAATATACCCACTCCACTTAATATTTCCTGTTCATGTGGGTTTCACACATAAAATATTTTATTATTTTATTTTCCTGTTTCTTTTGTGGTTTTGCCCAGTGTAACTTCCAAGTGTTTTTATTTTAGTAATGCTTTGCCAATCTATCTTATTATATCCATGTTTCTGCTTTTCACTTGTGAAATTAATATGTCAAAGGAATTTAAATGCATTGTGGGGATGTGACTGTAAATTGTGAGAATTTATATTAAACTCTCCTAATAGATGATAGATCCCACATGAAATGTGACTGAAGCAACTAAGAGTTTGTTAGAAGACAGCAAAAGCTGGCCTAGAGGTTTTGTCCTGATAATTTTTCACTGCCTTATAAAAGCATCCTGTGCAGACTTGGGATCTTGCTCCTGGCTGCAGCATGATATGGTCAGGAGTCAGTGATACATATTCTGTTCCAAAAAGATGTTCATTAGTTTGATTGAAACACTAAGTACTTTGAGAACTCAGCCTCACAGTTATTTACAGATAGGAGGACTTGGCTATGCTGCTGCAAGATGAAGAAAAATAGTGTTTGTGTTGGGCAACTCATAGTAGAAGCAGAGTTGTCCTTGCCATTAGAGCCAGTGGACAGAAGTGTTCCAGTAATCTGTGCTGCCTGTGATTTTTATACAAATGAGCTTGGGTTGTCTTTGTGGAGGCCTAGGGGCTCACTGATTGTGTTTTACCAAGCAAATGCTGTATACTATGAAGAAAAATGAACGCTTGAAGAGAGCTGAACCGTGGGCACATGTTGAAAAGCTGGTTATTGCCTGGAGGGATGGCAGCCGCAGCAGGAGAGGGACAGGCACACAGTCAGTATCATTCAGCCAGTCACCAACACACAACTGACCCAGTTTTCCCTATTGGGGCAAGCGTAGCCGGCTGGCATGAACCTTGGGACAATGTAGGTTACTCGTGGGAAGCAGAGACTGCAGCACTCCTTCTCAGGCTTACTGACACAGCTACAGCTGCAATTTTATGCTTGCAATGCCTAGCTCCTTGCCTGAGCATCAAATCTGTCTCCTGTTTTACCTTATGTGCATTTAGGGGTGAGGTTTTGGCTGTATACTGTATTATTGACTTTTCCTAAAAAAATTTATGGGGCAAAAGGCAGCTACTGTTCCTACAGCAAATTCTACAGACTTTGAAAGGACCTGGCTTTAAATGTTCTCTATCAGAGGAAGAAGGGCCCGTTCTTAGCCCAGCCTTCACCAGGCTTTGGTTATTTGTCAGTACTGGTCCACTTGAGGCATCTCATTCAAAACTTGTATAGATTGCTTCACTATTTTGCCTTTTTGTATGCTTCATTTCATGGGTTTGTAAACTACCTGACATTTCATGTCACTAAAACTCTAAGTTTGATTAGCAAGAGGTAATTTTTCATTTGCAATAACAAAACAAATTAAAACTGAGATTTCAAAAAATTCTTTAATAAATTGGTCCACTAACCTTGCTGAGTTGCAGTAAAGACTTCAGCATTTTAGCTTAAAATCCCAGCCTAAAAATACACTCATGTAACCTCTGAAAAACTGCCTAAAACAGTAAAAAAATATTTTGGCAGATAACCAACACCTTCCTGTAGCATGAAAGGAAAAGAAGTAGGACAATACAAAGATTTTCAATTATATTAGTGGTAAGGAAATATTTTTAGTGAATAACTTCAGCTGCAGGTTCTAATGTGTCAAGTTAATCATGTTCCTTGTGTTAGTGCTAAGAAAGGCATTTCTTTTGAATTTAACGTGACACACAGATGTTATATACAGTCACTGTCTGCAATAATCACTGCAGTCACGCAAGATATTTTTTTTATACAGTTTTTCAGTGGAAAATCTGTGACATTGAGGGAAAATGTACTAATTCTGAGAATATTTACTTGCATCAAAAGTTTCCGTGATAAGCCAGAGACAGCATCACACTGTAAAAAAAGAATAGTTATTACAGTTTTTGTGTTAGCTCCAATTTCTGTTCTGCCTGATTCCTTTGGCTGTTCTGAGACTTGTATTTTCTCTTATACTTTTTGGAAAATTACTATGTAGGGAAAGGGGATATTTTAAAATCCACAGCAGTTTTCCTAGGAGAGGAGTGTTGTTTTTTGACTAACAGTGCAATGGAAATATGGATCACTCATATCTATCTTAGATGATCTGAAAGAGAATTCTCCTCAGTTATCTGTTATTTCAAAGCCCAAAGTATGGTATTTAGTTCATATTTATCTAGGTATTTTACATAATTTGCTCAGGTAGTCAAATGCTTGTCATATTATTATAATTTATTTATTATTTATGTAAATCTTTGTAAAATATGGCTCAAATCAGACCTAAGATGTATAGAAATTATTGTCAGAAAATCTGATAGAGTGTATTGTAGCATGATCATTTGGTATTCAGCTGTGAATTACCTGAAATGTCTCACAATGTTGTTTACACACATTAGGATAAAAACAAACCAAACAAACAATGAAAGTCAATTTCATAGTTAATTTAGGAAGCTACTGGGTCTCTTTACAGCAGACATCATAGCATATTATGCTTTCAGAGCTTTTTTTGTAATTCCTATATTACATACATTTTTTCTTCTCTCCTTAGAGATTTTGCCAAGAGATTCCAGTCTAAAAGACAAATTCATAAAACATTTTACAGGTAAGGCAGCTGCTTGCTCTTAATTTACCTACATATGCATATTCTAAGTAGTCATAAGAGTCACAACATTAACTTTTTTTGAGGTTCTGCATTGAGTTTAACATTTATAAAGTTAAATTTACATTTTTTAGGACTAGAACTTTTTTCCAGACTCTAATTGTGTTTGAATCTCTCTTTGAATAGACTAAAATATCTTTCAAAACAAGGTAAGTTAAAACATTAATGATTTAAAACCTATGGTTTCATTTCTCTCATCGTATTATTGCTTGTTGATTCGCACCTACACTACAAGGTCAATAGTTTTAGGTACTGAATGTATATGTCTGTATGTCATAGATAATGCATTGTATATCTACGTGCAAACAATTTGCAGTATGGTGTTAAAAATGTGGTATGTGTGAGCACCTTTCTGCTATCTCTGCCAAGTAATATTTTAATAAGAGAATTCAGTACATTTTTAATGTTAGATATATGTAATTTTTGCATAATTTTTGTCAGTCCTACTGTATTTATTTTTGAGATCACTAATTTTAAAACTCCCCATTGGACTGCATGTATCTTTCAGAAACAGAACTATGTGAATGTTTAAGTTTTCACTGTATCAGGGAAACAATTTTTGTCTTCTGTCTCAAGATGTACACATGTGGATGCTCATTTTAACAAAGCAATCAAATAGAACAAGGAAGGATTAAACAGTGCAAATGAATCAGAAAAATAATTTGTTATTTCATATATGAAAGCTTAGTATGATTACACTCAAGTACTGATACCTGAAAACTGAGATGGAGTTTTATAATGCATTTACTTTTGGGACTTTATTTTGTAACTGGAAAAATATTGTACCCTGTGAATATAAACAAAAACATTTGCCAACAGCAAGATCCTTGCGCTGATTCTTTTCTCTCCAGTTCCAAATGTTCTGGAATTCAGAAAAGTGAAGGTTTCAGAGTATGACACTGCAAATCTGTAGATGATTTTAAATGTTACTGGGATTAGTAAAATAAAAACTAGAAGAACGAGAAAAATAATTGGCAGAAGGAGCATGAAAAAGAGATTTGGAAAATGCATTTCCCGTTGCTGGAAACTTCAGGCAGTCCTTCTCAAGAAAGAAAAGAATCTGTTGTGTCTTTCACCTGCGGAAGGTGTCCTCAATCCTTTAGGACAAGCACAACCTTAAGCAACTTTCTGTCAACTGCTAACTGCCACCTAACAGCATCTACAGGAAACATACCACACCAGCTGGCCCTTGACTCTTACAGTAAACAAGAGTAATTAGGAACCTTACAATTTTCAGTCTATATGAGAAGGAAATGAACATATGGATTCTAACTGTGCTATCCTATGTAGCACAGGAATACTGAAAATTCCTTGCTTGGGAAGACAGGCAAGAAAGATTTGGTTATGTTAATACTCAGTCCATTTCCTTTTCATTTTTAACTTTGGATACTGCTCAGCTACCATATAAAGCTCAACATAAGAATCTGGAGAAGCTAAATAATGCATACAGAATAAGTTTTATTACTCGAAAACAACAATGAAAAACAACCATGAGTTTTACAGAAGGTATTTTGAGAATACTAAATCATAGAAAAGAAAAAGAGCATGAAAGACTTGAAGGCCTGTTTCTGGAGCCATTCATTAAATTAATAGTCCTTTTCTACTTGAGCATCTATAATCAAAATTGCTGAAATTACTTGACTAGAATTAGCTGGAGTGAATAAGGAAAACAAGTTCATTCCAAAATCATTGAAGTTTTTTCTTTGTTGGTTTAGATTTTCTGCCTACCTTTTTTTTTTTAATTATGCTTTTAAGATCTCCAGTGATTGGTTTTTCTGCCTGTTTGTTGTTGTTGTTATTGTTGTTGTTTTCTATAGCTCTTTTTGGTCCTGTAATCTGTGGACGTTTCCTTAGAATACAGCCTAACTTTCTTGATTCTGTTCAAATCAAAATCTTTTTTCTATCAATCTCAGTTATGTAAACTGTTCAGATATAGTTCAGATATGTTCAAGAGTTAAGACATCCTAAACTAATAAAGTTGTGAAAAATAAAAGAGAAGGAGAAATCAACATTATCTTTACAGTCCATTATCTTTACAGTATCAGGGTTAAGAAAATTATTGTACACTTTTAGTATGCCAAGAATAGTAGACACATTTTAAAACCAAATAAGAACCACATGTAACAGTCCTCAACTATAGGAAAAATCATAAATAATCTTGTAAGTCATAAAGTTATTTATCAATTCAGCTTGAAAAGCCAGCTGACACAGTGTGCTCTGTAAAGCACAAGTAAAATTAACAGACTATTTTAGATGGCAGGGAAGAAAGCTAGAAAACCATATATTATCTGAGGGGACAAGGAATTTATTTAATGACAAAAGCTGATGTTATCTCCATGTGTCTTGGATAATTTCAAATTACATACTTTCTCTTGAGCCTAGTCACTCAGATAAAAAAAGACAACAATCTCCTTGTCCAAAGTTGCAAGGACTGCTTTGTGAGTTTGTTTAAAAGCCTATTTACAGCTGAAAAATCTCATTAAATCCACATATTACTGTAAACTATATCTAATGTCCAAGTGTGTTCACTAACATAGAAAGGAATCTTCTCTCAAGCTTGTGATGGTTTGGCTCCACTATTCAGAGATAATTGTCTTAGAATGTTTTACCAGGCTGATAATCCACCTTTCAAGTGACAAAATAAATAAGTTTTGCCCTGAAATGTTTGCTTATCTTCCTCTGACAGTGTAGTCAACACAGCCTGCTTCCTGTGGATCCTTTTGTAGCATTGTTGAAAAAAATCTGTTCTTGCTGAGGGTTCCTATTTGTGCTGAATTTAGGGGATGCAAGTTAAATTTATTTGGTTCAGTCACTGTCAATTTATGTCAGTGTTTTCTCTCCAAATCACAGGAAACTCATCCCTAGCTGTCAAGTGGTTATGTTGCTAAGCAGGTTACATGATGCAAATAATGCATTTTTGCTCTGCTTTTGAATTCAGATGCCATCAGTAATACCTTCCCTGGGCCATCAGCAATCATGGAAGGGCTCTTTCACAACTGGTTACCTTTGAGCCATGTTTTGGAGACCAGTGGCTATGTACTCATATCAAATATTAATGCAAACAGACGACACTGATATCCAGAGAAGGGAGCACAGGCTGAGAGAACAGACATGCAGCACGCTACACCCTGGGCACACATGGATTTGCCTCACCCAAACACTGAAACACGTACTGCGCTCTGCATGTCTGCACTTTCTTGCTAGGACTACTTTAAGAAATCAGGTTCCTAGAAATCAGGTTCAGCTGTCATTTTTCTACCTCAACACCCATGTTGTATGTTAAGAACTTCATATACCATCTATGTGCAAACTAGAAGAATTAGTAAGTGAAGCTACTTCATCTTTCCAGGACTTAGAAACTCATATTTGATAAAATGTTGCTTTTATTTATCTTTAGAAATAAAATTTTAATTCCATCTACATTTGAATACTGACTACTGAGCAAACAAAATTCTTTTGTAGTGGCACCATTCTATTTTTCGCCATATAAGAAACGTTATTGTTAACATTGAATTAGTGGAATTTCAAGGCTAATCCAGTCCATCATTTCCATTTTTTTGTTATTAAGACCATGAGCATAATAGCGTAGCAATAGTATTTCTTTCTGTTATTTCAGTATCATTATTATTATTGTATTGCATCATAATTGTTTACAGTGTAATAAAAGACTAAATGTAAATTTGTCAAAACACATGGAAATTCTATGCGTTGATATAATTCATTGAAGCTGCAGAGCAGTGACGCTGAAAGCTTGTGGTTAACTCCTGCTTACTCTCAAACAGGGCCAGTCACATTTTCATCAGAGTGTAGCAAGCACTTTCATCGACTGTATCACAACACAAGGGACTGCTCAACACCAGCTTGTAAGTAGTAATTAACATACCTTGAAATGCCAGCTGAGATACTTGTTTTAAAGAAACTTGCTTTTCCTACTATGTGTTTGATATGCTGGTCCTTTTGTAACTGTTACTCTTTAACTATAGTACAGGATATATCCAAGGTCTTCTAATATACAAAGATTTTCTATCTATGCACTTGCACTTCATATAATGGAGTTCCTTCAAAGTGAGACTAACATAAATGAAATGAAAGCTGCACTCTGAAAAAACAGGCTGTGCAGAGGGCAGATATGAAGCCATATTCTCCTTCCTGCTCCCTTTAGCTCTACTTAGTAACTCAGGCAATAAGGTAAAACTTGAACAACTCCCTACCTTCTCTTAACCCTCAATAGTATGGTTATAACTTGATTTTGAGCATTTTTCAGTTTGTGATGATAATTTTCTAATATATGCTCACTCTTAAAGAACAAAAAAAAAATCAATTATTTCATCATGTCTGTTATTGATACATGCAGTTCTTATCAAACAATATTCCAGTAAGAGAGTCACAGAAGTTTTGCTTTAACACAGCCTGAATGTAATTTTATCACAAAGACTGAAAAATAAAAGTGTCCTAAGATATTATTAAATGGATAAAACAAACAAAACGCCCTGAAACAAACAAAAAAAAATCCAAGCAAAATGGAAATCCCTTAAAAATAAGTTACTTCAGTGTTTCCTAAAGTAACTTGTTCTTTAAGGGATTTCCATTTTGCTTGGAAATTGTCCTAGAAAGGACAACGGACAATTAAAATAAAGTGAGTGGAAAAGAAGTAATACAATTTAATTAGAAACACTGGTGATGTGTAAGTGCACACTGTGGACTGAGGTGCTTTAGAAATTTTCCAGGATTTAACATGAAAAAATAATGACACTTCTTGTCTGCATCACTTAGAAAGATGGTAAGCACTTTTTGTGAGCAGCTGAGATGCTCTTTCACCAAAGCTCAGCACCTCAAAGGGTCTGACCTTTAAAAGGGGATGTAGCAGATCTCGTCTCTGTCCACCCTTACACTGATCAGAAGTTGGAATGTAGAAATCCATGGCTGATCCTCAAAAGACATACACATAACTTTGTAAGTAGACATATGAGTAGGTTAGACATATATATATTACATGCTGCATAACAAAAATACTGTGCATTTTGCATATTGCATACCTTGAATACATGGATCCACATTGTATGGGTTTTATTTGGATCTTCCTGTGTTGCCTAAGTACTTCATTTATTTATGAAGAAACACAGGCACAATATTTCTCTTCTAATTAAATAACTTTTCTCTAAAATTAAAAACAAACTTGTGGCTAGGACTGTGTGAAGAACTGATTTTTAAGACCAACTAGCAAGACAAAACGTACAACAAAAAAATGCAATTAAAAGCAAAGCAGGGGGTTTTAAATCCATTTTGTCAGCCAAACTCACAGCAATGATTTTCATTCAACCTGAAATGTTCTGTTGATCTGAAAAGAAGAATTAAATCCTCAGAATTGTCTTCACTTTATACAGCACTCAGGGTTTAGAACAGCTATCAAGGCTGATGATAGCCAGGATCTTTTCCAACCCCTTCAGAGGAGTTTGATATTTTCTTTCAGGGACACCTTAGCCACCATAGGTTTTCTAGATGAGCTACTTCTTCTCCTACTAACACAGTTATATTCTGTACAAACATTCCCTGAAGCACCGAACCCAGGTTAGCATTCAGTCTCTTGTTGTTTGTCACAATTTCTGTTAAGTTTTATTAAAATACTTATCAAGTAAGGGAAGAAAATGGCACCTAAGTGTTTCATGTTACCAAAGATCTAGATCTTTGCATCAGAAAGGGTGACCATTTGAACCAAGGACACCAGTGAGATAGCAAATAGGACACTAGTATCTCCAGTCTGATGATTAAGACATTTACTTGACTATGGAAAATATGGATTTCTGTCAATGTTAATACTAAATGGTACAATAAAAAAGTTTGAAAGAGTCTGACCTCAAACTGCTTCATAGTCTACTGGTGAGAATAGCCTCCCAGTTAGTGAGTTAAATTCCTTAAGATAAAGTTGGAGGTTGAAACTGGGCTTCTATAGCTTAGAAGAAAATGATCAGGTGGAAAAATAATTGCTGCCATCACTTATATTTCCTTTAGAGCTCTGTCTAGAATAAGGTTCAATCTAATTTTGCATCTTGCACACATAATTTCATGATTTTCCATCAGAGAACGATTTCAATGCATAGAGTGTCTGAAATTGTAGTACATATTCTACACTTAATTTTATGCATTTTTTAGGGTATCTGGCAACTAAGATTCATTATTGCTGTGGGTAATTTTGTTTTATAGATTATAAAAGGTGTGCAAGGTTGCTAACGAGATTAGCAATGAGCCCTTTGTGTACACAGTCCTAAGATGTTTGCTATGTAAGTATCATTTTTCCCACTCATTTTCTTATTTGTTGAATCGTCTAGTGATTTACTTCACACTTGTACCATGTTATCAGGTGTGCATATAGTAATGTGGTATTAACAGAGTGGAATGCATCTTAATTCAGGTCTGGCATTGCTCTAAGGACCAACTGGGTCCTCATGGAAATACATAGAAGCACAGACACCTCAGAAATAAGTCCCACTATAATGTCCTACTCGTGGCACCATAGTCCATAATTATGCTCTGTGTCACCTCTTACTGTTCAAAATTTTGAAAAGGACACTGGTTGGTGAAAGAGAAAAATGCATGGGGACTGCATCAACATTTATTTCAGGCCTTTCCATGAGAGGGCTTTGTTGTTAATCCGTGGAAGAAGCAGAATATCTTGGTCTCGGGTCTGCCAATGCAATCTTCATAGATAATGTATCACTTTATTCGTCTTTGGGACCACTTTTCATTTCCAAATTGTCTCCTGACAATTTCTCTAAAGTCAATAACACTTTATGGTGGTGGAAGTAAACTGAACATAAAGACATGACAAATCTGAAGGCTTCAAGGAACAGGCTGTGGAAGGAACCAGTCCATCCTTGTTTATGAAATGCATATTAAATGTGTTAATTAAACAGCATTGTCACTGATAAAGGGAACACCTTCAAGTGAGTTGTTTTCTCCATTTATTTGAGTATCAGTGAGATGGTTACACTTTCAAAGGCAATTTGAAAAACTGCACTGGTTATACCAATAAAATATATAAAATTAGTGAATTTAATTTATTTAAAATTCTTCAAAGATGGTTTCCTTTCACCACCTCCTCCTGACAAATACTGTAAACTTGGAGTTTGAGGAAGCTGAGTATGTCACTTCTTCTTGCTTCAAGACTTCAATTCATACTAATCAAGAAAAAGAAAGGAAGAGCAGGATATGAGTCAGTGTTAGCTGATTTGATTTCCAAGTGGAGGTGGGATTCATTCTGGTGGCTGTGCGAAAATGCTTTGAAGAATATGGTGATATTCCAGTGCTGAGAAAAAATGACCTCATTTATTTATCTTCTTATTTTATTTTTTTAACTATTTTCAGTCTGTTGGGGTCCTTGCTTTCCAGGTCTTGCAGGTGGTTTTGAATATATCAGAGACTGAATATAACCAGAGACTTGACTATGGATCTCATTAATTTTCCAGGATCTCGTTTTCATGACTAAGGGTATTTTCTGAATGCCCTTTTCTTTATATTTTTGTTGTTGTTGTTGTTGTTTTGAGGAGCCTAAATTCCTCTTTGTTTCTTAGTGTTCTCTTTCAAATCTCAGCTTTCTAAAACATCCCAGCACTCTCATTTTCTGCACTGTCACCTATTTAGTGTGTGTTTTTCCCTCATCTATATCCCTTTACATCTCTGGGTTGATGGCTCAGAGCTACCAGAGAAGCGTCTGAGTGTTCCAATACTTTTCTCCCTTTTCTTTCAAGAGGATGAGTCAAAAGATCTGCCTCTATAGTCACAGTACAGAAGCATCTGTCTCTTCCTATTTCCATCTTTAAATAAAAAGGATCAGAATTTGCTGCGATTTGCAAATCCAGGTGTTCCAATTTGCCTGCCAAAAATACACTCAAAGAGATGACATGTGGGGAAGAGAGTGTTTAAATGGTAAGCAATGTTAGCAACTCGTGTGCACTGTGTTCACTTCAAGTTGTGTCTAGGCTGACTTTCTCTTTACTTTGTTAAAAATAGATAAATCATTAAATTAAAAAGTAGAGCTGTGATCTGAGTGTTTCCCAGCTGCCTCTGTGCTCCCTCACCCTGTTGCTCCAACAAGTAGAGTGTTGTTTCCACTAGAGATAAACCAGGTTCAGATCTTCATGTTTGCTCATATCCAACATCTTATTGGAATGAAAACATCTTCCTGAGAAAGATGAAGAGTAGCAGGAGTTGCTCTCCCCTCCAAATACACAGGACAGCACAGGAGTTATATATGTTCATCCCTCAATAACACTGCATTTCTGGCATGATTCTGTGTTTGCTTCTACTCCACCTTTTGGCACAAAAGGATCTTTTTTTCTCACCACCCTCACACTAGCTTAGAGAAGACAGGGTCATAGTTTCTGCTTACTGTAAGGGAATTTGCCTTTGCTTTAACATCTGAGAGAGTCTTGGAGATTCTCCATTGCCTTGAAGCAGGAGGCTCTCCCACTCAAAGAACTGACAACTGCTTTTAAACATTTCTCTTGCATGTACTGAAATAGGCTTAATTTTCCTAAAAAAAAAAAAAAAAAAAAAAAAAAAGAACTGCAATGCTATTATGCAAATATTTTCCACCCCCTCCTGTAAGTGCACGGGCACAAAAAGGAAACGTGGTCTATTTCTGTCAGAAGTTAAGTTTTGTCTTGGAAAAGCCGATCTTCCCGCAGGGGTGGGCGGTGGAAGGGGAGCGGTGCGGCCAGTTTCAGCACCATGGAGAAGGGCCGTCGCGGGGACCCGCGCCGCGCCCCGGGGCGCTGCCGGGACAATCGCGCAGGCGACGGCGCGGCTCCGGGACCAGGGTTCAAAGCTCAACCCTTCCCGGCTGCCACGGCTCTCAGCCTTTTCGTTTTGGTTTGGTTTGCTTTGGTTTGGTTTGGTTTTGGTTTTGGTTTTGCAATTCAGATTCTTGCAAATGAAAGTTAAGCATTTGATGAAACACAGAATTTAGAAATTCACGTGACTACATACACAGGAAACTTTTCTTGTAAGATGCAGCAGCATGGACCACTTAAACCTCTTAGCAACGATGATGAGGATTTGCCATGGCAAAACTCATTAGTGTTCACAGGAGGGCAAGATCCACTGGCGTTCTGGAGTTCAGATTTATGTAGCCCACAGGGAATCATGATTTATAAACAGAATTACACTAAGTGGTCTGCCTCTGTGTTTTGAAACTAGTTATAAAATGGCATGTCCTTTTCTCTTGCAGACTTTCTACTAAGGAGAGAATTCTGATTTGCCAAGAAAGTGCCTTGAAATCTTCCAAGACAGAGAAGACATCTTTTACCTTTTTGATTTACAACATTTTGTTACTAGATGCATTTTATTTTCATATATTTGTCAGACATTCCATATTTGTGTGAAACATTATTTTATTTTAATTTGTAAATTTGTTGCCTATAGTTCAGACAAGCCAATTATTTAAAGACATTGTATATACAGAATACTAATGATGTACTGATTAAATGTAATAACCATATGCAGGGAGTCGGTGAAATTATGCTGTTTCTCTTGTTCCATTGTATTTACATCATTCTGCTCAGGCTCTTACTTTCATTATTTGCACTAACTTGAAATGCAGAAGTCTGTGTAACTGAAACCTGAATAAGCTGTAAGTGAGGAAGTTTTACTTGCCATGGAAGATATTTTATATTATGAAGCTTTGTTAATATATGCATATATATTATTGCACATCAGAAAAAATTGCTCAGAAATGCACCTTGCTTTCAGGAACATTTGTATGACTATTCTGGATTTTCATCAGTTACATTTGTACTGGCACTTATGGAAAGAATTGCAAATAATGTAAATATAAAGACTGGAAAACTGCAATGCAGTTTTGGTGGAATAAAGAACATAAAAAATAAACTATTTTTCAGGAGGAGTTATTTAAATTTATGAAGAGGTTATTTATTTAACATATACATGTAATTTTCCTGTTGAACTTGAAATAATTTTCTATTTGGAACTTGAAACTTGTGCATTTAGCTTTTTAGAGTATTTCATTTTCAAGCGGTAAATTTTTTTTTCAGGTGCAAAAATGCATCACGCACCCACTGAGAACAACAGAAACCTTCTGTGAGGATGAAGAGAAAGTAATAATATAGCCCAGTAGAAAAGAAAATACTTTAAAGCATATCATAAAACCAAGGGGTATAATGAATGAATTTGGCTGGTAACACATCAAGTTTAACTATTTGGCAAGAACCCAAAGCACAATTACTTCATCTTTCTTATTTAAAATCAAATTGAGATGGTAACATTTGCTACCCATTTGTCTCAGGTCTTTTATTGCAAGCTTATATGATTGCTTTACAAAGAACCTAGTATGAAATGAGGCTTTTATGGTCAGGCCTAGAGTAATTGAGAACACACATTGATTACTGTGCCCAAATTGCAATTCTTGTGATTAACTGACTGTTCAAACTAAACCCCTCAAATTAGATGTTGCTCTATCCTTTCCCTCAGTGTCAGCTTCATGAGCCCTTTAACTTCCACGGCCAGTGCTTTTCCCTCTACAGAATAGCAGGCCAAGTCTGCCCTGGGATTCGTTGTCAAATAGCTAGCAGCTATTTGTTTTGTTTCTTCTTTCTACATTGTTCAGTGTGTTTCAGCACCAAAATTGTGCAGTTTCCCATGCTGCAGCAGTCAATCCAGCCCACAGCTTTTGCAGGTACTATCATGTTATGTCTGGGCAACAATATATCACAGCAGCTGTTTGTAACCACCTCCTCAGTCACAAGTGTTGAAGTATTTGCTCCCTCTGTTCTCCTGTCTAGAAGGTTGCTGTCCTGGGCCATTTGTATTTATTCTTAACATGATTGCTTTTCAAACTTTTTGCCATCATGTTCTTTTGGTAAGAGCAAAGTTTACAAGCCTCATTCTAGTCCATGTTGGAGGCAGTATCCATACTGAAGATAGAGTAGCATATGGGAAATCCTAGTGGCTGAACAGTGAGATGGATAACCTTATTTCTCGGTCAGTGACCTACTTATCATTATTTTGGCTATGGAGAAACTTCAAGATGATGTTTAGAAAGTCTAAGACCCTAATGAAATTAACTGTCAGATTCTAAAACAGCCTTCTAATGGCAGTTTTTAACATTTTTATGATGGGTCTCAATAAGATTATGAATATAAATATTACAAGATGCCTTCCTATAATACCTAAATTCTATGTCTCAAGAAGTCTCTCCCATTCCTATGCCAGAAAAAAAAGGCAAAAAATGAAAGTACTGACATCAGAGACTGAGGCTTGCAAGATGGGAGGAAAAGATCTTATATTTCACCTGCTCTTGAACAGTTCCTTCATGTTTACACATCCTGAGATTAACTTTTACCTCTCTTACATGAATTGTGCAGATGCCAGGACACATTAAGCAGTCATAGTGTATTTATAAGTCATAACCAGTCACAAAAGATAAGAACACTCTTTCTTATCACTGATGTTTGAACATGCCCAGTCATGCACAGACCCAGGGTACATAACAGACTGGCACAGCTCGTAAGTCACCAGCTTATATTTAGTCACCATCTGAATAACAGGAATATGCTTTTAATTTTATATGGTGCCAAACTGTTCTGAACGGGACTGGATTTCATCAGTTTACAGAGCTGTATGGTATTTTCCCAAACAAAATAAGTGTAACCATGATATTGCTTGAATTCTTGCAGTTAATCCATACACAGGCTCAGGGCTGAAGTGTGACACCAAACTGAGTGCCAGTCTTCTGAGGGAACTAGTTTGTTCCCCGCTGTTTGATATCATCGGGCCAGGATGGATAACGTTCTTCAGGCCTAGTGCAAATGTAATGGACAGTGGCAAAGTAAATGTCACTGCCCTGCTTAAAGAGGCTTTGGATTGAAAGATTTTTCCAGTCGTTTTTTATTATGACTTGAAGGCAGCACTAATAATAACTATCTGAGAGAACTTTCTTTTCAGTTTTCAATTTTAATTATCATCCACTTTGAATAATAACAGGAAGCACTGAGTCACACTCTTTATCTTTTCATCGAAATAGTGGTTTTTGGAGAAGCAAGGAACATGGGGTCATATCAGCATAAGAAAAAGCTATGTATTTCACACATGGCTTCTAGCTTATTAGACTAGAACTGAGCTAGAATCTCCCTAGACTCAAGAGATCCTGGGGACCTCACAGTATGGTGAAGACTAATGTGCTTTGAAAGAGAAGTAAGCTTTGTTTTCCCATGTGTAAATTATTACTGGAAAGAATAGAGATGAACTCCAGGCTGGTTTATGTTTGAAAGGAGGGAATGGTGCTTGGAACTCCCAAAATTAAATTATATGCCTTTAAATTTATAAACAGAAATGAAATGCAGATACCAATGGAAGAACTTCTCTGAATAAGTCAGGGATGAGGAAAGAAACCTATATTCTTGACAAAACAAATGATCATGGAAATGACGAAAGCTCCTGCAGATGGCTGAAATGTAAAAGCTAAATAAAAGACATGCTAGAGCTATGGAGGAAGAAATATAGGGAAAAATATGTTAGACCAAAAAGAGGTGAGTACAAGATGGCATTAATTAGTGACAAAATGTATCATGAAGTATGCAGATACAAAATTTAAAGCATACATATCTTTTTCCTAATTAAAAAAAAAAAAAAAGGAAATAAACAGGACTGTAAAATATTTCTGGATTTTCAAGGCAGGCCCAAATGGGAGCTGAAGGAAACCTGGTGTCTCAGATGTAGGCTCAGTAACATGAGTACTCTTTCAGTGAATAAAACACAGTCCTTTTGGTTTGTTTTAACTTTTCCAGCACAAAATAGTGAACTATATTATTATTTAACATTGGTAATACATGCAGTGGGGTGACAGGGAAGAGCAGAGGAAAAGGTATGTGACGTTTTCTCTGTATGTGATGACTCTCTGGTGGACTAGGGAGTGCATATTCAAAGGCATCTTTCCAGCTGGGGCTCTGCCCAGAATAAAAAACCCTAAACCGGAGCCACAATATGTGAAGTTGCTTCAATAAATCTGGCTCACACGAGTGTTTAAGTTTATTAAGACTTTGCTGTCTGAAAGCTACTTGGAATTATTGCTACAGCTGGATTATAACATTCTCTCACTGGACCAGTGTTCTTTCCTCCATGGAAATCTCATAACTTACGTCTACTCCATCATGATGATTGCTAGCTTTGAGCCAGAGGAGGCACACATACGATAATATTTTTGTCATGTGGAATTTTTATTTTTAAATCAACATAAGGTCTAATAATAACTTGCAACATGATATTTGCAAAATATCTCAAGGAAGATGAGACCTCATCAAAACTTCCACTAGAAGAAGCTGTTTGTGTGCTAAATCTGTCATTCCTAAATAGAATTCCTGACACCTGTTAACTAAAGAAAAGACAACGGTAACAAAAAGACTTGGAGGTGACCTTGAGTCTTGACTCACCCTCTTCAAGATTTAGCACTCTTCCTCACTGATAAAAGTTAGATTAATTTATATTATTTTCTGGCATCTAATCATAGGAAAGAAGGGACTTGGAGAATGGGGAGAAAAGAGGGTCTTTCAGATGAGACTTGCCTAGGCACAACAAAATCAGTAACATCACAGCTTTTAACCAAGGTATTCCAATCCCATTACATGTTTTGGAAAAAGCATTCTGGTATAAGCCTGCACTGTGTTTCTGTGGCTGTTGTCTTTGCTAAAAGAGATATGCTCTCTACCTTTTTGCAACCTCCCAATGCAAACTCAGGTATGTGAATAAAGAAAAAAGTGTAGTTTCTTTTAATAGGCTGCCAGTCCAGAAAAACAGAGGATTAGAAGTGGGAGGAGAGCATGCTTATTTACTTCATTGCCTCATAGTTTATGAGATCCTAACTGACAACAACTATATTAGGGGCACAACATCCAGTAAGGACTCTTACTGTTTTTCCCCTCCAAAGTCCAGACATATTTATCCATATGAGTTTTATGTGCTGAACTGAGTGAATTCAAGCAGCTGTTCTTGAAGAGGCAGTATGTGCACTTTTCTCATTCTAATAAAGTATATAATTTCCACAATGTCGCTTATATTTTGTCTTCTATGTTCTATATATTCTATATTTTGTCCATGTAGAATGCAAAGACACATTTAGACAGATTACAAATTGCTAATAGACTCATTTTAAAAGAATTGTCAATGACAACTCACTATTAATTAAGAGAGTTTTTGAAAAGGGGCTACATACAAATTAGTGTTTTTAAGCCTATTAAATATGTTTGATTTATGATTTGGAAGTATGAAGTTATTGATGGTAACAACTATTTTAAGTAATCGCAAACATGTGGCAATCACATGAATTATTTGATGCCCAGGCTGATTTATAAGACAGGCCTGCTTTAACATCACTTTAATATTAGGAGAACTAAGGCTACACATCTAGAAATATGGAATACAGACCATATATACAGAATAAAGGATTACATCCTGAAAACTCTGTGAAGGTTCTAGGTTCATATTAGGTATGTTAATAAGCTTTTTACTGAGGTATAAAACTGGCGCTGCCTTTGTAATATTTTGCATCACAGTGTTTATCTTACCTTTATAGCTATATCTGTACCTTAACCATCCCGCTCCAACATATGTCAATTTGTTGCATAAGTAGAGAAAGAGCAGGGAAGGAATACAAATGTCTGGGAGTTGGAAAGTATATGTTAGAATGACAGATTCAAGGGGCTCAGTCTGATTTTTAGAAGCTACAAAGTAATGAACAGATTTCCATGTTTAATTACTTTCCCAAGGGAAAGGCACAAAAGGACTTCATAAATTTCTGTGGAGAGGTACAATAAAGATGAAAAGCTGGAAGATGGTGCTATGCAGATTTGAATTTGGAATGGCCCTAAACCACTAATCATCTGTTCAAAAAATTAATGTATTGAAGTACGTTGGATTCTCTAAAAACATTGAAAAGAATTAAAGATGGAGATTTTTTTTTAAATGTACTGAGTCAATTCATAAATTATTAGGTTTAGTAAGTAGCTAAACATATTAAGATGTCTTGGCTTACAACACATAAAATAATCTAGCAATTCTTTCTGGCCTTAAACACTATGCATTTCACTCTGCTTTTTTCTTTTCAAATAGGGGTACAGGAGGAGACTGGCAATTATTCTATAATTATGTAGTCCTTCCTGTGCAACATGATTGCCCTGCCCTTTTCTTCAAGAAAACGTAGTTTTATTGATACTGTACTTTTACCATCCAAATAACCTTGATGTGTCTGACATTTCATATCCAAAGACACTTCTATTGAGAACCACTGTGTTATTCCACAGTAAAGAACAAAAACTATTTTGATTGACATTCCTCCTCCCCTATTCCCTAGACTATTAAAATTAAAGATGTTTCCTGACAACTTTGTTCTGTGCACAGAACAGACACCAACAAGCCAAATATCCCTCTTATATAACTGAGTTAATACATAATGACACATCACAAAGTTTTGGCTTTCCGTTTTAGGGGCTGTGTATGTGACGGGACATCAGATAGAGGAAAAACTGTTCTATGTGACTTAAATTTTTCTGAAGTTGACAGAACACAGTGAAAGTTTCTTTCTTATTTAAAACACTTCCATGCTTTTCCAATGTTATTCTAATACTATACTTGTGTGTCTTTTGTGGCTGATTATGAGCAGCTATGTGAGCCCTGTACAATTGCTATGGAGAGAGAAGTGGAAAAGGCTCTCTGCGGTGATCCAAACTACAAAATACCCAGGAATTCTTGCTGTACTATGACATCTGGTTGCCTGAGGATGAAAACTAGGCTACGATTTAAAATGCCAATCCAATAACTTTGTAACAAATGAAGTCTCCTGATATTTAAAAGAGTTTTATGGATTTGTTCTGTCTTGTTTTCTTTTCTCTGTCTGCCTTCCCCTAATATGACATACCTAAAAAGAAATATAACAGTTTTTGGCCTAACTGGTCACTATCAAAGAGCATCACTGGCAACAGTAAGTATTGCCAATGAATAGCAAGGTGATATTTTATGCACTGAATTTATAAATGTCACCATCACATGTGCAAATGTTTCTGATGTCTAGCACAAAAATAGAGAAATAAGGGAGTCATGCCAGCACTATTTACTTTGGCTGTCATGGAATAGGCTATGCATCTTCCATGCTGAACTTACTCTACATAAAAATCTGCTAATGTCTAGAACAGTTCCCACAGTCTTGGCTTGTGATGAAAGTAACCTTCTCTCTGTGTCCTGCATGACCTGCTTCCCTGCCAAATCAGAGTCCCTGAATGCCAAAGATCTGTGCCATATATCCTTTGTATATCTGAATCACGACAAGGATCAGCTGATATAAAACATGAGGAGACATGAAAGACATTTTCGCAAGAGCCTTGTGACTGCAGGGGGCAGATTTGCACTAATTCATGTCAGTGGTGTGTGTCTTCAAAGAATGTGAAGCTATGGTTCTGTGAAGAACACGCATATCACATTAGCATTATGTTTATGCCATCTGGGACTCAGCAGCACTTGTCCACAATGTTCACAGTGCCAGACCTATTCTGCAACAGCAACACATGTATCTTGACCCTTTGATCTTATGCAGAATTCGATCATCACTTAGGTAAATGTTCTCTTCTGTGCCATTGATGTGATTTCAAAACCAATCACTGCAGTTACACAGATTACTCCAGTGCTCTGGATCATCAGGGTTGACGGTGTTGCCTTTTATTCTGACATGTCAGAAAACTGCAAGAACAGGCAGACAGTCCAAAAACAATAGCATAGTGTGGATTTTAACATATCATTAAACAAACTTAACAAACTTTTGTGTGATATATGGCTAGTTCCATACAAGTCTTCTGGTAAGCTGTGCAGAATTAGTGCTTTCTGTTGTACTTCTGTCTTGTTCTGTGCTATTGTCAACCAGAACTATCTGAGCACACTGCACAGTGATACTCTCATATAAGGATCACCACTGGCCTATTCCCACTGACAGTTCATGTGATGCAAATTTACTTCCTCAGAGTAGATCACTGAAGTGCTAGTGAGCTGCTATAAAGAATATATAGTACCTAAATTGAAGTCCTGTGTTTGCTTAGCTATTGCCTATTGCAGGAAGGATTTCCTTGTTCAGGTGTGACCAGGCAATGCTAAATGCTCTAGCTGTTATTTCCAAACAAAATTCTATCGTTAGGCACCATTTGCACTTCAAAGTAATACGGATTTATCTGGGCAGCTTGGAGCACATTCCTGTTGTGTCTTTAGCAGAGATGGGAAAATTAGAGTCTAATTTGAAAATGGTAAGGAAGTTTAGGAAATTAATTTGTACAATAGACAGATCTTAACAGCCTGATACTTTGTCTCCAGATAACCTTAATTAAACATAGGAGAGCCGAGTCCTGTGTCTGTACAGGAGAGGTACTGTTCAGTATCAAAAGCTACCTGAACATGGTCCAAAAATTTCTTCAATTTGCCAGTGTACCTAGAAATTATTGCCAGTGTAGCCCATGCTGTGGGTCCTCAAAAAGAAGCCAGTTATTTTGTAACTGATTTTCTGGAAAATCCTTTGTGTTCTTGTGAAAAAGAAGTAATAACATTTGTTTCTTGTATTTATTCTACTCTGTATACTTTATTCTATCTGTTTGATAGTTCTCTGGCTATAGATAATCTTTGAAATCACAACTTATTTTTGCTGTGCTTTTCCTTATTCTTATTTTCTTATTCTCATTTGTGTTACTTGTTGAATAATTCATTATTATTTGTAAGGCAGTAAAATTACTTTTTCCAAAGTCCATAAATAGTTTAGGTTAAACTTTCAGTAGTGTCACCCAAATTGTTGCTCTTCTTGAGAAAGTTGTAAATTCTGATAGCATTTAGTTACTTTTGTGACTTACTGCTTTGCCCAAAATCAGTTTGCAAGACTGGTAAAATAATTTGAGCAATGCTTCTTTTGTTTATATTTCTATCCTCAAAAACAATGCTTCAAATACTATACACTGAGATGTTCATTCTCTAAGTAGCAGCATTGCTGGATAATGTTGAGTTTACTCGTTGGATTTAGTAATGTGCTTAGGATTGAATGTAACCCATCTAAAACATGAGATACATAGTTAAAAGAAAAAAAGGGGAAGAAGTGGAGACATTCCATGAGTGTACCTAAACCCCAAATCTACAATCAAACTGGAAAAGAATTCGCTTTCCATTGATAAGTAAGAAGTTTGCAATGAAAACAGTATTCTCTCAGTGATTAAGCTGGATAGATTAATCCTGGAGTTGATGTGTGAAAAAGAGATGCAAAATTACTGGTATCATGAGGAATACAAAAAAGGAGAAGGAAGGAGGATAAAGGATTTTGTAGGTTGATGTGAAATTGTTCCTTTTGAAGTGAAGGAAGTAGGGGACAACATCAAAAGTTGTAAAATATGGAACAATGGAGCAAACTGTTTCCATTTGTAAGGAGAATGTTACATTCATGGTGCCATTTGATACAGGGGATGTGTATGTAAGATTGTAAGGTATGTTCCACCATTTCAGTATTCACGGTTGTTGCTGGGGAATTTTTGGTTGGTTGTTTTTTGTTTTTGTTTTTGTTTTTTTTTTTTGTTGTTGTTGTTTTTGTTGTTGTTGTTGTTGGTTTGTTTTGGTTGTTTGTTTGAGGGTTTTTGGTTTGATTTTCTTCTTTTTTTAAGGGGGGGTCTTGCATAGAAAAGCAGCTTTAAAGCAGGTGAGGAAGTGTGGTGGATAGATGATGGCAAAGCAGTGGATGTGATCTATCTTGATTTCAGTAAAGCATTTGACACAGTCTCCCACAGCATCCTTGCAGCTAAACTGAGGAACTGTGGTCTGGACGATTGGGTAGTAAGGTTGAATGTGAACTGGCTGAAGGAAAGAAGCCAGAGAGTCGCAGTCAATGGGGCAGAGTCTAGCTGGAGGCCTGTATCTAGTGGAGTCCCTCAAGGGTCAGTACTGGGACCAGTACTATTCAATATATTCGTCAATGGCTTGAATGAGGGAATAGAGTATACTATCAGCAAGTTGGCTGATGACACCAAGCTGGGAGGGGTGGCTGACACGCCAGAAGGCTGTGCTGCCATCCAGAGAGACCTGGACAGGCTGGAGAGTTGGATGGGGAAAAATGTAATGAAATATAACAAGGGCAAGTGTAGAGTCTTGCACCTGGGCAAGAACAACCCCAGGTTCCAGTATATGTTGGGGAACTAGCTGTTGGAGAGCAGCGTAGGGGAAAGGGACCTGGGGGTCCTGGTAGACAGCAGGATGACCATGAGTCAGCACTGTGCCCTTGTGGACAGGAAGGCCAATGGCATCCTGGGGTGTATTGGAAGGGAGGTGGTTAGTAGGTCGAGAGAGGTCCTCCTTCCCCTCTACTCTGCCCTGGTGAGATCACACCTGGAATATTGTGTCCAGTTCTTCGTCCCTCAGTTCAAGGACAAGGAACTGCTGGAGAGATTCCAGCACAGAGCCACAAAGATGATTAAGGGAGTGGAGAATTTCCCATACGAGGAAAGGATGAGGGAGCTGGGTCTCTTTAGCTTGGAGGAGACTGAGGGCTGACCTCATTAATGTTTATAAATATGTAAAGGGTGGGTGTCACGAGGATGGAGCCAGGCTCTTCTCGTTGACAACCAATGATAGCACAAGGGACAATGGGTACAAACTGGAACACAAGGAGGTTCTACTTAAATACGAGAAGAAGCTTCTTTGCAGTGAGGGTGATAAAACACTGGAACAGGCTGCCCAGGGTGGTTATGGAGTCTCCTTCTCTGGAAATATTCAAAACACACCTGGACACACTCCTGTGTAACCTCATCTAGGTGTTCCTGCTCCAGCAGCGAGATTGGACTAGATGATCTTCTGGGGTCCCTTCCAGTCCTTTACATTTTGTGATTCTGTGATTCTGTGTGACTGTGTCAAAAGAGTGCATTGCTGGTGGGATGAGAGATGGAGCAAGCGGAAACTGGGACAGGAATGAAACTAGGGCATAGTGCAAGGAGGGGAGAAGAGGAGCAGAGGACCATGACCTTGGAACTTGCTGAACCTACCTGGGAGGCCAGCCTGTAAGACAAAATATTATTTATTAATGGTATAGAGGCACTCTCAATGTATACTTTTGGGTGAACAATTCAGGAAAGGATTCACTAGCTGTGGCCAGGGAAAATTGTTAACTACTAAGTGAAAAATCCATTGCTGACACATAATGTTATTGGCAAAATACAACATTTTGCTAGATTAGAGTTGGCACTAACAGAATCAATGTGTTCTACATCAGTTGATAAAATTGAAATAAATGACAGCGGATGTCTGCTAGGGCTAAGTGGGTAAATAAAGCTCAAAGAATTACACAGAATTTGTTGTTTCTAGCAGCCAGGAAATGTTGCATGGTATGTCTTGATGCCATTTTAGCCTGGAATATCCAAGGCCAGCTGGTCTGGGTAAGTCTGCCCAAGCCAGAAAGTTAATTTTTCCTTAAGGATGGAGTAGGTTAGAAATAAATACAGTTTGTGGGGTTTTTATTCATATTTTTACCATCAGAAGACTCAAATTTTATTCTTGTGGCTGTCTGAAATTTAATATTTCTTTCTGCCATAGTATTCATTAGTCTCCATCTTTTTTTTATAACTTAATTTAAATATATATATAATGAGATGTTTGGTTTTGGTTTCCTCAACCATACAATTGAATTTGCTGTCTCTTGAAGGCAAGGACCTCCAGTTTTCTTGAGTGTGAAATAAGAACACTGCAGACCACCTCAGTCACACTTGGTTTTATTGAAATCATGGCAAACTGCTGTAGCTGGTTTGTGTCAAAGTTTCTGGAATCTCTTTCAACTAGCAGAACATCACTGTAACTTTTTTCAAATTACTGTATTGGGGCTGCAGGGTGGTGGCTAGGTTGCTGGAAGCAAAGACAGTTGAACAGGACGTGAGAAACTACTGGCCATGACAAACAAGGTGAGAAACCAGGAAAAGCTGCCCATGGTGCCATGATGGAGGGCTGGTTTTCACAGGTGGTGGTAGTAGGGTGATGTCAGAGCTAGCTGAACCTACAGATAAAGCAAGGGCAGTGCTGGGCACCTGTTGGTGACAACGGCTGTGAAGGTCACCAGCAACCTGTCCTGCCCCATCAGCCCATTCTGTCTCAGCTAAATGAAGGGCTGCAGAAACATTCCTGCATGACACCAAGCGATGTTCACCCTTGCCAGGCCAGCACGTTGTCTGCATGGGAGATGCATGGGTAATAGCTGAAAAAATAATCATACCATCTTACTGCAGCAACAGCCCTCTCAGATCACCTAGGCCTGCAGGTTTTCTTTGTGTCCTCAGCATCCCTCATATCATACTCTTTTCTCCTTTACTTGCTTTCTGCATACCTCTCCATTGGCAATCTTGTAGATAAACGTAAAAATATATATGTATGTATATATATCTCTGTGGTCTAGATATGATGTCTAGATTTACAAATCTGATCTAGTGTTGGCAATAGCCCAGATCAGAGAGACTAGACTAGACCTATAGAAGTTCATGCCAGCTAATATTTCTGTGATTTTTATGTTTTCATATGTACATCACTATATCAGTTTTTGTCTTGCAGGTATCACTTTGTGCTATCCTGGCAGAAAGTTCAGTTGCTCACACAGAAATGCAGTTAATATTTTTCATGTGAACAATCCAGATTTCTTACTAAAGGAGCTTATTCATTGCAAATCAATTGTGGTGGAGAAAACAAAAATTAATCTATTTGCAGTACATTGAAACATTTATTTTTTACTGTGGTGTCAGAGCACTTCTCAGTTTTTAATTTATTCATCCTCATAATTAAATTTTGGAGGTAGAAAATCTTTGTTAACTGTATTATACCTCTAAGAAATAGAAATGCAGACATAAGGTGGACTATATCTGATCCTTTGTTCCTCAAAGTCACTTTTTTGCTGCTCCCAGCCCTAGAAATGAGTATATTTCTGAGATACACAAAATCTCACCTAACATTATTTCCACCAAGATCCTATAGCATTTGTTCTGTTAACTAAACCACATAGCATTTATAATGAATCTGCTAAGCCTGGAAAAAGCCAAAATCCTAATATAATACCTGTGGCTTACAATGATACTACTGCTCCATTAATTCTCTATGTCTGTAGTTCAAACATGTTGCTAATCTGGAAAAAAGACTTGAAGCAACTTCTTCCAACTCCCTGGAGCATGCTTTTGTCTCTAGGCTCTGCTGTACCTTATATATGATATTATCATTAATGGTAGGACTAACCTCTGATATCTACCCAATGTAAGTGTCTGGACAATTACTTATTCTCATAGTTGCCTTTCTGTATTGTGATGATCTATTTTAGCTTCTTGTGTAGCAAAATAGCTTAAATAGAGAGAAAGATACCCATGCTGAAGGATCCCTGTGAGCAATAGGTATATATTCAAATCTAGTAAGAAAAAGTAAAAAAAGTGAAGCTGTAATACATATATCTGGGGGATGGGGCTGGGGGGAAGTAGAGGGAGTCGGGGAGGGGAAAGGTAAAGCATTTTTATCTACTTTGATCTACCTTGATAAAATTGCGTCCTTTTCTTACCACCTTGTGCTTTGTAATGGAAAAGAATAGGCTGGTAGCAAAATCTCTTTCCAGGAAAGGGCTTGTGGTTTTGAGTTGCAATTTCAAGATGGTGCCTAAGTCACCCTTGTCAGTGTGCATGTGTGTGTGTGTGCGTAGTTTCTGTGTTTTTTTTTGCTTTTCCTTGTTTTTTAATAAAATCCAGTTTTCAGCCCTTAGCCTTACCACTGTTTTGTAGGAAGTCTATGAGGAGTTGTTTCACTTCCTAACCTTTGATACCTACCTTAGGTTCTCTTAGTGGTACAGCGAGAAAGACAAGTTCCACTGAAGGTTGTTTTAGAGTACAGTTTCTCTTCATTTGCTGTAAAGACTGACTTATTACATTCTCTGCCTAAAGTTATGAAATAAAATGCTTGTGAGTCTCAATGACTTCACTAGAGAAGCATCAGGACATTTGCTACAGAGCAGCGATGACTCATACTACTTGAATTATTTCTACTCAGCTAACATTTTGAAAATATATATATTAGGGAGAGTTTAGAAACTCCTATTGTAAAAATATGTTTTTAAAAAAAGTAGATTAAATAATTCAGGGATAAACCCAACACATTTATTAAAGCAAATATGTCTTTCTATTATGAATTTCAGTGGGTCAATGAGGAGTAAAAGCATGATGCTTCACAGTGAATGGAGACTGAATGCTGCTCAGATAGAGGTATGAAACTTGAACTCCAGCTCCTAGGACAGAGGCTGTCTGAAGTTCTGATTTCCTGCAGAACAGGATGCCACAGTGTGTCTGGGTGGCCACGGAGACATGGAATTGTTCATTTAACATGACTGAGCCATCCCCCATGTCACATGGCACAAAGGAGGAAAAGGAGGAAGAAGAGACAACATAGCTGTTATTGGTAAACACTGCCCTTGACAACACTTCAGGTTTTTTGACGTGTTTGGTTTCGGACACATACTACTTTTTGTTTCACGAGGAAAGCCTCCTCCCCAGCCCCCCTTTTTTTTTCTGCCCTTTTTCTCTTTTTTTTTTTTTTTTTTTTTTTCCCATTGGCTTTGATTTTTATCTCTACACTGAACTAGAAATCCCTATTCTTATCTAAAAATGTACTTCAGGTACTTGAGCTTTATTTGAGCTTCTGGTATCTGGGCTTTGTTTCAGTCACTAGGCAGAAGAAATCACATAACTTTAACATCTCCATTTACATTATATTTTAGAACTGACACAGAATGTGTTTTCAATGCTGCTGACAATATGGTAAATCTCAAGAGAAATCTTTAGAGGTCAACAATTCAAACTGTATTATATAGAAGGAAAACACATTGTGCTATTGTCATAAACATTTCATGTAATGGAAAGAGATTTGCAGAGCTGGTAATGCCAGCTTTGTTTGCAAAGCACTCTTGTCTTCCATGAACTTTTAAAAGAGGGTTAATTTTTGGTGGAAGGACCATTTTCTCTGACAGTGTAAACCTGAATGTCAAATGTCAAGTTTGGCATAATCTCTGGTGAGGGAAAAAGTATTGTGCTTGGTCAGCAGTTTCACAGACCTTGTGTAGGACTGTGTTAAAACAAACCCTTCCTGAAAGCCATGTGAAAGTCTATTCCGGACAGGTCAGGGAGTCTCTGATCAGTCTGGCCCTAGTTAGTTGTTAAAACCAGGAAAAGCTGAAACTGAAAAGCAGTTTAGGTTTGTAAAATAGCAGTTAAAATTCCAATACTGAAAGGATGTTTAAAATTGAGGGGGTTTGCTTGTTTGTTTTTAACTTTGAGGATAATTGATTTTGAATCCAGGTCCATAGCTTTCAGAAGGAAATTTAAGCATAAAAAGTAATAAATCAATACACAATTTAAAATTTTCAACAGAGGAAAACAATATAGACTTTCACACAAAATAAAGTGTGTATATCACAAAACTGATTTGAACCGCAAGTCATTGGTTATCTTCTAATTCAGGCATGGAAACCAGTATTTGAATTAATATTGTTAGAAATATTTTGATAAGGATATAAATCTGAAATTTGCCTAAGTACTGTAGGCTTTACTTGTTTCTCAGAAGATTAATTATACCACAATAAACATTTGAGCATGGAATAAGTTATTAAGGTGAAAATAGGATAATAGTAATATTTTAAAATCTAATAAAAAAAAGCTTTTGAATTTTCTTTCATGTAAAAGGTACTCCTTTTAAAACATTCAAAAGGCCTAAAATATATTTCAAAATAAATGCAGTAAATCTGAGGAAATCATCACACATACAAGGCAATCTCTTCTATGGATATTTAGCCATCACTGTTTTTCTTCATTTGTTTTACTTAATATTGTGTCACCATTTCATATAACGGGATTTTCTAAATAGGCATTTTGTATGTGGTTGCTGTGGGTTTTTGCTTATGAGAATTTCTAAAACAATTTGAAAATACTAACTATGAAGAACAGTGGAAGAATACATGTCAGCCGCTTTGGTAGTGCTCTTTGCAGAATAAGCTGGTTTTGCTTAGGGACTGGAAAAGAGAGCTGAAACTGCAGCCTTTCGAGGTGAAAGGAGCATTGTTTGAAGAGTGGGGAGAAAATTACACTGAGTTTACTCTTCCATTTCTATTCCTATGTAGCTATATTTTTGCATGTGCATGGGCACCTGGACTGAAAACAAGACACACTTGCTTCACTGTGAATAAGAAAGATACAACATGTCTGTTTTTCCATACGGAGTGAATAGCAGTACTAGAATATGGTCTGCTAAAGCCAGCCTTTCTTCTGGCCTTTTATTTCAGTCTTTTTTCAGCTTCCCAGCTTCTCTGCTTGTTCTTTATCCTTTCTGCTTTAGGGTATCTATTAATACCATCTAATTGTAGATTTGCATATCCCTACAGTGTATCTGCACAGGAAATATTACCATGTTGAAAGCAGACTTTCTAGGAAGACTCGTGCTGAATCTGGCCCTAGAACTATTGACAGGAAGGTATAAAGAGGACAAGAGGATTTTCTCTGTTTGGCATTCTTCAGTCTCTTGTTTTTCATGCTTTGGTTCTCTCTTCAGAGCTGGCTTGGAGCTATGATAGAGGGTGAAGTGTTTTAAAAACAATATGTTGTTAAAACCATTGAGTGGTACAGCTGCCTCCTGAAATTTTAGCATTTGTACAAGCATCTTTTGTTTCAAATTGGAGAATGAAGAAAAACATGAAAACTAAAGGAAAATCATTAACTGAGTTCATTGAAATTTTGATTTTGTAGAGATTTCTGCAGAATATTGTCCCAGGAAATACAGTGGAAGCCCTACTGTTCAAATATTTAAATATTAATTGAAATGTTAGAAAAATATATTGTAGGGAACACCCTTGCTCTCAGAAATGGATACCATGACATAAAACTCAGTGCTTCTAAATTAGATTCTGCTCTCATAACCAACAAAAACCTGCAGATTTTATGCCTGTTTGCTGCACCTCATCTGTGCAGTTGACTTGAGCTGGGTATGAGTCTGTGATCTGAGGGTTATTCAAAATAGTGGGGTATCAACACAATGTGTTATATAGAAAGAGGTCTGTATGTGAGTTTATAGGGGGTCCAATGAACTATGCATTAACTTCATGTAAATGTCTTTATTTTCTGTGCAATAGTCCAACAGCAGCTGATGATTGGGTGATATGTAATATCAAAAAGTACTCAAAGATAACACAGAAATCTGCAAGCCTAGGTGATTAGAGGTTGAAAGGATAAATGTTATTAGTATATTTGTGATTTATAGACAGATGGTGTAGAGCTGAGTGGAGGGAGATTGGAAAAACACAGTTGACAAGCAATGCCTCTCTTTACTTTGGTTAATAAGATATTCGGGATTGCACATGCTACTGTAGAGCTCAGTTTGATTATGTAAGACCTGTCGAAGATGGATCAGGTTCAGTTTTTGTGCATGCTGGATTCGTTCCTCAGCTGTCTCCACAAAGGTCTGGAGATAGGTGCCCCACTCTCTTTCCTGGCCCAGTTCCTCTTCCCAGTTCCTCCTCCTGTCCCCTCCAGTCCCTCTTCCCAATCTGCAGCAGAAATTTGAGATAAAGAGTGATTGGACTTGCATTTCCTTACCTCAGATCAGACTGATAGGATCACAGGACTTTCCCAAGTTTTCCTGGCCATGCTTTCTTCCCTGTCCAAACTTCAAACCCAGAAAAGCATTTAAGAAAATAATGGCAGGAAGGAGAAACTGCTAGTGGCTGCTCCAGGATCTTGTTTCAGTCCTTGGAGCACTGTGTGTGGCTTTTGTTCTGTAATAAGGCCTGTGTTTTGCCCATTGTTGTAATCACTGCTTTTGTTCCAGACTCGCAACCATCATCTCTACAATGCTCAACAGTAGAACAAACAAAATATCTCTATACCTTTCAAAATGTGTCTTTTAAAGCTCATAATAGCATGGCAACATAAGAAACAGTAGGAGAGCAATGTTTTCTGTGGTTCAGTAGGAAACTCTTCCTAAAGATATTAATTGCTCTATAATCTGTTTTCCTCTCTAAACCACCTCATGTAGGGCTATGTTCCTGTATCTGAGTAGAAGTTTATTTTCAGCTGTATCTCACTTCTATAGATCTCCTACAAAGTCATTGTCATATTTACCTTATTAGACTGCCAATCAACTCAATCATTTTAGTATTTCAAAGTCCAGAAGTCACATATCTGGAAGCAGATATGCAAGTAGCTTTTGGTCAGCTTAATAAAATGTTGGAACTCTATTTCTATCCACAAATGTTTATATTGTATTAAGCTTATTTGGCTAGAATAAAGAAATCTGTAGTCCAGAAGCCTGACCACTAGTATGAGAGAAATATGACAGTATAGTAGCAGTGGGTAAAATGCCAGTGGAAATTAAGGTATATTATTAT
This sequence comes from Columba livia, assembly GCF_036013475.1. Classification (NCBI taxonomy): domain Eukaryota; kingdom Metazoa; phylum Chordata; class Aves; order Columbiformes; family Columbidae; genus Columba; species Columba livia. The sequence continues at coordinate 120,647,019 of NC_088603.1, read as the reverse complement.
GTTTGGGTATATGCTGATGGAAGGACACCAGTTGGTTAGAAGGCTGGCAGCAGATAAAATCACAGAATAATGTGGTTTTTATTACTTGCAGCACACCTGTAATGAAGGATTATTAAAACCAAGTAAGAATTAACAACTGGGTTGAGCTTGTGACAGAGAATCTGTTAAATTGCAAACTGATCTGAAGGTCCCTGATTGAAGTGTGTTTTCATGCATATGATCAGGGGCACTTCCATGTATGAAGAAATAAAATAATAACAATGCTTAAAAAGAGCTCTTGGAGGGATTATGTGAATTTTTTCTCTGCTGAAGTAAAGAAGAATTCCTACAGATTTTGCCTGTATTTCCTCCTTTTTTTTTCTTCAAATCACATTTTACTAAACCTACAGTTGTAACTTAAAAGCAACTGGCTTGTTCTAACTAGCTCTTTTTTCTTTTTTTTTTTTTATTTTTTAAATCAATGTAGTTGAAGTATTCGGAGCAATCTCTTCGATACTGAGATACAGTGGTTTCTACAGTCATGTATTTAAACATGATTCCTCTTCCAGACCATGAAGAAGGTGACTTAGAGATAGGAATCTCACATCATTCCAGATGTGCTTTGTTATGCTCCCTGGTCCCAAATCAAGAAATATGAGGTTACTTAGAGGTCGTCTCTCATAGTTGCTAGTCCAATGCATATCACTAAAGAGTACTAAGACAGTGCTACTACTCCTATTGCTGAAACAGTTAGTGGTACCAAGTTTGGATCAAAATCTGAGTCATTGATATAGATTTAGTTTAGCGATATGACTTGAATTTTTCTTCACATAACCACAATCACTTTTGGTCCACTATGTTGATTGCAGTTTGGCAAGTTCTAATGAAATGATGTTGCATAGCTAAAAAATATTTATTTTACAGTTGCTAAAAATTATTTTATAAACAGAAATAATACTTAATATTTTAGGCAGTTACTAGTAGAGTAGTACTGAGTTTCATGTTTTTATTATTTTTTTCTGTATAAAGAACTGTAATCTCAGGTGTCTACACTTATTGCTATGGCTGAATGATCCTTTGTAGTATTAAATAATAGATTTTTCAGTAGCAGCAAAATAAATATGTATGTTTGAAAATCTAAAAAAATTCCTTTGCACAAAATGTTTGGCCATTGTCAATGCCATTGTCAGCCCAGTCATGTTTCTCCATTTAAGTTTACATTAAATTTGTATTTTTAATCATTTTGTCCTCAGGGATGAAGGGCAACATTTTCTTCTGACTTGGAAGTATAAGGAAAAAAAACTATCTTGGTTTACAGAACAGATTAAACCAAAGATAAACATCTGTTGAAAACTTATGCTGTACCTTTTCCAGGTAGTATGTGCAGATATGATGCTTATGTGTATATGACTATTCATATGGAAAAGATCAGTGAACTCCACTGAGTAATCTAATCAGTGAATTTTCAGACATTTATGGTATTATTCAAGTGGTGCTTGAGTATGCATAGACATTTTAAAATTATTCGTATTACCATTCTGACCCATTTGATCTGCATGCCTCATCATACATGAAATATCAAGCATCTGAATTCTTTGCAATGACATCCTTAGAGGTTATTCAAAATAGAAAAGTCATAATGACAGCAATATCTAATGTATCAATCATGGTGTAATAGTAATTTTGGTATTTTCCTCAAGCACAGCACTAAGAATGGCATGTGCACAACTTAGATTAGTAATGCTGTCTACTCAGACATATGAGATTTTCTGATACCTATCCAAACTTCAGTCATGCTACACTGTTGCTACTCAATAAAATAATATACTTCTGTGATTTATTTCATTACTATCTGGTTAATATAACATACCAAATGAGAGTGTTTGATCACATGCATAATACATATCAGGGCTGCAACACCTCCATATAAGCAAATATCATTCCATCTAAGGCCTATATTAAATGCTTGTGATCCACTAAGAAATTACACTGTCGTTCAAGTATATTTGTTTTCATTACTCCAATTGTGAACAAATGAACTGCTGCTTAACCTGGTCACTGACAAATTTAAATTAAAATTAAATTAAAATCTGATATTAAAATCTCAAAATACTCAGGACAATTGTTCCAGTCAGAAAAATTAAACTTAATTCTGGTCAGTGATGTGACTGGGATAGTGTGCTGTCTGCATATATTTTTTCTTTAAATTAAAAGCAAATAAATTCCCCCCAAAACTGACTGAACAGAATTTTTCAGACTGTGTAATGAAAATGCCAGCTTGTCTTGTCTGGGAAGATTCCGAAAACCAAGAGCATTTCTACCATATGTAGTCTCTGAAGTATATGCAGTAGTTTTGTACAAACTGGATGGACATAAAAGTTTTGTCTAACTATTTGACATTTTCTCTAAAATTGCATCATTAATAACCTAATTACGTTCAGCAGAATACACTAGCTTATACACTGTATAAACAAAATATTTAGTCTAAATGCTATTGGAGGTTATAATGTATTAATGTGCCTTAAATCTAAGTTTGTTCAGCTGCTTCATAAGACTGTGGACTAGCCACACAAAGGGTGCAAAGATGCTGTTGTCCTAAGCAGTTACCTGGAACCCAAAATCTTTACTATGCCTGGAGAAGACTAAATTTCTCTAGGTATTAGAGGTGATTCAGAGGGATGCCTACTCATTTGTTGCTTGGCATGTACAGCACTGCTGAAATCTTGACAGAACTGGGAAACTCTGTTAGCCTAAATTGCTGAGGGACTTGCAAACAGAGGTATGTCTCAAAGAAAAAACACAGGTGAGTGATCTTGTCCTGCTCATACTGCAACTGGTCATGTTTACCAGCTGCAGCCCAGAAGCAATCTAGGCATAAACACAGGTCTGTTGAGGCAAGATGTTTTAGTTCGGGCACTGCGCCATGCTAAAATGGATCTATAGCTTCCAGACCACAGCTGGCTTGTGTCTGTGAGCTCAGGGAGCTGGCAGAGGAATTCTCAGATGTCTCAGACAAATAGATGGGGTAGATGTATGCCTGTTTCTCCAGATCTTGCAGAGAAGAGACACATTCTGTTAGATACATATATTATGCTTCTCTCCAAATAAAACACATCAGGGGAAAAAATAAAATGTCTTAGGTCAGTTCTGATCATTCTAAGGCCCAGTCTGAAATCCATTAATTTCTTGCAACAATTCATACTCCTCATTGCTAAGTTAGAGGGCAAAGTTGTATATTGACAGGGTCTCTCAGCTCTTTTGCTTGAAAGTGTCCCGTTTAGGAGTGGGCTAATTGCACAGAGAAAATCCAGACTTATTAAGTAATGTAACAACCAGAGTTGCTGGTGCTCTGTGTTAGGTATTTCACACGAAGTGGGGCAGCTTCACTTAGAGAGAGGGAATAATCCCCAATGTGGAAAAATCTGTAGCTTTTAATAATCCACACATGCCTTCATGTGACATGCAAGAGTTGCAAACAGGAATTTAAAATAAAAAGATGCAGGAAACCCACCTGTAATTTTGTCTGTTATTATACAGGATACCCAGCTTTCTTTTCATTTTAATGAAACAAAATACTGCATGTGATTTTAGGAAAAATATTAAGAGGAAGAGAATTTCAGCAGTTATTTCCCTGCCACAGGTTTATATAGCTGAGTGGTTAATCTGTTTCTTTCCATTATGCCAAGTCTAGTTAATTACCCAGGGTTAAATCCTGCAATAGATGTTTTAACTTATATCAGCTTACCATTTTGCCCCAAGGCTTTCATGCAAATTTTCAGTATTTTGAGAACATTAAGGGGCTTGACGAAAAGCTCAATGAGGTCTTTATTAAACAATTTAATAGCAAATACTTACAAGAATGTTTGCCTTAAACCACTTCAATACAAAATGCTCCCTAGCAGCCAACATAACAGGCCCAATTCTATGAAGTCTTTAAACTGGTAACCATGCCATTCCTATTGGCTTTTGCAATATAAGGACAGCACAACAACTCTTTTGTGAAAATGTCCATAAATAAAAAGTACCTGACACTTCTGACATGTTCAAACTCTTGCAAGGAACTTAATACCTCACAGCACCACTTAAATCTTGAGAGTTGTAATTCTTTTAATCTCTTTCCCACCATCAGGAAACTGTCCTTCACATGTCAGTGTGGTTAACTCACAAGATTCAAATGCAGCTTTGAAACACACAACAGGTTGGACCTAAATAGAACAATGAATGTTGAATGTACTCAGAGTAAAAGAAATATTTCCATTTGTTTTTGTGTGGAAAAAGAAAAAAAAAGAACTATAGTTTCACAGGAGAAATGCTCTCAGGTGCATTTGACCACAGGTCTAAGGAACTGTTGCAAAGTGATGTAGATGTATTTCAGACAAAAGTATTTATCTGCCACTAGTTGCACACTTCCACCTGAAGGAAGGAGAAGTGCTATTAAAAAAGAATGGTATAGCTTCACATTAGGCAGCTCAACTAAAAATTCTTTTTCCACTGGCATAAATCCATGCAATCCTTTTCTCCTGTGACATGCATTTATAGCTTTTTAGACATGAGGCAGCCATCTATTTATGCTGAACAGACATGACTCTGCAAGACCACCACACAGTGTTTATAAAATATATTGTGAATTAAGCATCTGTTAAAGCAGGAAATCTGCAAGAGGAACTTGAAGAGTACTGGTTAGAAGAAAGTGAGTTTTTCTTTTCTTTCATAGTGTGTGGTGGCTGCATGCTCTTGAAGGATCAAGGAGATCCAACTAGCACATTTCATTAAAACAGATTTTTGAAAAATATATTGATTTTTGGAACCACAAAAAGCTACATTCTAAAATTTGTGTTGTAAAGCAAGAGCTGGAATGAAGTCTGCCTGGCAAGTTTGATCAATAGTAGAGGAAAAATAGAAGTTATCTGGCTCAAGCTCCATGTCTGCAACCCTCAGCAACGTAAATAATATTAGGTACATTCCAGCCACCAATAGAAAGAAGGCTTCCATGTTTCTTTACGTAAACTTGAGCTGTGTCTTCTTGATGTGAGGTACAAGTAAACACCATGTTTCAGTGCTGCAATTTATAAGTGAATTTTATAAACTCTGAGGCTGTAGTCCAGGGGAAATGGATGCACATACAGGTGAAATGAACACAGCAGTCCTAGATAGTGCAATTGGACTATGAACCTACAAATTGAAACTTTAGTTGGATATGCAAGTTTAGAGAGAATAAACAGTTAATAAATGGATTTTAATGGTGAAAAAACCCTAGAATATATACTATACTGAAGGAAAAATATTCTTTTACCATTTACTCAAAGTGTGAAGTTGCACGTATTTTTGGACATTTTTTTTATGAGCATACGATTTGGCTGCACAATTGTTATGCAGGAAAGATAGTATTACTAAATTCTAGGATAACAGGAGCACCATGCTTCACACAGGGGAAATTTTTTGTCAAAGGGTCAAGTGTTGCTTGGCTGCAAAGTTCATATATAAAGAGGAAATGTGTAACTGTATTTTCCTAAGGATAGAAGAGTAAGCTGGCTTGATTCAGTCATAATCCACCTTTTATTTCCTGTTTCCTCAGACAAACTAGAAGAGTAAGCTGGTTTGATTCAGTCATAATCCACCTTTTATTTTCTGTTTCCTCTGACAAACTGGAGAGGAGAGGTAGTTGTCCATGGGGACAGGTGAAATTTGGCATAGTAAGACAGCCCTTGGCAGGTTCAGTAATCATTCAAACAATACACTTACCATACTTGTTTTATTTAGAGTTTTAATTTCAACTACTTCTGTGTCATAGAACTAACACAGGCACTTGTTAACCATGTCATTTTTCCATATCTTAGAGTTTAATAAGATGATTATAAGCACTATTTTTCAAGGCATGAAATTTATAGTTGTTTTCAGGACAGCTCAAGTTGGAAGGGACCCTTGGGGTCATCTAGTCCATGGTTCTTCACTAACTGGTTATAGAGACAGCAGGCAAGCAGGGAAAATGGTCTAAGATAAGTAAACTCAATAGGAATATTAGTTAAGTTTGAGAGTACAAAATGAACTTGTCTTGGGCTCTTCCCATAGCTGTGAATTGATAAATATAGTTGAGAATTGTTTTTTCTTCCCTTGTGTTCTTCTTTTGTAATTGTTTCCATTACTGGAAACAAAGTCCAAAATTCAGCAGGGCTAAACTGTTTTATTGTATATATTGATGAATAGTAAAGTAAACTTGGTAAGCTGACAACATGCAGTGCTATTTCAAAAGCAGCAGAGTAAACATAATTAGGTCGTATCGATTATTCCTGAATGACAGGCAACCCACATCTGGGAGAATCAATAACCCAACAACCCCTTCTCCACTGAACTGTTGCAATCTGCTTTTAAGCTCTTGGATTGGTTCTGCCAGTGTTGTGGTGAGAAGATTCCCCTTAGTCAAAAGGACTGCTAAGTTAGAGGAAAACAAAGTGATTTTTGAGGGTAAGGGCAGGAGGACTGTCTCTTTTCAAATTTTTTACGCATCGTTCAGTACTTGTGGAACTGTTACCTTTCAGGAAGAGAAGAGTGTTTGTAAACTTTGGTATCTGATACTGGAGAATGTGATTAAACAAACAAACAAACAAACAAACAAAACAAAACAAAACAAAACAAAAATCAAAACCAAACAAATAAAACCAGGAAAAAGACAGCTTTTTTCTGTTGCTCAGAGAAACATCTCCAAAATAATGCCTTTATTATATTTTCTTGAATCTGTACATTCATTGTTGATATTTGCAGATTCTTCCAATGTGGTGTGATACATTGCGTTGTTTAGAGGTTTTGCATGTCTTAAGCATACTATCCATATGCTTGCCTTCTGTTAACTACTAGTGCATGCATTTTTCTATGCTTATTCCAATGGCTTTGGTTTCAATAATTAGCCTCATCAGATGCACTTAACAAGTATTCTGGTTTCTCAGACATATCTAACTCTCCCCTAATACTGTTAATTCTACTGAAATTGTATTCTCAATTTGATATTTTTTTGTGTTTGTTAAAGGTTTTAAAAGCTTTTGAATGTCATGTCTTGATATGGTTTCTAAATAAATACAATTTTATTAAAATATGTGTAGTTCGCAAATGTGAGAGATTTCTTTTCTCTAGCTAACCTAATTTTTTATCAAAGTCACCTCACATTTTCACATAGGCTATGTATTTCTCACTCTTCACTGTCTTCACAGTATCACAGTATCACAGTATGTTTGGGATTGGAAGTGACCTCAAAAGATCATCTAGTCCAATCCCCCTGCTGGAGCAGGAACGCCTAGGTGAGGTCGCACAGGAACATGTCCAGGCAGGTTTTGAATGTCTCCAGAGAAGGAGACTCCACAACCTCCCTGGGCAGCCTGTTCCAGTGCTCTGTCACCCTCACTGAGAAGTTTTTTCTCAAATTTAAGTGGAACCTCTTGTGTTCCAGCTTGATCCCATTACTCCTTGTCCTATCATTGTTTGCCAACGAGAAGAGCCTGGCTCCATCCTCGTGGCACTCACCCTTTATATATTTATAGACATTAATAAGGTCACCCCTCAGTCTCCTCTTCTCCAAACTAAAGAGACCCAGCTCCCTCAGCCTTTCCTCATAAGGGAGATGCTCCACTCCCTTAATCATCTTTGTTGCCCTACGCTGGACCCTCTCCAGCAGTTCCCTGTCCTTCTTGAACTGAGGGGCCCAGAACTGGACACAATATTCCAGATGAGGTCTCATCAGGGTGGAGTAGAGGGGAAGGAGGACCTCTCTCGACCTACTAGCCACCCTCCTTCCAGTACACCCCAGGATGCCATTGGCCTTCCTGACCACAAGGGCACAGTGCTGGCTCATGGTCATCCTGCTGTCCACCAGGACCCCCAGGTCCCTTTCCCCTACACTGCTCTCTAATATGTAATTTCCCAATCTATACTGGAACCTGGGTTGTTCCTGCCCAGATGCAAGACTCTACACTTTCCCTTGTTAAATTTCCTCAGGTTATTCCCCTCCCAACTCTCCAGCTTGTCCAGGTCCCGCTGGATGGCAGCACAGCCTTCTGGTGTGTCAGCCACCCCTCCCAGCTTGGTGTCATCAGCCAACTTGCTGATAGTACACTCTATTCCCTCGTCTAAATCATGAATGAATATATTGAATAACATTGGCCCCAGTACTGACCCCTGAGGCACTCCACTAGATACTGGCCTCCAACTAGACTCCGCACCATTGACTACCACTCTCTGGCTTCTCTCCTTAAGCCAGTTTGCAACCCACCTCACTACTCTATTGTCTAGACCACACTTCTTCAACTTAGCTGTGAGGATGCTGTGGGAGACTGTGTCAAAGGCTTTACTGAAGTCAAGGTAAACCACATCCACCGCTCTGCCATCATCCATCCACCTTGTTACATTCTCATAAAAGGCTATGAGGCTGGTCAAGCATGACTTACTCTTGGTAAAGCCATGCTGACTGCCCCTGATAACCCTCTTATCCTTGATATGCCTTGAGATGGCACCAAGGATAAGCTGTTCCATTACTTTCCCAGGGACAGAGGTGAGGCTGACCGGTCTATAATTACCCGGGTCCTCCTTCTTGCCCTTTTTGAAGACTGGAGTGACATTTGCTTTCCTCCAATCCTCGGGCACCTCTGCAATTTCCCAAGACTTAGCAAAGATGATGGAGAGCGGTCCAGCAATGACTTCAGCCAGCTCCCTCAGCACCCGTGGATGCATCCCATCTGGACCCATGGATTTATGGATGTCCAGACTATTTAATTGCTCCCTAACCCAGTCCTCATCGACTAAAGCAAACTCCTCCATTGACCTGGCTTCATCCGGGGTCTCAGGGGTACAGGGCTCCCCAGGACAGCCTCCGGCAGAGTAGACAGAGACAAAGAAGGCATTCAATAATTCTGCCTTCTCTGTATCTTCTGCCACCAGGGCACCCACCCCGTTCACCAGTGGGCCTACATTGCCTCTGGTATTAGTTTTATCTGCTATGTATTTGAAAAAGTTCTTTTTGCTCTCCTTGACCCCTCAGGAGAGGTGCCTGAGGACTGGAGGAAAGCCAATTTCACTTCAGTCTTCAAAAAGGGCAAGAAGAACAACCCAGGAAACTACAGGGCAGTCAGCCTCACCTCCATCCCTGGAAAGATGATGAAACAGCTCATTCTGGATGTCATCTCCAAGCAAATGGAGGGAAAGAAGAATATCAGGAATAGTCAATATGGGTTCACCAAAGTGAAATTGTGTTTAACCAACCTGATAGCCATCTATGATTGTATGACTGTCTGGATAGACGAGGGAAGAGCAGTGAACATTTTCTACCTTGACTTTAGCAAGGCTTTTGACACCGTCCCTCACAACTTCCTCATAGGCAAGCTCAAGAAGTGTGGGCTGGATGAATGAAAGATGAGATGGATCATGAACTGGTTGGATGGCAGAGCTCGGAGAGTTGTGATCAACAGTGCAGAGTCTGGTTGGAGGCCTGTAGTTAGTGGGGTTCCCCAGGGGTCATTGTTAAGTCCAGTACTGTTCAACCTGTTCATCAGTGACCTGGATGAAGAGACCGAGTGCACCCTCTCCATTCAGTGAGACCTGGACAGGCTGGAGGACTGGGCAGAGAAGAACCTGATGAAGTTTAACACAGGCAAGTGTAGGGTCCTGCATCTGGGGAGGAGCAACCCAAGGCACCAGTACAGACTAGGGGTGAGCCTGCTTGAAAGCAGCACTACAGAGAAGGACTTGGGAGTTCTGGTCGACAACAAGCATCTGGGAATGTGCATTATCCAAGCAACACAACCGGACCTCTGAGAGGGTATGAGTCTACAGTGTGCTGGCTGGATCTGTGTTTGGCACATCCAGCAACAGCTGCTAAAGGTGTAACTACTGCCAGACGACACCACGGTCTAAGGAAATTAAATGTATGGGGTAGGGGAATTACTGCAGGAGGGAAGCAAAACCAACCAGCAGGAGAGTAACTGTCTCTATACCCTGTTCCAGGAATAAATATTGTTGTTAGTGAACTCATTCCTATGTCACTATTCCAAGGAATTAAGTGCTAATCCACCAACAATTGACCCTTCAACTGCACAATATTTCTGTGGAATTTTACTTTGAGAATTATGATACATTCTTGCAGGGAGACAGAACTAAGCCATGGATGAGTGCCACTCACTGCCCCTCCATACTGCCTGCATCTTCTTGCTAACCAGAGATATTTTTGTTACCTTAACTGTATAATGGACAGACAGACAGCCTAAATGGACCCCTCCAAACCCTGATGTATGGTGGGAGCATGTAGATGAATAGTTATTAATAGTTTACTTCCATGGTTTTGAAGATGTTATAGGGGCTACAGTTACATTCTGAAGAACATTCCATGGCTTTTGTCTTTTTTTTCTTTTTTTTTAATAAAATCCTGTTGCTCCTATTTTTATTTTTTTTTGTGAAGCAAGGCCTGTACTTTGAAACATTCAAGCAGCAACATCCAATGACTGATGGAAGACTATGTATTGGTCCATGAGAGATTGTCGCATGTGCGGTTTATGGTCTGACTGAAAAAGAACCCATGTGTCACAAGGGGTACCATGATGTTCACTTGGCAGGCCTGCTTAAGCACCTGCTTAAGCACATCCCCTTCATAACTCAGCTGACTTAAATCTAATTTCCAATCACAACTGGTCTTTTCAAAAGGGAATTAGAACCTAACAACTACTGCAAAGTGGGAGAAATCAAAAGCCTGACTCTTTACACTCATAACTAAACACCAGTAAGTACTGATTCTCCAAACAAAGTAATCACTGAAATGAGAAACCATTAATAAACAGGTATGGAGGTTCCTAGCTTACATATTTATGCAAATTCTGAGTTTTTGAGATATTTATATGAATAAGCCATACAAACAGCATCCAACTTTTGCATGGATTCTAACACTTGGCCTTGGAAGAGAGTCAGTTTTACTGGGAAGTTTTTTGTAAGTCCTGGAGATGTTTTAGCACTTTCCAGTGAAATCTGATGAGACAGCAGTACTTGGTAGTAACTGGCCTATAGCATAGAACCATCTGCAAGTAATTGAAAGGTAGAATCAGTAAAGCTCATGAAGATGGAAATAGCAGAGATAAAAGAGTTTGCTTTTTGTGTCAAAATTTACAACAGTCAAAACTTTTGATCTGCTGCAGTGAACAGCAAGAATGAGGGTAACAAGAGAGTGACTAAAGGGTTAGAATTAAGAATAAGCAGATCTTTATTCTCAGTTCCCAGACTACAAATGTGCTTGCCAAGAACACTGTAAATTCAGCAGAACATACATCTGAAGAAATTGTTTCTTCAGCAGAGATTACTGTTACCTTGTGGCTTCAATTGTTCTGCATTTTAGTAAGTGACATGTTTTAATTTATTCCAGTTACTATTTCATAGTAACCACATAACATAACCAGATATTGCTAACCTTAACTTTGTATTCTCAGTTTTAACTTGCTCATATGCTTGATAGACTGGGTAAAATTTGCTATTTTGGAGCTAGTGATCTCTCTCAGGATGGTTAAGTCTTTGCATGCAGATTAATGGAAAGAAAAAAAGAAAGACAGAAAGCAGTTCCTTTACTGTTTCTCTGAGTGTCCCAACAATAATGTTTTCTCTTTTTTTTTTTTTTTTTGTTCCATGTGTCTTGCAAACAGTAATGCTAAGCTAACATTAGCAGAAACATACAAAAATGCGCTGCTGTTATTCCAAGGCTTGATGAACCATTGAAAAGTCTTCAGTTTCTTAAGTTAGTTTGTATCTTGCCAATCATCCTTGATGTTATCATGATAAGAAACATATAAATTCTTAGATGGAATAGGAATCCAAACCAATCTGGCTTGATTGTATCAAGATACTTAACCAAATATGCACTAACATAAAGTAGGCCAGCACCAGAAAACATACATTATTTTGGAGCATCCCTGTATAATTCACAGTACTGTGAAGCCAAAATACTAGCAAAAATATGAGTTTCAGCAGTTAACTGAAGGACAGCAGAGACTGGAGATTCTGGAACTGAACAGTTCATTATTTCCTTCTGCATTTTCCACTTGTTAAACTTTAGGAGCAGTTGTTACGCTGAAGTTCTTTTTAGTGTGAATTTGCCTCATATTTGCAGAGAGTACCCTACTGGTGGCATATTCAAACTACAGTCCTTTGCTCCTTGGTTTGCACCAGTAACAGAGACATATCTACTTTTCAGTGTCATTAATTCTTAATCCAGTGCATTATCCTCCTGACAAGTCCACCACTCTTTACCATATATTCATAATATCATTTTCTCCCTCTCATTTATTACTTCTTTCAGACACATCTATGATGTGGTCGCCTTCAGCACTTTGAAAGGGAAGTTCATAACTCAGTTTATCTTAAAGCATGTCTGCCCATGCTCCTACAGAGCTTTGAAATGTGGTGAATTTCAGAGCAAATCTGATCACATCTCAGTGTGCAAATCAATTGCACAAATCCAGTTCTTCCTCCAGACCAGTCTCATTATAGAAGTGGGGTACACCTACATAGCTGTAGTCAAACTCCTGAGCCAAACTGTGTTAAAGCTCCCCTCAGCACACAGCGACAATTCTTCCTGGATTTCCACATATCCAGCATATCCTCCAAAGCAGATGATTAGTGTTTGCAGCAAATGGCTATTGAAATTGGTGGGACTATCAGGTCTGCATCCAACTGAAGAATGCTACATGATATTAACTATATTCAACAGCCCAATTTAGCAGCTCTAGTAAATCTGAGGTTTACTAAATTTCTATCTGGCAGATGAGCCATGCTAACTAACCAGGTGTGCATTCATCACTGAACTTAGTAGGCAAAATTTGACAATTTCAGTGCAAGATGACCCAATAAAACTTCCAAGCTAACAACTTTATCTCTTCCCATGGATTATATGTGTACGCGTTACTTACTTTGGTTTGAATAACGTACAAAAACATCATTATGCATTTTGGTCTTGAAGCTGCTGTTGTCAATTTAAATACCTAGTGAAAATGCAAAAGTATTTATTATTTTTTTTTTTTTAATTTGCAAAAGAAGAGTTTTCTAGTGCTGGTTAATAACAAAAATCAGGTCCCTGTGCTATTCCTCTCTAGGTTATGTTTACCTAATCTCATAGTTTTTACCTAGCCAAAGCAAGACATGTTCATATATACTAATATTCAGGACTATAGCTTGTAACAATCTTCTTTCTTCAGGTATAAATATTTCAAACAAAAATATGAGTCTTTTTGAACATTTTGTTAAAATATGATCATTTCCTCACAGGAATGCTTTGAAGCCAAGCGTTTATGCTTAGTTAGATTTACAAATGTTTAACACAAATACATCAGTTCCTTAGATGTATGTTACGCTTCAACAAAATGATTAGTTATGAAATTATGCATTAATAAAAACAGTTGGTTCTCTTTGTAGCTCAACTCCCTTTGCCCTCACTCTATATACAATAATGTCAAATAGCTCTCTGTAGTACTTTTGAATGGCTATAACTAAGCTATAACAATAATATGTGAATTTATATTAAGCATGAAATGTCATGGCCTATGAGGAAGTCAGTTTCTTTTCATGCGTGTACTCCATAAAAGTTAGTACTTACAGAATTAAGGCAAAAGGAAAAAAAAAAAGTAGGCACTGCAAGGAGTGTGACATAAAACCTTGATCCTGCAAAAAAACCCACATATATATTAGGGAATTTGGTGAATAATGGAAAACATACATACAAGATTCCCAAAGATCAGGGAAAATGTGAATCCTAATACCAAATAGAGGCCTGGATCTTGTAGCTCAAATGAAAAACCTATATCGTACCTATATGAGACTGCCCATTAAGGACAGCAGAATTTGCCTCCTCCTTTATTATTCATGTAAGAAATGGAAAGAGCTACATTTATATCTCTTACGTAAAATACATTAACTTCAGAATACCACAGAACCTGTAAAGAAATAGCAAACCCAAATAGGACAGTAATTTAAAGATTCTGGCTTGTTGTGAATTGTGAGAGAAGTACTACTCCTCTTGATTTGAGAAGTCAGCTGAAAATTTTATACCATGGATATTTCCAGTTTGGAAAAGGAAGTGATATTGGAAAGAATACATGGTTTTGACAGTGTTGTTTATTTACTAGCAATTAATTTACAACTATTCTTGACTTCCTCGAGCACAAATGGATAAAAAAAGAGACAGAATCTCTATTCGTGGCCACAGGAATTCACCTCAGAGAGTTTATCAGGATCAGGTCCTCAAGGGTGGTTCTTATTGCCTGCTGCTTTCTAATAATATGTTTTACTTTTTGTCATTCACAAGCCTTTGTAAAATAGCCATGGGAAACCCTGGATCAAAATGGTCTTTTCATTTACCTTTTTTTGCCAGCGTCATGAGCCTGTGTTTGGAATAGAGCCTAGTACTATTTTAAAAATTATTTGAAGTCTTGTTTATAATAGTTCTTAATGACAGACCAGCAGTTACACTCTAATGTATAGCTACCAGTACTGCTTATCCTGCTTAAAATAACTTCCTTCCCAGATACAGTTTAAAGAGCTGCAAGTTTTACAGATCTTATTGAATTAAATGTGTGATTTCATGTCATCCAAAACCACCATCCAATATGATTTTGTAGCAGCACAGCTACTATATCTACTAGATTTTCTGTGACAGAAGAGCCCTGGTAAGCTTCAGATAGGACTGAGTGTGGGAGGAATGGAGTGTGGGGTGGGTATCACCGCTCCCCTGCCAATTCCTCTGCCCCTGTAGAGCTCAGGACTTTCACCTCATTCTTTCCCCTGTCCCCAGGAAGCCTTCCCATCTCCTCTAACTGTGGTTTTCCTTTTTCTCTCCTGACCCTGACTTTTTGTCACGTTCTGCCCTCAGGTATAAGTGGTGGGGGAAGAAGTGACTCAGGTTCGTGGATCCCCTTTGATTTGAAAACAGTACACACAGTATTTAAGGTATGTGAACAAAAGGCTTTTATTTTGCAGCTTGGCCCAAATGGTATATGGTTCAGTGGCAGAAGGATTTACATTATTGTAGGTTCGATTGCTGAACATTAAAAGTTTGCAGCATATGCAGGGCTGTAGATCTTATGTTACTATGTTACATACAAGATGGAAAGCAAAAAGGTTGAAGTATAGAGGAGACAGAATAGAGAGAGAAAGATTTCACCATCCTTATGGCTCTGCTTTATGTGTGATGGAGTTCACAGTCTTGGGTTCAGCGATGTGCAGCGTCCTCTGGTGTCTTGTGCAGTTCAAGTGATGAGACTATTGGGCAGAGTGGTCCTCAGGATGGTGGGTGGACGTTCCCAGTTGCTTGTACAAGGTGGGCCTTTATAGCCCTCTGGGTTGCCTGCTTGCATAACTTCTGGTCTTTTGTGGAGGTGTTATTATGAAGGAGAAGAAAGCTTAGGGGGAAGGGGTGATTGCGAAAGATTGACACGTCTCGACAAGTCATTGGCCAGTTAGTTGAAGGGTCTTAGCTTTTCCCCTTTGTGCCATGCTGGGGGCATCAGAAGGTGGCGCTATGTGCCCTCTGGCATGTCCCCAACCTCCTGTATGGGCCATAATGGCCGGCCGGCTTAGTCTGTGGCTCCTTAGCTTGTCATTGATATGTAAATCGCAGTTCACCCTATACTGAATGTATAATTTCCTGTGACTGGATGCACTGGTTTTGTCACAATGTTTCAGCCATTATCCTTATCAGTACATGACACTTTTACTCACCTATTTCAGCTGATCTCACACACTCTTCCAGGTTGCAGCTACAGACCTAGAAAGGCAAAGAACGTGGACTGGACTGACCCTTGCAGAGAAAGGGGCAGAATCAGGCTCATAATATCTGACCGGTAGGATCCTGCTCTTCCTTCCTTTCCAACTGCACTGTCAGGAGTTTGAATGCAGAAGCATCCCGGGTATCACCCTCTTGGCACCATCAGGAGAAGTAAATGCCCCTCTGCTCAGGCAGTTATCTATTTTATCCATGCCTGTGTCGGATCCCGTTAGTACCAGTCTTCAAGAACTTTGTAATGCACTACCATACTATGACTGTGAACTTTGTTCATATGTTTTCTATCTTTGAGTTAAATGTTTGATTTTAATTGATACTGGTGACTTCTATATAACAATCTCAACTGTGCAATTTTCTAAAAATACAAATAATTTTGCAAACTGTGAGGATAGGAATACAAGCATTTAAAGCTAAGGAAGAGTTCTCTTCAAATCATATAGAAATATATGCTCTCTTGATATGTTGAATCTCCAGGTCACAGTTTTCTTTTCAATAAATAATTTTTCTGGCACTTGCACTAATGTTTTAACCAAAACCATTACAGTCAGGAAATAAATAAATGAAGGAAGGAAGCAACTGTATTTTTTACAGGCAAATATGCACAGGTGCCAAGTCCACAAAAATTAACTAGCAGATTTTGAGTCTCCCTGTGACTGGAAACATGCCAGGTAGTTTGGCAGATAAAGTGTAAGAGCAACACATCCTGCTAAGAAAAGGTAAGTGATATTCCTCAGCCAGAGAATAGAAAATTCAGCTTGTAGCTTGCTGAAAAACACATTTTTACAATCATTTCAGTTTTCAAAGCAAATGCATTTCAAAAGCTCAGATTCATGTGCATGCGTGTATAACACATGAATGAAGAACTATTCAGTCATAGTTGTAAATTACTTTTGCTGTTGATGTTTAGATAATTAAATATAGCAGTTTTCAAGTGGTTTCTCAGATAAACTTCAAATGTTTTCCCATTTGAAAGTTTAACTAAAGTAAGTCACAACAGTGATCAAATTACAATGTTAACTAGATAATACTTTGCTGATCACAACTGTATATTTTCTTTCTTATTTGGAAATGTGCATGTTTATGTAGTGTAACATTAGTCATTATCTCAATCTGTCGAAGGATCTAAACCAATTTATCTCTACAAATATTACTAGAAAGCAGTATAAAACATATTTATTTTTAGTTATAAATAAGCATTGGTAATGTAATCTATTGGAAAATCCGTACAGATATTCTAATTGCTTACTCTACTCTTACTCTACCCTTTAATATCTCAGTTGTCTCCTTAGCTCTCATCCACCATTCTTCCAGAAAATTATTGTCTGTTTTTTGTTGCTGTGATGAACCTGTGCTGGTTTGACTGTAAATGCATTGATTATATTAATGCAGTTAGAAACTTTTCTTTTTTGCAGCTAGCATGGTCATTGTTTTGATTTAGTTTAAGAACAGTAAGATAACACCCCTGGACAGAATTAATGTTTTTCTTCAAGCAACTTTCCAGTGTTTTTGAGTTGGAATGAAGAGAATGTAAGAACTTACTGTTATCTTAGCTTGTGTCTGGGGGCCAAGGTCTTTCTGGGCAGGTGTGAGTCGGCCAGAAAGGGGGGGCATAGACGGGACAGACCTTGGCTCACATCCAGGCTGATTAATGAGAATATTCTATGCCATTAGCATAATGCTTCTTATTAAATGAGAGCTGGGTTTTCCAGCTTAGGAGACCTGCTCCAGTTCAGCTCTGTTTCTGCTTAGTTCTGGTCGGGTTTTCCTTTAGTTTGGCCTTTTGCATTCCTACCATTTTTCAGTTGGCCTCTAGACCTTTTTGCCTTTTTGGCCTATTTGCTCTCTCACTGGGATCCACTGTTCAGGACCAAGTTGGTCTCTTCCTGGGACAGGAACAGCTCGAACAGAGTTCATGAAGGAATCGCGTTGAGTATCACTTATTTTATATTTCAGTTTTATTTAATATATATTATTAGAAGTACTGTATTGCTATTATTTTGTTATTTTATTAAACTGTTTTTATTTCAGTCCACAAGTTTCTCCCTTCCCTTTTGATTCTTTTCCCTACTTGTGGGGGTGGGAGGCGGGCAGACTAAGTGAGCATCTATTATGGTTTTGATTGTTAGCTGAGGTTAAATTGGGACAGAATATAAGTTTTTAACTTCCCTTTACTGTTTTTGATACAGTAGTTTCTCTTCTAAAACATAAAAGTAATGTTCACTTCTTAAAATCCTTGTAAAAATTAAAAATATTTTTCCAGATTTTTCAGAATAATTTATATAATTTTAAAAGTAATTGAATATAACAGAACTTAGAAATTACTTCCCAAAGGACTCACATGAGGCTGAAAATAGGCAAGACCCATACCTTCCAAAGTCCTCCTTTTTGCCCTTCAAGACAGATCTGTCGTCTGCTTTTTTCAATCCATCAAAAACTCTCCCAATTACTCTGACCTCTCACAGCTAATAGAGAATGACCTTGCAACAGTATAGGCCATCTCCTCTAACACCCTTGGATGCATGCTCACCTGGATCCACAGACTTGTATATGCCCAGGTGGGTTAAGCGATCTCTTTCTTCCTGTGGATGTTGCTTCACTCTCACAGATTTTGCCCTGAGTTTCCAGCACTCAAGAGACCTCAGCACATGCTTTACCAGTGAAATTTGAGGTAAAGGTGGCATTCAGTACTCCAGCCTTTTTGTGATCATTTTTCAACAGTTCCCCTACCAAGCAATGGTCTTACACTTTCCTTAGCCTTCCTTTTTCTAACAATGTACTTTTAGAAAAGTTTCTTTTTGGCCACCCTCTTTTGGCCTCTTGTTAGTTTCAAAGACAGTTGAACTTTGGTTTTCCTGACTATCACTAAAAATGAAAAGAATGGCATGGCATGGCATGGCATAGCATAGCATAGCATAGCATAGCATAGCATAGCATAGCATAGCATAGCATAGCATAGCATCATAGAATGCTAGGGATTGGAAGGGACCTTGAAAGATCATCTAGTTCAATCCCCCTGCCGGAGCAGGAATACCTAGATGAGGCTACACAGGAACGTGTCCAGGCGTTGCATAGAATAGCATTGTGCATAGCATAGCATAGCATAGCATAGCATAGCATAGCATAGAATAGAATAGAATAGAATAGAATAGAATAGAATAGAATAGAATAGAATAGAATAGAATAGAATAGAATATTTCAGTTGGAAGAGACTTACAACGATCATCTAGTTCAACTGCCTGACCAGTTCAGAGTTGACCAAAAATTGATATTGTTAAAGACATTGTCCAAATGCCTGTTAAATACTGACAGGCTTGGGGCATCGACTACCTCTCTAGGAAGCCTATTGCAGTGTTTGACCACCTTCTTGTAAATTAATTCTTCCTAATGTCCAGTCTAGACCTCCTCTGGTACAGCTTTGAACCATTCCCATGTGCCTTGTCACTGGATACATAGGAGAAGAGATCAGCTAGCTGAAAGAATGCTTCACCTACCTGGTCTTCTTGGTCAGGTCTATAGCAGACATCTGCTACAATTTTACCTTCACTGGTCTGTCTTCTAATCCTCACCCAAAAGCTCTCAGCTACTCTGTCACTTGCCACATGTAAAAGCTCTTTGCATTCAAGCCACTCTACAAAGGGTGAAACTCTTCCTCCATGCCCACCCATCAAATCTTTCTGAAGTAGCCCACATGCCCCTGTTGCAGCACTCCAATAATGAGTTACACCACCCTATCTCTGTAATCCTAATGAGGTCATAATTCTGT
This sequence comes from Columba livia, assembly GCF_036013475.1. Taxonomy (NCBI): domain Eukaryota; kingdom Metazoa; phylum Chordata; class Aves; order Columbiformes; family Columbidae; genus Columba; species Columba livia. The sequence continues at coordinate 120,627,487 of NC_088603.1, read as the reverse complement.
AGCTGTCCACAGACTCATGATTCATTGTGGTCATTCCCCATGTTGTATTCATTGATGTATGTGTATTTGAAATGACCCTCAAAGTCATTCTGTTTTCACACTTGCTTTGTATGGCTCAGGCTTTTGTCTTTGCAGATTTTTCTGCAAAGACACTGTTAGTCTCCTCACTTTCCCTGCACATCCTGCTCCATTTTCGGCAGCTCCTCCAGATGGTCCCCCACAGTGAGCCAGCCCCAGTACCAGGCGACTACTTTTCCGGTCCTGGGGAGATGACCCAGTCCCTTCAGCCCAGGGCCAGGTAGCAGTATCCTAGATGGACTCAGCTTTGCTAACAGATGTTAGGGACTATGCTGCTCTGCTGTTCCCAGTAAGCCTGAACCTCCTGTCAGGGGTTCAGCACCTGGATCTGAAGCTGACAGAAGCTTATACAAGGAACTAGAGTGGATACCTACAGATGTTTTATTACTACTTGAGAAAAACATTAGTGATTGCCCTAACCCATGAAGAAGTTAAAAACTATTTTTAGTTTCAGTACAGAAATCTTCTTTTAAACATAACTGCTTAAGCAATATCTAGTGGAGATATAATCCTTGAGACATACATCTGTTGTTATGTTGTCTTGAACTCAGCCTAAAATTTCTTACAAAACCTTATATTAATGTCATTATTGATTAGAACCACAACAAACAAAAATAAATTTACATGATCACATTACAAGGTAACATTTTAATCATTATACTTCAACAAGAGCATGGGAGGATTTTGTAAAACATGAACATCTTGTGCTGGTCAGTGCAATGCATGGACTGGCATTTCATTTTTTTATAAAATAAAAAGGTAAAATGTATTAATAATTCTGGTATTTCCCTTTCGACAAAGTTAAAACATCTCAATAAGTCAATGCAGTGAAGCTTGTCTCTGAGTCTGAGGGAAGAAGGATGGATTGTCATGACACAGTAATGTCACTAATAAATGAATGAACTGTAGAAGTGTTAGTGAGTCTCATCCTCTTTCATTTGTCTATTCTTTCCAAAATTGTCATAGACAATAACTTTGAGATAAAAACTACACTGTAACTCTTTGGAATGTATTCTATTAATCCTTATGTATTGCCTTATAAGTGATCCTAACATTTCTCTCATTTTTTTGGCAAGTCTGTTGTGTGGAAGGGTAGGTCAGAAATCGTGTCTCTTCCATTCATATTTTCTTACAACAGACTGCCTTGCATAACTGAGGTCAAAAGGATTTTGTAAAAGTTTTAAGGAATGGCTTTTCTTTGCACTAACACACAAGTAAATAAAATGGTTGATAAACAGGACTGATTGCTGTTAATTCTTTCTATATTTAAAGAGATTCCCCCTTCAGGTTGGAAAGTAGAACAGATGTGATGTGACACATATCAGCTAGATACCATGGTGCTGAGAATTGTTACCTGAAAAAGATGAGGTGATCTCCAAGCAACTACAATTCATTAAGTGTAATTACAAAATGTGCACATTCACAAAACACATGATTAATTTGCAAGAAACTGAACTACAGTCATGAAGCATTGCATTTAAAACATACTAAAAATCTCACACATCTCCATGTCAAACCGCTTCTGTGCAATAAAAAATTGAATAAAACATATAGTAGGTTTCACATTTGTTCTTTAGATTCTCCATTCAGTTTCAGCATGCTAGGTAGAACAGTGCAGCATTAAAGCTTTCTTTGGATGCATAGGAACAGGAGGTCAAAATAACCTTGTGAACTATTCCAAAAGTTTATAGCACTGAAACAGAGAAAGCCAGCAGTGAAAGACCAAATCTTACATCCTCCTTTCAGAACACACTTGGCTAGCACCTCAGCTAGTCAAACAACTCTGAACTCCTACAGTTTAGTATCTCCTTTGAACTAGGTTCTTAATGACCTTTCCTTTCTACATTCACCAGAGAGAAGCCTAAGAAAAAAAGGCTATTAAATCACAGCTCGTCCTCATGAATACCTCTTTAAATGAGTTACAACAAGGATTAGGCTTCCAAGGCATAAAGGCTGGATCTATAGAGGAAACTTGTGCTTCCAGCTTAAAGGGAATCATAAAATAAATATCCATAACTGTATGGGTATGATAACGTGTTCCAGCAACAGTAGTTTCAGTGAATAGTGTGGTCAAAATAAACCACTGAGTGATGAGATACAGCCTTCTAGATGATTTTGTAGGGAATTGATTTGGTGAGATATTCAGGTAAAAGTTTCTATACTTCGAAAAAAAATTCTAAGATAACTAAAATATTCTTCTGTAGTTGTAGGGACATTGGGTATTTATGAATTAAGAAAGTCAAAAGAAAGGTTACACTAAAATATAAAATATATTATTTGTTAGAAGTAAATGCTAGTATTCTCTAGCATTTAAAAATACTTCTGTATTCATTTGAGGATAAAACACTGTGCATCAATTTCTCTGTGATCTGATTAAGTAGTGTTAGGTGTATATGACCAACTTATTCCTTCAATTTGTAAAAGATAGGGTAGATGTTTAGGGTTCCTGATTTCTTAAGAAAGGAAGTTTGTGATCACAGTATCTGGAAGGGGATTGGCCTATCTGCTGCTTAGCTTTTGAACTATTAATTCCAATTAAATCCCCAGTTCGGTCACTGCATGGTTTATCTTCATTGACTAACTCATGATCTAATGTCAGTTTTTTGCTCCATCTTCATGTATTCCATTTGTAATCTAAGACAACCCAAGATTGGTCGCTTGTGCATCTGATAAATTCTGCAAATTGAAGATAGAAGTTTCTCTGCAAGGCGTCAGTTGTAGATCTAGCAAAAGATAGTAGAAATTTAGAGATATCAAGAGTAAAGAAAATAACCTTTATGGATATAGACTATTAAATTTTCCACTGATTGAGCAAAATTATAATTTATAACACAGCAGCACTGAATTGTCTGCAATGATAAAAGTATCATCAACTGCAAAACTCTCATTCAAATAAATCTTATTGTTCAGTCAGTGACATTACACAGTTGTATCATCTGTGTTGACATGCCCATCTGTCACTGTGGTCTTGTCTAGTCTCTTCTTACTCTCTAATTATTTGAAACTAAATAACAGCAACTTGGAAATCATTTAAAAACATTAGCAGAAGTGCAGACTGGAAATATATATATATGTATTTTTTTTTTTTTTACTTGTTATATCTTTTTTCCTTCATCACTTCTTATGTTCATTGCTTAGTAATTTTTAGTTTCCAAGATGACCCACCAGATCTCTGACCTGCCTTTCTTCCTCAATTTAATCTTTTTACTTGTAGCTAAGAATTATTTCTTCTGCTTACAGAAAGCACCTTTTGCTAAAAATTTTTCTCACCTAGTACTTTTATCTCTCAGTAACCCAGTTCTTCCTCTCCAACTCTTTGAGCTACCTATGGAATCTTTTCAAATTCTTTCACTGAGCTCCTGCTACCTGATCATCGTTAGAGTTCTTTTTTTTTTCCTTTTTTTTTTCTCTTTTTTCTTTTTTTTTTTTTTTTGACCTCCATTATTTGCCCACTCTCCACTGTACTTAGCACAGTCGTTTTCTCCTATATTTAATCAGCTGATCTTTTTTAACTCCTTCTTCATTAGAAGCCACCTGGCCAAAGCCATTACAAATTCACCTCTCTTAACTGTTCCTTCTGCTTGTTTTTCTTAGCTTTGTGGAAAATTCAAATTGGGTGACCTTGCTTTGTCTAATCTTAAGTGTGTTGCAAAATTCCAAGCCCAAACCCTTATTTATCCTCAATGTGTTTTGCTCTTTCATGGAATAGAGGCAGTATAAGAACATTTGAAGAAGGAATTTGTTTCTCTCTTTTCAGAAAACCTAACCATCTTATTTCAAGAGAAATTTGACAAAAGGTTAAGTAACTTTCCTCTTCCCTTTGTCTTGCCTTCCCTCTCCTCATCACAGATGCTAATCTGTTATCCAATCTCACACCCCACTGATTTTATCCCTCCACTTGATCTCCCTCAGAAGCATTATCTCTCTATCCCGTTCTCAGCCTTTCTGTCTCTCTTTTTCCTCAAAGTAAAGGCGTTTTTCAACTCCTTGATGTTTGCACACTAACAGGCTGCCCCAGTTCAGGTCCAGCTAACTGTTCATCTTTTCTGAGATCATAAAAAAATTGTGTAGAGTAAAAATGGCACGCTAGCTTCTCGAGACCCTCTTCAGTCTCCTGACTCCACCAAAAACACTCTTAACTAGTGCCTTGGTTATAGCTATTGACAGACTCTTTCATCAGTGCCACTTGACTTTTTATCTTATTGAATTTACTCTTGAAATATTGTCCTTCCTTTTCTTCTGTTTTCTTTTTTTATGTTCATTTGTTCACTTTTTCTATCACCAAAAAATGAAAAGTATAAAAACTAAGAAGGCAAGGAAACCTGATAAATCATTTTGATCTAGCAAATAAGCAGGCAACAGATGTGCTTGCAGTACCTAAGATCAGGACCAGTCTTAGGAATGAATAGGTGAAGTAGGTGGTTTTGACCTAGAATTTGGGACTACAGTATTGCTTCTTGTGACACTATGACAAGGCATCAACTAAAGTTAAACTTTACAGTGTCAGTAACATGCTTGGCTCACCTACTAGTCTTCCTGTCATAAATGGGAGGAGCTCATGGCCCTTCATACTGAGGCAGTTGAAAAGGTGAAAGGGAAGTATATTAAAAACATCATGAAGAAACTTTCCAGCTGGCAGTGCCAGTTTTTTCCATCTTTCATTGACTCTGGTACATTAACAGAGGAGATGAAGGAAATTACCTCTTGAATGGTGAAGCATATAAAATCATTCTTATTTATTTATTTTTATTTATAAGCTTTAAACCTCTGATAAAATGGGGCAACAGTGATTACTTCCTACATGATCTAAAGATCATGTAATACTGAAGCAAGCTTGTTAATATCTCTTAACTTCTTTATGCTATGTTGATTTATGGGGTAAACAGTCTGATTTATTTTTTCCTTTGCAATGCTCACAGACTGTCTATACAACAATACAAGTCAAAGAGGTTTATCTTTTTGCAAAATGTGGCAGAATACCTTCAGCAGGCATCCCTCACAGTCTGCTTAGTAGTATAGCAATTCCAATAACTGCAAGCTTGTGTGTGGCACAGATATGAGACGTTGGGGGTGGATTGTTGTTGAATTTTGTAATGTAGCACCTGCTTCCCACAACTTGAATATCTTACCTGCCTGTTAAGCTGGGAGGCAAATCTAATGTTCAAGCAGTTCTGTTGTTGTTGTGTGTTGTTGAATAGTATTAAACACCAACCTGATACTGTTGTTTACAGGCATGCAAATGGTACAAGTACAGTTATTTTTTATTCTTATTTCTGCCCTCCCTGCCCTCAAAAATTCCTGAAGTTGTCATTTAGAGAATATAATCTATACACAGTGGTAGTCACATATGTATATAAAAATAAATCTTATTCTATCTTATTCTCAATTAATATACTGCATTACTAAGCGGGATTGTGTTTGACATGTATGTTTTTCTTGGAAATCCTTGTGTTGATTAATATATGTTGTCAATGGATGAAGCATTACTTAGTTTTAGTCTCCAAAATGAATCTCTGTCAAATTCTCAAATGATTGCTCTATTTCTGTCATACAACAGAAAGGCTATCCAGCATACTAAATTTTTGTTTGAAAACTTTTGACAGTCCATATTAGTCAATTTAGTGATTTGATCCGTGTGTCTACCCTTATTACCACACTGTTTCCTTAGAAAAGCTTAGTGAAGGGATGAAACTTGCTGATCACTTGCACTCATTTCCCCACAATTTCAACAATGTGTTCTTGGGGAAAATCCACAGACTTAATTATTTGTAACATACATTCACATCACAAAAGATTAAGCCAAGTCATGACAAGGAATGGCACTGGTGCTGCTTGTTTATATTTTTTTCATCAGTTTTGATTTGGTGGGGTTTTGGTTGGTTGGTTGGTTTTTATTTGTTAGGTGTTGTGGGTTTTTTTGTTTGTTTGTTGTCTTGTTTTGTTTTCCAACAGTTGTTAGACCGATTTACTACAAGCAATACTGGAAAACAGATAGAAAATTAGAAAAATCTTACAAACCAGCCAAATTCAGATGCAAAAAGTCATTTGCAGGGAGGTTTTTAGTATGAAATTACAGTATTCTATCCTCTTTATTAAGCGATGAGCAAGGAAGATCGTATCTGCAGATATTAACTTCATTGTTTTATCTTCACATACTCAAATGAACTACAGCATGGCTTCCTAAAAATGTCCCAAAAAACAAGGAACCAACTAAATTATTTACTTTCAAGTGATGCAGTCAGCTTCTTTATAATAGGACACATTAGATGATGAAGTCGACTTCCAAAGAAGTATTCACTTCAAAACAATCTTGTTTTGTGGTTTGTTTGCTGTTTTTTGATTTTTGATGGTACAAGGAGTAGCCAGATTTCCTGATTTCAAGCCTAGTTAACATTTTTTGCTTCAAGAGAGACCACATTGCTAAAACCTTGCTCATGACATGTTTAAGCATGCTAGAAACCTGGGAAACCAATACCACATATACTTAAACATCTGTATTGATGAATGTGATCGCTGTTGGTCAACATTGATGAATAATTTTACAGTTCAGGTGGACAAGCAGTCCTCTAGGGTCTGACAGTAACAGGGCATCTTTCTTGAAGTCTTTTTGCTACAGTTCAATCAAATATAAACATCTTAGCTTGAGCTTCATTACCTGTAGTTTCCACTGCATGTTATATGTGAGGTCTGATTCTCTTTGGCTGTTCTCTCTACTTGGTCTTCTAGCAGTATTGTTTTTAAGGTTTCTATGGCTTATACTGAGTCATATTTTACAGTTTACTCACAAAATCAACAATTCTCCTATGTCAGAGGAACCTGTAGCACAAACCAGAACCACAGAGTGGCTGAGGGTGGTAGGAACTTCTGGGGACCAACCCACCTGCTCAAACCGGAGTCAACTGGAACAGTTTGCCAAAGATTGTCCAGTTGGGTTTTGAATGTCAAAATATCGAGAATCTACAGCCTTCTTGGGCAACCTGTTCCAGTGCTTGACCACTCTCAAAATACATATTTTTTTAATATTTAGTTGGAATTTGTTGTATATCTATTTGTGCCTATCACTTCTTGCTTTATCACCAGATGCTACTGAGAATAGCTCGCTCCATCTTCTTTACCCTCTTCCATCAGGTAGCAATATACATTGGTAAGATCCCACCTAAGCTTTCTGTTCTCCAAGACAAACAATCTCAGTTCCCCCAGACTCTTCTTGTTATAACAGATGCTCTAATCCCTTCACTGTCTTTGAGTTCCTTCACTGGACTTGCTCTGGTATATCCATCTCTCTCTTGTCCGGGGGATTTTAGAATTGGACACAGTACTGCCGGTGTGCCTCCTTGCAGAGAGGCAGTAATCACTTCTGGTAAGGCTCTGGAGGAGCTGACAATGCTCACCCTAATGCAGCCTAAGATATTGTGACCTTATTTTCTACAAGGACGTATTATTGGCTCACATTCAACTTGTTGTACACCAGAATGTCTAGGTCCATTTCTGCAAAGCTGCTTTCCTACCACTTGGCCCACAGCCTTGGACTGGTGTCTGGGATGCAGTCCTCCCCAGGTTCCTTCAGCTGAACTTCCCAACATTCTTATTAGTCCATTTCTCCAGCTTGTTGAGGTCTGTCTGAAAGACAGCACTTCCATCTGGTTTATCAGCCACTTCTGACAGTTCTGTATCATCTGCAAACATACTGAGGGTGCACTCTGTCCCACCATTCATATTATTAATGAAGATGTTAAACTCTTTTGGACCCACTTTCAATCCCTGTGGGATATCACTGTTGCTTGCCCTTCAGCTCAGCTTCTTGCTGCTGATCACAACCTTTGAGCTTGGCAGTTTTCATTTCACCCCGCTGTCTCCTTATCTAGTCTCTGCTTCCTCAGTTTGTATGTGAGGGTGTCGCGGGAAACAGTGTCAAAAATCTTACTAAAGTTGAAATAAGCAACAACTACTGCTTTACCTTCATTCAGCAAGCCAGTAATCTTATTTTAGAAGTGAAAAAGTGTTTTGGGACAACTGGCTGTGGGAGTGACAGGACAGATTAAAAATCATCAGTTAAGTGTTTTGTCTCCTTTTTGTGTCCTTTTCAAAAATATGTGTCAAGAAGCCAAACTATTTGTGAATGGTAAGAATTATTGGCTGAATTCAACAAAAGAATGTAAATTATTCTATTTTTAAATTGGGTTTAAGTGTCCATATTGAGCTCTGGTTTTACATTCTTACAAGCTCTTGCTGCTCACTGTTGAGAAACAGGCTACTGACTACTTTTAGTCTTTTCCTTCAGAGCATGCTAGCAGTGTTTCTCCCAAAGCCATTATAACTAGAGAAGGAAGGGAAAATATAACTTTTCCCCCTCCCTTCCCAACCCCCCCCACAAGTGGCCTCTGATGCAGTAGCACAGAGAGATTCTACTCCTTAACCAAACCTTTGGCTTAATGTTTTAAACTACTCTTTGAGAAAAGCACTTTTAGAATGTTTTCCTTCTGCGCTTTCCAGAAAGAGATTTTACAACCTTTCTAAAGCGTGTACAACTCCAAGAGGCAGGAAATGTGAGTTATATAATGCTCAAGAGAAAAAATTGGATTCTACTGAAGTCACTGGCTGAAAAAGGCAGTTTCGGATATTGTTGGCCAGCTAAAACTAGGTGACTCAGGAAAACATTAAAAGGAGGAAGAGAGTGATTAAAAAAAATGAAAACCAAACAAAATATAACATCTGAAGAGATTCACCAATCTACCATTTATCTATACACATTAAATATGCACAAATCAAATAGGAGAGCTAGATACTAAAGATTTTTATTTATCAACCCTGACTAATGTTAGGAGCACTGCAAATACCTTCCTGCGCTTTGCTTCCCACTCTCTGCTTTTGCAGACTAGAATACAGGGCTGAAGCTATCAGAGCATATCAGGTTTGATGGCTGGCCGTCCAGTTTACATTCTCTGAGTGACAACGTGTTGGCAGCTGTAGTCTGATCAGGAACGGATGAGATAAAAATATGCATTGATAAAAAGTCGCCCTGCCACACCATGTGTGGTATAAACCTGACTGTTCTCATGAAGAAAATAGATCTAATTAGAAACCTGACATTAACATCTCTCCTCCTTTCTGAATTTGTTTATAGTTGTGTACTCTGGAAGCATTCTAAGGATCTGATTTTGGAGTATACTATTTTATCGAATGCCATTGAAATTGGATACATAAATCTGCTAATTTCAAATTGTATCTCTTAAAAGTTGCAGGAGGATTCTCTGCATGTGGCAAGAAATCTGTAGGAGCACAGATTGCTTTATTGCTATGTGCTACAGGATAAAGATACAGCCTTGTAAAGTTAAGTTTTTCTAATTTTACACTTTAAATATACATATATTTATATCTAGTAGTCTGCTTTGGGTAGACATCAGGGCAATAGATCTGCAAACAGTTTTGCAGACTTAACAGTTATTTAAGATTAAGTATGGCAGAAAAAGTTCTGGGAAATATAAATGTTAAACTTCAAGATATGCAAATTCTAAATTTCTGTCAGCAGAATCACATCTGTAAAAGAAAAAATAGTTGTGCTATTTGCTGTTGATACTGAGTTGCTCTTTTAGAGAGAAGATAAAGAACCTAGTAGTCAACACTATGAAATAGTCAAGCAGTCACCCTGAAGCCTAGTCTTGGTAGAAAACATGGTTTTCTAAATAAGTAAAACATAGTTTTCCACTGATGGTTGTAGCAGCTGTAGAAAAGTAAAGGTCATACAGACATAGGATACATACAAAGGAAGTAAAATTGCACAAACATTAATTAATAGAATAAAGGAAACAATAATTTTAAATATAATTTATACCATATTAACATATTGGAACACCATTTCTTACCTTTTACTTTAGTATTATACTTGGTGTATACTAGTACTACAAATACGTTGACAAAGATTTGGGTTCCCAAAATAATCTAAATTGCAAATCTAAAACATAAGACTATGTCTGGATCAGGAATAATAAGAAATTCCAGGTGAAAAAGTTTATCAGTACAATGTGCAGTTGCTTTCACATTTAAACCAGAACAAGTGAACATTTAGAACAATAACTTTCAGAGAGGTGGTCCTACCATTTGATTAAGCTGTTGGCATCTAGTTATGCAGGAGTAGGAAAGATAAAAATATAGTTTGTGCCCCCAGAAAATGTTAAAGGCATTTTTCCAAATACAGTTGAAAAATCTTGAAAGTATGTGATGCTTTGGTAGCCTATATTGAGATCTAAGATTAAATAATGCAGCTACTGTTACACCAGTACACATGTGAAAACGAGAAGTGCTACTTGTGGCAAGAGCTATAGAACTAGAATGTAAGTTGTGTGATAGGAGGATGACATTCATATCTGTCCTATAACTACAGCTGTGGTGCAGCTGTGCCTGACTACAAACCCTATGCACTTAAATTGATGATTTCCTGGGTAGTTCAGGAACTCCCCATCTAGTAATCATGTAAATGAGACACCAGACTGACTTCAGACAAAGTGATTGACTGAACTTGAAGCCATTTTTGAAAGAAGCACTTGATTAACTGTTACTGAAACTCTCCAGTTGGGAATTTTGGGTAGTCTCAAAGATTACTTCAGGCACCCCTAATAGACCTTCTTTATTCTTAAGTGTGTTGACTGAATTCATGTGTGGAGAACCTGGCATCCTCAGCAACACCCCCAGGTGGCTTTGCTACAGTTGGCTTTCTGGGCTGCAAGTGCACATTGCTGGCTCATGTCCAATCTTCCACTCACCAGTACCCCCAAGTCCTTCTCTGCAGGTTACTCTCAATCCCTTCATACCCCAGCCTATACTGATAGCAGAGGTTGCCCTAACCCATGTACAGGACTTTACACTTGGTCTTGTTGAACGTCATGAGGTTCACATGGGCCCGCTTCTTGAGCTTGTCCAGATTTTTCTGGATGGCAATCTATCCCTTAGGCATGTCAACTGTACCACTCAGCTTGGTGTTATATGCAGACTTGATGATGGTGCACTTGATCCTACTGGCTGTGTCTTTGATGAAAATAATAAACAGTATGGGTGCCAGTACAGACCACTGAGGGACACCACTTGTCATCTATCTCCATCTGACTTTGAGACGTTGGCCACTACCCTGTGGATGTGACCATCCAACCAGTTTGTCACCCACCAAACAGTCTGTCCATCAAATCCATCTCTCTCTAATTTAGAGAGAAGGATGTTGTGGTGGACTGTGTCAAAGGCTTTACAGAAGTCCAGATAGGTAACCTTTGTAGCCCTTTCTTTGTCCACTGATATAGTTACTTCATTATAGAAGGCCACTAGGTTGGTCAAGCAGGATTTGCCCTTGGTGAAGCCATGCTGGCAGTCCCAAATAACCTTCTTGTCCTCCATGTACCTTGGCATAACTTCTAGGAGGATCTGTTCCATGAACTTCCTAGGTACAGAGGTGAGGCTGACAGGTTGGTAGTTCCTGGGTTCCTCGTTTCTACCCTTTTTAAAAATGAGAGCAATGTTTCTCTTTTTCCAGTCACCAGGGACATAACCTGACTACCATGACTTCTCAAATGTCATGGACAGTGGCTTGACAACTACGTCAGTCAATTCCTTCAGGACTCTGGGATGCATCTCATCAAGTCTCATAGACTTATGTATGTTCAGGTTCCTCAAGTGGTAATGAACCTGATTTTCACTTACAGTGGGAGGGACTTTGCTCTCCCAATCCCTGTCTTGCAGTTCATCCACCTGAGAAGTGTGGGAGGTGAGCTTACCCATGAAGAGTGAGGCAAAGAAGCTGCTGAGTACCTCAGTCTTTTCCTCATCCATTGTTACTAGTTTACCAGTCTTGCTTGTCAGGAAGGGTACACTTTATTTGACCTTCCTTTTCTGGTTGACATACCTGTAGAAGCACTTCTTGTTATTCTTTCCATTCCTTGCCAAGTTCAGCTCCACCTGTGCCTTGGCCTTCCTGCCCCCATTGTTGCACAACCTGGCAGTGTCCCTATGCTCTTCCCAGGATACCTGTGCCTTTCCTTCTTGCCCTTTAGTTTGATCAGCAGGTCTTGACTCAGCACTGTCGGCCTCTTGCCTTCCTTACCTGATTTCTTACACTCAAGGACTGACAGCTCTTGTGCTCTATGGAAAGCATCCTTAAGGTCTACCAACTCTGTTCTGCTTCCTTGTCCTTGAGGGCAGTTTCCCAGGGGATCTTGTTGACCAAGTCCTTGAAGAGCTGGAATTTGGTTTTCCTGAAATTCAGGGTCCTGACTTTACTCTTTGCCTGTCCCACATCCCTCAGGACTGGGAAATTCATGAGTGCATTATCACTGCAGCCCAGGCTGCCTTCAATGTTGATGTCACCAATTAGCTCACTTGCATTGGTGACTATCAGGTCCAATATCGCATCCCCCCAGTAGGGCTGCCTATTACCTCACTTATAGAAGAGAGAAGCTTTTGATGCCAGTTAATTTCCTCTTGAATAAACTACATAACTGACTTTTCCTTAAGTAAGTATTTTACAGGCTATTCACAATTTATACACACCGATTCTGATAATGAGTGGGTAGAGTTAGACTTACAGCATCTTTTTTCTTTCCAAAGGAGGACACTTTCTGTGTGTAGTTATTTTGTTTATAAAATGATCAAAATATATGGATACTTTCTGCAGGTATTTTTTATAGTACTAAAGAATAAAGGTGGTCCTTTACTTTAAAGAGTTCAAGTTTTAAGCGTATATTAAAGGACTCTGCTGTGTCATTGGCCATATACTGTATATTTGTGTGAATAAGACACAAAATATGACACATGTGGAAGAATCCCATCAGATTTAAGAATAGCAAGCATTAAGCGGTTTCTCCAGACCCTCTCAAAGCTTTCTGAGCAGTTATAAGTGGTTTTAGTTGTTTAATAGGATTTCAAAGGAACTACAAGAAAGTCCTAAGATAATTGTACCATATTTAATCCTTCTTGACTGATTGTCATGTGCTTTAATGCCATGAATTTTTGCAGTACTGTTTTCAGTGTTCTCGTTCAATTCAAAACTTCAGCTTACTCCTGAAAGAAATCAGAGTTCTCCAGGAATCCTGTAATTTAGTGAGCTCTAGTTGGAGATCTGTCCTTAATATCAAACTTTAATCTCAATTTTTGTGAATTTGGTAAATTGTTTCTTGTCCTGTCCTGGGTGAACATGGACTACAGTTGATCATTGTCTTCTATAGAATCATTTCAGTTGAAAGAGACCCTAAGTGTCACCTAGTCCAACCATAACTTAACTCTAGCACTAAACCATGTCCCTAAGAACCTCGTCTACATGTCTTTTAGAACCCTCCACTATCTCTAGTGACTCCACCACTTCCCTGGGCAGCCTGTTCCAATGCCTGACAACCCTTTCCATGAAGAATTTTTTCCTCATATCCAATGTTAACCTCCCCTGGCTCAACTTGAGGCCATTTCCTCTTGTCCTATCACTTGCTACTTGGGAGAGAGGCCAACACCCTCCATGCTATAACCTCATTTCAGGTAGTTGTAGACATCGATAAGCTTCCTTTTCTCCAAGCTAAACAGCCCCAGTTCCCTCATAAGTCTTACACTCCACCAGCTTCATCAGCCTCCTCTGAACTCTCACTAGAACCTCAATGTCTTAATTATGATCAGGGACCCAAAACTGAACAGAGGATTCAAGGGGGGGCCTCACCAGTGCTGAGTACAGTGGTACAATATAGAATGGGCATTATACATATTTGAAGATTGTGATCATGTCCCAGTTCAGTCTCTACTCTTCTAGACTAAACAAGCTCCATTATTTCAGCCATTCCTATATAGGTCATTTTCTGCACCTCTTATCATTTTTATTACTCTTCTCTGGACTCTATCCAGTTTGTTTATGTCTTTTGTAATGACTCAAGCCTGGTCTGTGTCCTCTAACAGAACCACATTCTTCCTAATGTAGTTGAAACCTAGTTTTAAAACAAACAATTAAGACTAAATGGTTTGGTCACAAAGTGACTCAGGTGTAAAGCATGTTTGTGTGAGAACTATCTCTTCCTTACTAGGCCTACAACAATGACAGCAAAATTTTGTTATCCAAGACAGAAAAAAACCCATAGTTTATAACATATGGGAGTGATCAAACTAATTTAGGAAAGATTGTGAGGTTCATTCCGTCATTTCTGACTACCTCTGTCAGACAGGAGATATATACACAATTTTAAGAAAATAAAAATAAAATTTTATTATAAGCATTTAAAATCAATTTTTGGTTGGGAATTTTGAGTAAAATTATAGACTTCACCATCATGTGAAATTAAGCATCTGATATATATGAATATAAATAAATATAAATGACCTGGTATAAATAAACGAGCAAAGTACAACTTGATATGGCATTTGATTTGTGTTCAGAAGAGTAAAATAATGAATTAAGGCAACTTGTGACTTGGATATAATACTACTGTTGCTCAAGAATATATAAAATTTTTCCTCTGGAATCATAAGTTGTCCTTCAGCTTAAAGTTCTATGTTGTCTACATTAATTTTATTCCTCTTGCATGGAATTCAGTTCCTGATGGATGTTTTCCCCGCTGGCGTTTACAGTTTCTTACAGAAACCGTAGAAAACTTTAGAATTTTATTGGATCATACTTGTTTAACGGTTGGGATTTCAAGCCTGTCTATATTAAGCACGTCTCCATCAGTAAACTAATTGTGCAAAACTCAAAACAATTCCAAGACTTCGGTTTATCAGAAGTGAGCATACCCTGTGTAAGTATGCAGTAGATATACCTGGATAGTGCAATATATAACTGCCTGTGACTAAGAAGCTATTGTGCAGTTTCATGCTGGTGCTTGTAACTGCTAACTGTTGGAAATGTCTTTGTCTGCTTTCCTTTTTTGGTGACTACTTAGTAAGAGTTGCTTGTAACAGCTGTTAACAGACAGTGAATTTTTAGCCAGGAGACACTTTGGATTAAGAAATACTTTTCAGTCATCTCTCTTCCCCTCCCCAGATTCCCCACATCCTAACTTCTCTGCTTCTCTGTATTCATATACCCCTGGTACTTTCCTGAACAGCTCAGCTACAGATTGCATAATGCTCAGCTACCAATATCCTCTCTTCCAAGAACCTCCTAGCCTTTGGTTCTTTTCACAGAATCATAGAAAGTCCTGAGTTGGAAGGGACTCACAAGGATCACCAAGTCCAACTCCTGTCCCTCCATAGGACAACCCCACAACTGACGCTACTTCTGAAATGGCAATCTAGGTTTAGATCCTCATAGGGCACAGAAAACATGTAGTAGACCACTAAGAGTAGCAACAGAATGAATTACAAATTCCACTGTTGATGTTAATGTTCTTAGACCTTACAGCCAGCAGACCGGTCTGATCAAGTCCAATGGTCAGTACTAACTGCAACCAGGAGCTGGGGAGAGGGACAGAAGAGATGAATTATTAGTATGACCAATAAAAATCATAGAAAAAAAAGGAAGAAATCTGGAGAATGAACTGCATTGCGTTGGAATCTTAATCATAACTGATCAGTTTTTAATATTACTGTCCTTTATAAATTTACTGATTCCTAAGTCATTACAGTTACTTTTAATACAGATGCAAGCATTTAACTTTAGCTGCCTGCTTGTAACGAGTATGTAATATAAGCTATGTGACCTGTATTTTTTTTGTTTTTCTTCCTCAAGCAGTCACTTGAGAATTGGAAAGCATGACTATAGCAGGGGATTAAAGGGATTTTATAACATTCTTGTGTTGCAAATATTTGAAAAAGACTATTTTTCACCCTGGCCTCCAAGGCTCAGCTTTTGACCTTGTGAGGCTGGTAGATTCCATTGAAAGCTAGATTTAGGTTTTACATCATCTTTCCTAGCTCCTCTGATGTTCATACTTGTTTGTGCCAAGTTTAATAAGCAATGTGGGTCAAATGCACCTGAGTACAATTACAGTGGTAACATGTCCTCGAAAGAAAACTTTTTTTTTTCCGTAGTAATCATACCTAACTTTGATACTGTACTTTATTAGACTGGTGATTTTTTGTGGATCTTTAATCTATGTGTCTGCAAAACTGGTACAGTACTGACAGTTACTTAACAAGTTGCACATCTTTTTCTCTGTTTCCAGTATAGTATAGGATTCATCTTGAGGCTGACAGCTGAATTTAGCTGTCTAAAGCATAATAGTTGTCTGGGCTTCAAGTATTGTGTCCTAGTAAAAGAATATTAAACTGATGAGAAAGAGAAAGCTCTGGAATTTCCCTTCATTTAGACTAGAAATCCAGAGGTTAGGTACCCAGCCAAAAATTCCACCTCTCTCAAACCCGTAAAATTAGAATAGAAAATTCCTGCCAAGTTCTCAGAGTATTTTGGCATTTGCCCGCTCAGTCAAAACTGTAAAGGTAAGTTCAACTGTGGAGGAAAAGTTCAAAGACAGTATCTCAGTCATCCACCTTTACAAATGGCAATAATTTTCACAATTTCAGTGGAATGTATCTGTTCACAATATTTGTTTTTTACAGCATCTTCTAAATAATGATAGTGATTGGTTTTGTTTTTCTTTTGCAAAGTACGGTCTTCTTTCCCTTATCCACATATTACACTTTGCAGTATCTTGCCATTTGGAATGGTGTATGGCATATTCTTACATCTCAAGAGCTAGCCAGTAGGGAATAGTTATGGAGACCCTGTGTGCAATATTAAAAAACAAGAAAGAGATCTGAGAGTAAAGAAACATTTTGCCTAAAAGTATTGGCCTCAGTTCCTGTGGGGAAAAAAAAATAATATATATATATATATATATATATATATATATATATATAAAATACAGTTCAACTTTTGTGCTGGCTCATAACTCAGCGCTGTCTTGCTATTTGAAATAAAGCACCAGGTTTTCCTTGAATATGTCAGTTAGGAGAGATTTAAAATAAGTGTATATGGGGATGTATTCAAATGTGATCAGCTGAATGATCAAACAGACTTTTTCCATTACTGGAAGGTGGTGACGTGGGCCAATGATGCAACCAGGCAAGTTCACATATCTTGTAAGCAAGCTTTTTAGTCATGCTCTAGACCTTAAATAATCCTGAATACTCTCCATTTATAGCAATGCCGGGGGGGTGGGGGATGTGTGTGTCAAAACACAACCCTCAAGCTCTTCAGTATTGTCTGTCCTTTCACATTTTTCTTTCCTCAGAGTTTTGGAAAGAGAGACATACCACCTGCCTGACAGGCAACATGTCAAGGGACCCTTATCCTCTTTTCTGACTGCTTGCCAGAAACTGAGTTAAGAAAAAAAGTAGGCTGAAGATGGGAATGAGCCAGTTTTGGAAGCTTGCCTCTTGCCAGCAAGGTGCTGAGTGACCAAAAGCTTTCTTTCCTATCCTGAGCCCTGCACATTGCTATCACAGGGCTTAGTGTCTGTACATTAAGTAGGTTTTGCCTGTGTATCTCCTTTCTCACAAGCTTATCCTCTGCAATGCTTTTTATCCATAAATAGATGACAGCTGTGTATATGACCCAGTCAGCTTTAAAAGAAACAGGCACTCCATGTACTAGTTTACTCAATGTGAGTAATATTTAGGTTAAGAACAGTGAGTCCTTTCGTAGTACTACCAGCAGTCCACAAGATGTCATATTATGACAAAAATGGCAATTTCTATGTACCTGGAAAGTACTACAGTACTAAGCTTCCAGAAACAGCATGGCCTTTCAGGCAGCTTCAGTTTAAGTTGTTCAGACAAGCAGAAGGCCACCTTTGAGCAAGAATATTCTGAGATCTATTGTAATGTCTTGCTGAGCACTGAGTTGCCAACTTGATTCCACCTCTAAATTATTAAAATAACATATAAACAAATGCACCCTCAAGCTCTAACTCATATCTCTATGCTGGTTTCAGACTCAGTGTAATTGCATCAGATTGCCCAACTAGAAACCTGGTTCTGTTATATGTTTTTCATTGAGTGCACTCTTAGTAAGTTTGCAGATGACACCAAATTGGGTGGAAGTGTTGATCTACTGGAGAGTAGGAAGGCCATACTGGGGGAACTGGACCAGCTGAATCTTTGGGCTGAGGTCAATTGCATAAGGTTCAACAAGGCCAAGTGCCAGCTCCTGCACTTGGGTCAAAACAGCCCCAGGCAGTGCTACAGTCTTGGGGAAGGGTGGCTGGAAAGCTGCCTGGAGGAAAGGGATCTGAGGGCGTTGATTGACAACCATCTGAATATGAACCAGCAGTGTGCCCAGGTGGCCAGAAAGGCCAACAGCATCCTGGCTTGTATCAGGAATAGTGTGGCCAGCAGGACTATAGAAGTGATTGTGTGAATGTACTTGGCGCTGGTGAGACCCCACCCCAAATCTATGCTCAGTTTTGGGTCCCTCATCATAAGAAAGACATTGAAGTACTAGAGAGAGTTCAGAGGAGGCTGATGAAGCTGGTGAGGGGTCTGGAGCATAAGACTTATGAGGGAACTGGGACTGTTTAGCCTTGAGAAAAGGAAGCTGAGGGGAGACCATATCAATGTCTACAACTACCTGAAAGGAGGTTATAGCATGGATGGTGTTGGCCTCTTCTCCCAAGTAGCAAGTGATAGGACAAGACGAAATGGCCTCAATTTGAGCCAGGGGAAGTTAACATTGGATATGAGGAAAAAATTCTTCATGGAAAGGGTTGTCAGGCATTGGAACAGGCTGCCCAGGGAAGTGGTGGAGTCACTATCCCTGGAGGTGTTTAAAAGACATGTAGATGAGGTTCTTAGGGACATGGTTTAGTGCTAGAGTTAAGTTATGGTTGGACTTGGTGATTCTGAGGCTCTCTTCCAAATGAAGTGATTCTATGATTCTATGAATATAATCTATGGTTAACAAGACTGGATTATAAACGTACCAAAACCAATAAAGTTTATTGCAACTCTCAAGCCTCTCACTTTATGCAATGAGTACTTCTTTTAATACTTCTAGAAGCTGCTCTTCTTTTAAATAAAAAATGCTTAATTAGTCACTGCAAAGTTTACTCTTCAGAACAAAATTAACTTCATATTTTAAAACGTCATAATATTTTCCTTTAGTTTGGTTTGTGCCATGTGTTGAGTTTTTGTGTTCTTCATAAATTTATAGACTTTAATTTCAAAGAGTTTCAGTTCTGAGTTGCAAGAAACCATCTCTACACTCAGAATATAAATACTGGGTGGAATCACCCTTTCTCTAGAGTTTATGAAAAGAGGGAGAAAATTTCGAAGTGGAGTTGCCAGACACTCAGGTCCTAGAAATGCTAAAGGAACCATCTTGTGCTAGTTAAATAGCAGGTCTTAATGCACGTGTGAAAAGAGACAAAACCCTGTGTGACAAGTCAGCACAATGGCTACAAGCATCTGTACATGCAAATACTCCAAGTCTGACTGCATTTCAGAAAAGCTGATGTTACAAACAGCAAGAATTGTCGTTCACTAACACCAGAGACTTTAGGTAAGATTCATACCAGTAGCAAATATTATGTTGTGAGTGAGATGTTAAAGACAGCAAAGGAAACAACTTCAGAATGGAGAGCATGAGATTGTGAGAAGATGACTGCCAGTATCCTGGGCTCCATTCACACCAGTTTTGGTGAAAACTTGGGTAAACGGTAACTCTTACTGTCAAACGAAGGAAAAATAACTTTACTGATAGGTATTTAGATGATTTGTTACACAAGAAATATATTTTTAGACCATTCTAGTAAACTCTTGAAGCTTCGTTATGCTCTGTTGTTTCTTTGGGTTTCATTCAGCAGTTTGTTAAGGTTTAGAATGTAGAACATGGTAACTGAATCTGAAAGGAGGTAAGTTGAGTAAAATCTGGGTTCTCTGTCAGGACAAGATACTTAAAAGGCTAATTAAGAAAAATACTGGGGTTCATGTGTTGGTTTTTACAAAGTAATATCAAATGTAGTTGAGTTTGAATAAAACCAGATACCAAAGAATAAAATCAAATATGAATCAACATAACTGACTCTTCCTTCTTTCTATTTGAAAAAAACTTTCACTGAAAAATTCCTTCTTTTGCTGAAACTAACAAGTACATCGCCATTGTCAAGAGTGTGAGAACTGCCAGTCAGTTTGGCAGAGGCTGGAGCAGATCTATGGAAACATGCAGCTGAGTTTTGGCATTCTGTAGAAAAAAATCAGGCACAACTGAACTGCTGTTAATGTAATTTTGGATTCATTGCAGTAACCATTGTAGCATTTGTTTTAAAGAACTCACAATATTTACAATATCAATATATATTTTTAAAGCTATATTTATTTTCCACCAAATCCAGACTGAAGGATTCCTGACCTCCTCACCATCCTTCAATATTTGTTACCAAGGTATGGATGATTTTCAAGGCCATTATCAACTTTCTTTTTTACAAATTGTGAATTGGAGAACTGCTGTTAAAGGATGTTAGTACTCAGTGTGGCAAGGGTTTTAGTTTGTCTTTATTCAGGTGATTTAGTCATGAACTCTAATGGGCTTACTGTGGATCTCAGCTGCATTAAATATTTTAGCTGCAGATTTTTTTTAACCATTGATGGAGTGAGAAAAAGGTAGAGGAGTTCTGTTTTTTGTCATCTTGTATAAAGCTAGTCAACCAGACAGCTTGTGGAGGCCATTGAAATTTGATTGGCAGAGCTTAAGTAATCCCTGTTTATTCTGAGTTCCTAGAAACTGAATACTAAAGTAATGACTGAGTACTAATATATAGACTACTAACACTTGTTGACAAGAACAAAGCCAATGTAGAAAAAATAGTGTGCACAATTTTTGGCATTAAAAAAAAAAATCCTTCCTATTTACTGTTGTGGGTTATGATAGGGAGCAATACAGCTTTGAATGGGCTGTTAGCCACTTAAAATGCTGGAAGTACAACATAAGAAGGAGTACTTGGTAATTAATATTCAGATTTATTTTTGAAGATGCTTAAGAAATAATACTTTTCTTCAACTGCCTAACAATTCATTCTAGAGGAAGTGATGCTTACTCATTTCACGTCTCTTTTCTGTATTTCGAGTTGTATCAATATCTCTGAGGGCTTATTTTCAGATGTTAAAATGTGTTAAATGTTACAAAGCAATGGGAAATAGCGATACGCTCCTGAAATGTGAGTATCAGATAACGAAGAAAAACAGGAAAATAAATATGGTTAAATCCTGTTTAGAACATTATTTCAGTAGGCATTTGACTATAAATGAAAATAACATGTCAACCCATACAGTGCTAATTTGCTTCTTCTGTCTGTCCTTAACTTACTCAGTTGTCAAAAGAACACAGTAATCCATTATGAAGGAACAAAATGGTTTACCTGACCCTCCTGCTCCCCCACCTTATTCTTTGACCAAAAGTAGCCTATCTTTGTAAGACTTATGCTATTGAAACACTGTCAATAAGTTTATTTCACAATAGAGGAAATGGAAGGAGATAATAATTTGTTAATTATGTAGTTGTGTGGACAGTACAGGGCAGATGGTACCTGTCTGAAAAGGGGTAGTGAATAAACAAACTCTGTTGAAATAACATCTGTTATATCTTTTATCTATTTCTAACCGAATACTCAGGAAAAGGAGCTAGATAAATAATTGATACTTTGAAGGATAGTCCTATCTTTCTAATTAAAAAAAATAAGTTGAATATTGAGGACCAAATTATTTGGTTTATCTTTACCCTTTTATGTCAAGAGGTGCATATATTATTCATTAAATAAATGTTGATAATTTACATGCACTAAATGACAGTAACAGGTGGATGCAATTGATCTGCAAGTCTGACTTGTGGTATGGGAGATACTATTTGTAGGGAGAAGTGGAATGTATGTATCACAGTGTATGTATGTATCACAGAATCACAGAATGGTTAGGGTTGGAAGGGGCCTCTGGAGTCCAACCCACCTGCTAAAGCAGGTATACCTGGAGTAGATTGCACAGGAAGGACTAGTTAAGACAGGGAATATTGGATTCTTGGTAGTAACATGGTTTAGGAGACAGCTAATGAGGGGAAAGCTGGCAGCACTGAAATATGAGTATTGATTACAACAAAAAGTATTGTTAAACAGAATCCTCAGGGAGCTGAACTCTGCTACTTTTAACTACTAAGAATGCCAGTGAAATTTGCTGAGGATATAGGGCTAGGAGATGTGATCAATATAAAGAACATCTGAGATCTCAAAGATAACTAATAGCCAGGGAATAGAGTTGGAATAAAAGTGGTAATTATAACAGGTAATATTTAAGCTGAGAAGTTACTAAGAACAGATGTAAAGTAGGTGCTATTTGGCTTTCAACAGCTGGAGAGAAGGACATGAAGCAGTGACTCAGTTATCTTGTGAGCATGAGTCATGTTATAGTGCCACAAGATGGTAGATTTGATTTCTATTTATCTCAGTAAAGGTAGGCACAGGTAGCATCATTGTAGAAATAACAGATAATAGTTTGTCTGAAATGCTCTGCAAGATTATGGCCACTGATACTCAGGAAAGATTAACTCAGCTTGGAATAAGTGTGGGGAAGAGCTATCAGGATAAAGCACACAAGAGATATGAATGTTCTTGTTTGACCAGATCCTTATGAAATATTATTTTTCTAAACTGTCTAAAAACACATTAGTGGAAGGAAAGGTATATGAGATGACGCGCAATAGGCACAGCAAGAAATGCATGCAAACTCATCAGAAAGTACTTTAGCCTGAAAACTAGACAACACTATAGAGTTATCACAGCAGTGAGGTCAGAAAAAAATCCTCTGATTAGAATAACAAAGACAGAGATATACTGTTTTGTAAGAATAAGACTTAGTGAGCAATATGGTTTTTGACAGTAACCAGGAAGTCAGTCAGACAATGTCAAAGGGACCTTGCTTATCCAGTCCACTGTTTTTAACAAAGATAGATGTATTGTTCAACATTATTTTGGATTATGCAGACATACTCAGGCTTTTCCAAGCTAAAGTTCTTAGGAATTTATTTTCTGTTTTTCAGTATTTCAGACTCCTTGAGAAGTGTCCTGTGCATAACACTTAACAAAAAATGGATCGCAACATGTTTTCTTTCTGTCCAGGTAGCCCAAGTAGATATTGGGAAGAGACTGACTGAAGTGGATGAATGGTATTCATCCAACTCACAAGGAAATAGAGCATGTGACTCATAATTTGTAATTTACTATACAATGACTGGGACTGCAAAATAAATTACAACATTACATTTCACTAGCATATGTAAATTCCTAAACTTTTATTTTTCTGCCCTTCAGACTTCCAGGTTCCATGTATATCCAAGTACTTTTCAGCCTCCAAGAAAGAAATTCTTTGACATCCTGTGCACTTAATCAGACAAAATACTTCTAAAATAGTAGAGATGTTAATTGGGTGACCTGGTCACTTTTAAAATATTTTAAAATTTACTGGCAGAAGTCTGAAACTCAAATTTCCTACCTGTTTGGCTGAAAGCAATTTTGGCTTGCTTGATGTTTTTTCTTATGACTAGTAGCATCCTTATGTGGGGCTAGAAGGTCATGATTCAGATCCCTGGTTTGAATTTTGAAAGGGCTTAGTTTAAAGTTGTGTTTCTTATCTCTCAGGTGAGAATCCAAAATCTGATTTATCATTTAAAACCTTTCATCAATTCCTTCTGTTAGGGCTATTCCCTCTTAGGAGTTTTATGCAGAGGTTTTGGTAAATGTTTAATTATTAAAACATGGAACAGAGTCAGCAGCAGTGTCTGAGACCACTCAGCTGACCTGTGTGATGAACAGGGCTTTCCTGTGGATTAGTTTGCCATCACCCAATAGAAGCTGAACTCTGGGCACCTTTGTTTCTTTACTAGAAAGCTACAGGCTGAAATGGAATGGTAGTCCTACTGCCTAGGCTAAACCATGAGCATTTTGTCCCTCTGCCAAATATGCTTAGAATCTATTAAAGTTTGTTTCTATCCTCAATATGCTTAGAATCTATTCAAGAGCCTTCTGAAGAAGAAATTAATTTGTTTTAACTGGAATGGCTTAATCAGCCCTGTGCATATTCCAAATGCAACTATATAATTTAACAGTTGTTTTCTGTATTTGTGTTCAGCACTGTTTTATCACTCCCATATGAGTGAAATTCCAAATTTTTGATGTAATTAACTCACTATTTAAACACATGAGAGGAGATTTTATTTATGTCCTGTATAAAACACATTATGAATCATTGTTACTGTGTCTTGTTTAGTAAGAATTAAAAAACAAACAAACAAAACCCAAAAAACTAAACAAAACACAAAAAAAACCCCAAATAAACGAACACAACAAAGCATCAAATTTTTTTTTTTTACTTAAAGAAAAGTACTATATAGGAAAATGATCTAATGATCTTTGATACTGAATCAATAAGACAACGTATTTTCCATTAGTTACCTTATTTTTTACAAATATATTGGCTATTATGTCTACCTTTTATAGTGTCTTTTAACAATGCAGAAACTTTCAAAACTCTAATTTACACATCACACTTCCTATCATTTTTATGATGGAAAATGTCTATACCGTGTTCTTTTTACATCACGAAAATAGGAACAAATCTTCAAATAATGTTTGTTTTGTTAAATTTCATGCTTGTGTTTTAACAAGCATAACTATCGTCCACTCTCCTGTGTTTTGGGTGCCTGTGTGAAACTTTCACTTCTGGTGTGCTCACTGGTATGAAGCTCTGAAAACTTTTAGCCAGAACACGAGTGGGTCAGAGAAGTCTGTGCAGAAGTTGCTTCTGGTAGTCACTTCTGCAAAGCATGCAACAGCTTCTCCTCTAATGTAATAACTCTTACATCACATGGACCAGGTAATGTTAACCACCTGCTGAACAATTTCAAAGAGCCTGTCAGTTCCCTCTTCATGTCTTTCCCCCACTCTGTAGACCCTTTGACTTCTGTAATAATCTTCTAAACTGTTCAAAATGTTCTGCTGCTGTTCAGTCCATCTGTTCCTTGCTGACAGTTGTCTGACTCCCTCCTTCACCATATTGGCAATGATTAAATTAATGCCAAAAATAGCAAAAAACTGTTACCTTGTTCTTCTGCATAGTTGTTTATCTTCCACTTGTTTATCATTCTTTAAATTAGAAAGCTAAATCCTTGCTCCAGATGCAGCCAAATCCATCACTGATCCTACTAATAATCGAAAAAAAGTAATAAGGGTGATATTTCAGCAAACATGGATTGTGGTAGTGCTTTCCAAACCTTTTTTTGGAGTCAGTTCAGCAAAAGGGTTTAATTTTCCCAGGGGCTGGTGTCACAGTAGCACAGAAGTAGAATACACAAATCACATAAATAAAACATGAAATTTAAAATGCATATGAATATTATCAACTCTTGCTTTTGTGCAATAAGATTACAGAAAGCAACATCAAAATCCTCTGAAACAATAATAACATGAATAGAGAATTGTTCTGACTAGTTTTGGGTTTTTGTAGACAAAGAGATACAAATACAGCATTTTGCTTTGGATCAGCTTTAGATTAACATTTCTGTCAGTTTAAGGCTAAATCAGACAAGATTTTGATTCGGGTTCAGTGGAGCCAAAGATCTCCTGAGCTCTTTTCAGGAGATTTTGGCCATCTTGAATAGCCAAAATGAAAAAGAGATTATTATTTAACTTCAAAAATTCTTAAGTGTCAACATTCTTGAGGAATCAGGTTTAAAAGAAAAGGTATTTTTATGATTTTATGATGAATTTGCACCTGTATAAAGAGAGGAACTCTACAATAATAATTTTTGTAAATGTAAAAATCAAAGAAAGTAAATCTGGTTTAATAATAAATCATTCTTCTGCCAGGAAAGATTTCCAGAATACTGTGCTAAAATATAGTGCTTGTTGTTGAATGTGGCTTACAAAGAACAAATAATGTGCTGTCATTATCTGTTACTGTATTTTTTAAGAAGAGAAAACTTAAAAACATTTAAAAATATGCAAAAGAGGAAGACAGTTTATGTGGGTTTTTTTGATTAGGTTTTTTTTGGTAGGTGTCTTTTACCTATAATTATGGAATACAACTTTAAGTGTGCAGGATGAGATTGCTAGTAGGAAGTGAGAACAATTTTATTTCTAAATATCAAAGAATCCACGACTTTTCCTCACTGTTTACTGATTTGTCAGACAGCTTCCTGGAAATCTTGGTGCCTTTAACTTCTCAGTGACCTTAGGGAGAGTAAATGGTTGTTTAGTCATTCTTTCTTTATTACTAATTGTAACTATTTTTTTCCTTCTCCTGGTGAATTTCCACAAGTATCGTGAAGAGTTTTTCCTTCATTCAGTTGCTCCAGTCACAAATTCTTGCTTCCCACAACACTCAGGTTTCAACTGTTCCTTAATATCAACAATAAGATTCTGATTGCTACAGTTTTCATTGTCATGGAGGGACAACTCCCCTTTTACCATCAGCTCTTGACTTGCAAAATATTGCAAGACGTATTCCTCAGACACATACCAGAAGGAAAGGGAAGAGAAATTTTTCTCCTAAGGATCTTTTGCTCTAATCAGGCAGCCAATACAACATCAGAAGCAGAGGTAAAACCACTAGTAGGTATAGGAAAATGATAAATTAGAGAATAATGACTTGATCTAATAATCACTTGACCTGATGAGATTCATTATAGTTTCAAAAGGCGATGCTGGAAATATCAAGAACACTCAACATAAAGTCAGTTCCTGGAAAAAAACACGTTAGATAAAATCATCGTCAGGCACCTAGGAAATAAAACTATGGACTTGTCAGGAACTAGCTAGGCTACATTAATCTAGATATCCTCCAAATTCATAGTTTTTTTTGCACACAAGTGAAATGATATAGCGCTTTGACTGTAAGAAGAATTTTGACACAGTTGCTGAATACACTGTCACAAGCAGTGATAAAAATAAAACTTGACATCTCTTATGCAAGTGCATAAATTGATAGGGGGCACACACTCTTTAAATTACGCATTTAATTTGACTTTGAAACGTCTCCTCTGCTTCTAGTATTGGTCAATACATTCCACTTCTTACCTGGAGATGGAACTGGAAGTAATTACCATAATCACATTTGGAATTCAAACACCCTTTGAGACCAGAGTAGCATTTGGCATTTGGTTGATATTTCCTGTAGTGAACAGTACTTTTTTTTTTTTTTTCCCCAGCTACAAGTCTAATTAGTCAAATATATGGAATCACGCCCAGGTAACAACAATCAGTTGTGTGCATAAGGGTTGCTAGCTACATTAAAAGGCTTGCAGTTTAAGAAAGGTGTTGATCACTGAGCAAACGTTGAGCTGAGGAGCAATGAGAACAATCAAGGGTCTGGGAATGGTAATGTGTGAGAACCAGTTGCAGGTTTACAATGGAGAAAACTGAAGGGAGATCTGATGATACTCTTAAAAATGTTAACAGTTAATAAAAAAATAAAAAAGGCGAGAAATATAAAATCATTTCCACAAACACTGTGGAAAGGGTAGAGAAGTCTTGAGCTTAACTAAATCCAAAGGATGTTCAGGTTAGCTGGAAGAAAACCTCTTGTTGGAATATGAGAATACTAAACAGTGAAATAGGCTCCTGTAATCTCCAAACCAGTGATGTTCTATCCAGAAACTCCAGTTGTCAT
Source organism: Columba livia (assembly GCF_036013475.1). NCBI lineage: Eukaryota > Metazoa > Chordata > Aves > Columbiformes > Columbidae > Columba > Columba livia. Next base: position 120,599,812 of record NC_088603.1, on the reverse strand, counting down.
CCCTGGGCTTCTTAGGAACAGCTCAAAAGTTACTTTCCAGGAGTGTAATAAATAAATCTGGTCTTGCGAGCAGTGTATGGAAAAGCTCTTTCAAGTCCCTCCCGTGTTGTCTCTGTCACTCTCCCAAATGTTTGGCATAATCTACCCTACACATATGTTTGTAGCATTATTTTTTATTTTTTTTTTAATTAGGGTTGTCTTTATCGGAATTTGATGGGGTTTGGTTTTTTGCCCCCACCTCTCTCATCCAGCAAGTGGTACCACTGAGACACACATAGCTTGATGGCATTAATAAATACGGTCGGCTCTCCCTCTAGTGGCATCATTTGCTTGGCATTTATTTAGTGGAAAGTGGTTTTCTCCCCTGGCTGGCTAAGGCAGATACCCACAGACACGAGGAATCCAGGCACAGATGTGCTATAACCTCATGTGAGAGTTAGTATTTCCTGTCAAAATTCTCATTATCCCCTTAGAGTGCAGGCAGTGTAGGTCTTCTAAGTTTATGTTAGCTCTGATAGCAGTAGATAGTATCCCACATTTTCTACTCTAATATTTTAAAATTTAAATACGCAATATATCTAAATCTTCAATACATTTCTGAGGAGTAGGCATAGTTTTTAAAGGGGAGGCAAACCTTTTCTTAGAAGTCAAGCTGAGAAACAGGTAATGTTAGTCAGAAACAGGGAGAATTGCATATGGTATCCAGAATCTGAAAATTAGTTTACAAATTGATATTAGGGATTAAAAAGGTTTGACAAACTACTCAATTCAGCTTTCCAACCTCATTCGAGGTAGCGACCCCAGGTGCTTGTATCGTCCTGGCATCCAACCTTGGAGGGAGGCAGTGGACCTCATAACTCAGGGAAAGGGGGCTCTGATGGCAGGTGTTTCTAGTTCTCAGTTTGTTTTTGCTAGGAGAGGGGAGATATCTAGTTATCTTTTGAGGGGTTTTATATCTTGTTCATAATCTTTCTTATTTACTCTACTCCCAAGGTTTTAAGAACAAGCAGTTTCATAGTTGAGCTCTTTATTTTCTCAACAAAACAGTAGCACTGTACTTTTAACTTTGTACAGTATTGTAACCTAAAGGAATTGTACCCACTACAGGTGCTTTGATCTGAGTATGTTCTCTCTGAACAGGAACACTGCTCTATTTTTCAAACAATTTTTGGTTTCTTTCTCTCTTTGTTTAGCAGCAGCAAGTAAACAGACTTGGGGCGAAAAAAAACCTCAAAATTTGGAGAGGAAGGTTTTATAAACTGGATCATTACCTAGCTCAGACGCTATACCAAATTTTTACTGAACTTCTCAAGGAAGTTGAGGATTTGTTATTTTTAACTTTTCTACTGTGCAAAGGTTTTGAAAAGGATATCTTATTCTTCTTTATTGAGCTTTTGTGCTTTTACCATTCATTATTATAAAAAAAAAAAAAAAACATAAAGGAAAAAGATTTTAGTTTCATGCAGAAACTCAAAGACTTTAAATATGGATATAACTGAGTCTTATGTTAAAAGCAAGGAAAACCTAGCATAATACAGACCTTTTAGACAGGGAACCACAATAAAAATTAGTGTAAATGTTTGAATCATTTTGTATTCTATTACTGAAGTTCAGCATTTTCATTGAATTATTTTCTTCAGTTTTACCCTAACAAATTATTAGCAATGAATCATTCTAGGAGCTAAATTTTATTATCACTTCACCACAGGCCAGAGTTCTTAAAGCATCTACTTGATCCTAAATCTTTATGAACTTAGAAATTGAACTCTGTTCCATGACAACACAGAAGTGGAGTTTTCTGGCGGATGAACACAGTAGTTTTTGTTTTGCATTTCTGCAAGTACATGTTTTCCTTTCAGAGTTCTGCTGCTGGGGTGAGCTGCAACAGTAATATTGTGTATTAGAATTTGTTTACATTATGTTTCCAAACTGACATGAAATGAAATTGTAACAGCCCACATGTTGTTAGATAACCTGTTTATATATTAAATAATGATTAAAAATCCTAATTTAGTAAATAATACTCAGAAGATGACATAAAAAAAAATCTGTTTTGTAGACTCTGAGATTTTCTTTTCTATAGAAAGCTTATTTCTGATTTAAGTAGTTGATAATTATAAATAATATTGCAAGTGAATGCTGGATGAGAGAAGATATAAAATGTCACTTTCTTGTGACCAATTATATTAGTCATGCAGACTAAAAATTACTGATGATTAATGTGCGCCTGTTCTGAATAAAATAGAACAGCATTTTATGAACACTTGCTAAATCTTCTATTAGAAATGTAGAAACATTCTTCTTCATTCTCCAAATGTACTTTTAGCACTTTTAAAATATTTCAACTTTAAAGTTTTGAGACCTGTTGCAAAAGGGTAAAATGTCAGATCTGTATATAGGCTTTCAATTAGTGTATTTAACAACTGAAAATCCCTTAATTCATAAACAGGGGCAAAAGATGTGGTGGAGTGTTGTGTTCTAAGTTTTGTTACAATTATTAATTATGATTTAACATTGCCTTTCAATTTTGCATCTCTTGTTTAAAAGTGCTTTTTCAGCCATGTCTGGAAAGTGTCAGCTGTCAAATTCTAGACTTTTTGATTGCAGGAGTATGCCTTAAAATGTGACCTAAATTTTCAAAAAATGAACAATAAAAACACTGAAACTCTTCTTTGCATCATTCTGTTAGAAAATATTGACTGTCTTAGCCTATGTGTAGGCTTTAGCTTATTTACTTAACCTTACAAGTGAGCTATAGTTAAACTACTGTGCTTGTGAAATGGAGATACTTGCATAAGCGTGACAGGGCAGGACTATCATAAGAGTTGGTATCCAGCTAACATACATCCTGCTTAGCATAACTTACTTAACATTAGCCACTAAATCTGCTGTAGCCTTAGGCTACAGGTTGTGAACTTTCACCTAGATGTGTTGAATTTTTACTTAGTTAAGCAAGGGAGGCCTGCAGAGTCAGTTCAAGCCAGAAGATAAGCGAGCTACAATCATCATCAGAAGCTGTATCCATAGAGATAAGGAAAGGAACAGCCCATCTAGAAACAAGAAAGGTCCTGTTTGCCAACAATGAAGGCACCCAATGAAGAATGAGGAGACCACAGACCTTAATATTATGATTGGAATCCAGCTCAAGCTGAAATTTGTTGCTATACCAACTGATAAAGAAGTGTGGCTCAGAGAAATTACATGTCAAACTCTTTGCTCTGAGAATTCTGGGGTTGAACCAAGGGGAAATATGTATGTGTGTGGTGTGGGAGAAGTCAACAAAGGGTGCCCATTGGATCCTTGGATCTGCCCTCCACAAAGAGACTTCAATGGTAAAGTCTTGGGTGGTTTGCATGTGGCTCCTGTGGTTGTGTGGGACCCTAGTCCATCACCTTTGGGTCCCCTTATCTTCAAAGATACAACTGCTGGCAGGAGGTGAGTTCACCTGGGAACTTTGGAGTGGAGGGCATTGAAGGGTGAATATTAAAATTGTCAGAGCAAGACAAGGTTAGAATTTATTGAATAGGGTAAAAGAGGGCCAAGTCCTCCCACAGGCAGGTTTAGGTCCTTCCCTTGCTGCAGCTTGTTCACAGGTGCATTGCCTGATGAGCATAAAACACACATAGTTAAAGGGGTTTGAGATAATGGGAAATATACCTGGCATAAAGAAAAGAGACGCCCTTAGCCAAGGTATTACAAATAATGCATGGTACAGTGAGTTTGTTGAAAAAGCAGGCAGAGAGCTTATGTCAAGAATATTTACCACTTTTAATCAAAGATGGTAGTCTAGCAGAACCTTTGATTAGCAAAAACATACCTCCTTGCAACATCACCTGGGATAAATGGATTATTGGTATGTATGGGATAATTAGGCATATGACCACCATAATGTGAATGGTAAAAAATGAGTACTAAAACCTCAAGGAAGAACTTTAGCTGCATCAGTTGCAAGTAATTTAACTGAGATGTCTGCAGAGCTGGTCCCTGTACCACCCTATGATCCTGCCTCTGTACTACTTGTTGATACGCCCGCAATTGCCTCTGTTGTCCCCATAGCTTCTGTAGAGATTTACCCTGTGGTTTCTAATATTATCCCTAAACCTCTTGCAATGCAGCCAGTGGTGGGGGGCTTGGGGAGGATGGGGGGTAGTGGGTGGGCTGGGCTGCACGTGTGTGTTTGTGGGGAGGGAGTTGAAATGTTACTCCCTACCTCTCCAGTGTTACATGTATACATGCATCAACCCTGAAACACCAGGGATTTTGTTATGTGGGGAAATCAAATTCCTAGGTTAAGTGAACATGCAGGACAATGTGTCCCATTATTGTCCAATATTTGTTTGGAATAGAAAACATCCTGGGCTGATGTTAACCCGTGACTGAGAGAGTTGCTCTGTCCAGACAGAAATATGAGATAATTGAAAAGAATGTGGAATTAACCCTACAGGCAGGGGGGAAATAGGTCTGCCTGACCTCAGGTTGACCATAGTTTGGATTATAATAATCAAACAGCTAGAGAAAATTGCTGAAAAGTGGTTAGAAATCTGAAAAAAAAAAAAAAAAGGGATTAGAACTTGTGAAGACATAAGAGTAAATTGAACTAAAGTGCAGGAATGTAGATAGAGGCCAGAGGAACATCACAGTGACTCCTGGAGAAGATTGCAACATGCTGTGTTGGTATATGGAGGAATGAGTCTCCAAAATTTTAATTATTAATTGACAGCAAGTGTGTTTGTGGACCAAGCCACCCTGACATCTGTAAACATTTTAAGGATCACATGACAGGGTGGTAAGCAGAAAATTTGAAATATATTACCTGGAGTTTTGTGCTGGTTTTGGTGGGGTTAGTCAATTTTCTTCACAGTAGCTGGTATGGGACTATGTTTTGGGTTTGTGCTGAAAATAATGCTGATAATATAAGGATGTTTTAGTTATTGCTGAGAAATGCCTACACAGCGTCAAGGCCTTTTCTGCTTCTCACATTGCTTTGCCAGTGAGTAGGCTGGGGGTGCACAAGAAGTTGAGAGGGGACACAGCCAGGACAGCTAAGCCCATGACAAGCTTCTGTATTTGTACAATGCAAAGATGATTTGTTACTTGTCAGCAAGACATACAAAGATTGCTTGAAAGATACTATTTGCCTATGTATTTCTTTAGCAGAAAAAGGTCACTGTGAATCTCCTTCTAAGCTTCAGCTGTGTCAGCAAGAAGCAAAATACTGAGGATTCATATTAAAAAAGGGACGAAGATTAGTAGACCCAGAATGGGTCCAGGCTATTGTAGAAATACCTTGACCAGTAACAAAGAAGCAACTGTGAGGGTTTTTAGACACAGCAGGATACTGCAGATTCTGGATACTAGGCCTATGGGAGTTAAGCCATTGGCAGAGGCTACCAAGGCAGGGGAAGTCAAGCCTATATTCTGGGGTCTAGAAAGAGGAAATGACCCTCAGGTCATTCTGGTGCCTGTAAGAGAGATTTCTGTGCCACTGGGAGCCACTGGAAATCACTTTTGCCTGCCTTGACCCTTGTGGTGTTTGCCCATCACCTGGCCTCTACCTGGCTCTCACAGGGAGCACTGTTAGATGCAGAGGGGAGCACATGGGGTAGACCACTTATGCCACAGACCTGGTTGAAAGATTCACCATAGGCTTGAACAAAGTGCACACTTTGTTTTCTTACTGGAGAAATGGTACTTTTTCCAAGTCACGTTACGGTTTAAATACATATACAAGCACTTAAACAACTAAAGGAGAAAACAGAGTTACAAATATCTGTAACATTGCAAGGTGGATAAATAGAAGAAAAATATGTGTTTAGTTTGCTTGTACCAAGTAAAGTATCTTATTCTTCCTCCTCATCCATCTCTTTCCCTCTTGGCCCAGTAATGCTCAGGGTCTCAGTCTCTGCACTTCTGCTTCCTCTTGGAGGGTAACTTTTATAACCAGTGTCCCCTTACAAGCCCCCTAGGCAGTGTTGCTGTGGCTTCCTGCTGCTTACATAGGAGGTATATGTTTTCTGCTACAGTAAAAAACATCTCAAAACTTTCCTGGTTATTTTAGTAACCATGTTTTTGCTTCTCTTTTTTATTAGGTGACTATTTGGTATTCCTCACTGAAGGAAGTATCTTTCACTGGACCTCATATAACATATCAGTGTGTATATTAAAAATGTACGTGATAAAAACTGCCAGTTTATAGCTTGAAGTTGCCTGCCTTCTGGTTAAATATACTATAACATAAAGTTAGGAAGAAATTGTTGTTTGCAATTTGATCAAACCATATTCTTTATCAATGTGTTCTCTGGTGGTTTACAACCTTGCTTTTCTCTATTTTTACATGCAGAATGGTAATAGGTAACCAAAGAGCTTCCACTAAACTTTTTCATGTACACTTTGTCATGTATAAACATATAAGGAACTTGTAGGAAAATACAGTATTTACCTACTCTATTCATCAAAAGAATGACTCTGAAGAAAAATCAATGGTCATCAGTATGAAATACAATGAATGTTTTCCATTAATAAGAATAGAGATCCCATGTTTAGTATTAGAAATTAATCCTCACTGAGTTTATAGATACTATGAAAAAAGTCCATGGTGGACCATTGCAAGATATTTGTTTACTATTGTTTGTGGCTCTTAAACAGCAGCTGGATATGCAAAACCAGTGAAATGATGAGCTCTGGGATTTTGCATATAGGCAAAAGCCAAAGCATTTTCATGAAAAGGAACCCTGTGTACTCAGAGTGAAATGACCTGTGGAAGTAAGAAAAAGTGGCTTGTAAACTAGACATTAAATCTTCCTATTACACTTTCTACAGGGTATGAATTAAACTGAAAAACGTTCCTAATCCTTGATTTACTCGTATGGCTAAGAGTGTAACTGCAAAAAGTGGATCTAAGACAGTTTTTCAGATAACCTGAATTTAGAAGAAAATAATACCTATGTATTCTTGCAAGACAAAAGAACAAATTGAACAAGTGCAAAAGTAGTTTCCTGAAAAAAAAGTTATTCAGGTGATGTGAAAAGATGTCCTTCCTATACGTCTTCTCATGAGAATCCTGATGGAGAGTTTCATTACTGAAGTGTGTATTGAGTGAATCTAAGAAGCAAATAATCGAGACAATGGAAACATTGTTTTCTGTTATACATTCCCAGCAGAATAAAACCTGAAGATGAATTTTTACCAACAGCTCAAGTAATACAACAAACTCTAGTACTTCCTTCGTGGTATAACTTATTGGTCCACACCAGGTATAATGTTGGAAATCAAAGATAAGAACATTAGAGAAGGAACATTCTACAATTCTTGCTATGTTTTTGTTTCATTTTCATTTAAAAAATAAGGAAGTGAAACACAGCTTTCCTGCACGTGCTATTGCTTTAATATTGGTTATAAAGTACAAAACAAATAAAAAAAACTCATGACAAAAATTATGTAACTACCATAAACTAATTAAAAGAATTTCATCTATGTGTTTCTGATTAGAAATTATTATTGGATTTTCTCCTTAGAGATAATTAAAATTGAACTCAGTTCTTGTGACTTCCTTCCACCCAAACTGTTTCTGACACCAATGGAAATACTTCTGTATTGAAAGCTGTCTACTTGGAACAGTTTTTATTTAGCAAGGTTGTATGCACTCTCTTCACTTATACACTTTGTATGAAGACAGTTCATGTGTGTAATGCATAGTTCCCAACAATAGTACACTGCACTCATTTTCTAGCCAGGGAAATATGAATTAACAGAGTCTGTTGAAGGCCTGCTAACAGTTCATGGAAATGTTGATGATTGTTCTATTCAGAAAGGGTTCCTTATGTTTAATGTCTTAGTTTCTTTTTTCTTACTATTACTAATAGTCTCCTATGAGGAACGTGTTCATTGTGATTTCTGTGATGTTTGTATTCCCTGCAACATCTTGATTTATTACCATGAAAGCAGTTAGGTCACACATACAATTATGATTTAAAATAGGAATAATTGTCCTCACTAAGAAAATTAAAACCCAACCAACCAAGCAACAAAGCATAAAAAACCTTTCCAGATGGAATGAATGTCTGAAACTTTGGTTAAATAGAAACACCCAAATGAAATAAATCACTTCAGGCTACAGCAGCCAATATTTTGGTAAATCTCAAAAGTAATAAATTATCAAAGTAAACTAGGTTGCAAAACATACCTTCTAAAATGATTTTAAATCTTATGCTGACTGATATAACTTTTGACCCCGAGGTATTTCTCATCATGTTCTAGTTCGTGCATTTATTCTCTGGTTCCAGGGTAAGTGTTGTAGGAGCACATTGATGCTTAAAGCAGGGAACCAAGACAGCTGAAACAGAATTAATGGACTGCTTAGAAATGATTCAATATTTAGCAGCTTTTGGGGTTTGAGTTCATTACCTTTACTATTTAAAGAGGTTGGACCACAAGTCAGGAGATGCCTTCTGTGTGTCCCTCGTTTACTGTAAATAAATACATATGTACTATTGGAAGAGCTTCCAAGGTCTGCAGATATCTCTGAACTAAGATTTTGTCTTATTGTTGTGTGTTCTCCTTAGAGAAACCATCTATACAAAGCCATAAGGTGAGAGTATCTATCCAGAGTGACAAACATGGTGACAAGTCTGTACTGTGGCTGCTGGAAATGGGAGGGACAGTAATCTTACAGAAGGTCCAGCAAACATCCATAAACCAGACTGTTTGAAAGAGATTTTGTCACCAACTGAAATACCTGAAAACTTTTATATTCCTTAATATTGTCTTAAGAGTCAGGTTGCTAATACCTTTTCCTCCCATGTATGCTGACATCACAGAATCACAGAATCACAGAATCGACTGGGTTGGAAAAGACCTCAGAGATCATCGAGTCCAACCCTTGGTCCAACTCTTGTCCGTTTACTAGATCATGGCACTAAGTGCCATGTCCAATCTCAGTTTAAAAACCTCTAGGGACGGCGAGTCCACCACCTCCCTGGGCAGGCCATTCCAATGCCTGACCACTCTCTCTGTAAAGAATTTCTTTCTAATATCCAGCCTAAATTTCCCCTGGTAGAGTTTAAGCCCATGCCCCCTTGTCCTATTGCTAACTGCCTGGGAGAAGAGACCAATCCCCACCTGGCTATAACTTCCCTTCAGGTAGTTATAGAGAGTGATGAGGTCTCCTCTAAGCCTCCTCTTCTCTAGACTAAACAACCCCAGCTCCCTCAGCCTCTCCTCATAGGTCATATGTTCAAGTCCCTTCACCAGTCGTGTTGCTCTTCTCTGGACCCGCTCCAGCACTTCAATGTCTTTCCTGAACTGAGGGGCCCAGAACTGAACACAATACTCCAGGTGTGGCCTCACCAATGCAGAGTATAGGGGAAGGATCACTTCCCTTGTCCTGCTGACCACGCTGTTTTTGATACAGGACAGGATACCGTTGGCCTTCTTGGCCACCTGGGCACACTGTTGGCTCATGTTGAGCTTCCTGTCAATTAGTACCCCCAGGTCCCTTTCTGTCTGACTGCTCTCCAGCCACTCTGCGCCCAGCCTGTAGCGCTGCAGGGGGTTGTTGTGACCAAAGTCCAGCACCCGGCATTTGGCCTTATTGAACTTCATCCCATTGGAATCAGCCCATTTTTCCAGTCTATCCAGATCCCTCTGCAGAGCCCTCCTGCCTTCCAGCAGAATACTGGAACATAAATCAAACACTGGGAATGAAAAACCTGTGGAGCAGGCTGTGACTTGGGATGTTACGTTTAGTTATAACCCACTCTTATTTTGTAACATCTGAAAGGACAAATACTTTTCCACAGGCATCTATGTTGTGACCAGAATACCTGTGTTACAAAATGCTGTGCTGTCAATTTGTGTTCTGAGGGTATTAATTTTAAGATGATTTAACAAGATGTCACTTATCCTGAGAAGCAGTAAATTGTAAAAATGAGCATGAATCTTAAGTTTCATAGTTAGGATGTTCCCATGGAGGAGACATAAAGGATTCAGACTGTTTATGTATGTGTTATTATTTTGTCATTGAAACAGAGTCTAGTCGTCAATGTATCCACTTGGAAGATGGTGCTGAAAATCTCAGCCTGAACATGCAATTGAACCTTGGTGTAATCAAGAGCTAAATGTGCTGCTAAGCCATTTTTAAGTGGTTGAGGATGAAAGCAGAGTAGGAAAGTGCTTCTGCTTTATGTAGCCATTTTCCAGAGGATTACATTTTGGCATCCTATCATCCTTCCACTGCTGCAAAGGAAGCCATCACCTTCCCACCTGTATGCTTACTTCAAGTACTTACTTTAAGTACTTTATCTTTTCATAAGGCCCATGAAAATAAAAGGCAGTATTTTGGGAGATACTGGAGTAAAATAATAACCTCAGAAACTACCACTTCAATTCTCTTCTATTTTCCATCTGAGATGCTTCTATAGTTGTAGCAGTTTTTTCCTTTGCTCAGTAATCTTTATGTTGCCTCTGAATTTGATCTGTTCATATAGTCAATCAAATAACTTCCTTATGCTTAAACTGTGGATTTAATTCTTTTTACTGTGGAAGACATTAAGGAGCATCTTACCTTCAGCAAGTCTAAGTAAAAAATAATCATGTTTTATGGAGATTAACTTGCCTAAGAGACCTGTGAGTAACCTTCACTTTTGTATAACTACAAAGTGTTTTTCATTCCAATAAAAATAGCTCTAATTTCCTTTCAAAAAACCTCTCTGTTTTGCTCAGAACATAAATAGCTAAAGCAAATTCCGGCAGAGGAATTTCTGTCTTTAGAAGAGGTCCTTTTTCCTCCACAATGAGGAAGGTTGTTCGTTCTCTTCTTTCTACACCACCAGCTTGGAAACTCAGTAGAATTTGTGTATGGAAGTAGTTGTACAAGCTACTAATGCTAGTTTCCAATTAACTTGCATTTGCAAACAATTTCTAGGCATCTGAAATATGCAAGTATCAAATTATACAATCATAGAATAGTTTAGGTTGGAAGGGACCTTCAAAGGTCATCTAGTCCAACTCCCCTGCAATAAGCAGGTACATTTTCAACTCGATCAGGTTGCTCAGAGCCCTATCCAGCCTGGCCTTGAATGTTTCCAGGGATGGGACATCTACCACCTCTCTGGGTAGTATTTTACCACCCTCATCCTGAAGAGTAACGATATGCTGAAATAACTTGTATCTGCTGTATTACAGATAGTAGCACAAGAACAGGGTCAGGTGAAAAGAAAGTATTTTTAATGAAGCTTGCTTGTTCAAGTTGTATACACTAGTTCTTAAACACATATGATCCAAAATGTCATTCCAGACCACAGTACCCTTTGCAACTTCAACCTGAATGCCAGTGCTGCCACTGTTTAACTAGGAAGGCTGATGCTGTGAGTGACCTGCCTTGCTGTTTCTCAAAGCTGCCCACAAGGACCTTATGCTAGTCCACTGTGAAAAAATTAACATACAACACCTTATATAATGGCACTCTCTGGTGACTACGTAGTGACTCCGGTGTCTAAAAGTACTAAATATACTAAATATAACTAAATATAGTCTGAAGATTTAAAGATGAATGACCAAACATAAGTGAAAGTGCCTCCCCTTTGCCAGTGAAACAAAAAGTTTGACTCTTAATTTCGGAAGCATCCAGCTTGGTAGATACAGGTTATAAACATTCATACAATTAATTTATCAATCTTTTTGTATATTTTCTCACTAGGTATTGTTCGTCATTAAAAATAATGTTTTAATTTCCCCAATATGACTTAGTTCCATTAAGTTTCAGTCTTAAACATTCTACTGTTTAAATGTATGCACCCTGCATAATTGTGGTAACACCTACACAACCTAATGTCACTCTTTATTGTGTGTCTGTGTGCTAGAGTGGCAGAAACAAATAGGAAGAAACAGTACCAAAAAAAAAAAAAAAAAGTTTTGATGAAGGACGAAAAGAGCTGGAGCTGTGCCAGACACACTTTGTCAGCAATAACAGTTATCTTGAAAAATTCAGAAACCCCAAATCCCACCCTATACAGCAGATAATGAGTGAAATGGAATTAATGCTATTTATAATATAAAGAGTTCAGGTAACAAAAGACATATCTTCAGCAATGTTGTACTGAGGAAAGCAAATAGATGCCAAATGGAGTAGTCCCTTAGGGA